>NC_064573.1:56464773-57089773 GCF_937001465.1 Orcinus orca
TTCTGTGAGACCGTGTCGTCCAGCCACAGGAAGTGTGTGCTGCAGGTGCAGCATCCCTGTCCCTTGACAGCTCATGGCCCCCAGGGTCCCTCTTGCTCCCACATCACCCTAGAGATGCTAGAAGCAGTGAGCGGCAGACAGATGCTATAAACAAATTCCTGATGGAGGGACGTAAGCAGAAGCCGGGGCGTGCTGTGGAACTAGCCTTCCAACAGCCATCCTCAAGTCTACCTGCTCCTAAATAGTCACTCACGAAACACTGATTACGTGTCTAAATGTGCCAGGTTCGCACAAGACAGGCCAAGTTTTCACCTTCCGGAAGGATGTGATGTCTAAGCTTTCTCACAGTTTTTAAGGATCATAAAATATTTTAAGACTTAAAAAGATGAACAGGGATAAAGAATCAAGTCTCTCAGTTCTTCCAGCAGAGAAATGGAGACCCAGATACTGTGTGAAGCCACTCACTGGGGTCCCACGTTGTACATCCCTGAGCTGGGATTAGAACTGCCTGCCAGGAGTCCTTTCCGTGACGCCTCCCTGCTGTCACCTGGTCTCCAGAAGGCAAGGAGTTGGCAGCTCGGAATGCAGCCCAAAGATGAACTCGTCCTCTGCACAGCATGGAAACCACATAAACACATGCCAGGGCTTGTTTCCTAATTTTTTTTTTTTTTTCCCACATCAAGCCATTGTCCTGTTATTACACCTTTTATTTATCCTTCCACTTGCTCCTCTGACAGGAGCCAGAGGAACCTTTTTAAATGGAAACCCAATATGTCACTCCACAGCTCAAAACCTCCCCTGGTCTCCCACTGCAGCTGGAGTGAAAGCTCACCTCTCACCGTAGCTTTCAGGGCCCTGGTGACCAGGCACCTGTCTCTCGTCTGACCCCAAGCCCTCCCTCCTTCTCTCACTTGGTTTGTGTTCAGTTCATCACTAGAAGACCCAGTGTTGAATACCCATTAGCACTCACTGTGTGTCTTAAGTCTGTTCAGGCTACTATAACATAAGTACCACAGATCGAGGGGCTTAAACATCAAACATTCATTTCTCACAGTTCTGGAGGGTGGAAGTCTAAGATCGAGGTGCCCACAGATTCGGTTTCTGGTGAGGGCCTGAGTCTTGGTTCACAGATGTCTTTTCACTGTGTCCTCACATGGTGGAGGGGTGGAGAGATCTCTCTGGGGCCTCTTTGATAAGGGCACTAATCATATTGATGAGGGTTCCACCCTCATGACCTAATCACCTCTCTAAATCCCCACCTCCTAATACTACCACATTGGGGGTTAAGATTTCAACATATGTATTTGGGGAAGGACCCAAACACTGAGCCCAGAGCACTGTGAGACCCTGAGCAAGCCAATTTCCTCCCCTATAAAGTGGGCACAATAATAGCACCTCCCTCATAAGACTGTTATGAAGATTAAATACGTGAATATTTGTGTGCTTAGAACTGTGACTTAAAGCAAGGAGTACCAAAGTCAGGGGTCCCCAAACCCTGGGCCACGGACCAGTACAGGTCAGCAGCCTGTTAGGGGCCAGGCCGCATGGCAGGAGGTGAGCAGCAGGTCCCCATCACTCCCCATCACTCGTATCACTGTCTGAACCATTCCCACCTCCTACCCCTGTCCGAGGAAAAACTGTCTTCCATGAAACTGGTCCCTGGTGCCAAAAAGGTTGGGGACCCTGACCAAGGTGACTGTTAAATAAATTAAAATACAAAAAGCAAAAGAGTTTGGGTCTACATGGATTTCAAGCCGTCCACCTTTGTCTAAAATTCAAAACCTTTAACATGGGGCACTTGACCCTTGGTAGCAATGCCGCGTTCAGTTTTCTGAACTTAATCCTGAGAAGAAAAGTCTTCCTTATACTGCAGCTCTTTGAAAGTCTCTCATCAAGGGGGAATAAACAGCTGTCAGGAATGAACCTACCACCCATCTGCTTGCAGCAGCCTGGCCTGTGCTAACGGTCCGTCCTTCCTCACGAGACCATCAGCCCCCGAGAGCACAACCCCATCTGTCCCGCTCACCCCTCTGACCCCAGGGTCTAGCACAGCCCTGGTGCACAGCAGACACTCAGGATTTGCTGGGTGAAGGACTGCTGTACGGGGTGCTCAGTTTCTGTTCTCCAATCTGTTCTGTCTTCTCCTCTCTCTCTGCTCCCATTAATTCCCGGCTCTTGGCCGCCTTTGCTACGTTTTACTGCTTCACTGCAATGAGAGTCCAGCTCAGGAGGAAACAGCTGAGGAGACGTCCTTTTGGCACCAGCCCGGGCCTCCGTGCAGAAGGCACCCTGGCGTAAGAATATCAGAAAGGCTGCTCCCGTTTCTAGGCCACATCTAACCAGGCCAATGACGACCTTTGAAATTCTACAGCAAGTTCCTCTCTCTCGTTTCCTATCAGCCTGTTTTTCTCCCTTCTCTCCTCCCTTCTCATCCTAACAAGCCCCCTTCGTGTCAGTTCTCAGCACCCTCCATTTGGTTTCAAATACTTTTCAGAGCAAGGCGGTGTGAAAAGTCCCTTCAGAGGTTGAAGCGTGATTTTGTTCCTCTTGGTCAATCGTTTGCCATGAAGACTCTCCAGGCATTTATCAACTCCCTGAACCCTGCACACATCGGGCTCTAATGAATCAGGTCTCACAGCAGGTGCTCAGAGGCCGTCAGCCTGTGCGGAGGGGGCCCCTGTCCTAGAGGTACTGGGTTCGAACCCCACCTCCAGACTTCTCTGAGCTCACAGGAAGCCTTGCCTTCCTCACACAATACACGCAAAAACACCTGATTTGTTTTTGTAGCAGAGGAGTGAGAAGGCAAATCACCACTGCTCCCCCTACAAACTGGACAAAGAGAGAACAGAACGCCTTCTTCAACCATGAAGCCGAGTTTCCCTTGGGCAAAATTCTAGTAGACGTGGCTTTCCTTTTATTATACCTTCTTATATAACCATGAGAATCTTGGCTCTTGTTGCTGTGTTGGGGTTAATTAGAAAATGAGAACAGGTGGCTGGAAATAGAAAAGGAAGTGAAGAACAAAATCAGATGTTTTATGTCTTTTTTTCTCTCCAGTGATATTTCAGAAGGAAGAAGAAGCTGAAGGAAAATAAACCCAGACGGTAGGAACCGTTGTTAGACCCACGTGACGGGGGCTCATTTCGCGTCTCGCCCTGGGTCGCAGGGAGCTTTGGCTGTCAGCCTCAAACCTCCAAGTCAGAGCACAGCAAATGCACTGAGCATCTGGTCTGAGAATCAGATTCGGAGAAAAGAAGGGAGGGAGGGAGGGAGGGACGGAGGGATGAAGAAAGAGAGAAACAGTTTCTCTGAGGATGCAAATTAGCTACCCCAAAATAAAATTAAATCACATGCGTCTGATTGAAACTGTAGATAGTAAAAAAAAAAAGCTTTCAGCAAAGCAAACTATGGAAAATAGAAATTAACTACATAAGACACATTGTAACTAGTTTAAGACTCAAGACTTCACATTTACATATTATTTAAAGTGCTGCCATTTCTGTTTTAATGAGTGAAAATAACATATTTGCATAGGTTTGCACAGAGATCACAACAGAAATGCTTTCCGAGGTGTATTACATAAATATGAGGATTAAAAGTGTTATAATAAATATTCCGATGCCATCAATAGTTGAATGTGGTATGTGCTTGCATCGTGGTATATAGCAAATAAGGCTGAAGGGATTCTTTCAAATTCTGCCGTAAGTTCCAAATTCCCATTTTGTACAGATTTCTCTTTAGAAAGAGCACGACTAGGGGCATAAAGAGCAAAAGGGTCGCCCAGTCATGGCACAAGCAGCAGAAAACAGTGAACACACAGAAAGAGGATGATCCTTCGCTGAAAAGGTGAGATCGAAGTGACGGGCCCCAGGCAGGTCACTGACCCTCAGGTGGGTTGGTGGTTCCCGAAACCCGGCATCACCAGAGCCACATAGTCAGAGTCATGTCACAGGGAAGACGGTGGGGGATGGGCTCAGAAGTTTACATATTTAGTCACCACGGCAGGTAATTTTGATGCAGTTTCAGGTGTTACTTAATGCTCATCTTCAGTCTATACCCATGGAGCATGAGGAAATTCAGTGGGCAAGTGAGCATTTCACTGTTTACTTAATTAATGGGGACAACCAAACCGATAATCAAAGCCCCCAAGTGCGAGGGGTGTCTTTTCCATTTACTGAATTAGCTGAGTGCCAGATCCCACGGCACTCTGGGAAACACTAATCAGACATTTATCTTCGACAAGCTTTGACCCATTAATTTCAAAATTCTAACTGTTGCTACATCTATGCCCCTCTCTTGGTCTCCAACAAGGGTTATGGAGATTAGTATTACTTCCAGGGTTTTCCTCTTTAATTACAGTTAAATTTGTCAAAGCTCTCAGGTTCATGGACAATGTAAGAAAACTACTTTTTTTTGAGGGAAATGGAGCTGCTTCTTTAATCATTTTTGGATCATTGAGAGATGGAAATAAATCAAGGAGAAAACCCTCAACGCCTGCTTTGTTTCGAGGCCAAAGGCATTATTGACCAGAAACACTCTCAAGTTAGAAGCTCTTATCTATGGAAAAATTCCTTCTCATATACATGGTTTAAATGCTTTGTATGTTAAAGTCATGTTGTCTTCTTGGCAGCCTTCAAGCTATTTATTTCAATACTTGATTGGAGTTAATAGATATGAATTAAAATGGATTCTAAGAAGTAATAAAATTAGAAGACATACTTCCAAATCTCTGAAGCTTTAACAGGTAGAATATTTGCAAATGATAAAAAAAATGCTGGCAGAAAATGTTATCAATATGTGTGTTCAGGCTGAACAACATGACTCGGTATCTTTTGGATCCATCTGGTATACTTAGTGAATCACATAATATACCAGGCAGTTTATTTTAAAATCTAATAGTACAACAATTAGGCCTTTTTAGAAAACTGTGAAAAGGGTGGAGGTTGTAATTCTATCAAATGAACAGAAAAGATGATACACATTTGAATATATATCATAGGCAGATATTACACCTGTATTTGGAATATATTCTCTGTGTGCAGAAAATCTAGAGCAAGATAAAAAAAAAGGATGGTTGAAAAAAAAACCCAACTCATATTTGAATTTAAAATGCACATGGAGGACTTCCCTGGTGGTGCAGTGGTTAAGAATCTGCCTGCCGATGCAGGGGACACGGGTTTGAGCCCTCATCCAGGAAGATCCCACATGCCGTGGGGCAACTAAGCCCGTGCGCCACAACTACTGAGGCTGCGCTCTAGAGCCCGCGAGCCACAACTACTGAAGCCTGCGCGCCTAGAGCCCGTGCTCCGCAATGAGAGAAGCCACCGCAAAGAGAAGCCCGCGCACCGCAGCGAAGAGTAGCCCCATTCGCTGCAACTAGAGAAAGCCCCGGCACAGCAACGAAGACCCAACGCAGCCAAAAATAAATAAATAAATAAATTTATTAATAAATAAATAAAATGCACATGGAAATGATGTTATGTAAAAAACCATGTTAACCCAGGGGGAGGGAAAAATTAATCCTAGCAAGATGACAAAAAGATAACAAATATACCCTATTAGTGCCTACTCTTATCACAAAGTTCATTTTCCTACACAGGCTAGAATTCTGTGAAGTTGAGGAGCAATCAGTTCACTGCTTGTGGCTTGAGGTAGGGTTAGCACAATTGAGAGGCACTGGTGGATTGCAGATATATGACAATTTTGTATTTATTTTACTAAATGAGTTCTTCATTCACTCAAAAGAAAATTAACTCTGGAAAAGCAAGTGAAAAATGTGTATCTAATTTCTACTTCATTATCTCTAATCCAGTGAACTCAACTGTTTTGCATAGAGCTAAAACGGTCAAGGTCATACAATCTGGGATGGGCCAGGCGGCTCCAGTCCTTTCCATAAATAGGGATCGGAGCTCTCAACATGTAAGCTTGCTTCAGTGTATCCTCAATGGTTACAGGGGAAAAAGGTGGTTGAAGGTGAGTAGCTTAATAAAAATTTTATCACAACATTTGAAAACAACTGTAGCACCTGCCTTACAAGTAATACATAGGACATTAGTGTCATCCTTTATACATAACATTTATATCATGTAACATAAAAATGAATTGGTGCAATAATGCATTCCCAGTGACAATGCATGAGGGAAATTACCATATCACTGGTCTTTATGAATGGATATTAAAATTGGGAGTAGAAACCATTACCTTTTAGTCCATTATGTCTAAAAACAAAATGTATAAGTAACGTTGTCCTCAATGATTTGAATTAATTTCCACCTTTCCAGCCCATTAACTGAATACTTCTCAACTCATTATTTCAGTTCCTGCTGTAGACAGCTGGCGTCTCTCTTATGTGTACTCTAGTCTACCAGTCAGATAGGCTGCAGAGCATGAAAACTCACTGAGGAAATATGGATCAGTGCCAGTCCCCATGAAAAAGGAAAGATGAACCCAGCAAAACATTCTATTGAAATGTTTCAACGTCTGTCTGCTGCTTATCAAGGGGAGATGTCATCTACGACTTTAACTGGTGCCTAAGAAAAGCAAATAAAATGGTCCATCAGCTACTGGCTCCATCCCATGCTCACCTGGTAACTGGAGAGTGGCGAGGTCTGCAGGGCACATACCTGCCAACACCCCAAGGGTGGTATGAGTGAAGGGCAAGAAATAACAGCAGTAACGACAAAGCACTTCACTTCCTGTGCTCTGTCTGCTCTCTGTAATTACAGTATGACCTTTAACCCCTCAGAGCAGCAGGAACACAGGGACACTCTGGGGTCACGCCCAGTTTTCAAATAAAGTAGAGATGAGAGTTTTCCAAGATGGGATGCTAAGGGTTCTATCTGGGCACTTGTTCTGTCTTCAATCCCTGTCCTTAAATCAGGTACCAGGGAGCTTCACCCACACATCCAACATGGCCTAAGTGGAATCCTCAGCGGATAAGCTAAGAACATCTATAAACTTATCTCTCGGAGTACAAGAAAAGTGCAATACGGTGTGAGCAGACATAGGCTGCATGTCTCACCTCACCTCTTTCTAAGGCTGGCACTGCTAACCCTCCTGTCACTTGTTAAAAGTGAGCTTGGCTACATCCCCAGTCTCCAACCAGTGCTCCAGACAGCCTTTGCCAGTTGATTCTCAGAGAAAGCAGTTTGCATTTCCTACATGGCAGAACCCACACTTTTTTTTTTATTTTTTTGGCCACGTTGGGTCTTCCTTGCTACGTGCAGGCTTTCTCTAGTTGCAGCGAGCAGGGGCTACTCTTCGTTGCAGTGCGTGGGGTTCTCATTGTGGTGGCTTCACTTGTTGGAGCACGGGCTCTAGGCGCCCGGGGTTCAGTAGTTGCGGCACGTGAGCTCAGTAGTTGTGACTTGCAGGCTCAGTAGTTGTGGCTCACAGGCTTAGCTACTCTGCGGCATATGGGATCTTCCTGGACCAGGGATCGAACCGGTGTCCCCTGCATTGGCAGGTGGATTCTTAACCACTGCACCACCATGGAAGTTCCCACAGTGGGCTTTGATAAAGGTCTGATTTGCAGCCAGCTTCACCCCTAAGTTACTAAGCAACTTGGCAATTCATTTGACCTGTCTGGGTTCAAGGTTCCTTTTCTAAAAATCCTCTGATATTCAGCGTTCTAAAATGTGCTATGCAATTATTGTGATAAACTATTATTTTCATAGCTTTTAAGCTTGTGATTTTTGGCAAATCAACTAGAATGTACACAGTATACAGAAGGATTATAAGCATCTATTAGTGAGAAGTTTCCCTAAACTAAATAATTACCTAAATTACCTAAAGTGCCCTAACCCCTCCTCAAAACCAAGCCCCCCTCAATTATTATATTACTGATTATTGGTAGGAATTAAAATGTTCACATCTCATAGCAATGCATTTGGTTTTTTTGCCACTTTGCCCCAACAAAATGCTAGAGTTGTCATTTTTCTGAATTAACACATTTGGCTTTCAGGCACTAGTCAGTTGCCAACTTTTCCCTTTTTGTTTTGCTCTAGGGGGCACAAAAAAGTCTTTGCTGCGCTTTTTCTCCCTGTCTGTCCTCCCCCACAGCAGGCACAGAGGACCACCGTCCAGGGCTGCTTCAGGAAACAAGGCACCATTTTGTGTCCAAAAGCAGAAAATCTGATTCTCACCACAATATTTCCACATGCTCCATGTTATAAGAACCATATTCAAACCACATCCCCATGATAAACACACAGGAAAGACGAAAGCTGTTGATAAATACCAATTCCAGACAGAAAAGTCTGCTCAACATGGATAAAAGGAAGGTCAGAACCCGATTTCATTCTTGGATCCTTGCACAATCAACGCACAAAATGACATTTGAAATTGTTTTCTTAGAAGTTGACAGAGCATGATTTAAGGTTACAAGAATGTTAATCACAGTAAACATCTTCAGTAACTCTAAACCAGAGTTCACTAAAACATGTGAGCATGTTTCCTTTTGAATCAGTCACAGGCACTACTTTTAAGTATGTTTCTGCTCCTGAAGTCACATCTACCATAATATTTTTCACCATCTGCAAAATGTAAGGCATGACTGGCCTAGGTGACAGTGACTAGCAATTTGCTACACTAACATACATAGATGTGCTAGTTATTAGAGAATGGTCCCCTTGTCTATCATATTAAAAAAGAGAAAAGAATTAAATGACACAGGAAGAACATCACACGTGATTTTCATTCCTGCATACTCAAATGTTTTTAAATTATATAATCATTAAGGTAGTGTGATCTTAGCACCAAAGCAGTCAGATGGATAAATGGAACAGGTTAGAAAGCCTGGTACCTGACATTTGGTAAAGAAGGCAGTTCGAATGAACAGAGAAAGACAGTGAGAAAACTGGGTAAATTTTTTTTTTAATTTTTAAATCTCTAACTCCAGATGGAGAAAAAATGGTGACTGTTTTTTAAAATAAAGGCCATACACTGGATGCATTAGAATAGATGTATGTGGTTGCAGAGAGAAATGGCACTGAGGATGGAGGATAAAAGGAAAAAAAGAAAATAAAAAAACAAGAGCTCTGCATGGACCAATGATGATGGTGTGCCGGAAGACAGAGAGGAAGGGAGAATCAAAAATGTAGAGCGAATATATATTTGATCTTGGGGAGAAAAAGTCCTTCTAAGAATAAAAACAAAGAAAGAAATCACAAAGAAGATTGATAAATCTTACTACGTGACAATATAATCTTCCATATGTCAAGAAAAACACAAACAATTTTCAAAAGCAATAAACTGGGAAAAATGTTGGTTATATATGTGAAAAGCGGTTGGTATCTTAATATGTAAATAGGTCTTGCAAATCGATGACAACCCCAATATAAAACAGAAGTTAATTATAATGAGCAATTGACAAAAGAAATAGTCATACTGATCCACTAAGCACAAGCATTAGCCTGTGTACTTTCCCATATATAAAAGTACAAAAAGGACTAAACCCACAAACACAGAAAGAAGAGAAAATGGAACAGAGGGCACCAATGAAGAGACAGCTTTACAAATTTGTGGACCAAGAAAAGCATATAGGATTGAGTAGACATAGGAAATAGTCAGAAAAAGCCACATCCTAGAACATACTAGAAGAGGACTGTCAAGAAGGTGGGACTCAGTCAGCCCAAGAGAGCAGAGAGACTCTAGGATCAGAATCCACAGTATTGTGGAGCAGAAATAAGAAGGAGCATTCAACAAATGCAGAATGTGCAAAAACAACAGCAATATGCATTCATCCTCCTTCTTCAGTCCTATCTTCATCCAGAACAAAAACATGATGGGATGTATCTCTCCCCAGGCAAAAATAAGCCAATAATAATAATAATAAAATGATGGCTGGTCTCTACCTCATGTCCACAAGATGGCTGCAATAGATCCAGGCATCACAACCTCATAAAGCAACATCCAGAGGTGGAAAGTGGACTCCTTCTTCCTTCTGACTATTTCTAAGAGCTAGGAACCTTTTACTAGATGCCTTCCTCCCTTTCCACCCCCTCTACACATGTCTCAACCAGCAAGATTTCTTTCTTATCTATTTGGTTATATGGCCACCCTGAACCAATCACTGGCAACAGGAATGGAACCATCATTATAGCCTAGACTAATCAGTGTTTACCTGAACCACATGGGTGAAAGGTAGATACCAGGACAAAATCAGGGCTCACCCAGATGAAGGAGGAGTTGCTATTGTCTAGGCGAGCATCAGTGTCTGCCACATCCATGTTGTTAACTTTGCAGAAATATCAGGCAACGCCATCCCATCAAGAGTTTATAACAACAGACTCTGCAACAGAAGTGATGTTTTACAGGGCAGATTCTCATAAACCATTGCCAAACAGCAGTAATAATAACCATACGACAGCGTTTTGAGTTTTATGACACTGCCCTGGCTCTACCTTAAATATTTTACTTTTCCCTAATCCCCACTGAAGTTTTCCCTACAGTCTAGTTGGCATCAGAATACGCGTCACGTTTATTTTCCCACGTGGCCTTCTTTCATACTTTCCGCCACCTGAAGTGCTGGACGCCAATCTTTGTAGTAAATTACTGCTGCTACCGCTGCTGCTGTTTCTAGCTAATCTTTACTAAGCACTTGCTATGCTCCTGGCACAGTGAGCACATTTCATGAATTACCTCCTTTATTCCTCTAACCGCCTACAGGAAGTAGTGCTGTTTCTCCTACCTGCAGGCAGAAAGACAGGACCACATGCTCTGCTCACTGCAGAGGAGACCACCATTTCTGCCCCTGTCCCCCAACCCAATCTGAACAATGACTGCCCCTGAATTATGGCTATTGCCAGAATTTCTGTCGCTTTTGCTTTTCCTTAAGCCCTATTATGGAAAAGGGTAACAACGGGTGCTCTTCTGTATCACTTATATCTTGAAATGAATGAACAGTCTGCAAGCACAGTTGGGTGAAGTAAAGGGAGGAGACCAATCTGAAAACTGTTTATTCAGCGGAGCAGAAGGAAACAATAAAGAAATACGACCCGCCGCATCATTCTGCCATTGCCCTAATGCAGCCTTTCTTAATAACCAAAACAGCCAAAGTAGCCACCAATGATTGAGCACCTACATGATCTACTACCCACCAAAAAGTGGATGTCATTTGGCCTGTTTTACAGATGAGGAAAGCTGCAGCTCAGAAAGGTTAAGTACCTTTCTGAAGGTAACTCAGCCAGGAGGCTGCAGATCACAGTTCAGATCCAAGCTGCCCAGTTCCAAAACTCATGCCCATTCCTCCTCGGCACCACCCTGTCTCCATGTTTCTATATCTCATATTGTTTAAAATGCTCCTTTATCCTGAAACCTACTACCAAATTTTTGTATCTTTGTCTTAGTGTAAACATTTTCCTTATGGTTCCTGCCTCCAAAGCTAGCCTCGCTAAGAAATGTGCCCTTTGGATGACAAGGACCATAAACAGGTGCTCTTCTCTTCACAGGAAACAATTCTTTAAAAAACAAACAAACAAAAACAGTGTGGGGTAACTACAAAAGGGATCTAAAGGAGGTGTATCTCTCAGGGATCTTCAGAGAAACAGAACCAATGGGATAGAGACAGAGCTAGAGACAGAGATTTAAAGGAACTTGCTCACGTGATCGTGAGGGCTGGCAAGTCTAAAATCTTCAGGGCAGGCCAGCAGGGAAGGGTTGATGTTGCAGGCGAGTCTCTGGAGGAGGAATTTCTTCTGCCTCTGGGAGCCTCTCAGTCTTTTCTCTTAAGGCCTTCCAGGGATGGGATGAGGCCCATTCATGTTTGACAAAAATCTGGGGACCATCGCCTGGCCAAACTGACATGTAGAATTAACTACGGTAGGAAGGCTGGGTGAAATTTACAGCGGGGACAGCAAATGCACAGCATGTCGGCACAGCCAGCGCCTCTGCCTGAGCCACCACAGACACCCTTCGTCAGCCAAGGCCGTCTTCCCTGGCGAGGTCTGCACAGCTTAGCTCCAGGAAGCCAGGCTGAACTGGAAGACGAGATGAACCCACTGGCCTTCCCCACACCAGCACCATGACCATGGGTCACATTCCACACGCCCACCACCAACAAACTTGGCAGCTCCAGGATCCTCTGAGGTCCCTAGAGGGTCTAACAGACAGATTAAGAAAATCCCGATAAACTAAAAGCAAGAAAACACTTTCTCTCAATTAACATATTTCTGAGCAAAAAGATACTTTATAATAAACTATACACATAATTTTCTAGGAAAGAAATGAGTCTTCATTAAAACATGTTTATATTAACTATCTACCATTACAGCCAATGCCCAGCCAGTATAGTTACTCTTCACCTGTAGCCCCTCAATCCCATACCGGCCTGAAGTTTTAATAACTGTAACCAATGAAATTTTACATTGGGAAAGTGTTATATCTGCCTTTGGGAGTCAGCAGACAGAGGCAGCTGAGAGTTCCTGTAGACCCTTTTTTGCCCAGGGTTCTAGAAGGACAACTCAATCAGCATGAGCTTGGCCAAGGCCAATGTAAATGTGCTTTTTCTAGGGAGAGCGCTGGTCATGCTATGCCAACATGATGATGATCACAGAGGCGTCATTAAGAAGACAAAGTTTATCTGCAAAGAACTGGTCCAAGGTAGCAAGACTCCCATAGTCCCAAGTCAGCATCTCAGCCTATGGGAGTGGACTCGGGCTGGGGCTTGCTGGGCCCTGGGGTGGCAGGTGAAGGTTTCTGAAATGAACAAGGGCCAGGCAGAGGAAAAAGGCCTGCCACATATCCCAGCCCCCTCCCGCCACCTGAAGTCCTGGACTGTGCCATGTATACCTCCTGTCCGCCCACTTTATCAGGTACAATCTCCTCATACAATTATATTTGTATATAAGACTGACACACCTTCACACATTTGGCATAGTCAAAAATATTCTGATTTTTAACAAAAATACTGCCTTGTATGCATTATGTGGCAAAATATGTGGTATTAGCAATTTTGGCAGAATTTCACCTGATCCTATCAACCACAAAATAAAGGCAAAAAAACCAACTTTGGCAACTGAACACAAATATACTACAAGTTAGAGAAAAGGCCTATTCCTTTTATAATCAGGTCTATCTTTGATTCCAAGCATCTCTGGAGACAGCGTATTTATTACTTCAGTAATTATTTAGAGGTCTATTTCCATGACTGCCAGCTCTGTAAGTTTCCATTGTCTGACCTTAAACAATAAGCACTCACAACTTTGGTCTCATGACCACAGTTCTTTCACTGGATGGCTGAGCAAGTTAACCCCTGGCCTTCAATTTCCTTATGTTGAAATTAGGGGTTGGACTGGTAACTCCAGAGTTTTCTGTCTCTGCTAACCAAAGAATTTATACAGTCCCCTAATGCATTTTACATGCTCCGTAATAACAATAGCACACGTATTTACTGCTCCATATTTGCTAAATATTTTATTTATGAACTGACTCACAAAAACCGTATCAAGTTAAGTCAAAGGCTGTGTTTTCCCAATAGGACCACAACAACATCTCTTGGTCCCCCACGTTCTTCAGAACCTTGCCATCCCTCATCAAGAGATGGAATCTATTTCCTTTCCCCTTGACCTTGTGTGAGCATTTGGGACTGCCTCAATTAACAGAATATGGTAGAAGGGATGGCTTGACTTCCAAGGATAGGCGATACCACGTCCACCTGGCTTTTTCTCCCTTGGGGTGCGCACTGTGGAACCCAGCCACCATGCTGTAAGGAGACTCAGGCCACGTGGGGAGGCCACGTAGAGGTGTTCCAACCAACAGAATCCAGCTAGGATCTCAGCTGACAGCCTGCATCAACCATCAGTGGTGGAAGAGAACATGGCCTCAGATATTCGTCACCCCAGCTGATGCCAATGGAGCAGAGACAAGCTATTTCTGCCTTTCCCAAAGTGAAGATTCATGACCCAAATGACTAGTGTCCTTTTGTTAAGCCACTGAGTTTTGTGGTGGTTTGTGATGCAGTTAACAGATAACTAGAATAAGGCTGGTAGTATTTTATCCTCATTTTACACATGAGGAAACAAGCAAAAAAAAGACTATGTAAGTTGCCCAATATCATACAGCTTGTAAGCAGAATTTGAACCTAGGCAGGTTGACTCCACAGACTGGGCTCTTAGTATGCTATATATCTGCTTAATAAGTAATTGGTGATAGATAGAATGATGAGTCCCTGATTCACAGCCCTACTTATTCCTTGTGATATTTCACTGACCAAATTATTTAATATATTTTACATAATTTTATACAATTATATGTATTTTCCCCCAAGAAATCATGTTACCAAAGGCTAAGATGATCCATAACAACATTTTAGGGAAGAAAAAAAGAAAACAATACCCTATATCAGAAAGGGTTTTTCTTGGTCTCTTCTACTTGTACTTCCCAAGAATATAAGAAATAGAATTTTTACTGCCGGGAGAAGCAATTTCTCAAGTGCCTGACTCAATTCATTTATACCAAATCTATAAAACTCCCTCTTTCATATTAAGACTGTGAAGATCAGGTTCCTGCCAATGAAGAAAAGAGTTACAATGGAAGAAAACAGGGGTGAGATCTAGATAACACACTTTTTGTTTGAAAGTTTACAGCATAATCAGATATTTTGAAGAAGGACAAATGATTTGGTGAAAAGTCTTATTTAAACATTGTCTGAGTTCTAATGCATGAGAAATGTTTCATTTCACAACTGGTTAAAAATTATTTAATCATTCAAATCCTATAATTTGATATTGTAATATGCAAAATAAAGAGCCCAACAGAACCATCCTAATTACTACTAACCATGAAAATGCTCAGATCCTCTTCCAGGAGAGAACTTGCTTTGACTGACCATACGCTGCTGCATAATACATGTGAATTTCCCTGGGATTCACTGCATATAATTGCTGAAAGCCTTTTGTGAAATTACACACAAAAAAATTTTAAATATCACATCATGGGGCATAGTAGGTGTTTTTTGGTGTGTGTCGTATTTCATTGTGTAGCTTTCTCATCTTCTGTATATTTTTTGTTTTCCAAATCATTGGTTCAAGAAACTGACATTTTCCCCACATCCAAAAAGAACAGCCATCAGTGACATAAAAGCACATCTAAAAGCAGCTGGTGGGCTTCCCTGGTGGTGCAGTGGTTGAGAGTCCGCCTGCCGATGCAGGGGACACGGGTTCGTGCCCCGGTCCAGGAAGATCCCACATGCCGCGGAGCGACTGGGCCCATGAGCCATGGCCGCTGAGCCTGCGCTCCGCAACGGGAGAGGCCACAACAGTGAGAGGCCCGCATACCCCCCGCCCAAAAAAAAAGCAGCTCACAACTCGACTGTGAGCCAAAACAGAAATGAGGGGCTAACTTTGCTTATATTCTAACTGGAATAAAATCGTGTCCTTTCCTTTGACAGAGAAAACAGAGTCAAGACACCGAGCAGTTGTTTTTCTAGTCTCTGCCTAAGCATGATGACAAGCTCCCTGAGGGCAGGGGTCACGTCTGTTTCACTCACGCCCAGGTCTGGCACAGAGTGTTTGCCTCATAAATTAATTAACATGAATCAAGCTCTGGGAATTCAGAGGGAAGCTTCAAAGAACCTTCCTGAACGCTGGGAGCACAGAGCCATCGTTAGGCCCTGGGCCACACGGACGGCGGTCAGCAGCAGCAGCAGCAAGTGCCGCGAGCGCCTGTCCAGCCTGGCCCTTCTTTGCCCTTATCCCCGCCCCTGCCATCTGCTGTGCGTGATTACGGACCTAGAAATGGGATACCAGGCAGAAAAAGGGGGTGGGGGGATTGATTCTGGGCTGTCTGGGATCTTTGCTCGCCCACCCCCAGCACACTTCCTGCCACGTGAAGACAACAGTCCGAGAAAGATGCTCTGAGCTCTTACCCTACAGCTTCCCCCCTGCCCCGGACCCCTCTCCACCCCAGGGTTCGTTCTGCACCTGCTCTCTGCCCCCTGCCCTATGTTCTCTGGCTTTTCTCCCACGAACATTTTTTTTCAACTTTCAGACGTGCAGAGAAGTTGCAAT
Source organism: Orcinus orca (assembly GCF_937001465.1). Taxonomy (NCBI): domain Eukaryota; kingdom Metazoa; phylum Chordata; class Mammalia; order Artiodactyla; family Delphinidae; genus Orcinus; species Orcinus orca. The sequence continues at coordinate 56,480,781 of NC_064573.1, forward strand.
AGTGCTGTGGACACCGGTATTGGAGACAATCCAGCCTGGCTAGGAACAAGCCCGGGAACCATCGCACAAGAAGGGCCAAGCCTCTCAATGTCCTGCCCTGTGGGAGAGGCGGTGCCCAGGAGGGTTCCCTTTCAAGGGGTCACTGCCTACAGGGGCCCTGAGGGCCATGTACCACGTCCAGGCGTGGTCAAGGTCCACCTTGGAGAACCTGTCTCTCATCAGCAAATTGACAGCAAAGAGCAGTAAGCACAACTGCCCACTTAGACGAAGCACTGAGGGGCCCGACTACTGCAGAGTAAACAGTCCCTCCCCGCAAGGAGCAGAAGGCAGTGGTCTCTGGGGGAGTGACCGTGACATGGAGGAACATGGAGCAGAGCCCACCAGGGGAACAATTCTACAAAGAGAGAACCGGCCCTGTGTGCAGGCCTCTGATGCTCTCCAGAGACAGAATAGCAACCTTTGCAGCGGTGCCTATGTTGGGGAGGCAGGCATCAGTACCGTACGATGCTTAGCGGCATCCCTAGCCTCTCGACCAGATTCTAGTAGCCAGGGCCGGCTTCATGGGCATGGGACTGGTGCAGGCACGTGAAGCCCCACATCTGGAAGCCTCCTGTGCTTGATTCAAGGCTCTGCTGTCACCACCTTGAAATTCTTCATGATCTTATCTTTGAACTTGAGTTTTGGGATGGTGGAACAGAGACATATCCATGCAGTATGTCATTCCCTGCCACCCCATACGCATATAAATATAGCTTTAGTGATGCCCATGAGCACAGTGGATCATGATGTGTGTGAGTCCAGTGAGGCTCAAAGCCTCCATGCGAGTATGAGGTAAGTGTGTTATGTCTACAACTGGGGGAGGGGGTGGGGGTGGCGACACTTGCTGTTAGAGCCACAGCTTGCTTAGAACACGGGAAGAAGGCTATAGCAGTCTAGGAAACATGCACGACCAATGGACCCCATCATATTCTTTCTTGTTCTTACTGCTCCCCTGTATTAGCCAACAACCTAAGCTGAAAACAGTGACATAGAAGGAAAGGGAAAGGTCGGGTGATCCTTAGTTCCTTTTTTTCAGTCCTTCCTGAGTCATCAGTGAGCCTAAGGTCACATGTTGGTAGAACATGTGCGTTCAGGAAGTGAAATAAAGACAGTTCAGTACGTTTTGTGCAGCGTTTCCACTGTTCTGGTCAGAAGTATATATGCATGTTCAAGCTACAAAATTCAAACTGTGTAATTTCATTACAAATAATCATTTTGAACAATAAATATACATAATCACCTCTTGTAGTAGTATTACAAAAAAACTCAGGCAATTCAAGCCCAGGGTCACCAAAACCAAGTGGGACACTTAGCATATTAAATAGCATTAAATATTTATTTTCAGACTCATGCATTGTATGTAATACTCTATAAAAAATAAACATACTCTTCCTATTTTATGATATGTAAATTGTTTCTAAGTTAAATTACGTAACAAAAATATGTCTTAAGCCTAAGGGAAAACTGATTTGACGATATACTTATCTTGATTCTTTTCTTCTGTGTTTGAAATCTGCAGTGTTATGCCCTTCTGAAATGTGGAACCGAGAAAACTGTCCCTATTTCTCCATTTGACCCAGACTATTGTAGGAACACCAAAAGCTACTTAGAACATCACTGTAGAGCATATAGAATTGACACTGCCGGGTGGAATTCCTGGTATATTCCAGGGGTTCTGCCTTACTCCTTCTTCAACTGTGACACCACACCCATCTAAGAGTCATGCCTGCAGGCAAACCACCGGGCAAGAAGGTTATATCCCACGGTCTCAGTGCAAGTCCCTGGTTGAAATCCCTCTAGGACTGTATGCTCCTGCATTGGAGGACGGGGCTACCTTGGCTTTGACCCCTAGCCTTACCAAGGTGGCACTCATCTGCCTAGACCCTCCTGCTAATTGTCATGATAATCCTGCTTCTCTAGCTGCCATGGTCATTGAGTGACTGTCATCTCCTCACGAACAAGTGGGACAAGACCACTCCCAGTATCTAAAGAGTGACAATCCTACAGCCCTGCTAATAACCAGAAGAGGTATCTTCCTTCAACCAGAGCAGGGCCTGGCTGGAAAGACCCCATGTGGGCAGAAGAGTTAGAAACTTCTCTTGCTTTTTACTCTAATGGGATGACTATGAGGTGAAAAGAAAGATGACCATTGACTCATTCGTTCATGCATTTATCCGGCATGTACCAAGTGCTTGTACGTGCCCCGTTCTGAGAAGAGAAGACACAGGAGGGATAGGAGTGAAGAACCAGGCGAGCTGCCTGCCTGGTGCGCTTGCCCTTTGAAGTGAGATCAGTGGTTCTCAGCCCAAATGCACAGTCAACCACCTGGACAGCCTTTAATGAGCACTTACACTTACGGCACACCACTAGAGATTTTTATTTTACCAGCCTGGGTTGGACCCAGAGCACTGACAGATTTTAAAAGCTTCCAGTGTGTAGCCAGCATTGAGAATCCCTGAGCTACAGCACAGATAGTTACAGGTGGGCTGGAACCCCACTGGGACCAAGAAGTAAAATACCTGTGATCACATCAAAATCCCAACCCTTTTAATGTACTGTATGCTGATTTCCTTTGGGGTTTCCCTTGATGTTTAAAAAAAGTCCCCCTGGCTCTGCTTGGAGAAACAGAAAAAGACCCATCTACCCAGGCTGGAGGCAACTCTTCAAGGGGAACATAGCACATCTTAGTCCTGTCCTGGTGGTGGCAGTGGTTAAAGGGAGATGACCTCAAGCAGAGTCAGGCCCAGATCAAACACATCTGTTCGCCTTAGAGAGTTTCCTTTTAGGTCTTTAATATATTTCTGCCTTGAGGACATCTTTACTGTCATTTAGAGGTTATAAAGACCATTTCTTTAAAAGGTACATTCATGTGCCTAAAAGCAAAGACAAAGGGGGCTCTGCTTCTCCCTTGGTGGTCCCTGTCTCCCCAGCCCACACTCCAGCACTCACACACGCAGGGTCCTCACGCACGGTGCAGTGGCACTAAGGGATGGTCGATAGAAGAGGGTTTCTCTGGAGTAAGGCTTTCCTATTCCCCAGGGAAGGCTTCCCAGGAGGAATTAGACCCAGGGAAAGACAGTCACTTCCTCCCCAGCAGAATCGACCCACCCCTCCTCTTCATGTCCCTTTACTCTCTGCCCTTCAGTCACAGAATTCTAACCCTTTAGTGTACTTCTGGATATCAAAGTCCCAGTGTCCACGCCCAGCAGAGTGTCTGGCTCAGAGAAGATAGGCAGTGAATGAATAAATAGATGAAATTATCTAAAGTGTGTGTCCCCCACCTCCACCCACCTAATCCATGGCCTTCCCTGACATCCCCAGCTCCATCCTCACCAAGGACACTATTGCTCTTTCCCCAGGTCAGGTTGCAAGTGGCTCTAAGGGCTCTGCTCTGCTCCAAGGAATCGGAGGAGTGATCATACCTACTCTTCTTCCTGAGTCCCATTCTGATGGCCAAGAGCTCCACCCTACTAGCAATGCCCCAAAGGCACAAGAAAGAATGGCAAGATAAGGGAAACTTTAAATGTTGTCCTTCTTGACCTAAGTTATTTTTAGAGCAAAACAACTATCATGTATGGATTTGTACAGCATGGCCTGATTGGTGGTGAAGTAATTTATTCTGAAGCATGAGTCAGATTGCAATTAAGGCTATAGGGAACTTCATTCCAAATTCCCTGGCTAGGGGTGATCAAAATCTCATCTACGGTACTGCAATAAAGATAGAATTTCACTTTTTATTCCTGCAAAAATGTAAAATTTAAATGGGAAGGCAAAAAAAGCAAAAAAAAAAAAAAACCAACACACACACACACACACACACACACACACACACACAGAATGTTAGAAATAAATTCCATGGAAAAAAAAATGAACAACTTCTGTCAGACAACACAGACGTGGATTCTATGGAGGCCTCCTGTCTAAATACCAAAAAGACCCATTATATGTGATTTATGAGATGTGTTCAGAACAGAGACTTTACATTCGCAATCTGAAAATATTTCTTGAGTACCATAAGCTCTATTTCTCTCATTTGGAAAAAAAACAAACAAAAAAAACACGATATTTTAAAGGGAAAGGAGAAGGCATTTCATTTTTGTCTACTAATTTCAGCAAGTAGATCCTCTGTGACTATTTGGAACATGAAATAGCATTTTAGCCACAAATTAAAGAAAGGCAGTTTCTTTGTGCCTTGCTTTAAAAAATAATGCATGTGACACACCCAGCACATAGTAGGTCTTCTACAAATGTAGCTCCCTTGCCTCTTCTTGCATTCATCTTCTCTGCCCAATAAACATCTGTGCTGAGAACTAAGATGCTAAACCTCTAAGATGCTGAGGAGGACTATTTAGAAAATATTTTGGAAAGAGGGGCAGGAAGCACATCACTTACCCAAAGTCACATAGCAAGTCAGGGAAACTTTTGAAGAAAAATTCCAACCTCTCTGGTAATCTCTGGATCATGGCTGTGAGGTTGTCTCAACAAAGTTAATGGCTTTCTTCCCAATGAGATTTATGTAGGACCAAAGATAATGTTCAAAGAATAATATCTAAGAGTGTGTGTGGCCATGACATACGATCACGAAATGGGAACTTAAGGCTCCAGGAAAAAAAAAAAAGGGCATAGAGAATGTGAAACAATATCTCAAATCCCAAAGTACTAATTTACCCTAACTACGTAGTTAAATATTAAAAATATACTGCATTATACCTTTACCAGAAAATCATCATTCAGCTTTTAAATTTAGAGAAGATCAGAATGATTCAGATCAGCAAGACCGCCATCTGCTTTCAAGCACGCAGCTGCGAGCCTTTAAACAGCAACTTTCCGTGATTCATAACTTATTCATCCCAGGATGCACTCCGACACCTGCTTTATCATCATTTCACCTTGTCAGAGCATTTTACTTTAAAGTTTTGTAACCTCTACCCAGGTGACACAGTGAACCAGTAAGCCAGTCTTCTTCTATGGAAAGAATCAACTGTATAGTTCCCTAAGACTGATGGTCCAATCTTGAAATCATATACATGCATATATATATATAATACACATTCTTAGTCATTGCCTTTTAAAACAATAATGTCAGTAGTCACTACCATTTAGCACCCCGTAGTCCAGGCACTTCATCTTTATCATCACCACCCTGGAAAACAGATATTCTGATCTTCATTTAACAAATGAGCAAATCAGCAAGATGGGATGACTTAGCCAATGCCACAGTGTGGACATGGCAGAGGTGAGCTATTTGCACCCAGGCCTATCTGTCCCCAAACCCAAGCTTCTGCAGCAACCAACTATGCCTCTTATTTGAATTGCCGTCAAATAACTGAAATATTCTCATCAGTTGTATAGAGGAGGAGAGACTATACTTAACCCAATACCATTTATTCTCGACCCAAGAAATGTCTTGCATGTGGCACTTAGTTAATATAAATGCTTTAGAAATCATAAAGCACTGTGTAAATCTGTTAGAGCTTTTTATTTTCCCTTCTATTTTGGCAGTTCTGGCTGTACACTGTTTCACCCTCCATCACTGGCAGTGGCAAGGAGAAGATGAAGAATCCAGGAAGTGTGAAAGGACAGAGCCCATTTCAAGGTGGTTGAGAGAGTAACTCGTGTCCTCTAACTTGGAAGAAGAGATGCTCAATATACAGAGATTCTCCCCAAAGGAGACCAGTTTTACCTCTTTTTCTTTGTCTCTAATTCTAGCGTGCAAATTGTCTGCTGCTTGCTATGTATTTAAAACTACGTTGTGTATAGAAAATAAGTGCACCCAATGTCAAATCTTGGTTCTGAAACATTAAATTGATCAGGCATTCTGAACCTTTCTTTTATCATCTATAAAAATGGGAACAATGACAACTCTGCTCTACGTCTTTTTTTAAAATGATATGTAGAAGACAACTGAATGGCATGAAAAGATAATGGTACGTCCTGTAAACAATCATGTCCAAAAATAACAGCCACGTCAGGATAATCTTTTTGTTTAAGAAAGTGAAAGATGTAATTATAGAGACAAAGTCTGAGAAGTTGTATATAAAAAATTAACAGTTGTTGCTGCTGGATAATATTGTGATTTTTATTTTCTTCTTGATTATCTATGCTTATTAAAATTTCTAGAACTATAACAACAAAAATTTTCAAATGATGAAATATTGTTTAACTTTAAATGATAATGGGGAATTAGAAAATGCAGTAATGGGCTTCCCTGGTGGCGCAGTGGTTGAGAATCTGCCTGCCAATGCAGGGGACACGGGTTCGAGCCCTGGTCTGGGAAGAGCCCACATGCCGCGGAGCAACTGGGCCCGTGAGCCATGGCCGCTGAGCCTGCGCGTCCGGAGCCTGTGCTCCGCAACAAGAGAGGCCGCAACAGTGAGAGGCCCGCGCACCGTGATGAAGAGTGGCCCCCACCTGCCACAACTAGAGAAAGCCCTCGCACAGAAACGAAGACCCAACACAGCCATAAATAAATAAATAAATACATTTTTTTAAAAAGAAAATGCAGTAATTATAGAAGAAAGACATCTAGGCAGTCAGTAGCTAACTTACCACCTTTAAAACTCTATGCATTTGATTAAAAAGAAGACCCAACAATATGCTATCTACAAGAAACCTACACTGAATATAATGATAAAGATATTAAATGTAAAAGAATGGAAAACGATACACAGTCAATTCTCATTTAGAGTAGTTATATTATAAAGTCACTGGAAACAGTGAATTAGCAAATATGGAACCACTGCTCCCAAGGGAAATACAAGGGTTAGGTTCCTACAAGCCTCTGGTCACAACATTTTTGCCAACCGATCAATACATAACTTTGTTGTATGTCTGCTTCAGTTTAAAGACATCTTATTTATTTGTTTGTTCATTTGTTTGTTTTATTTTTTGGCCGCGCCATGCAGGGTGTGGGATCTTAGTTCCCCGATCAGGGATCAAACCCATGGCCCCTGCAGTGGAAGCGCAGAGTCTTAACCACTGGACTGCCAGGGAAGTCCTAAAGACACCTTATTTAATACATGATGCTGATTTCTTAACATCGACCTCACAGCCAACAGCACTATAACTGATGCCTGAATGGAGCTTATCTAATAATCTCCTCCTCCATATGGCACATCACAACTTTCCTGCACTTAGGACATTAGACGACACCTCAGCACCACACCTGAAGGCCACATAAAACAATGAAATCACCAAGAAAAACACAAATGTGTAAAAAACTAAACAGACCACAAAAAGCACATTTGTTTACAGTATGAGAGCTGAAACAAAAAGGTAAAACATTGCCTTGTTCAACCTCAGCTGGGAACATGTATATCAAGCAACTCAAATTTTTTGCCATTCTATACATGTGCTTGAATGACAGAGAAAGCACTGCAAATATTGATTTCCATTGATCTATTTCACTAATAAATTTTAGTGAGTAGGAAAACTTACGAACATGGAATCCATGAATGATGAGAATCAACTGTACCATGCAAACACTGCTCAAAGGAAAGGTGATATGACTAGGTTATTATCAGCCAAAATAGACTTCAGAGCAAGAAAAATTACCAGAGATAAAGATACAACAATCTTAAATGTATATGCACCTAATAAAAGAGCAGCAAAATCATGAAGAAAAGGTGATAAACCAAAGGGGAAACGAAAAAATCGAGTTTTTGCTAGAGGCTTCAGCACTCCTCTCCTAGTAATCAATAGACCAAGTAGACTGAATATCAGCTAGAATATAGAAGAATGAACAACATCATCAACCAACTGTAACAAAATGACATTTATAAAGCACTTCACCTGAAAAGAGCAGATACACATTCTTTTCAAGGGCACGTGAGCCATTCACCAAGATAGACCATACTCTGTCTCAAAAACAAACCTTACCTAATTTAAAACAACTGAAACCATAGAAAGCTTATTTTTCTGACCGTAATGAAATTAAACTGGAAATGAATAACAGAAAGATATGTAGGGAATCTTCAAATAATTGGAAACTAAACAACACACTTCTAAGTAATTCATGGGACAAAGAGGAGGTATTGAGGAAAATTAGAAAATATTTTGAACTGAATGAAAATACAACATTAAAATTTATAAGATATTCTAAAGCAATGCTTAGATGGTAATCTATAGCATTAGATACTTATATTAGGAAAAAAAAAAAGAAAGAAAAATCCCAAATAAACAATGTGTCATCTTAAATCTGGAAAAAGAGAGGCAAAGTTAAAGCAAGTAGAAAGAAAGGAATGATAAAGAGCAGAAACCAATGACACTGAAAATAGGAAAAACAATAAGGAAAATTCATGAAACAAAAAGATGTTTCTTTGAAAAGATTTTTAAAAATTAACAAACAAACCTGTAGCCAAAATGTCAAACAAAAATAAGAACATAAATTTCCAGTATCAGGAACAAAAGGGAGCGATCACTACAGACCCCACATAGATTAAGCAGATAATAAGAGAATATTACAAAGAAATTTATTCATATAAATTCAACAAATTAAATGAAATGGACTAATTCCTTTATTTTTTTAATAGATCTTTATTGGAGTATATAATTGCTTCACAATACCATGTTAGTTTCTGTTGCACAAAGCGAATCAGCCATATGCATACACATGTCCCCATATCCCCTGCCTCTTGAGCCTCCCTGCCACCCTCCCTACCCCACCCCTCTAGGTCATGGCAAAGCACCGAGCCTATCTCCCTGTGCTATGCTGCTGCTTCCCACCAGCCAACTATTTTACATTCAGTAGTGTATATATGTCGATGCTACTCTCACTTCACCCCAGCTTCGCCCTCCCACCGCATGTCATCAAGGCCATTCTCTATGTCTACCTCTTTATTCCTGCCCTGCAACTAGGTTCATCAGTACCATTTTTTTTTTTTTTAGATTCCATATATATGCATTAGCGTACGGTATTTGTTTTTCTCTTTCTGACTTACTTCACTCTGTATGACAGACTCTAGGTCCATCCACCTCACTACAAATAACTCAATTTTGTTTCTTTTTATGGCTGAGTAATATTCCATTTTATGTATGTTCCATATCTTCTTTATCCATTCACCTGTCGATGGACTTTTAGGTTGCTTCCATGTCCTGGCTATTGCAAACAGTGCTGCAGTGAACACTGTGGTGCATGTCTCTTTTTGAATTATGGTTTTCTCAGGGTATATGCCCATTAGTGGGACTGTTGGGTCATATGGTAGTTCTACTTTTAGTTTTTTAAGGAACCTCCATACTGTTTTCCATAGTGGTCGTATCAATTTACATTCCCACCAACAGTGTAGGAGAGTTCCCTATTCACCACACCCTTACCAGCAATTATTGTTTGTAGATTTTTTGATGATGGCCATTCTGACTGGTGTGAGGTGATACCTCATTGTAGTTTTGATTTGCATTTCTCTAATAATTAGTGATGTTGAGCATTGTTTCACATGCCTCTTGGCAATCTGTATGTCTTCCTTTGTGAAATGTCTATTTAGGTCTTCCTCCCATTTTTTAACTGGATTGTTTTTTTTGATATTGATCTGCATGAGCTGCTTGTATATTAATCCTTTGTCTGTTGTTTCATTTGCAAATATTTTCTCCCATTCTGAGGGTTGTCTTTTTGTCTTGTTCATGGTTTCCTTTGCTGTGCAAAAGCTTTTAAGTTTAATTAAGTCCCATTTGTTTATTTTTGTTTTTATGAAATGGACTAATTCTGTTAAAAACTACCAAAACTCAGCCAAGATAAACAGAATGGTCCTATATCTATTTAAGAAATTTAATTCATGGTTAAAGAGCTCCCTACAAAGAAAACTCTAGGCCCAGATGGTTTCACTGATGAATTCAAACATTTAAAGAAGAAATTATACTACACCATCTCTTCCAGAAAACTGCAGAGGAGAGACCATTTCCCATATCATTTATGAGGACAGCATTATACTGATACCAAAACCACACAAAAATAGTGCATGAAAAGCAAACTGTAAACCAACATTCCTCATGAACATTGACAAGAAATCCTCAACAAAATATTAATGAACTGAATAATATATCATGACCAAGTGAGTTTTATCTCAGGAATGTAAGGCTGGTTCACTATTTGAAAATCAATGTAATCCACCATATTAACAGTCTAAAAAAGAAAATCCACTTGGTCATATCATCACAAGCAGAAAAAAACACTTAACAACGTTCAACATCTATTGATGATAAAAACTTGCAGCAAACTAGGAATAGAAAGGAACTTTCTCAATCTAAAAGAGTAGCCACAGAAAATCCTACAGCTAACATCATACTTACTGGTAAAAGACTGCATGCTTTCCTCTAAGATTGTAAACAAGGCAAGAATGTCCACTCTCACGACTCCTATTTAACATTGTACTAGAAGTCCTTGCCAGTGCAAAAAGGCATAAAACTGGGAGGAAAAAAAAAGGAATAAAATGGCCTCTATTTACAGGCAACATGATTGCCCACATAAAAATTCCCCCAAAATTTACAAAATAGTTCCTATACCTAATGAGAGAGGTAGGTAAAATCATAGGAAACAAAGTCAACATGCAAAAATCAATCATATCTCTAAACTGGCAATGAATGTTTAGATACTGAATTTTTTTAATGTCATTTAAATGCTCCTCCCCCAAAAGAAATACTTAGGTATAAGTCTACCAAAACATATGCAAGATCTGAAAACTACAAAATATTGATGAAAGAAATAAAAGACCTAAATAAATGAAGAGACATATCATGTTCATGGATTGGAGACTCAACATGCTTAGGCTATTAATTCTCCACAAACTGATTTATAGATTTCACGAAATTCCAATCAAAATCCCAGCAGATTTTATGTAGATATAGGCAAGCTGATTCTAAAATTTATAGGGAAAAGCAAAAGAACTAACCAAAAAAATTTTGAAACAGAAGAACAAGGACTTCTCTTGTCCTTCCACAAGGACCTTCACTACTTGACTTTAAGACTTGCTGTAAACCTATAGTAATCAATATGTGTTGTTAGTGGAAGGATAAGATGAAAGAAACAGAACAAAGAGTCCAAAAATAGGCCCATATAAATATAGTCAAATAATTTTTTAACAAGTTACAAAGGCAATTCAACAGAGAACAGTGTCTTTCAAAAAAATGGTATTAGAACAATGGGACATTCATATGCAAAAAAAAAAATTTAAACTTGACCTGTAATTCACATCATATCCAAAAATCAACTTATTATGGACTGAATATTTGTTGTCCCTCCAAAATTATCATGTTGAAGCCCCAACCTCCCATGTGATGGTATTAGGAGGTGGGGCTGTTAGGAGACAATTAGGTTTAGATGAAGTGATAAGGGTGGGCATCAAATCCCATGATTCAATCTAAATGGAAAATTATAAAACTTTTAGAAAATCTGCCTGACCTTGGGTTATGAAAAAGTTCTAAGACATCATCAAAAGTAAAATCAACAGAAGAAAAAATCAATAAATTAGACTGCATCAAAATTTAAAACTTTTGCCCTTAAAAAAGGTAAAAGTGTTAAAAGAATGAAGTCAAGACACAAACTAGAAGGAAATATTTGTAAATCACATATTCAACAACAGATGTGTATCCAGAATATATAAAGAACTCTCAAAACTCAATTATAAGAACACAAACACCTCCCCGCAAAATGGGCAAAAGATTTGAACAGACACTTCACCGAAAGAAGATACACATTCAACAGGGACCTACTGGACTTCCCTGGTGGCGCAGTGGATAAGACTATGCGCTCCCAATGCAGGGGGCCTGGGTTCAATCCCTGGTCAGGGAACTAGATCCCACACGCATGCCACAATTAAGAGTTCATATTCCACAACTAAGGACCCTGCCTGCCACAACTAAGACCCCTGCTGCAACCAAATAAATAAATATTTTTAAAAAACCCAAGGGCCTACTGTATAGCATAGGGAACTCTACTCAGTATTCTGCAATCATCTATATGGAAAAAGAATCTGAAAAAGAATGGATATATATATATATGTATAACTGAATCACTTTGCTGTATACCTGAAACTAACACAACATTGTAAATCAACTATACCCCAATATAAAATAAAATTAAATTACAAAAAAAAGAAGACACACCTATGGCAAATATTGATAAAATCCTGAAAAAAATTACCAAAATCATTAGCCATTAGGAAAATGCAAAATAAAATGACAATGAATACCATTATATGCCTGTTAGAAAGACAAGGATGCAGACCAACTGGAATTCGCAAACATTGCTGATGGTAACGCAAAATGGTACAACCCTTCTGAAGAACATATACTTACTATAAGATCCAGTAGTCCCAAGCCTAGGTATTTACCCTAGATAAACGAAAACCTATGTTCATACATAACATGTACAGGAATGTTTATCACTTTATTCATAATCACCAAAAACTGAAAATAACCTAAACTTTTGGGAAAAGGGATAAACACCTGTGAGTCCGTTCATACAATGGAATACTACTCAACAATTAAAAGGAATGAATTCTTGATATAGGCAACAATGTGGATGAATCTCACTGACATTATACTGAGTAAAAGAAGTCAGTCTCAAAAGGTTATATACTGTATGATCCCATTTATATGACATTCTGGAAAAAGCAAATCTGTAAGAGTAGAAAACAAATCAGTGGTCACCAGAGGTTAGGGGTAGGAGGAAAGGTTTGATTACAAAAGGGGTAGCAGGAGAAGATTTTTTGGTACAATGGAACTGTTCTGTGGTCATTATACAACTCTATGCATAAGTTATAACTCAGAGAACTGTACATCCAAAAAAGGTCAATTTAACTGTATATAAATTTTTTTAAATAATAAATTAATTAAAAATTTTAAAAAACCCTTTATGCCAACAGAAGAGAATTTAAGTTGGCAGACTGCAAACCTTACCGTTAAGACAGTCTGCTATGTAATTTATTCATTCATGGATCTCTCAAGAATTGGTAAGAGATTTATATAAAGAAAAGCTATAACACCCTTGCAATAATTATTTTCTTAAATACTTTTGATAGCTCTCTCTAGAACTATATTTGTTAAATGTTTTTCAAACTAATCTTAGAAGTCAAGGGACTGGCTAATGGCTTATAATTATACCATTTTTATTCCCCCCTGAAATCCTTATCAGACCTTGACTAATTCATGTGCAAGAGAAGAGAGATCGCTTTGCTGACAGAACCTCTTACTTGAAGGCAATCCAAACAAAGTCAAGTATACATTAGGTCCATCTACAGAGAGGTGCATTTTAACCCCTGAAGTATATACTAATCACTGGGAGAAAGGGAGGAATTGCCCAGGGATAAGGAAGCTTCTGTCCTCACTTTCCACCTCATACTCTATTCTTTAATAGCTCTTCCTTAAGGGAGGAGGGGTTGCTCATCTGATTGTTCATAGTCTTGAATTCTTTGGGTGAAACCATGGCATTGAAAAGACACTTGAATTTGTGAGCATCTTCCTTCTCATCCTGGAATAGGCCAGGAAATATCCCGACATTCTCCTGTGTGCTTTTTTTCACTTCCAACACCAGTGTCCAGTGGTCTTTCTTCTTTCTTCTGCTTTGACTTTATCCACAAATTGGTAAGAATGCCTTGATATTCCCCCACAAAACCAACAGTACCATATGGGAAGTCCAGACATTTTCTTCCAGAACTTTTTCCTTTTCTCCCAAGTGGGAGCTTTTGCTATAGTCACAGACTAAGTAACCTGGGTCAATTTAGTAGCATGCACAGGAGCTAAAATATTTTGCCATGTTGTTTGTGTCACCCTCTTTCCTTTAGCACTGGTGGTATGCATCTAAATCTTCTCAAATTGCTCTATGAAGAAGGATTCTAACCACTGTTTGGGAGTAAGAAAGCAGGAGGAATAGATTAGATATTTAGGAAAAGCAAAGGGCCTGCCTTTGACCCTTTGCCTCAGCCATGGCCCCACCCCCACCCCAGCTTAGTGTAACCTATGTTTAGGGATATATGGTGTTTACAGAGAAATTCTGTAATTTTTTATTTCTCATTTAACTGTTATTAATTTTGTGTAATTCCTTTAAAGGGAAGAAGCAATGAGTGATAGCAGCCTTCAGGTAACTGAATTCTCAAATAATTAGTAGCCTTGGCCCTTACCTTTAAGGGGTTTAACATTGGTATGCACAAAACTAAAACCCTCTTAAATTACAAAGCCTATGAATGGTACAAGAAGGGGGAAAAGTGTAGAATTGAATTGTCTACCCTATGTAAACTGAAAAACCACCCAAAGAACCTGCCCCACTTAAGCCCTGTTCCTTATAATCTGTAGATGAATTGAAACAAGAGAATGCAAGACTATTTTATACTATATGATGAGAGTGAATCGTAACTAGAGTTATATAAGGTTATTTCTCCTTCATTCCATTATACTTCTGGACTTAAATTTGCTTCATGAATCTCTGTCACTTTTCACCTTGCCTTTAAGGTAAGCAAAGAGGCAGCAGAACCATTCAAAGGCAGGACCGTCTATACAGGCAAGGCCGGAACTAGGACTCAGGCTTCTTGTCTCCCTTTGCTAAAATCCAGAAAAGCTACAATGGGTTTTGAAGGGCATAGTACCCACTGACCCAATTTTATGATCAGCTCACTGTTAATTTGTTATTATATTCATCTTGAATTTTCTAACACTTTTTATTAATTTTGGAATAACCATAGCACTTGCCTCTGTTCCCTCCCTTCCTGAGTGCCAGGTTGGCTTGGAGAAAGGGATGGGGGAGTATTTCCCCTCACTTAGTACAAAACATCTGGATCCCCAGATTAAAGAGATTTAGAAGAGCAAGAGTCCTAGAAATGAGGTTGTAATGCTGAAAATCTGGCAGAATTAAAAAGCAATTCATTGTTCTGATCTTCTTTCAGAATAATATCACTACATGAGTTAGAAGACTTATGATCAGTAGATGAGAAGGTAATTGACATAATATTTTTAGCACCCTGTTCTTACTGCCCCAAAATGCTTATGACTTTTCAAGAGAAACTCAAAATTGAAGAAATGACCCAAAAAGTGTTTCCCTGTGAGTTTCTGTACATATCCTATTCAGGTCAATTTGTGCTATCTCTAACAGTTATGAAAAGATAGAACTAATACAAACTTGGGGAAAAATGGAAAAATTAAGCCCTACCCAAATGGTGGGCTCCAGAAATTCCCCACTGCTCGTTACACAATCTTCCACCTATTACCATGCTTTTAGAAAATGCCTAGTTAACATCGCCCAACAATCCTCACTGCACAACGCCAGCCCATCCCCCCCCCCTCGGAAGTGTAAGAACACTTCCCTTTGGCTATGTCTGACCTTGGACCAAAAAGCAGCTATCCCTGAAACTAAGGTATTTTGTCTGAGGTATAAAAAAGAAAGAGAATCTGAAGTCAGAAAACTCCAGCTGAGGCTGGCAAGACAATCTGGAACCACCACCTCCCTGGGGGGTGGTAAACTAGAGATGCTACTGCTTACCTCAGAGGGCAACCTGAAGATCGAATGAGATAACGACCTGAAAATGCTTTTACAAAGTGTTAAGTAGCTTATAAATGCAACAAGGAGCTGCTATTTCCCAACGTCACAGATTCTGGGTTGCTTGAGTGTCCTTCGCTGTACAGAACACCGTCTCCCCTTGAGTTATTTGGGGTGGGCAGAAGGACTCCTGGGCTTTCCTCTAAGGCATTTCTCTGAGTCACTGCCTGTGGTGAGTGTCAGAACGACAGAAACTCATTCCTGCCTCCTCAGCTAGCCTGCTGATTTTGGGGGGTGGGGGGGCTTCCTTTTCTCCAGTTTTGCTATGTGAATTTTTTGAAGGCCAGGCTCAATTCTTACCTTTTAAAAATGCATTATACCTCTCCTCCCTAGCCATCTGAGGTCAGTGGCCACAGCAAATGCAAATCAACCTTTTAAGTTAAAGAACCATAACAAAATTAAAGACTTCCAGGCCCCTCTACTCTTTTCCTTACTTTTTCTTTTTTCCCCCACAACGGTCTTCAACGATAGCAGAGCCTGTCATTTAAGAGAGGGGGAAAAAAGACTGAAGCTCTTCCCTAGAGAGAGCTTTCTACGTTAATAATGACCACGCTTTCCCCGCCACTCCCTAACTCTCCTGACCTCACCCGAAACACACGCCCATGTCCTTGCTGGGGGGCTGGGGAGGCTCACTCAAATACACACACGCGTACGCCAGTCCGCCGGTCAACCGCAGGCAAATGACTCTTCGCCAACTTGTAGCCACAGAGAGCAGCAAAGGGACTGAGTCCTTCACCGCCAGCTCCAAAAAGACACTGCAACAGCCAGCGGCGCCGCAGGAGCAGCCTCTCTACTGCAGCCTCCGGCCGCTGGAGTTTCAGATCTAATTCCTTAAGGAGTACTGCTCTTCCGCCCTTCGTCCCACTCCCTGGGCTTCACACACTTCTCTCCCCAGGAGGTCGGGAGGAACGGGGTCACTCGATCACTTCTGCGGAGGGGGAAGTGGCACTGAAGAAGGTTCCCACCGAAGTAGCCCGAAACCCACTACTCTTTGCCCCACCTCTCCACCCTCCCGCTCAAGTAGGCGCCTGTGCTGCTGTGAAGGTCCCAGTTCGCAAGGTGCCTGAGTCCGACGGGATACGGCGCAGCAGGCGGCATTAGCAGCGGCGGGGCAGGACGAAGGCTGAGCTTCTTACAGGACAGATGGGGCGGGACTGGGGAGAGGGGCACTCTCCCTCCCGTCCCCCGCTCACAGGCAGTAATAACTCCAAAACGCACGGGTGGGCCGAAGAGAAAAGTCTTTTCTCTCTATCCTCTCCCGTCTCTTCCCTGCTCCCCTTCCGGACACCTGGTGAAAAAGCAAGGTGCTGGTGTACCTGGAGCGAACACCATGATTTCCTCCAGCCGCTGCGCCCCAAGGTAAGGAGAGACAGGCAGACGGACGGACAGACGGAGGGTGAGCGGCAGACCAGGTCTTGGGGTCCGGTGCAGGTGGGCGCGCGGGGCACGCGCCGGCCGCGGGTCGGGACGGTCAGCACGTCGGACAGCTCCACGGCGCGCGATCCCGGGGCCGCAGGTCCCGCCGCAGCGGCGCGCTCAGCCTCCACAATGCACTGCTCTGCCGGCGGCCGCCGCGGCGGCGGGAGGAGCAGAGCTGATGCCTGCTCAGTCCGTTCCTCATTCCCGCGCCAGCTCAGCGTACACTGCTGCTTGGGGAGCAAAGCCTTTCTACCGCTTCCACAGAGAAGGACAGACGGAAGAGGAAGAGAGAAAAGGTAATTGCCCGGCTTCCCGGCAGGGGGACAGCTAATTGCTTCTAATTACCTGCTGTCTCACGCCCCCGTGGATATCGGACTGACATTTAGGATGCGTTTGCCCTTTTTTTTTTTTTTTAACATATATTAACTCAAAGAGCTTTACTCTAGAGGCTGACTCTTGAGTTCTCCGAGTTGGGCTAGATCTGAACCGAGGGGTGGGGCCTCCAAGTTCATCGGTCCTTGAAGTCCAGGGCCGCTCTCTCGCCCCAAGTCCCAACCTTCTACTAACGTCAGAAAGGAAGCTGGAGGGAAGGACAGGCTGACGATGGAGCGCGTGAGGAAGGCGCCGCTATCAGGCCCCGCTCCCAGGCGACTCTGAAAGCTCCCAAGCTTGGAGGCCCCCAAGGTCATCACATTAGGGACAGCAGGGCTGGCCAGCGCAGAGGAAAGACCTTGGAGGGGCGGGTCTCCTCCACCAACAAACACATACCCTGTGAAAGGTAGGGCCAACAGAGTTCCCTTCAAGTGTGAGAACAGCCCTGAGACCCATCCAGAAATATCAATCCTTCCCCTGCCTTCACCCCACTGAAAACCATGCCCCGGTGTACACCGTGTTCTACTCTAAAGATGCTGGGACGTGCCCCCAGGCTCACTTCATGCTTCAAATACGCTGCTCATTTTAAAGCATTATCTCGTTCCCCCAAGAAATGCTCATGCAGTGTGGACAGCCCACACTAGATATTGCCCAGATAGAAACAAATCCATCAGGGTTACAACCCCTGAGCTAGGGTGACTTAAGAATACTCTAGCCTCAAATCAAATTGTCAGTGGCTTTGGGTTTTAGCCTCTATTTTTGCAGCTGAATGGAGTTTTCCAAGAACGAAGGGTGATCAGGGTCATCTCCAGTGTTTTACAGGGTTTCTTCACTTGCACCTCTCCCTGGAAAATGGAGCTTTTCTGAAAATGCAAGATTTCTTAATAATCTGGTTGGTGGCCACACGTTCTACACTCTTTTGGCAAATATTAAGCATTTTTCAAATAGCCTTATTGGCACTAGTTTTGTTCAAAGGCATCTGATAGACTGCAAATGCAAATCGTTCTACAGCTCTTGAACTACAGTTTGCATGGAGGCATATGGGCAGCCTAAGCATAAAACAATCAGTACTGCTCTTAGCACCTGGCTCAACATGGGCTTGAACAGATGGGGCCTACCTCAGCAGCAACAAGATACAAGTCAGCTGATGGGCAGGATGAAGTGTGTGCATGCCAGGATGCACTCTTCCCACTTCCCTAAGTTACTCCAAAAGCCAGGGACCAATGATGCTTCACTCTGTCTTCTTTGCTTTATCACCAACAGAGGTGCAATGCACTATTTGAAAAAATCTTTTCTTTTTTTCCCAAAAGATATAAATTTCCCAATTTATAAATAAGGCAATTGAGGCAGAGTGAATAGTATTTCGAGGTTTCATAAGTTTTCCCTGCAGAATCAGGAGTCAGAGGATATTCCTGGCCCCCTTACCTGTGACTTTATAGTTCCTCTTTTATTATTTACTATTTATTTGAATTTTATTTTATTTATTTTTTATACACCAGGTTCTTATTAGTTATCTATTTTATACATGTTAGTGTATACATGTCAATCCCAATCTCCCAATTCATACCACCACCACCACCACCCCCACCACTTTCCCCCCTTGGTGTCCATACGTTTGTTCTCTCCATCTGTCTCTATTTCTGCCTTGCAATCCGGTTCATCTGTACCATTTTTCTAGATTCCACATATATGCGTTAATATATGATATTTGTTTTTCTCTTTCTGACTTACTTCACTCTGCATAACAGTCTCTAGGTCCATCCACGTCTCTACAAATGACCCAATT
This sequence comes from Orcinus orca, assembly GCF_937001465.1. Lineage (NCBI taxonomy): Eukaryota > Metazoa > Chordata > Mammalia > Artiodactyla > Delphinidae > Orcinus > Orcinus orca. The sequence goes on from NC_064573.1 coordinate 56,499,914, forward strand.
TCGTTCCTTTTTATGGCTGAGTAATATTCCGTTGTATATATGTACCACATCTTTTTTTTTTTTTTTGCGATATGCGGGCCTCTCACTGTTGTGGCCTCTCCCATTGCGGAGCACAGGCTCCAGACGCGCAGGCTCAGCGGCCATGGCTCACGGGCCCAGCCGCTCCGTGGCATGTGGGATCCTCCCGGACCGGGGCATGAACCCATGTCCCCTGCATCGGCAGGTGGACTCCCAACCACTGCGCCACCAGGGAAGCCCCTGTACCACATCTTCTTTATCCATTCATCTGTCGATGGGCATTCAGGTTGCTTCCATGACCTGGCTATTGTAAATAGTGCTGCAACGAACACCGGGGTGCATGTGTCTTTTTGAATTATGGTTTTCTCTGGGTATATGCCCAGTAGTGGGATTGCTGGGTCATATGGTAATTCTATTTTTACGGAACCTCCATACTGTTCTCCATAGTGGCTGTATCAATTTACATTCCCACCAACAGTGCAAGAGGGTCCCCTTTTCGCCACACCCTCTCCAGCATTTGTTGTTTGTAGATTTTCTGATGATGCCCATTCTAACTGGTGTGAGGTGAAACCTCATTGTAGTTTGCATTTCTACAAATCTACATTTGCATTTCTACTGTAGAAATGCAAATGTAGATTTGCATTTCTCTAATAATTAGTGATGTTGAGCAGCTTTTCATGTGCTTCTTGGCCATCGGTATGTCTTCTTTGGAGGAATGTCTATTTAGGTCTGCTGCCCATTTTTTGACTGGGTTGTTTGTTTTTTTTAATATTGAGCAGCAGAGCAGTTTATATATTTTGGAGATTAATCCTTTGTCCATTGATTCCTTTGCAAATATTTTCTCCCATTCCGAGGGTTGAAATAATCTTTAAATGACTGAAAGACCTCTTTCTCTAAATACGCTCAAAAGGGGGCTCTCTTTTACAACCTTAATTTTTTAATGAGTTTATTCTCCCAATGCATAAACAATTACTCATTATTAAGTTCAAGAAAAAGCAATATAGTGTAGGAAAAGAAAAAAAGGCTTGGGAATCAGTCAGATCCCAGTAGAACATTTCCAGTGTTTACCAGCTCTGTGACCTTAGGTAAGTTACTTAACTGCATTATCTGCAACAGAAGGATTAAGGTATCTTGAAGGTTTGTTGTGAGGATTAAATGTGATAATGGATTAATAGATTAATTAAGAGAGCACAGCCCCAATTAAACACATTCCAGGAAATTATTGACACCCTGGGAGTAGAGGACACCCTACAGGAATGCCAACTAAATATGTTAGATCAGTACTTCTCCAGCCTGACTGTGCACATGAATCCCCATGGAGATCTTGTTAAAATGCAGATCACGATTCAGCAGGTGGGGCTGGGGCCTGACATTCTGCATTTCTCACAAGCTCCCTTGTGATGTCCACACTGTAGGTGCTGCTGGTCCACAGACTATATTTTGAGTAGCAGGGTGTCGATGTGTCAGCATTTAAAAAGAAAGAAATTACTTCTATCTCCTCCAACGTCAGCGTTCATCTTTCCAAGTGTCATAAATTTATTTATTTATTTTTGGCTGCGTTGGGTCTTTGTTGCCGCATGCGGGCTTTTCTCTAGTTGTGGTGAGCGGGGGCTACTCTTCGTTGCGGTGCGCAGGCGTCTCATCGCAGCAGCTTCTCTTGTTGCGGAGCACAGGTTCTAGGTGCGCGGGCTTCAGTAGTTGTGGCACTCAGGCTCAGTAGTTGTGGCTCACGGGCTCTAGAGTGCAGGCTCAGTAGTTGTGGCACACGGGCTTAGCTGCTCTGCGGTATGTGGAATCTTCCAGGACCAGGGCTCGAAACCGTGTCCCCTACATTGGCAGGCGGATTCTCAACCACTGTGCCACCAGGGAAGCCCCCAAATGTTAAATATGGAAGGAACCCGGATGGATTCCCACTGATTTCCAAGCTACACAGAGGCCAAGATGGTAGTAGAAAGAAAGAATGCCTGAAGAAGGTCCCAGAGCTCGTTTGATTAGCCTGCTATGGCAAAAGGAAATAACATGACCCAGTGAAAACCAATGCAACAGGTTAAGGACAGTTCTCAGCCCCATCCTCAGCTCTTCTCTGTCTTTCCTCCTCCCATCATCTCTTCATTTTCTCTACCCAACACACCACTGCTACCTAGCCAGAGGACAATATACTCCCATTCCGGTGTTTTGTTTTGTTTTTTCGGTCACATGGCTTGTAGGATCTTAGTTGCCTGACCAGGGATCGAACCCGGGCCCTCGGCAGTGAGAGTGTTGAGTCTTAACCACTGGACAGCCAGGGAATTCCCTCCCATTCTAGTTTTTGCTTGTTTATATTTTAGTAAGAACAATTAATTTTATTCCCAATAAAACCAAGGCACTTTAATAAATTTTTAATTTACAGTTACTTCATTAGTAAATTTTATATTCAACAATACTATCTCTAATTTCTACTACTTAGTGGAATTGTTTTGATGGTTTACTTTCAATACCCTAAAAACGATACTAGATTTTTTTTGTATCTTAATGTAAATGATCCATTTAATGATAGAATGCTTTCTAGAAAAATAAAAATTCCCTTCTATTCTACCACAACAGCCAGATTCTTTGATAGGTCATTTATCCAGTCTTAGCCCACAACCTCACTCTGGTTTTTGTTGTTGCTGTATCAATTTACATTCCCACCATTTTGTTTTCGCTGTGCCACACAGCATGTGGGATCTTAGTTCCTGAACCAGGGACCAAACCCGTGCCCCTGGCAGTGGAAGCGCGGAGCCCTAACCACTGGACCGCCAGGGACGTCCCCTGTCTCTTTTTAAACACCTCCACTCAGGGTGAGTCACTCTCTACTCAAACAATCCATTGCATTTCGAGACAGTCATCTACCAGAGAGGCTGCCCCCAATCACCACCACCATCTATCTCCTCCAGCACCCTCATTCCCAGTTAATGATGGTAACGGTGACGGGAAGCAAGAGGGTAAACAAGTTGGACGAGATGCCCAACTTTCTTGCTCTGGTGCTGAGCCTGTCACACTGGGCACTCCTACCCCTACAGACACTTGAACAAGGTGCTGGATGGACTGAAAGGCACAGGAAAAAGAAAAAAGTCATCTAATAGAACTATTTTACTTGGAGACTTGGGAGACTATTTTATACAAAAATGAACATGGAGGGGCTTCTCTGGTGGCTCAGTGGTTAAGAATCCACCTACCAATGCAGGGGACACGGGTTCGAGCCCTGGTCCGGGAAGATCCCACATGCCGCAGAGCAACTTAGCCTGTGTACCACAACTACAGAGCCTGCGCTCTAGAGCCCGTGTGCCACAACTACTGAAGCCCGCGTGCCTAGAGCCCGTGCTCCGCAACAAGAGAAGCCACTGCAATGAGAAGCCTGCGCAATGCAACGAAGAGTAGCCCCCACTCGACACAACTAAAGAAAGCCCATGTGCAGCAATGAAGACCCAACGCAGCCAAAAATAAATAAATAAATTTATTTTTTTTAAAATGAACATGGATATACTATGAAGTAGTGATTCATGTGACGTACAAACATTAAATTGGAGATGCCAAAGAAATCACCATAGGCAGATTAGGGCGGTAACTCTCAGACTTCCCCAAGTCTCTATCCATCCCCTCTAACATTTATTTATGCCACTCTGTCTTTAGAGCTTTCACAGATATAAAACTTTGAAAACCCATTCTGAAATATGCCCACTGTTTCCATGATTTGCAGTTCACCTTGGCTCTAGCCATACCCTGATTCTTTCCATCTATATTCATTTTAAATGCATTATTCAATGAACTAAAATGTTAAATAAGTTTTAGCACCTCTGAGGACAGTTGAAATGGACTGAAAAGAAGCATTTTCATTATGAAGCATTAAACCATAATTGTTCCCGAATGTCTTAGTCTGTAGGTTTCAAATGATTACAGAAATGAAGTACTGGACAAGAACTCTTTTCTTCTCCTAAGAGCTGCCAGAAGTCGCTGAATTGGATCTAAGGAGAAGCATAGATGTGAATTAAGCAGAAATTTTTAAAGGAATAAGAGAATGTGGTATAGAGGGGTGGGAAAATAGAAAACCTGAAGGGGGAAGAAGACACTGAAAGAGCAATCATTGTGCTATCCAAACTGTAAACCCTTAAAGAGAGTGCAGTAAAAATATACAGAGAGAGCAAATGACATAAATTGGAAAAAAAAATGAAGACAGAATATGGAATAGAGAAAGGGAGAATAAAAATAATCACTGTACCACATTAAGAAAAGAAATGGGAAATGTTAAAGAATTTTGCAGGCTTAAAGAATACAGGACAGTGTCTCTGTAGGTTTGCATTTTATGAAGCAGTTTATAAGTCCTGTGAGATTCTTTAAAAGGGACTGTGAAATAGCCATATTTTCTGAAAGAAAACATCAGCAAAACCTCCCAAAGTACATTTGAACAGTTAAAATTTTGTACAATGTTTATGCAAAATAAATATTTTCCTGAAAAAACAATCTGACATTGAAGATTTTATTTCCCTACCAAAGAGCTTTGTATCCGTGGTTCATCTCTGTGCAAAAAGTTCTCCCAAATTACCAAATAAAACTTGATTCTACCTGATGACAGGAGAGAGAATCAGTTGAGAACAATATTCAAATTAAAACCAACTTGGTCAGTTTTTAAAGAGAAGCATAAAGCATTCAACTCATCTTCAAAATTGTGAATAGACACTATAAAACTCTACTCAAATTCTGAATGCATAGTTCTGTCTATTTATACATAGGTTCCACGCTAAGTCAATTTCAGAAGGGAATAATCAGTGAGAAAAAAAAACTAGAAATAGAAGAGGTGAAGAGAGAAGTAAAAAGAGATAAGAAGGGAATATGGGAAGGGAAAGAAAAGAGGCAAGAAATAAATGGAGCCCTTCTGGGAAGAGCAAATATAAAGGGAAAAAGATACAAAAGACAGAAAAAGTTGGCATATTCAGAGACTCAAAACAGATTTTTTTTTTAAACAAAAGGAGAAAGAAAAAGGGAATGACAAGCTTGTTTTGTGTGTGTGTGTGTGTGTGTGTGTGTGTGTGAAGAGAGCCTCAATACAGTCCGAATTGAGAAACTGGGTGCTCTTCTCATATCCTGCTCACTTGGTCTCTATGTTTGGGAATAAATGTAATCATTACCTTTGGAGATACTTATTAATTTTTTAAACAACTGTTCAAAGCTCTTCATCTCTATTCAAAGGCTTAATTCAGAATTAGGAGAGTCACAGTATACTACACAGGGATTTCGGTATCAGAGAAGAATTATTCTTTAGACCACAGTAGCTAAGATCGTAACAATGCTGACTCACTGGTTAGTTTTTAACCTATTTTAAAAATCAGCTTGTAACATAAGAGAGATTCTTTGCAACCACGGAGTAGGCAAAGATTTCTTAGATGAAACACAGAAAGCATGAATCATAAAACAAAATAATTGATAAATGGGACTTCACTGAAATTAAAATTTTCTGCTATCTGAAAAACACTGCTAGGGAAATAAAAATGCAAAGTACAGACTAGAAGAAAATATTCACAATATATATATCTGACATATATATCGATAACTCTTGCAACTCAATAAGACAACCACCCAGATAAAACTTGCCAAAATGTTTAAACTAACACTTCACCAGAAGAATATATTACTAATTGCCTATAAGCGCATGAAGACTTGTCAGCATCATTAGTTATCAGAGAAATGTACATTTAAACCACAGTGAGACATCATTACATACCCAGTAGAATGGGGAAAAGTAAAAGGACTGACAATGCCAAGTGTTGATGAGATATAGTGTGATAATATAGGGAGCAACTAGAACTCTGGTGGGAATGTAAAATGTCAACAACCACCCTGGAGAACAGCTTGACAGTTTCTTATAACATTAACTTCATACTTAGCCTAAGACCCATGCATTCTACTCCTAGGTGGTTACCCAAGAGAAATGAAAACTGTATCCATACACAGACTTACGCAGAACATTGACAACAGCTTTATGCATTACAGCCAGAAACTAAAACAACCTCAAAGTTGATCAACATTGTATGGCTACACAAATTGTGGCAGAGGCCACAACACTGATAAATTTCAACAATGTACGGAGCAAAAGAAACCAGACGCAACAGAGTACATACTGTACGATTCCATTTACATGAAATTCCAGAAAAAGCAGAAGAAGCTATGGTGACAGAAAGCAGATCAGTGATTGTCTGGGGCTTGGGGACACAGCGAGGTGGATCCGGACTGACTGAACAGGGACACAAAGGAACTTTTGGGGATGATGGAAATGTTCTATATCTTTACTGTTCGTGGTGGTTACGTGGGTATCTACATGTGTCAAAACTCATTGAACTATATATACTTATAATGGGTGCATTTTCACGTAAATTGCACTACTATAAGTTGATCTAAAAGTGAGTTTGTAATAATTTAATGTTTCTAGTAAATAGAAATATGGGTGAGAATATCCTAAAAATGGAATATTTCAAGAGCCAGATTTAACTATAAAGTACTTTAACTCAATTTTTCCTCATTCTTTAATGCTTTAAATCTAAAATAATTTCACGTTTTCTATTCAACACTTTTGAATCATTGTATTTAGCCACTATGAATGACTGAAGAATGAATAAGTAGATATAAAATGTTAGAATTTATTTGAAGAATAAGCATTACTCTTTTCTTCATTCATTCACCAAATATTTATTGATCAGTACTAAGAAGAGTATTAGACACTAAAGATTCAGAGGCATAAGACCCAGTAGCTTAGAGTCCAGTAGAAAAAAAGAGATAAGAAAAAGAAGCAGGGGAGAGGAAGAGGGAGAGAATAACACTAAGACCCAGCTGAGGTCTGCAAACACTTATCTAGAGACGTGTCAGGTGCTATGGTCACATGCAGTCAGGTACAGGTATGTTAAAATATCTAAAGTAGGCCCAAGAAGGGGTCACTCATGCTAAGCCCCAGTCAACAAACCAAAACTTAGCTAGTTTCTAAGCTGGGATCTCCCATAAAAGGAAGGCCTAGGTCCACCAATCAGCACTTCCCTGCTCAACACAAGTATCCAGACGAGCTCCAAAACATCCCTTTGCTCCATGAAGGGGGTAACCCTGCGTTGATCAATCAGCAAATGCCCAGTATAACTTCCTTGCCCCGATCGCTTTGCTCTATAAAAATCTCTCACCTAGAGCAGCTCTTCAGAGCTCCTTTCTCTTAGCACTTCTGAACCTGGATGCTGCCCAACTCATGATCTTTTCAAAATATATGATTGTTGGATTTTTCCTTTAACAGTTGAGAATGCACGTAACCAATGGGATCCAAGTGGTAAAGAAATCAAGGGAAAGAAATTAAGTAAGCCACGGGGAACTCTGTAAGGAGGAGGAAAATAAGAGGGGGCTCTGGATTAGAAGTTGTGAGGTTGAAATGCTAGCTCCACAAGAGCAAAGTAAGAAAGCTGCCAGGACTGAACGCAGGATTTCTGGGTTTAAGGTGGAGTCCTGGAGGACAGCAAGGTCTTGAGAGCACCCGTCAGTGACTGCAGAACAATCCCGGGGAGGGAGTGAAAGAACCCTGAGACTGAAGTGAGGGGCTGTGGAGGTCATCCTGGAAGGCGGGTGGGCAAGGAGGAGAAGATAATGAACCACACAGCTTGGCTTCTGTCAGTGGCAGTGGGCAGGGGAGTGCGTGCTTAGTACTGAGAAGTTGCCAGATAAATCTACGGAAAAAAGAGTTAAAAGGTCCTTGAATAAGCTAATAATGCTGACGTGGCATGATAACATTTGGAAATCGACATTGATCATGTTCACAGTAATAGATTTTTACACCGCTTTACATAACAACAGTAGACGTTAGGCTGGATCTTACAGCTTTAGAGAGAGACGGACCCGAGTTCAGAAAATAAGCAATCAAATTCCTGGCATTTGAATTTTAAAATAAGTGCTTGAAATGCAAAGCAGAGGCTAAAGTCTTGAAAGGCTAAAGGCTTTCAATCAATTGGCAGAGCAGAGCGGAAAGCTCTTCTGAGCACCAGCCTCAAGGTTAAATTTGTAACATAAAAGAGCTGGCGCGAAAAAGGGGAAAAGCATAGCCAGTTCTACATTTGTTTTATTCTGTTTGAAAACTCACTCAAACCCCAAAGGAAATATCTTGCATTTGTTTTATTTTGTTTGAAAACTCCTTTTGGGCTTGGAGGCAAGTGGGTTTTTTTGGTTTTTTGGGGTTTTTTCACAAGGACAGATAAGAAACTAGATTTAGCAGGGCCTCCAAAAAGGGGACTGTGTCTCAGCCTGCCTCCCAAGCCTGGTCAGTCCATGGAGAGGTGGGGCCTCAAAGGGGAAATGACTGAGAGCCCAGATGAATTTGGAGAAATCCCAAGACCTTCATCTGACTTTTATGGGTCTGTAGCTCAGAAAGACCTCTAGCTTCTTGAAAATTTCCAGGCTGAGGCTAGAGGGATAAAATACCAACAGCGAAGTGAGCTGTCTGGGCAGATGAGCTGGAGGGCCACCTCCTATGCCCTTCCCAGCGCTAGAGAACGCTCACATGTGTAGAAGTGCTTAGACATATAGGGACAGGCCTCAGAACCCACCTCAGGATGGGTCTGGAGGTCAGAATAAGGAAGGCTCCAGAGGGACCAGAGGCCACGGAGACACGTGGGCACCTACGATGATGGATCAGGGATCAAGTCCCACAAGCAGAGGACTGACGAAGCTGCGTCTCAGCAACTGCCAAGGCACGGCTGATGCCTGCAAACTGGATACCCCACGCCCGGCCCTGAGTCTAGACACAGCCTCGGGAAAGGTCCAAAGGAGAAATCCTATATTAGCTATTTAAAAGCCAGAACTTTACTCAGAGGTTTCTGAAATGACTGAGTAATCAATCATTTTGACCGAGTCTGCCTAGAAGTAACTGGATTAAGTTTTCTGCCATCAGACAAAGTGATAAAAAGATTGGCTCTTAGTTATATATTTATTTATATTTTTTGCGGTACGCGGGCCTCTCCCTGTCGTGGCCTCTCCCTGTCGTGGCCTCTCCCGTTGCGGAGCACAGGCTCCGGACGCGCAGGCTCAGCGGCCATGGCTCACGGGCCCAGCCGCTCTGCGGCATGTGGGATCTTCCCGGACCGGGGCACGAACCCGTGTCCTCTGCATCGGCAGGCGGACTCTCAACCACTGTGCCACCAGGGAAGCTGGCTCTTAGTTATAAAAAATCTTTTGCTCCCCACCTGAGAGTGTGGGCTGTGACTCTCTACCAGCCTCACTAATGTTTCTTTGAGTGCTTGTTTAGGACACTCACACAGCGGTTCTGGCTGCCTGAGATGCTCTTCCTTTCATCCCACACAGCTGTCTCTTTCTCATCCAAGTCTGAGTTTAAATATTACTCAGAGAGATTTTTCCTGTCTAATCTTAGCATGTCTAACCGCCAGCTACTACACACACACACACACACACACACACACACGCACACACGCGCACAAATGTACACACCATTTGTTCTATATCAGGATCCTAGATTCATTTCCCTTATCTCCCTTTCCTCAATTTAGTATTTCATAGTTATTTCATTACCTGGTTAGTGCTACACTGGTATCACCATAAGGGCAGAGCCTGTGCCTGTTTAATTATCACAATGGTCACAGTGCCTAGCATGGTTTTAGCTCTACAGCAGCCATTTGAGAAACACATGTTGAATGACTATACCAAGCTTTATGCTAAATTCTTTGCCTGAATTTGTCTCATTTAATCCTGAGATAGATGCCGTTATTGCTCTCGTTCTAAAGGCGCAGCAAATGAGGCACAGAGAGGTTAAGTGGTTTTGCAAAGGTCACACAGCCAGTAAATGGTAGAGCTAGAATTTAAACTCAAGTAAGAAGGATAAAAAAAGCTAAGTGTGACTGACTGCACAGCATAGCGTTTTCTCTTTTCACAAACACAGAAGGTAATGGCCTGGGCCTTGCCGTCCCTGTGGCACTAGGAGGACAATGACCAGTGGACCCTCCCAAAGGCCAGTACACTGGAATGTGGGCCAAAATCCGTTTCTACTTCTTGGATGGGGGGATTTTTCAGTCCAAGGATGTAGTTTGTTGATGACAGTGTAGAGGTTCCCGATGGCACCTGGGGTCTACGTGGGGACAGACTACACAGATGAGGATGAGACAGAGCTCCATAGGATTCAGGGATATTTGGGTACAGCTTAAAAAACAAACCATTGGATACTTTTTTTTGTTTTTAATTGCCGAACTGCAGCAGCCCTCCATACCCCAATCCCAAAGCTCAGACCTTTCTTGAATGAGGTAGCAGGTGGGCTGAGGCCTTAGACTCACAGTCCATTCAGAACTTTAGGCATCCCCTCCTTCCCATACGAGTACTCTCCTGTGCTCTCACTCTCTCAACCGGAGGCAGCATCTTCCATCTACTCTAGAAGTCGGTGAGTGATCCTTAACTTGCCTGACTTTACTTTCTAAATATTTCTTAGATTTACCAGGTACCTTCCATTCCTATCACCCCTGCCCTAATCAAACCCTCATTCTCTCTCACGTGGACTACTGCCGTAGCATCGTAACTGGTCTCCTGTTTTCACATCCATCTGCTTATTTACATTCACCGGCTTTCTAGGCTTCTCTTTCACAACCACTCACCTCCATTTTCACAATAGGAAAGCAGTCAGTGTGTCCATAAATGGGTGTGGCTGTGTCACTAGAACTTTATAAAAACAGGTAGTAGGACAGATTAACCCGATTTACCACACACTTACCAGAATTATCTATAGAGAATGCAACACCAACCACATACTATGTCACTCCTCTCCAAAGGGAAAAATAAAACTTTTGATAACGCACGCTGTCTGTAAAAGATCCATACTTCTTTTTTTTTTTTTTTGTTTTTTCTGGTATGCGGGCCTCTCACCGCTGTGGCCTCTCCCGTTGCGGAGCACAGGCTCCGGACGCGCAGGCCCAGCGGCCATGGCTCACGGGCCCAGCCGCTCCGCGGCATGTGGGATCCTCCCGAACCGGGGCACGAACCCGCGTCCCCCGCATCGGCAGACGGACTCTCAACCACTGCGCCACCAGGGAAGCCCAAGATCCATACTTCTGAAGGTGGCCTGCAGGTGGCATCTGGCCTCGGCCTGCTGTCTGTCTTTTTATCTCACTACTCCCTGCCGTGCCGTCCCACTCCTGCGACACAGAACTGTGTCTGGTTCCCCGCACATAGCTCTTGTTCCCTGACGTTCCTAGTCTGACATCTTTATCCATGTGCTTCCTCCTGCCCAGAATGACCTACTCACCTTTCCTCTTCACTTGGCTAATTCCTACTTATTCCTACAGAGAAGACGCAGGCCTCCTTCTGGAAGCATTCCGCTGTCCACAAAGGATTTGCTGCCGTCCCCTGCTTCCCAAGAATCCCTGTTCATCTCTATCATTGTTAGTACAGTCCTGGGTTATCATTATCTGCTTGTCTCCCCCATGAACTATGAGTTCCTCAACAGAAGTTTTCCTGTGTCTTATCCGCCTTTCAATCCAATGCCCAGCGTTTTCTTAGCACATAGTAGAAACCATACACACTTTAAGATATTTATTAAACGCATGCATGTTTGAATGAATGCAATGAACTAGTCTGATTTTAAAAAGAGACTGTATAAATGGAACAGAGCTTGAACACTATCATTGTGCCACACACATCTTTTGTTTTATATATACATGTACACACACACATATATATAATACCTCGGGTCTGAATCCCATCTCCATGACAAGATTATCAGTTCCAGAAAGTGTGTATGGGCTTCTTTCATGCCCCTCAGAGGCTGTGGTTCTGGGCCCACTCTGGGCATCATGGAAACACTTTTTCACTTTTAAATTAATATAATTTATTCCAAAGATCAGGTTTTAATATGAGCATTTACATGCCACGCCAAACAGGAAATTACTGTTACTTTCTAAAATACTTTTTCGAAATAAATTTATATCTCATCCACTTTCTGTGTGAGATTTTGTGCTTAAGAAAAGCGACATCTTTTGTTTATCCTGTCTTTAGGATTGACATCCTTATTTCTATTTTTGGATGAACATTTGTTGGTCATTTTATCATGTGACAAGAATATATATTGAAAATACAATTTGAGATCATATGACGAACTAGAAAAAAGCCACGTAGAATAGAAGAAAGGAAAGTTAGGAGTCAGACAGATGTGCTTTTGCAAATCTAGTCATGAGAATCTAAGCATATTTTCTAAATGCTAAAACAGAAAAATTAATAGACAGCACATAGGGTTTGGAAGGAAGCTGAGTGATGTAACAAATGACAAAATACAATCTTGCCCAATGAACAGCAACTAGAGGCGGCAACTAGAGAAGCAGCAGGAGCCGTAACAGAGGTAGCAGTTTTTGTTATTAAATATCAACTTTTATGACCTGGCTTAAGTCCAAAAATCTACATAGTATTTTCCTCTGCACAAAGCTACTTCTTAGAGAAATGAGTTGAAAATAAATGAGTGTGAAATCCCTTTAAAATGGTATGGGAAAATAATGTGTAAGATTATTCATTAAGCTGTACACCTGAAACATTGTAAATCAACTATACGTCAATTTAGAAATTTTTTAAAAGATTATTCGCTAAATATTCATCTGATACACCTTTGCTTAACACGTATGAAATGCAAAGCAGAAGGTTAATCACTGTGGAAGGTATAAAAATAACATAGGATCCCTGCAGAAGCTTCTGTTCCTAGGGACATCCCTGGTGGTCCAGTGGTTAACACTTCGTGCTTCAGATGCAGGGGGCACAGGTTCAAACCCTGGTCGGGCACTAAGATCTCACATGCCACTCGGCGCAGCCAAAAAAGAAAAAAAAAAGAATAGGAAGTTTCCGTTCTAATGAAGGAGAGACACACATATAAACCATGATATTGCAAGCCAGAATAGGATTAAACGCCAAGTAACAGTGTAAAGAAAGACCAAAGAATTCAAACAATGGACAGATTACTTCCAACTTTACAGAAATGAGTTTTATTTTTTTTCTTGAAATGAGTTTTATATAAGTTAAAATTAGAGAATCACAGGCAAAAAAAATGTGTAAAGGTAAACCTTAATGGACAAATACCCAGACATATGAGCCTCTGTCCATGGAAAAGCACTCATTTCACGCTGGTCCTGAGATTTGAGATTTTAAATGAACAGCCACTCCAACACTTAGGGAAAATCGACACACTGCCAATAATTTCACATACATGTACTTTTGAACAACATAACGTTATTGCCCACCGAATCTGTACGTTCCCTGCACACATGCATATACATACAATGTGTGTATTATATTATGAAAACTACCCTGGGACTTGCCTGGTGGTGCAGTGGTTAAGAATCCGCCTGCCAATGCAGGAGACACGGGTTCAAATCCTGGTCCGGGAAGATCCCACATGCCGCGGAGTAACTAAGCCCGCACACCACAACTACTGAGCCTGCGCTCTAGAGCCCATAAGCCACAACTGCTGAGCCCGCGACCACAACTACTGAAGCCCGCGTGCCTAGAGCCCATGCTCCGCAACAAGAGAAGCCACCGCAATGAGAAGCTGCGCACAACAAAGAGTAGCCCCCACTTGCCACAACTAGAGAAAGCCCGTGCACAGCAATGAAGACACAATGCAGAGAGATTGGTTCAAGATGGTGGAGTAGAAGGACGTGCTCTCACTCCCTCTTGCAACAACACCAGAATCACAACTGCTGAACAATCATCGAGAGGAAGACACTGGAACTCACCAAAAGAGATACCCCACATCCAAAGACAAAGGAGAAGCCACAATGAGACGGTAGGAGGGGCACAATCAAAATAAAATCAAATCCCAAACTGCTGGGTGGGTGACTCACAAACTGGAGAACACTTATACCACAGAAGGCCACCCACTGGAGTGAAGGTTCTGAGCCCCACGTCAGGCTTCCCAAGCTGGGGGTCCGGCAACGGGAGGAGGAATTCCTAGAGAATCAGACTTTGAAGGCTAGCGGGATTTGATTGCAGGACTTTGACAGGAGTGGAGGAAACAGAGACTCCACTCTTGGAGGGCACACACAAAGTAGTGTGTGCATCGGGACCCAGGGGAAGGAGCAGTGACCCCACAGGAGACTGAACCAGACCTACCTGCTAGCATTGGAGGGTCTCCTGCAGAGGCAGGGGGTGGCTGTGTCTCACTGTGAGGACAAGGACACTGGCAGCAGAAGTTCTGGGATGTACTCCTTGGCGTAAGCCCTCCCAGAGTCTGCCATTAGCCCCACCAAAGAGCCCGGGTAGGATCCAGTGTTGGGTTGCCTCAGGCCAACCAACCAACAGGGAGGGAACCCAGCCCCACCCATCAGCAGACAAGTGGATTAAAGTTTTACTGAGCTCTGCCCATCAGAGCAACAGCCAGCTCCACCCACCACCAGTCCCCGCCATCAGGAAACTTCCACAAGCCTCTTAGATAGCCTCATCCACCAGAGAGCAGACAGCAGAAGCGAGAACTACAATCCTGTAGCCTGTGGAACAAAAAACACATTCACAGAAAGATAGACAAGTTGAAAAGGGAGAGGGCTATGTACCAGATGAAGGAACAAGATAAAACCCCAGGAAAACAACTAAATGAAGTGGAGACAGGCAACCTTCCAGAAAAAGAATTCAGAATAATGATAGTGAAGATGATCCAGGACCTCAGAAAAAGAATGGAGGCAAAGATCGAGAAGATGCAAGAAATGTTTAACAAAGATCTAGAAGAATTAAAGAACAAACAAACAGAGATAAACAACACAATAACTGAAATGAAAACTACACTAGAAGGAATCAATAGCAGAATAACTGAGGCAGAAGAACGGATAAGTGACCTGGAAGACACAATGGTGGAATTCACTGCTGCGGAACAGAACAAAGAAAAAAGAATGAAAAGAAATTAAGACAGCCTAAGAGACCTCTGGGACAACATTAAACACAACAACATTCGCATTATAGGGGTCCCAGAAGGACAAGAGAGAAAGGACCCAAGAAAATATTTGAAGAGATTATAGTCAAAAACTTCCCTAACATGGGAAAGGAAATAGCCACCCAAGTCCAGAAAGTGCATAGAGCCCCATACAGGATAACCCCAAGGAGAAACATGCCGAGACACATAGTAATCAAATTGGCAAAAAATGAAGACAAAGAAAAATTATTGAAAGCAGCAAGGGAAAAACGACAAATAACATACAAGGGAACTCCCATAAGGTTAACAGCTGATTTCTCAGAAGAAACTCTACAAGCCAGAAGGTAGTGGCATGATATACTTAAAGTGATGAAAGGGAAGAAACCACAACCAAGATTACTCTACCTGGCAAGGATCTCATTCAGATTCAATGCAGAAATCAAAAGCTTTCAGACAAGCAAAAGCTAAGAGAACTCAGCATCACCAAACCACCTCTACAACAAACGCTAAAGGAACTTCTCTAAGTGGGAAACACAAGAGAAGAAAAGGACCTACAAAAACCCAAAACAATTAAGAAAATGGTAATAGGAACATACATATCGGTAATTACCTTAAACGTGAACTGATTAAATGCTCCAACCAAAAGACACAGGCTTGCTGAATGGATACAAAAACAAGACCCATATATATGCTGTCTGCAAGAGACCCACTTCAGACCTAGGGACACATTCAGACTGAAAGTGAGGGGATGGAAAAAGATATTCCATGCAAATGGAAATCAAACGAAAGCTGGAGTGGCAATACTCACATCAGAAAAAGTAGACTTTAAAATAAAGAATGTTACAAAAGACAAGGAAGGACACTACATAATGATCAAGGGATCAATCCAAGAAGAAGATATAACAATTATAAATATATATGCACCCAACATAGGAGCACCTCAATACATAAAGCAACTGCTAACAGGTATAAAAGAGGAAATCAACAGTAACACAATAATAGGGGGGAACTTTAACACCTCACTTACACCAATGGACAGATCATCCAAACAGAAAATTAACAAGCAACCACAAGCTTTAAATGACACAACAGACCAGATACATTTAATTGATATTTATAGGACATTCCATCCAAAAACATCAGATTACACTTTCTTCTCAAGTGCGCACAGAACATTCTCCAGGAGAGATCACATCTTGGGTCACAAATCAAGCCTCAGTAAATTTAAGAAAATTGAAATCACATCAAGCATCTTTTCTGACCATAATGCTATGAGATCAGAAATCAATTACAGGGGGAAAAAATGTAAAAAACACAAACACATGGAGGCTAAACAATACATTACTAAATAACCAAGAGATCACTAAAGAAGTCAAAGAGGAAATCAAAAAATACCTAGAGACAAATGACAATGACAACACGACGATCCAAAACCTATGGGATGCAGCAAAAGCAGTTCTAAGAGGGAAGTTTATAGTTATACAAGCCTACCTCAAGAAACAAGAAAAATATCAAATAAACAATCTAACCTTAACCTGAAGGAACTAGAGAAAGAAGAACAAACAAAACCCAAAGTTAGCAAAAGGAAAGAAATCATAAAGATCAGAGCAGAAATAAATGAAACAGAAACAAAGAAAACAATAGCAAAGATCAATAAAACTAAAAGCTGGTTCTTTGAGAAGATAAAGTTGATAAACCATTAGCCAGACTCATCAAGAAAAAGAGGGAGAGGACTCAAATCAACAAAATTAGAAATGAGAAAGGAGAAGTTACAACAGACACCGCAGAAATACAAAGCATCCTAAGAGACTACTACAAGCAACGCTATGCCAATAGAATGGACAACCTGAAAGAAGTGGACAAATTCTTAGAAAGGTATAACCTTCCAAGACTGAACCAGGAAAAAATAGAAAATATTAACAGACCAATCACAAGTAATGAAATTGAAACTGTGATTAAAAATCTTCCAACAGGGCTTCCCTGGTGGCGCAGTGGTTGAGAGTCCACCTGCTGATGCAGGGGACCCGGGTTCGTGCCCCGGTCTAGGAAGATCCCACATGCCGCGGAGCGGCTGGGCCCGTGAGCCATGGCCGCTGAGCCTGCACATCCGGAGCCTGTGCTCCGCAACCGGAGAGGCCACAACAGTGAGAGGCCCGCGTACCGCAAAAAAATAAAAATAAAAATAATGAAATTAGAACACTACCTAACACCATACACAAAAATAAACTCAAAATGGATTAGACATGTAAGACCAGACACTATAAAACTCTTAGAGGAAAACATAGGAAGAACACTCTTTGACATAAATAACAGCAAGATCTTTTTTGATCCACCTCCTAGAGTAATGGAAATAAAAACAAAAATAAAGAAATGGGACCTAATGAAACTTCAAAGCTTTTGCAAAGCTGCAGACAAGACGAAATGACAACCCTCAGAATGGGAAAATATATTTGCAAACAAATCAACGGACAAAGGATTAATCTCCAAAATATATAAACAGCTCATGCAGCTCAATATTAAGAAAACAAACAACCCAATCTAAAAATGGGCAGAAGACCTAAATAGACATTTCTCCAAAGAGGACATACCGGTGGCCAAGAAGCACATGAAAAGATGCTTAACATCACTAATTATTAGAGAAATGCAAATCAAAACTACAATGAGGTATCACCTCACACCAGTTAGAATGGACATCATCAGAAAATCTACAAAGAACAAATGCTGGAGAGGGTGTGGAGAAAAGGGAACCCTCTTGCACTGCTGGTGGGAATGTGAATTGGTTCAGCTGCTGTTGAGAACAGTATGGAGGTTCCTTAAAAAACTAAAAATAGAATTACCATATGGCCCAGCAATCTCACTACTGGGCATATACCCTAAGAAAACCATAATTCAAAAAGAGTCATGTACCAAAATGTTCATTGCAGCTCTATTTACAATAGCCAGGAGATGGAAGTGTCCATCATCGGATGAATGGATAAAGAAGATGTGGCACATATATACAATGGAATATTACTCAGCCATAAAAAGAAACGAAATTGAGCTATTTGTAATGAGGTGGACAGACCTAGAGTCTGTCATACAGAGTGAAGTAAGTCAGAAAGAAAAAGACAAATACCGTATGCTAACACATATATATGGAATTTAAGAAAAAAAATGCCATGA
This sequence comes from Orcinus orca, assembly GCF_937001465.1. Classification (NCBI taxonomy): domain Eukaryota; kingdom Metazoa; phylum Chordata; class Mammalia; order Artiodactyla; family Delphinidae; genus Orcinus; species Orcinus orca. The sequence continues at coordinate 56,518,008 of NC_064573.1, forward strand.
AGAACCTAGGGGTAAGGCAGGAATAAAGACGCAGACCTCCTAGAGAACAGACTTGAGGGTATAGGGAGGGGGAAGGGTGAGCTGTGACAGGGCGAGAGAGAGTCATGGACATATACACACTAACAAACGTAGTAAGGTAGATAGCTAGTGGGAAGCAGACGCATGGCACAGGGATATTGGCTCGGTGCTTTGTGATAGCCTGGAGGGGTGGGATAGGGAGGGTGGGAGGGAGGGAGACACAAGAGGGAAGACATATGGGAACATATGTTTATGTATGACTGATTCACTTTGTTATAAAGCAGAAACTAACACACCATTGTAAAGCAATTATACCCCAATATAGATGTTAAAAAAAAAAAAAAAGACACATGCACCCCAGTGTTCATTGCAGCACTATTTACAAAAGCCAGGTCATGGAAGCAACCTAAATGCCCACCAACTGACAAATGGATAAAGAAGATGTGGTACATATATACAATGGAATATTACTCAGCCATAAAAAGGAATGAAATTGGGTCATTTGTAGAGACGTGGATGAATCTAGAGACTGTCATACAGAGTGAAGTAAGTCAGAAAGAGAAAAACAAATATCGTTTATTAACGCATATATGTGGAACCTAGAAAAATGGTACAGAGGAACCAGTATGCAGGGCAGAAATAGAGACACAGATGTAGAGAACAAACATATGGACACCAAGGGGGGAAAGCAGCGGGTGAGGGTCGTGGTGTGCTGAATCGGGTGATTGGGATTGACATGTGTACACTGATGTGTATAAAATTGATGACTAATAAGAACCGACTGTATAAAAAAATAAAATAAAATTCAAAAAAAGAAAAAAAGGACTTAGGATATGTAACATCCAAATACAATGCAGGGTCCTTTATTGGATCCTGGGACAACTGAGGAAATGTGAATATGATCTGGATATTAGATAATATAAGGTATTGTTGTCAATTTTGTTAAGTGTGATAAAGTTATTGTGGTTATGCAAACAGAAAAAGACATTTTTAGAGATGCACACTAAAATATGTAGGGGAGAAATGTCTGCAATTAAAATATTCTTATAAAAAAACAGATGAAGCAATTGGAGTCGAATGTTAATAAATGTTAACTATTAATCCAAAAAATACAAAAAACAAAAAAAAAACCCAATGCAGCCAAAAATAAAAAATAAATAAATAAATTTATTAGAAAAAAGAAACAAAAAACTGCCCTGCCATGCAATTGCTTGTGCTTACATTTACACTTTCCACCTTCATAAACCTTGGAAAGGTTACTGTCCATTCCCATAAATCCTGCTCTTTCGCTCCCTCTCTCCCTCATCCTTACTTCTCCCCTGACAAGGAGCAACTTACTTGAGTGGTAAGTGGAGGAGAGAACCTGATACTTGATGACTCCACTCCTTCCTCTCTCTGCCTTTATTTAGGGAGCTGGCTGCCCACACGAAGCCTGTGTCCTCCTCTGTTCCCTGTGCGATCACATCCTCAAGGACGATGTGGCCAAGTCTGCAATTTCTGTGCTCCTGTGACTCTGGTGGGTGCGTGAACCTCATTTTGGAATTCAGTATCACAAAGCCCATTTGTCTAAGCTACTCTAAGCCACGTTCTCCAGTATCAGATGGTAAAGCTGATTTATTACTGGTAAAGTAATAAAAACTGTGTTTTAATCTACACCTGCCTGACTCTTTTGCCTCATCTGCTAAAAATGGGTTCACAGCTCCACCCGGCAAGAAGGGTCAAGTTCATCAGGCCCCCTCGAAAGCCAGTATCTTGGAGCACAAATTCAGGCTCAGATATTCTGTAAGAACTCTTCCAATTTCAAAACGAAGTCCAGGACTTACACTCCTGCCTGTCTGCTGGAGGCAGACAATATGGAGACAGAACATCATAGACTCACAGATTCTAGAAGTGGAAGGAAAATAAGACTGTTGACAGCTTTTCCGTGAGCAACCTGAAACCCAGAGAAGGAAGCTAACATGGTTCTGGCAGGACCAGGGCTCAGGCGTCCTGACTCCCACCCAGTCTGGTGGGAACTTTATCTGAGGAAAACCTCAGTTTTACTCAGCCTCACTCATTCCTGAAGGAGAAACAGAACAGACTGTCTCCAGAGCATGTTTCTCCAAATGATCCCTACCTTTTCCCACGCATATATGTTGACTCATGACATCACAGAAAAAGAACTGGGTATTTGGTCGTTGAAGGCAACATCACTCTTAAATACTTTTCTCTCGGTGACCTTTGCTCCATCAGAGAAAAAGCCTATCATTTCCTGTAATCACCTAGGTAACTGAAGACATGTCGGCCGATGATTCATGATCACCAACCTCAAAAGAGCCCTTAACATTGTTTCCTCTGTCGGTGACTCTGTCACTCTTGTAACTGCTCTAAGCCCCAGACAGGCATCTCCCGCACTCACAGGTGGTCCTTCCTCCTTCTCGGGCACGTTGAAGACCCCACACAGCAATGCCCTCTCCTCCCACATCCATCTGGCCAAACCCAGCTGTATGTGTGCCCAGCCCCTCCTTCTTCCCTCCAGTTACAGCAGACATGTACCCCTCAACCCACCTCCGGCCACTCTTCCCATCATGCTCAGATCCCACGCCCCTCCCACCTTCCCAGGTAAAATGCCACCATCAGTTCTCTCTCCCCTCTCCTGTTTGCTCTGCTGGTGCCTCTCATCTGGATCCTGCCCATCGACATTTCAGCTCGAACCTCTTCCAAACAGAAAGAGAAAACACGCTCTCTCAGTGCCACACCCACTTCCACTGTGACCACATTCCGGGCCAGGTCAGATCACTCAGAGGACTAAGTACTGAGGTACTCTTTCCCACATGTAAAGCAAACAGTAAAACAACGCCCAGAAAGCCCGATAGAACTGCGAGTTTTTGGTAACGACTCCTTTAGTTCATTGTTTCCAATTGTCAAGTACTAAATTCTTTCCACATTCGTTGTTTTGCTGCTCCTACTCTGCTACGAGCTTTGTCTTAAGCACATACTCAGTCTGCTCAATGGGTAATCCAGAATGTGCCCATTCTCTCCTATATTTACAACCAAAGGAACGGGATTTTCTATAACTTGCCGTCTTCCTCATTTCTCCTCCCACCATTGCATGTCTGGTTTCTGCCCTAATCACTCCACCAAAAGGCCTATTACTGAGCATCTAAGGCCTATCACTGACTTCTAAGCATCTAATGGGTATCTCTCAGTCCTCATCTTATTCCACCTCTCAGGAGACTTTGACTCTATTGACCTCTCGCTTTCCTTTTTGAACTACTCTCTTTTCTTAGCTTTTGTGCGTCTGGTTTTTCTCCTCCTTGTCTGACTGCTCCCTCTCAGTCTCCTCGTCAGACTCCTCCCTCCTCTATGAGCCGTTAAAAGTTAGAGAACCTAAGGGCTCTTTCTAGATCCTCTTCTCGTTTTACTTTATAGGCTTTCTCCAGGCAATGCCATCCAGTCCTACGGTTTCAGCTACCATGAATTTTTAGGAGAACTCTACAATTTATCATTCAAACCAGAGCATTTTTTCAGAGTAAAGGAGGGGTACTATTAGCAATTATGCCCAGACTGTTCAGGGCCAACTTGAATACATGGTCACCCTATATCTCTATGCCAACGAGCCCCAAACATGCTTCCCCAGTGAAAACCTCTCCTCTGAGCTCCAGACTCAAAGACCGAGTTGCCCACTCACTATATGCACTTGGATTCATTAATCCACGCTTTTAACAAATACTGAGAATCTACTATAGGTCGAGCACTGTTCCAGGAACTGATGATACAACAGTGAACAAAGCAGACAGAGCTCCTGTCCTCATCACGCTTCAATTCTCTTTGGGGAGCGAGGAACAAAAGTACAAATATATAAAAGCAGGTATTTTTCACCATGATGAATGCTATGGAGAAAAACCAAGTGGGAGAAGGGGATAGGGAGTGTTGGGAAGAAGACGGAACACACGCTATTTAGTGTGATCAGACAAGGCCTCGCTGAGAAGGTGATGTTTGAGAAAAAGCCTGAAAAGGGTAAAGCAGCAACGAAAGTGGACATCTGAGCAGAGGGAACAAAAGGTGCAAAATCCTGTAACTGGCAATGTGCACGGCACCCTCGAGAAACAGTGATGACACCACGTGGGTCAGGCTGAGAGAACAAGGGAAAAGCAGGGAGATAGATCAGAATGTTAACAGGAAGCCTACACTGCATAGGGCCTGGGAGGCGACTGTAAGGATTCTGGCTCTTACTCTGAAGAAATGTGAAGCCACTGGAGGGTTCTGAGCAGAGGAATGCCACGATCTGACTTGTGTTTTTAAAATGCTGCTCTGGGCGTGGGGCTGGGAGTAGAAGTAGGGGGCCCAGTTAGAGGCCGGCACGGTAATCCAACGGGCTGGATTGACTTTTGGCGGCTCTGACCAAGTATTAGCTGTGAAACTGGTACAAGGTGATCAGATTCCATACACATTTTGAAGATGGAGCCAAGAGAATCTGCTGATGGTTGGATATCGTGTTTGAGAAGAAAAACGGAAGTCAAGGATAACCCCTGGGGTTTTGGCCAGGGTGACTAGAAAGATGACGTTTCCGTTTTCTCAGATGGAGAAAACTTCAGAAGGAGCAGGTCCAGAAACGAGGAGCAGAAACTCCCTTGGGAACATGTTAAATCTGAGACATGCATTAGACATCCAAGAGGAGCTCTTAAGTAACCAGCTGGATATACAAGCCTAGAGCTCAGGGAGAGGTCTAGGCTGGAGATAAAAACTAGGGAGTTTTCAGATCTATACATGGTACTTAAGTCCACACACCTGGACAAGATCACTAAAGAAGTGGAGGTAGAGGAGAGGTCCAAGAAATGAGATCCAGGCACACAGGGAGGTGAGGAAGAACACGGAAAGAAGACGGGGAGGGGCATCCGGGGGGCGGGAGTAAAACCAAGAGAATGTGACACTTGAAAACCAAGAGAAGACAGTCTCAAGGCGGAAAGAGTGATTTGCTATCAAACTGATCTCTGGCATTGATATTAAATGCTACCAATGGGTCCAATAAAATAAGGGTTGAAATTGACATGGAGGTCACAGTGACCTTGATACATTCAGGATGAGTAAAGTACCAAGTATGAAAGTCTGATTAAAGTGGATGTTGAATTAGAGGAGATAATACAGAGACAGTGAATACAAACAACTCATTTGCGGAGTTTCCCTGTTAAGAGGAGGAAAGAAAATGGACATTAGCCAGAGAGAAAAGTGAGGTCAAGAGAAGATTTTGGTGGAAGAGAAGAGTGACGATGCAGGGGAGAGAGGAGAGAATTTCTGAGTGTTGCCCTTGCCCTTGGGTGGTCCCATCCTAGGAGGAAATGGGACCACAAGTGAAGAGGTTAGCCTTTGCTAGGGTAAGCTTAGTTCCTCTGTAATGAGAGAAGAAAAGGCACAAGAAATGATTACAGACACCTACAGGCGGGTAGATGTGATGGCGAGAGTTCATGGACATTCTCTTCTGATCACTGCTGCTTCTCAGTGCGGCGGGATGCAAGCTCATCCGCTTAGAGTGAGAACTGGAGAAGAAAGATTTGAGGTGTGGTAGGTGTGAAACAATCACCAAGGAGAGCTGAAGAGTGAGTACTAGTGAAAGCCAGTATGATTTTCAGGCAGCATTATGGGTATGTCTGATATTAATGCTCATATAAATTGAGCCCATTCCGCATGGCTTTGTGTTTTTCTCCAGAATGAGGGCAGGTAAGGAGCAAGTAGAGAACTGAATTTAAGTAGGATTGTGTTTTCTCCAAGAAGAGAGAATGAAGCAACAGAAGGTCAAGGGAGTCGAGCACGTATGCAAAGAGGTGATGATAACGATACTACAGAAGGAACAGAAATTAAATAAAGCGGTCAATGAGATGAGAAAAGAGTGAGAACCCATGAAACCATGAGAGATCAATAGATTATAGGTACTGGTGGGAAAAGCAACATTGGAGTAGGGGTACTAAAGAGAGTGAGATGGACACATAAGCACTGGTGGTAATAGGGTGGTTGGAATTGACATTAAGGAAGGTTACAGTTATTAGTAATGGCAGGCTCAACATGTCCAAGATAAACCTATGATCCTCTTCCAGCATTTCCTATCTTAGTAAATGAAGTCACCAAGCTTTTCCTTTGCTGCATGCAATGCATCCCTACATCTTGTCCATGTGACCCCTTATAGAATTCCCAAAGCTGTCTGCTTCTCTCTTTTCACCTGCTACTCTGCAAATCCAAGCTACCATCATCCCTTGCTTGGACAATTGTAACAGCCTTTTGGTTGGTCTCCTCACATCTGCTCTGACCCCAACTACAGCCAGAGTAATCTCTTCAAAACAAATAATCATGTGCCCTATTAATTAAAACTTCAATGGCTTTCTATTGTTCTTAGGGTGAAGACCAAGATTTGTAATGTAGCCCACTGGGCACCTGCACTGTCTAGTCACCGCCTCCTTCTCCAGCCCTATCTTGTACTGTTTTCCCTTTCACTCTGTGCTCTAGATACGCTGGGATTTTTGTCTTCAAATATACCATACTTCCTCTGACACCAGAGACTTTGTCGATTGCCTTTGTGAAAATCCCCATCTCCTCCCTAGTTAATGCCTTCATGTCCTTCAGATTTCAACTTAAGTGCCCTTTCTTCAAGGCCCACTTCTCTGACTATACAGTATCAACTGGGGTGCCCTGTCATAATTTTTCTTTTACTATGCTGCCCCAGTTTTCTTTAATCAAGGATCACGAGCTCCAGAATAGCAGCAACTGTATCTGTTTTTATTCACTGTTGTGTCCTAGTACCTAGGACAATCTGACACATAATTCTGTCCTTTAAAGGACCACTTAACCTTGTTGAGCTGATAGTCATATAAGCCATATTATTGCCTCTGCTATTAATATCTTGAATTCAGTGAATTCCTTAATGCTTTGCTTCCCTCACGGAAAGCTCTGAAAATTCAATAAAACCATCCCTCCCACCAAAAATGCCAAAGTTCATTTAAATATTGTATAAAGCTTTGAAACCAACAAATGGTCTCTGATAAATACTCTGACATTTATAATCGCTTTGGTAAAGACATTGTCTTACTTGTATCATCAACTTTCTAATTTTTGATCGCTTCCAAAATGCTTTCACATGCATTACTCAATTGATTCCCCTAACAAATCTATAAAGGTTGGTGAATATAGCTGGGGTTCCAGACACGCTGACAAATTACCAAAAGAGACTGTTACCTTAGTATGGGGCCCACGTCAAAACAAAGCCCATTCATTCCAGGAGGCAGTAGGACTATCTCCTAAGGATATCTGCAAGAAAATTATACCCATTTAAAATGCTATTTCAATTCCACAGGTTATCCGTTCATCAAGCCCCTGTAGTATGTGTCTCACAAGTCTTTTTAGTGTGACATCAGGGGACATCTCACTTCCTGACTCACAGTTTGAGTCACTGTAAATGATTCCCCCAGAGAGCAAACAAGTGACAAAGATACATGCTGGACAACAAAAACAACATTTATTAGACAGTCACACTGTCCTTTGTCATAACTGCTTTCAGCAGTTTGAAATATACTCTGATTAACCCCACACAGATAGGGACATGGTTCTGCATTTACTTGCCTAAAGGAAGTAACTATTTTGAAATATTCCTGATTTAACTTCTTTTTTACAAGAATTGTGAGTCAAATAAAAAACAATGTTCAGATGAGTTCTCTCACACTCACTCACTTTTGTTTAGGCCATTTCTTCAAATGTCTTCAAGTTTTATTCTAAAATGATCAAATTTCTACATAGCTGATTTTATGTGTCAACCTGGCAAGATTATGGTGACTAACTGTTTGGTCAAACATCTGTTTTTCAAGTTGCTGTGAAGGTATTTTTTGGATGTGATTGACATTTAGAATCATTGACTTTACAGTGAGCAGAGGGCTTCCCTGGTGGCACACTGGTGGTGCCTGCCAGTGCAGGGGACACGGGCTCGAGCCCTGGTCCAGGAAGATCCCACATGCCGCGGAGCAACTAAGCCCGTGCGCCACAACTACTGAGCCTGTGCTCTAGAGCCCGCGAGCCACAACTACTGAGCCTGTGTGCCACAGCTACTGAAACCTGCATGCCTAGAGCCCGTGCTCTGCAACAAGAGAAGCCACCACAATGAGAAAAACGCACACCAAAACGAAGAGTAGCCCCTGCTCGCCACAACTAGAGAAAGCCCGCACACAGCAACGAAGACCCAACATGGCCAAAAATAAATAAATAATTTTTAAAAAATATTCTTTAAAAAAAAGTAAAATAAAGTGAGCAGATTACCCTCCATGACACAGGTGGGCCTCATTCAATCAGTTGAAGGCCTTATGAGCAAACGCTGAAGTTTCCCAAAGAAAGAGTTCTGTCTCCAGACGACAACACAGAAATTCTGCCTGCACTTTTATCTCAGACTCAGAACTGCAACATCAACTCTTCCCTGAATCTCCAGCCTGCCAGGTTGCCCTACAGGTTTTGGACTTGCAAGTCCCACAGTGGCAAGACTCACCCCCCACCCCAAATTTAATAAATTTAATAAATTTAACATCCTCCACTACAACTCTGTCCAAAGCAGGTGTGTACCATCATTCAATGTATTTTCTCTTAAGCCTTTTTTTTTTTTTAACATCTTTATTGGAGTATAATTGCTTTACAATGGTATGTTAGTTTCAACTTCACAACAAAATGAATCAGTTATATATACACATACATTCCCATATCTCTTCCCGCTTGCGTCTCCCTCCCTCCCACCCTCCCTATCCCACCCCTCCAGGCGGTCACAAAGCACCGAGCTGATCTCCCTGTGCTCTCTTAAGCCTTTTAAAACATCTTGAGAATGCACAGAACCACAGACATACAAAAAATTCATGGTCCTGGTTCTTATTTGTCATAGGATTTTTTTTTTGGTAGTATACACTTGAAAGATAGTTTTCTATAGAATATATCCATGAATATACCCTTGATTAAAGAAGAATTAGAAATGACTAAAAGAAGAATGTATTAGTCAGGGTTCTTCAGAGAAACAGAACCACCCTTATGACCTCATTTAACCTTAATTGCCTCCCTGAAATGCCTTATTTTCAAATACAGTCACATTGAAGATCAGGGCTTCAACATATGAATTTTGAGGGGACCCAGTTTGGTCCATATACACTTTAGGGAACTAGAAAAAGAAGAGCAAATTAAACCCAAAGCTAGCAGAAGGAAGGAAATAATAAGGATTAGAACAGAGATAAGTGAAATAGAGAATCAATGAAACCAAATGTCTGTTCTTAGGAAAAAATCAACAAAATTGACAGACAAACTTTAACTAGACTGAGAAAGAAAAAAGAAGATGCAAATAACTAAAATCAGAAATGAAAATGGGGACATTACAACCAACTTTACACAAATAAAAATAAAAGAATGCTATGAATAATTGTTCACCAATAAATTAAATGAAATTGAAAAATGTCCTAGAAACACACAAATTACCGAAACTGACTCAAGAAGGAATAGAAAAACTGCACAGACCTATAACAAGTAAAGAGATTAAACCAGTGATTAAAAAACAACAACAAAAAACTAGAACTCCCAGCACAGAAAAGCTCTGGACCAGATGACCTATCATATATCTGGCAACATGTTTTTTTTAAAAAATGTATACTGTAACATATGATATGTGCATAAGAATGTATGCGGTATTACTAGTTAGTGGAAAGCACATCCTCAGTGTTTTGAGCTGACTGCCCAGTCTTGTATTTGGGTTCATAAATTTTGTATTTCTTATACTGAGGACAAACTAAGAGTTCATTTTGGCTCTGAAACCTTAAACGACATTTTGATACTCTCTCTGCAGCTCCAGAGAAATTCCATAAGTTATAGCGACTCAGTAAATGGCTTTCCTTTTTTTAGATGAACTGAATATGATGACATGTTATCTTTTTCCTTGGCAAAATAATAATAATAATTTCTAGCTAAAAAGGAACTGAAGAATACTACGTGTTTTCAGATTAAGCCTGAGATCTGAAATGCAGTCTCAGTTAAGCTAGGCATTCATCCTCTGTGCTTTCCAAAATTCCCTTTAGATAACTAATGTGTTAAAAATAGAAAGCATTTCTTTTATATTTCCTGTTTTCTTTCATTTTTAATAAATTTTGTTTTTATTGTAAAATCAATAGTCACTTCAAAAATGCAGACATATAAAATAAAAATTTTACCACCCAAAGATAACCACTTTTTTGTTATTTGACTTTCTTCTTTCTTGAGGTACATACATTTTAATTAACTGATCTCAAGTACTTTTGTACTTTGTTTTTGAAAGTGTTTTAGCACAATTTATGACCTGCAGCTTTATTAGGAAACATTATTTTATTAATACAAACTAGTCTCCAACAGTAAAATACCAAATAAAAGTACATCGATCAAAAGCCAGAATCAAAACCTACCATCTCCATGTAAATGACAAACGGAGGATTCTGGCAAAAAGTTATCACTTCTCATTTCTAAAATGTCAAATATTATATTCTTAAACGTAAATGTAACTACTCATCAAGATATGCTATTTGGGTTTCTTAGTCACTGAACCACACAGCAATACCTCCTCCTGAAATTTCCTCCCCACAGTTTCACCTCGGGTGGTTCTGGCATGGGAGGATCCTCGGGGTCAATCTTTGAGCGCCTCAAATATGGAAACAGTGGGACATAGCTGAAGTCCCAGAGCCTGAGAGTGGTTCTTGGTAGACAACGTGCTTAACGACTCGCTGGTTGCAGACACACACACACACACACACACACACACACACACACAAAGGCTGAAGTTTTCTTTACCTAGCACATCACACTGATGGAAAAAATAGGAGACTGGTTAGATAGGAAGGAGGTCAGAGCAGAGCCTAATTACAGTAGAGAAGCAGAGCTCACAGCCAGCGCCAGTAAACGGTGGCTGAATTGGACCAGATGGAATCTGTTCCTCTCATTCTTGTAAATACAGATGGCGTTCATCTCAACAGGGCCCCTTCCAATCTACAGACGCTGCCGCCACCTTAAGTTTAAGTTCATCCTCAATCACCTGGCACTCAGGAAGCCTTCACCAACGTACCACCGACTTTGTAGCCAGAATAAATTTGTATACTCTCTGAGCTGCTTGTGTCCTCAGGAAAACAAAAACAAACAAACAAACCAGAAACCCAGCATGGGCTTCACAGAGTCGGGAGACTTAGATGAGATAGGATAAGGCGTCTGGCACCTGGGAGGCACTCCGGATAGGAGAGATGCTCCTTGTTCCGTCAAGTTGGAAGCCCCAAGGGATGGTCTACTCTGCAGGCACAGAGGGCTTCATTAGAACTGCCTCCTCGTGGCTGTGAAGCCTTGAGCGTAACATGCGAACATCCAGGAATATGGAACTTCAAAAAACTCTACGACTGCTTCGCAGCTCGGGAGGAGCGGCCGAAGCCGCAGCTGCCCAGTGACGCACGATCCCTGAGCAGACAACTTCCGTTTTAAGCACCTGCTCGCCGGCCGCGAACAGAGCCTACCGGAAGTCGCAGACGGAGACTACCGGAAGTCGCGGACGGAGCCCAACGGAAGTTGCGGACGGAGCCCACCGGAAAGTCCAGTGCGTAGCCCCGGCGTCAGCTTCCTCCGCCGAGCGCGGCGCTGCGTCCCTCGGCTCGGTCCCCAGTCTACTCCAAATTTCCTCTCTGGCCGCTGCCCATCTGCTTCAGGCCTCCCGGATGCTGGTTTTCCGGCCAGTAGTCCCGGCGACGCTGCCTGCCGGCGCTCGGGCATAAGCCCGGCCTGGACCACGGAGGCCGGACGCGCCGCCGCCGGGACCCGCCCCCGAGCGACACGCATTTCCGGCGGCGCGGCGGCAGGGACGGAGCCCGGCGGGCGGTGATGGACGCGCTGGCGGTCATGATGCAGGACCTGCTGACCCAGAACCGTGCGCTGCGCAGGGAGAACAAAGAGCTCATGGACCAGGTGCGGCGGCTCCTGTGCGAAAAAGCCAACCTGCTGGCCCAGGTGCGCCCGCCCGCCTGTCCGGTGGCTTTTCCCGAGACGTTCAAAGGCGACTCCGCCCGGCTTCCCGAGTTTTTGATCCAAGCGGTCTCTTACATGAGGTTCTTTGAGGCCAGGTTCTCAAACGACACCCTCAAGGTGGCGTTTTTAATCAGCCGCCTCAGTGGGCCGGCCGAGGAGTGGGTTGTCCCCTACATCGAGAGGGAGAGCCCCATCCTGGCGCATTACGAGGGCTTCGTGGACGCGCTGAAGCGGGCCTTTGGCAGGAACGGGTAGGAAACGGCAGTGCTGCGAGCCCCACGGACCGGGTCGTGCTTGGCCGTGACTCACAAAGAGTTCTCCAGTCCCCACCTGCTGGGCCCGACCCTTGCGAGGAAGCCCCGCTGCCTTTGCACTCGGCCCAGCAACGCGGCCACTGGCGGGGGGCCTGTTAGCAATTGAACGGACCACCCCGAATCGCGCCCCTGCCGTCTCTGAAAACTGCTGCTGCCCGCCTTGGACGATCTGTGCCAGCCTGGGAAGTGCCTGAGCTTGTCACACGCCCGGGGACACCGATTTGGAGACCTCAGGTCCGGAGACAGCTGCCAGGGTTCGCGTGGCTGGGAGACAAATATTCACACTCCTGCCCCAGGAACCTGTTTTTCACATACTTCGTTTCTGTTCTGAAACCACAACAGGCTCAGAGACTGTGCCTTTTATCAGAAAAGTCTAGGCGCTGAACAGTATATGGAAAACGTATTTACTTTTAAAATGTAAATATATATCTTACAGCACCATGTGTTGGGGACTGTACTTGGGGTTACAGGAGAAACAGATGAATAAGACCAAATGTATATCTCCACAGGAACACAACTGTGAGAAAAAATTCTAAGTGCATATTCTGATGTCTGGTAAAATAATGCTTTCATGTGCAGAGAGTGGCATATTTGCTTCTTGTTTTATGGCCTTTTCACATCACAGTTTTAAAATACATGTTAAAAACGTGCAGCTTACAAAGGAGGCAGAAAACCCAACTTGAGCAATTTCTTTGCTCCTGAATCTGGCAAAGATGGTGTTTTTAAAGATGGGTGCAACTTGTAGCAAAAAGAAGGGGTGGCAGGGAATGGTGCATTCTTTGAGCTGTATCCACTCACCTTTATTCCCCTGTATTAAATGACTTGGCTGCTTCCTTTTTTGTGAATTACAGTTTTGGCCTCAGTTTTTCTTTTGTAATTAAAGGCATTACTTGATCATTAAAATTTGGTTCAGAATTCTGTGATTCTCTTAGGGCCAAAAAAGGGGAAGAAAAAGGAAGGTCTGAGCCTTCATGTCAGACAAAGTAGTTCTTAAAATCATCTCAGGACCAAAATCTATAGCTGCCTTTCCTTACATGTCCATAGGTTTTGTCATTCTGGTGGTCAATATAGTCTCACTGAAATAGCTTGAATTCTAGTCACATCTTCATACTAAGAAAAACTCATCACTGCCCCCTTGATGGACAGTTCACATACCTAAGGGCTGAACTGAAAACCTCTAATTATATTTTTGCACGATTTGATTAAAAGACAGGTTATAGCAATCTAAAATATGACACAAATGAACATATCTATGAAACAGACTCAGACATAAAGAACAGACTTGTGGTTGCAAAGGGGGAGGGGGGTCGGGCAGGAAAGGATTGGGAGTTTGGGATTAGATGCAAACTAGTATATATAGGATGGATAAACAACAAGGTCTTACTGTATAGCACAGGGAACTAAATATCCTGTGATACACCATAATGGAAAATAGTATGAAAAAGTAGTATATCTGAGTCACTTTGCTGTACAGCAGAAATTGACAACACTGTAAATCAACTATACTTCAATAAAATGAATTTTTAAAAAAATTATTTTCTTGCCATAAAAACTCAGACACAAAGGTCCTTCATATACCTATTTCACCATGTGGGGATAAGCCAGAATACTACTTGACCACTAAACAACACCCCACAACCTTCTGCTCTTCACCCAATTAATGCTCATTTTGTGCACATGTCAATACACTGTTTAATTCTGCAACTATAAATAACTAAATGAACTATGATAAAGTTTTTTTAAAACGTTATAGCAATTATTTTATCATTGCCAGTTAGCATTGTAAGAGTTTATGAGACTGGGGCCCCCAACACGACTTCTTATAAACCATACTTTTGTGGTACATATGTACTAACAAAATTAATTGATTCTTGGTCCTATTGGCTGTCAATTTCAGAGCAGTGTTTTTCCCACAGTAAAAAAAAAAACCTGCAGGGTATAGCACCGCCCAAAATTTCAGTAAACCTCACAAGAGCACATATTTGATAGGGTACAAAAACTTGCTAATGAAAGATCAGCATCAACATTGAAGAAGTCAAATAGAGCATAACTCAGAAGTCAAGATACCTCATACTTAATTTTCTATAACTTTTTTTTTTTTTTTTTTTGCGGATCTTCCTGCACCGGGGCACGAACCTGTGTCCCCTGCATCGGCAGGTGGACTCTCAACCACTGTGCCACCAGGGAAGCCCTAACTTTTTTTTTTTTAAGGGTATCTTAGATCTCCACCAAAAGGAAAAAACGAGAAAAGAAAGTATACAAGTCTTGCTTACAGTTACACAGAGAGATGGGAGGAGGGAGAGAAAGTCACTTACTGGTCAGTGACCTCCATCCACATCATTCCAGCTCTGAAATAAGGTCATAACAGATGATGAGTCGTTCATTGTTTTCTTTAGTCTTCTGCTGAATGGTCGCTGGGGGATGTTCCTCATCTGGCCCTTTACCAGGCTTACCTAGAAGGCCAACAGCCTGCTGGGGCCTTTCCTCTGGACCCAAGCGATTTCCTTCTCTGACAGATTGAGAACCTCTTCTGTGTGGGCCTTTAATGTTTGGTATCTTTGGCCTTCCATTTCACTTCTTAATTTGTAATCCTCAGCACACTTCTTCAGCCATTCTTCATTCATGAGATAGCCTTCAGTCACCTCCTTCAGTCACCTCTCAAATTCCTTAAAAGTTCAGAGAAATATGTTTCATGGAATTTGTCTGTAGTAAGTTGACCTTCTTCTTCTGACTTTCTAGATTTCAGCTTTGGCAAGCTTCTTCTGTTTCTGTACCTTCTCCATCACCTGGGTACATCCCTAAAAATCCTATCATTTTCTCCATCTCCGAGCATTTCGCATGGAGCTCCTCATACTTGCTTTTCAATTTCAGGTTCTCCATCTGCATGGCTTTAACTGCAACCTCCAGGTCCTTCTGGGTAAACTGCAGTACATCCATGAATGGGACCAGTGGGCAGGAAAAGGTCCGTAGCCTGAGGACACAACGGGGAGAGTCCATCACAGGGATACCCGGAGCTCCTAAGACAGCAAATGCCACCAGCCTCACTTTAGGTGGTCTTCCTCAGGAAGGCTTGGCATCATGAATGTTGTCTATTTCAGTGGCCACAGAAACCAGTTTATTAGGGCTGTCTTTCAGAAGTGGGTCAAAGGAGGTATAAAGGACTTTTCTCAAAGCAAACTCTTTAGATGAGGACGTTCCAAACTACTCCAAATTCTCCACATCAGCCCCCATGCCTAGAACTATAGCTGGGGCTCTGGAGTGCTCTTCTTGGACGTCCATCGCAGGCTCTGGCCCGTGCTGAGAAAGGAGAGCAGGGCTTACTGTCCAGACTGCTTATGTGAACCCATGCCCCCAAAGAATCCACTACCTGCTGCTCTGAATCTCCTCTGAGTGTGTGTTTCTTATCCTCAAGTGATTCCAATTTGCATCCCAAATTGAGAAGCACTGAGAAAGGACAGATTTTTGTCCCCCAGCAGAAAGCCAGGTGAACTTAAGAAGGGGTTCATGCAAAACAAATTGCACAATTGTCTAGTTTCTCTTGAGTTTGGCTTGTATGGCTTTACCTGATTTGGGCATTTTGTGATTTTCCAGAAAATCAGGCAACTCTCATATATTCAATTAAGGAATGCACTTGAGAGCCAGATGAGCATAATTTTTCGTAATGCTTTTGCTTTTATTTCTGTTATGCAAGTTGTTACGATTTGACTGTCTACCCTAAACCAAGGTTCATCTAATATCTTTATTTCAGACATCTTAATTTCTTGCTAACTAATTGAAGATAATGTATTAGCAGAGCAGTGACTACCTCTGTAATTCAAACTGCAGATAACTATTAATTCAAGTTCAATGACATCCTTCATCTTCCCTAAATCTTTTTCAAGTGGCCTGCTGTCAACAGTTCTCTGCAGTGACTCTCAAGCTTTAGGGAGCATGAGCGTTGCCTGAGAGATTTGTTAAAAAACACATTGCCCGGCCCTAACTCTAGAGTTTCAGATTGAGTGGGTCTGGGTTGGGACCTGAGAATTTGCATTTCTAACTAAAGTTCCTAGGTGATCCTGATGCTGTTGGTGTAAGGGTAAAATAAATTAGAAATGAGAAGAATATTTCTTTCTCCCTGGTGCAAAGAAAAAGAGAGCGTTTACTTTAGAAAACTTGCCCTTGTGGGCTCTTTCTCTGCCTTTTGAAATGTATGGAGATCTTTTCAAGGGCTAAATAAGCCTCTTTCCCATTTTACAATCCAGGAATTTCTCTTTGAAAGGGGATCCGGAGCCATCGTACAGAACTGGAACCGTCAAGAAGATAGCACCCCTTCCTCCCAGTTTCCTGGGAGTATAGGAGCCTAACTTCAGCAGGTACCTGTCTCCAAAAACAAACCTACCTTCTGTCATAAAGATATGAGAAATTTATTTTTCCCTTATTCGAAGGCAGTTAATCCTCTTATTTGAGAATCAGTTACCCTTTATCTTGAAAAACGTAGAGGTAATTGGTTTCATCTGCCTGGTTATGTAAATGGGTACCATTTCTTTTTGTTTTTGCTATCTATCCCCTTAGTGGCTGTTCTGCGATTCACATTATGTTCTGGTTTAATGCTTATTCAAAATAAAACCCTTTTATTTCTCTTCTATCTTTGTGAAGAGGTTTTCTAGGTTGACCAGACATTTTGTTTTTAATTATATTTTCCCGACATTGGTCAGGGCTACACTTTGAGAACCACTGCACAGCATGAACCTACCTGTAGAATTTTACATTTCTCTCTAGAACTTTACCTTATTGGTTTCAGCCTGTGGCATTTTAGATCTTTGACTTTTTCAGTTTTGATTCTGTCATCCTCCTTACTTGATATCATCTACAAAACTGAGAAATTTATGTTTTCCAAACCATTAATCAGTTCAGAAAAGAGGCAGCAAGGGTCCCTGTAACATGCAGTGCTTACATTATTAATCACCAGACAACTCTCTATCATGTTATGTGCTGGTACTGTGGACACAGCTATGAACAAGACAGTCCTGATTTTCCAGGAGCTTACAACTGGGAAGATAAAGAAACAGGCCATTATAATGCAGGACTGCAGCAAGGAGGGGACAAGAAGAGCGCGCCTGTGGTAGCACGAAGTGGCGCCCCTAAGCCAGCCTTGGGGGGTGTTAATGACTGAATGTTTGTGTTCCTCCAAAATGCATATGTTAAATCCTAACCCCCAATGTGCTGGTATTGGGAGCTGGAGCTTGCCGGGAGGTAACGAGATCCTGAGGGTGGGGCCTGCATAACCGGCATTAGAGCCCTAACAAGAAAAGTTGGGAGAACTTCCTTCCTCTCTCTGCTCTCTGCCATGTGAAGATACAGCAAGATGGCCATCTGTAAACCAGGATGCAGGCCTTCACCAGGTCCGGGACCTGCCAGCACCTTGATCTTGAACTTCTAATAGACTTGGAGACCACGTCGGCCTGCATACATCTCCTCTGGATTTTAGGCAGCTGGGGCCTGAATTGCATTAATCTAATGAGAAAGGAAAGGGTTTTGGTTTAAGGTGGAGGCAACGGAAGTGGAGAGAGGAGGACAGATTTAAGGTATGTTTTGGAGACAGAAAAGGCAGGCCCTACAGATAAATGGATGTGGGAAGTGTTTCTTCCTCTCTCCCCAGTCAGGAATATTGCAGATTTCCATTTCCATTTTTCTACATCCCCTGTTTTGTTCCTCTCCAAGAGAGAAGGAGGGAGTGAAGTGATTGGTCAGAGCTCACTAGTCTTTGGACATCCTTTTCCTTGTGGATGGATCTGGCGACACACCCCCTGTGCACGGGCAGAGCTGGTCCTCTGGTTCCTATTGTCGCTCTGCAGTTTGGCACTATGACAACAGACTCCTGACTACATCCCTTCTTACTCCCTTCCAACCCATTGCCCACACGGGTCATGGTTACTTTTTTTAATTTCCCCAAGTAGTTCATCTGATTTACCTGAAGAGACTTGGAAGACTATTTTCAGCCTGCAACAACATGGATGTTAGTAAGAAGCATTTCCAGTCAACTTTCTTCTTCACCTTGATGCAGAAATTTTGCCATTTTTATGACATAATATTATCCACACTTCACATTTTCCTCTGTTTTTTGTTTGTTTGTTTGTTTGCTTTTTGCGGTACACAGGACTCTCACTGTTGTGGCCTCTCCCGTTGCGGAGCACAGGCTCCGGACGCGCAGGCTCAGCGGCCATGGCTCACGGGCCCATCCGCTCCGCGGCATGTGGGATCTTCCCAGACCGGGGCACGAACCCGTGTCCCCTGCACCGGCAGGCAGACTCTCAACCACTGCGCCACCAGGGAAGCCCTGGCCTCTGTTTTTGACATTACCCCTTTGTCAGGTGACTGTAAATATCTGCATCAAAAAATAAAGCCACACAGAATCTCTCATTGAAAAATGAGAAAATAGGTTGATAGAGATATTTTCCATTTCTGAAAGGCTTATTAAAAATAAAACCCCCCAAATCCATTACAAGTTATGAAAAATGCATTGACTGACCTTCGAAGTTCAAGCCAGCTCTTAAAAGAGCAGGATAATTAAAGAAGACAAGCAAAACGTCCAAGAAAATTTATGAAGCTTGAATAATCAGCATGTTTAAAATAAATAATTTATCTTTATGAGTTATCGATGATCTAATAATTCATGAATGCTAAGAAAACCATAACAAGGAGTGATTTGTAAAAGGTCATCAAAACCAAGTAAGAACACAACCAGCTCATTGCTTATCTTGCAACTGATTAAAGTTCTAAAAGGGAAGGAAGAAAAGCAAAACAGGGGGGTGGGATGGGTAACAGAAAGGGGTCTGTACTTGGTTGCATAATGTCTCCCCCAAATTTTTGTCCGCCCAAGGAATCAGGATGTGACCTTATACAGAAATAGGATCTTTGCAGATTTAATTAGTTAAGTTAAATTGAGGTCATGTTGGATTAGGATAGGTCCTAAATACAGTAAGACTGGTGTCCTTATAAGGGGAGAGGATG
Source organism: Orcinus orca (assembly GCF_937001465.1). NCBI lineage: Eukaryota > Metazoa > Chordata > Mammalia > Artiodactyla > Delphinidae > Orcinus > Orcinus orca. The sequence continues at coordinate 56,537,339 of NC_064573.1, forward strand.
CAGAGAGAGCCATAGACACACGCAGGGAAGAAAGGCATGTGGCAACAGAGGCAGAGGTTGAGCAATGCAGGGGCAGGTCAAGGATACCAAGGATTGCCGGCCACCACCAGAAGCTGGGAGAGACACATGGGAACCTCGGAGGGAGCATGGCTCTACTGAAACCTTGACTGAGGCCCCCAGAACTTCAGGAGAATAGATTTCTGTTCTTTTAAGCCACCCAGTTTGTGGTATTTTGTTATGGCAGCCCTAGTACACTAATACAGAAAAAAAGAAAGGAAGGGAGGGAGGGAGAGAGAAAGAGACAAGAAGGAGGGAGGGGGAGGGAGGAGTGGAGGGAAGAGGGGAGGGGAGGGGGGAAGGAATGAAGGAAGGAAGGAGGGAAAAAATTAGTACGGATTTCAGAAAGTAAATAATGCCTTAAAGAAAAGAACACGGAGGGACTTCCCTGGTGGTCCAGTGCTTAGGACTCCGTGTTTCCCTGGTCGAGGAACTAAGATCCCACAAGCCACGTGGTGCGGCCAAAAAAAACAAAACAAACAAAAAACACGGAAAGATCATAATTTGTGGGTCTCTCCCCTCCCCTTGCAAAGTCATTAAACTAATCTGACCATCGTGAAGGACTAATGGTCAGATTCTGACGGATTTTCTACTTCGACGGAGGCCTCAACAGACAGAACTCGGTCTCAGTTTCTATCTCCCCAAACTCCCCAAATCCCCTGCAGGGCTCCCCCTAGAACCTGGTCGGCCTGGCCCTGACCCCCTCAAGACTGAAGGAGATCTTACATCAAGAGCCCCCGAACAGCCCGGGCACCAGGCCTCTGACTGCCCATCTCTGTGAGTTGGTCCTCAAGACCAGACCCTATTGTTCAGTTTATCTGACTACCCAGCCCAGTTCCCAAATCTCTCTCTCAGCCTAGGTCCTGTCCTGCTGTGAAACGACCAGGTTTGGGTAGATACATGGGTACTTGCCAGATTCCTCCCTGGGAGGGGTTAATATTGTAGACTTGGTCAGAACTTCATTTATATGCATAATTTCCTTGAATAGAACAAATATATGGTAGCGTAGAAAACCTATGACATGAACGTCTGGACATGTAAAAATCTACGAGAGCCATAATCTTCATTTTTAATAAACTACCAATGCCATTTCGAAATTGTGAATTAGCTTCGGGTTCTCAGATGTATAGCTTTCATACTTAAAGGGATTAAACACAGACATACACACACACACACTTCCTTTTAACAAACTTACATGGACCTAGAAGTGAGAGTGTAATTGCAAACAGTATGGTTTGTTTATGTGATAATAACAAATCTTAACTGAGAACTGAACAGCTGTCACCATTATAATGGCCTTAGCCCATAGAGAGGCAAGTTCAGAATGAAGTATTCTTGAAGGTACAAATCAGTTTTGAATGCTGAAACTCACTGTGCAAAAACGAGGCGGCAGCAGCGCCAGCCCAGGCTCTGGATGTCCCCAAGTCGCCACCTCTACTTTTTTGCATGACACTTAACTTCTTGCCTGTTAAATAGTGGCCGAATGAGTGAGTGCATTACATCTCTTTCCTCCCACTCCAGACTTACTTCTTGAGACCAGGGGACCAAGTTTTATTCAACTTTGTATCCACTTTCCCACCAACATTCAGAGCTTGAACTTCCCGTGTGTGTTTAATGACTGACTGACAGTTCATTTGAGAAAGAGAGTAGGGGGGTGGAGGGTTAGAGTGGATCAGTAAATATAAGTGTGTGTGTGTATCTCTTTCTATCAGTTCTTGCTAATTCCTTCCTGGCCAATATGGTAGTGATTCTCATATTCAAGTATTATACATGTACCTTTTTAAAATTAAAAAGAAAAAAAGATGCTCACCTGTCCCTGAGGCTGGCTTCAATGATTAGAATGTCGCGTTAACATATACAAATTAAACCAACTATAAATCTTTATATGAGTTAAATCTCTGTAGCTTTTACACACTATTAAAATGACAAATTAAATACAAACCAAATTTCAAAACCAATAAAATTCAAATGAATGAGTTAAAACTAAACTATGGATGTGCCTTGCTGAAAATAAATGACTCCTTCACAATCTGAATATGGTACTAATGATAATGGCACTCTATATGCCCTGTAGACTCATGGCCAGTGGGCTACTTTCTAGAACATTTACATATTTCTGCCTCTATCGGTTGAACTGTATGCCTGCTGGGAGTTGTATTCCTCTATCCCCAGACATATTTATGCCAGTCGTACTGTTTAATCTAAATATGTAATTCAGTTAACTATTTCACAAACTGATAAATCATTGTGAGAAGAGGTTTGCTTCTATAAAAAGAAATCTGTTAGATGCCTTCGAAAAATGGAATAGCTAAATTATGTTATGTATAGGTGAGACAAATACAAAATATTGGCTAAAAAAATTCCAAAAATGTAAGCAATAATCATAGTTTCAGAGTGGGTTTAAGTTCTCTCTCTATTTTAAAGAAACAGTATTACAGTTATGAATTATTTACGATATGTCAATCTAATCACTGAACCTCTTGACCCGGTATCAAATGCAGGTTAAAAAATGTACATTTAAGTGGTTTACATATAAATCTTTAAGGTACATGTTACTTTACCAATGTTTTTGATTAAGTGACCAGTCTTTTATTTGCTCAGTGCCATTTGCAAGAATGCAACTCTTACACACTAAATCGACCTTCATCCTTTTCTTATTATTCCATTCATTGTAGTAGCAGAATTTTCTGGTGTCTGTGCAATCCTAAACACAAATAAAAAATGTGGAACCTGCAAGAGACTGGCCAGTTACTTCTTATTTATCAGGGCACCTCCCCAAAAATATTGGGCATTACTTTTTTATTATTATAAAAATAAAGCCAATATTTAAAATTTCTTGTAGAAAATATGCAGTAGTATTATGTATATGAATTACTATGGGTAAAATGTTAATGACATTTTTCATTCCCAAGTAAAAATATTTTTAGTAGGATCCTTCTAAACAAGAAAGTCTCTTAGAAGATAAAAGTTGTCTCCAGGAAACCACTGAAAAGTTTATCCCACCACGTTTAAGTGACTTTCACAAAATTTTAGAGTGAGTCTGATACCATACAGATAAGGCAAGCAATAGACTGAAAAGATAAGATTTTTATCTTCAAAGAAAAGGATCAAATTCTTACTTGTTTCTTCAGTTTTATCTTGAAAAACTGAAGTTATTTCTATACTTCCTATACCTGCTAGTGTAAGTGTTAAAAGAAATTGTATGAAACTGGTAGAAGTATAAATAATATCACCCTTCCGAGATGCAACTGGTAACAAAGTTTATAATTTTCTATGTATCTTGAGCCAACAAGACTACCTCTTAAGACCCATCTGAGGGACATATCCTGTGCTCAGAGATGTGAACAAATATTTGGTCAGAATGGTGTGCTTTAGGCACACAAAAAAGTTAAACATAGTGTAAAAAAAAAAGTGTAAAAATAAAAGCTTGAATAAATAAACTGTGGTAACATCCAAATACTGGAATGCTACACAAAAATAAAAATTATACTGTGCAAGAATAGTATTGTTACTGAAAAATGTTTTTATATGCTGCTTAATGAAAGAAGCATGGTTAAAAACAGGATGTATAACACGATTCTATGTTTATTTAAATATATTTACAAATATAGAAAAATGTCTGGAAGGGCATACACAAAAATGTCAAGAGAAATTTACACAGTTCTAGGATTATCTAGGGAATATACTGTAATGGACAAAACAGACCAAATTCTGATTATAATGGAGTTTGTATTCCAGTGGGGGAAAGACAGAAAATAAACAAAATAGTAAATTTACAATAGTAAGATATAGCATGTCATAAGATAAGGAGTACAATGGATAGTGAATGCCTAGGTGGAGGTAGGGGGGTTGCTATCTGTATAAAGTGGTTAAGACTTCACTGATAAGGTACCATTTGAGTAGTGACCTAAAGGACCTCAGGAACGTGATAGAAGGGACATTAGAGTTTCTATTTTAAAAGATCCTTCTGGGGACTTCCCTGGAGGTGCAGTGGTTAAGATTCTGCCTGCCAGTGCAGGGGACGCGGGTTCGATTCCTGGTCCGGGAAGATCCCACACGCCGCGGGGCAGCTAAGCCTGTGCGCCACAACTACTGAGTCTGCACTCTAGACCCTGCGAGCCAAAACTACTGAGCCCACGAGCCACAACTACTGAGCCCACGTGCCACAACCACTGAAGCCCGCGCGCCTAGAGCCGGTGCTCCACAACAAGAGAAGCCACCGCCCTGAGAAGCCTGCGCACTGAGGAGTAGTCCCCACTCGCCACAACTAGAAGAAGTCCCTGTGCAGCAATGAAGACCCAACAAGGTGGAAAAAAATAAATAAATTAATTAAAAAAATATATAAAAGGTCCTTCTGGCTGTTAAGTTTAGCCTGGACTGTAGTGGAATGGGGCAAGGGCAGAAACAGGAGGGCTGGGCAGTATTTTGACAAGAGATAACGGTAGCTTAGAACTAGGGTAGTCAGATGCTGGCTCCATTTTGAAGGCTGGACCAGTAGGAGATGCTGGTGGCTAGCACGTGGAATGGCTGTGGGATGCAAAAGAAAAGGTTTTATAGCCTCGACAGCTGCAAGGATGGGGTTGCCATTTAGTGGGACAGGAAAGAACGTGTGGGGAGCCGATCTGAGGGTCAAGTCAGGAGTCTGGTTTTGGATTTGTTATGTCCGAGATGCCTACCAGAAATCAATGTGGAGACTACATATGATGAAGTTAGTATGTGGAAAGGCTTCTCTCCAAGAGCCTTCCCTCACCCCAAGTTTGAATTAAGTGCTCTTTCCCTGCGGGGCACCACCCACCCCCACCCCACTCCCACACTCCCCTTGCATGAGATTGTAATTGTTTATGGATCTTTCTCCACCCACTAGACTGTGAGGACTCTCACTGCATCCCTGGCACCTCCTACAAGACCTGGCTTGCCGTAAAGCACAGTAAATATCAAATGGGGGTTTAAACCCCCCCAGAGAGAGAACCGAAGCCTGTGAACATCATCATGGGTCAGTTTTACCAATAGGATCAATATCTTCTATATTTCATTTAGAAAGATCCTACGAAAATATTTTTACTTGGGAATGAAAAATGTCATTAACATTTTAATAGCTTATTGGAGTCTCATAGTTATGTGCTGATTTCTCCCCAAACTTCACAAACTAAAGATCTATAACCAAAGTACATAATCTGACCGTCCTCATGCTACTCTGGTTTAAAGGAAAGACATTAGAACTTCCGATTTACTGACTGACTCCACAGGCTGCCACCGACAGACAGGCCTCGGCACATTTCTGCCAAATCCTAATTAAGATCTACTTATAACCCCCTTAAGAAGTTTCATATTAAAATAGTTATTGAGACTTCTGGCTATACATGACAGATGAACAAATGTATTTTCTTAATTTACCGTCCCAAAATGCTACTAAGTGACAATAAAGAGATTTTTTAAAAAATATGCTCCTGAGGGGGTAGAATAAGAAGCCTCTGGATTTGGGGACACCAGCTGAAGGTGGGGATTCAGAGAACAAGGAGACTAAAGGGAGTTCACACATACTGATATTCTTCAGCCTTCTACTCCTTCAGATTCCCAGAATTTCCTCCCAAACAGGAGATTTGAAAATATTCTTTGTCTGTCTGACCATCTCAAATGGAAGGATCTGAAGATGCTGACATCAGGTGATAATTAACAAGCATCCCAGTCAGGTCACCACACAGTGAAGCCTCTCCCATGGGCTCAGGGATTCCCATCAGCTTTTGTAACATACTTTTAGAAATGAGATGACAAAGAAGTATCACCAGTCCTCCGAGGAATGTCTCTAACATAAAGAGAGAAACCAAGGCAAGCAAACAAACAGAGAAAAGCAACCTGGAGGAAACAGATGATTGATGCAGGGAGAACATTAAAAAACAAATTACCGTTAGTATCTTCAGAAAAGTTAAGATTTTGCAAGCATAAAACAAGAGCAGAATGTTATGAAAAGAGAGCCGGTGGGAGGCAAGTGAAAAATAAAACAAAGCTTATGGAAATTAAAATTGTGGTAGACAATGGCCAAAGCTGAAACAATTTGAGTAACAAAATAATGAGAGCATTGGCTTATATCTCATAGAATAAAATAAATATTCATGAGTTGTGATAACCATTTAGCTATAGCTTTACTCAGCATGACTATAGATAAGAATACCAGCAGACAACCATTGGAGCTTAATGAACATTTTAAAAATTAAGTACCAAGGCCTCCCCTCTACTTGTGAGTTTTGAAATCGTTTTGTTTATTTTCAGGGATACTGTTTAATTTAATTGTATGATTTGTCTGCACTCAGTTTATTTCCCCTTCTCAAATCTCAGCCTCATGTTGTTCTTTGTTACTGTCAGAGCCTGGTGAGTTGTTTTGAACAGAACTGGTTTTTTTTCCTCCCTCCTGTAAGACGATGTTACTGCACAAGAGCACTGCAGTGGTTTTCATAATAAACTTGTGAACTAAGAACTGAAAAAAAAAGGGGGGGGCAAAATAGTAACTTTATAGTTGAGAAACCTCGCAAAGACTAGATTACTCAAGTAAGGTGAACACCAGCAGAAATAAGACACAGCAACAACAGGAACCCCCTGATATGAGTCACAGAGAAAGACATATCACTTCTGTGGTATTCTTGCCAAAAATGCACAACCTCAATGTAATCATAAGAAAGTATCAGACAGACTCAAACTGAGACACATTCTACAAAAATAACACAGTAGTACTATCCAAAAGTATCAAGGTCATGAAAGACAAGGAAAGAATGACAAACCATCACAGATTGGAGAAAATTAAGGAGATATAACAAATAATTGCAATGTGATATCCTGGACTGGATCCATTAAAAGAAATAGGACATTAATTAGTGAGAAGAAAAAAACCCCAAACTGGTGAAGTCCAAACTTAAGTTTGTAATTAATAGAATTGTTCCAATGTGAGTTTCTTAGTTTTGATTATTACATTATGATCGAGGAAGATATTTACATTAGGGGGAGTTTGCTGGGGTACATGGAGACTCTCTGTACTCATTTGGCAACATTTCTGTAAATCTAAAACTATTCAAACAAAAAGCTTTCTTTTAAACTTAGTATAAATGTTGGAAATATAACGTTAAAGAAATCTCTCAGAAATCAGATGAAGAGGACAAAGAGATGGAAAATAAGAAATAAACAAGAAATGTAGAAGTCTTGTCGAGGAAAACTGGACAAAGAGAAAAAACAAAGATAAGGAATCATACATGAAATAAGAAAACTTTCCAGGCCTGAAAGACATAGTTCCCAGATTGAAAGGACCCACCAGTTTGCAGTACAAAGACCCACACCCACACATCATCCTATTTCATTCAGAACATGGGGCTGAAGAGAAGATTCTTCAAGCTTTAAAGAGAGAAAAATATATGGGCCCCACATAAAGGATCAGAAATCAGAACCGCTTTAGACTTCTCCAGATACTTCAAAATTGTAAGATAGAGTATACGTTTTTTACCATCTACTTATTCATATTTTTACCCTGAAAGCAGATGTGAGGTTTCTAGAGGAGAAATCAAAGTTGTTATTACTTAGCACCAGTTCCCTATACCTAGTACCCTACAGGTGACATGATGGGAGCCAGGTGTCACTCTGCACACAGGTCTGCCTGAAATGACGAATCTGGAGTTTATATAGACCCCCAAACTGCCCCTTCCCTCCTGAGAGAAGCAGAGAAATTTTGCTCCCTAGTTATTAACAATCTTTCGGAATGTAAATGACTGGCTCCGGTATCTGTGGTTCAACACCTTTGAAATATAAACACATTGGGAGATAAAAATCCCAGGAGGTCTCTGGCTATTCAATTACCCTTCAGCTTCCCAGGCTAGTTTTTCAAGCCAGGTGTCATACAAAGTTTGCTCAGAAAACTCTGTGCAAAAATATGAATTTTTCACTTCCTGGCAGATTGTTTTCCAGCCTACAATTCAATCCCCAGCCCAACCATCAATACGCGTGAAGGTAAAACGGATCTCACAAAGCTCACTCCTATTCTCTCCTCAGACTGAGCACGTGCTCCTCCACCAAAGCAAGAGAATAAATCAAAAGACAGCATGGGGGATTTCCTGGTGGCGCAGTGGTTGAGAGTCCGCCTGCCGACGCAGGGGACACGGGTTCGTGCCCCGGTCCGGGAGGATCCCACATGTCGCGGAGCGGCTGGGCCCGTGAGCCATGGCCGCTGAGCCTGCGCGTCCGGAGCCTGTGCTCCGCAATGGGAGAGGCCACAACAGTGAGAGGCCCGCGTACCGCAAAAAAAAAAAAAAAAAAAAACAGACAGCATGGGATCCCGGAATACTTTTTAGAGTAAGATTTATGTTTCTTTTAGATGCATCTCCAAAGGCTGAGAATGTCCTTAAAATAAGAGAAGGAAAGCCCAGGTTTAGTGGCATTACATCAAGTGTGATTTGAATGATTCTACTAGGAGTTGTGACAGGGTGGGTGGAATCATCCATATCCCCTTTATTTTGAAGTGGCACAAACTTAAGTGATGTTCACCAGCTTCCCAACACCCCTCTCCTACTACCTCTCACAGGTATTGAGGAACTTGGACCTTGGGATCACCTTTGGTGCCCATTTGGAGTTAGAAGGCAGGCAATTCAAGTAATTACCTTAAAAATGCCTAAAGGATCATCAAAAGGAATACAAACAACAAATGTTGGTGAGGATGTGGAGAAAAGGGAACCCATGTGCACTGTTGATGGGAATGTAAATCGGTGCAGATACTGTGGAAAACAGTGTAGGGGGTCCCTCAAAAAACTAAAAATAGAACTACCATATGACCCAGCATTTCCACTCCTAGTTATATATCCAAAAAAAACCCAAAACACTAATTTGAAGAGACTCATGCATCCCAGTGTTCATAGCAGCGTTACTTACAATTGGCAAGATATAGAAGCAAACTAAATGTCCAACAACAGATGACTGGATAGAGAAGATTTTATATATATATATATATATATATATATATATATATAATGGAATACTACTCAGCCACAAAAAAGGAAATTTTGCCATTTGCAACAAACATGGATGGACTTAGAGGGTATTATGCTAGGTGAAATGTCAGAAAGAGACTAACAAATACTGTATGATATCACTTATATGTAAAATCTAAAAAATACAACAAACTAGTGACTATAACAAAAAAGAAACAGATTCACAGATATAGAGAACAAATTAGTGGTTACCAGTGGGGAGAGGGAAAGGGGTAGGGGCAACATAGGTGCAGGGAATTAAGATATACAAACTATTAGGTATAAAATAAGCTACAGTGATATATTATACAATATAGGGAATACAGTCAATATTTTGTAATAACTATAAATGGAGCATAACCTTTAAAAATTGTGAATCACTATACTGTACACCTGTAACATATAATACTGTACATCAACTATACTTCAATAAAACAAACAAAAAATGCCTAAAGGGTATTATCCCAACTAATTAAATAATTACAGAACAATAGACTTGAAACCTGAAATAAACTTAAAGATCATCTAATGCAACCCCTCCTTTGTATCAAGGACTCAGGAGGATAAAATCAGTTACTCAAAGTTCTCATAGCAAATTTAAGGCAGAGAGGAGACTGAAAGCCAGGAGTCCCATCTTTTCATTGATAGGAAAATAACAAGAAAATACAGCATTCATCATGTGTAGAAACCTTCCATAGATTATTTCACTTAATTCTCATATTACTAGTGTCCCCTTTTATAGGTAAGAAAACATAAAACTAGAAAGGTTCAAGTATTTGTCCCAGGCCACTGAGTGGTGGAACCAAAATTCACATGCAGCTCGTCTAAATACAGGGCCCACACTCCAAATTACTGTACTGGATGGTGTCACTCACAGAAATATTTTCAAAGTTTTTCAGTTGCAAAAAAAACCCCACAAAACTAATTTTAGAGATTTTACAGTCATAAGTGCAGTGCACAGCTAAAAATTCAGTTACTATAGAACAAGAGTAGAATGGATACTGGAAGATAACTAGTAGACAGCCATACACAATAAAAACAAAAAACAACAAATTTAGGAACTTGGGAGTCTGAAATCAAATCTTAGTCTTTTATATTAGGAAGTTTTAAGAAGAGCCAAAAGTTTTATATAAACTAAATAGACCATGTACATACTTAGTATTCTACTTCAGGCTGCTTATAATTCAGATATTAATGTATCTTAACTTACCAGAATCAAAGAACCTAGGTTTGAGCCCATTTAAAAAATTTTTGTCTGTAAAATGACAATAATATCTATCTCAAAATACTGTGAACTAATTTAAAAAATGTAAACTGTAGCGCCTTCTGTAGATGTCAGATATTAATTAGCATACGTCGAGTTCCACTCTATCTCCAAAGTTAAATTGTTTTCAGTGCATTATTAACATATCGCTTAAAAAATGAAAGCAATACAGTAAGAGTTGGGAACTTTAACACCCCACTCTCAACAATGGATAGATTATACAGATAGAGAATCAATAAGGATACAACGGATGTGAACAACACTAGAGACCAAATGAACCTAACGGTCATATATAGAACATTTTAATATAAAACAACAACAGCAAAATACAGATTCTTCTCAAGTGCCCATGGAACATCTTCTAGGGTAGATCATATGTTAATCTACAAAACAAGTCTTAGAAAGTTCAAAAAGATGGAAATCATAACAAGTACCTTCTCTGACCAAAGTGGCATGAAACTAGGAATCAATAACAAGAGGAAAACTAGAAAATTCGGAAACACAATGGAACGTGAAACCAGAACTTACGGGATGCAGTAGAAACAGGTCTAAGAGGGAAGTTCATAGCAATAAACACCTACATTAAGAAGCAAGAAAGATCCCAAATAAACAACTTAACTCTACACTTTAAGGAACTACAAGAAGAAGAACAAACTGAGCTCAAAGTTAGCCGAATGAAGGAAATAATAGAGATTAGAGCAGAAATAAATAGAGAACAGAAAAACAATAGAAAAGATTAACCAGACTAAGAGTTGGTCCTTTGAAAAGATAAACAAAATTGACAAACACTTAGCTAGACTAACTACGGGAAAAAGAGAGAGGACTGAAATCAACAAAATTATAATTGAAAAAAAAGGTAACATTACAACTGATACCACAGAAATACAAAGGATCATAAGAAGCTACTACAAACAACTATCTGCCAACAAGCTGAACAACCCAGAAGAACTGTAAAAATGGAAACATTCTTAGAAACATATAAATTACCAAGGCTGAATCGGGAAGAAACAGAAAATCTGATTAGATCAATTACTAGTAGGGAGAAATTTAAAAATGGAAAAATCTCAGAAACAAACAAAATACCAAGGCTTAATCAGGAAGAAATAGAAAATCTGAATAAACCGATTACTAGTTGGGAGATTGAATCAGTAATCAAAAATCTCCCAGTGAAGAGAAGATCCCAGGATCAGATGGTTTCACTGGTGAATACTACCAAAATTTAGAAAGAATTAACACCACCTTTCTCAAATTCTTCCAAAAAAATCAAAGAGGATGGAATACTCCCAAACTCACTTTATGAGGCCAGCATCATGCTGTTACCCAAGCCAGGTAAGGACACTACTATCCCTGACAAATATAAATGCAAAAATCCTCAACAAAATAAATAATAGCAAACTGAATTCAGCAGCACATAAAAAGGTTCACCGTGATCAAGTGAGATTTATCCCTGGGATGCAAGAATGGTTCCTCATATACAAATCAATCAATGTGACACATCACACTAATCGAATGAAAGAAACGAATCAGACGATCATCTCAATAGACACAGAAAAAGCATTTGACAAAATTCAACATCTGTTCATGATAAAAACACTTAAAGGTAGGCATAGAAGGAACATATCTCAACATAATAAAGGCCATATATGACAAGCCCACAGCTAACATCATACTCAATCATTAAAATTTGAAAGCTTTTCCTCTAAGATCAGGAACAAGACGAGGGTGCCCACTCTCACCACTCCTATTCAACATAGTGCTGGAAATCCTAGCTAGAGCAATTAGGCAAGAAAAAGAAATAAAAGGCATCAAAATTTGAAAGGAAGAAGCAAAACTGTCTCTATTTACAGATGACATGATCTTATGTACAGAAAACTCTAAAGATTCCACCAAAACACTGTTAGATCTAATCAATAAATTCAATAAAGTTGCAGGATACAAAATTAACATGCAAAAATAAGTAGTGTTTCTATACACTAACAATGAAGTATCTGAAATGAAAAATATTTAAAAATTGACCCCATTTACAATAGCATCAAAAACAATAAAATGCCTAGGGATAAATTTAACCAAGGAGGTGAAAGATCTCTACTCTGAAAACTATAAGACACTGATGAAAGAAATCAAAGAAGACACAAGTAAATGGAAAGCTATCCCATGTTCACGGATTGGAAGAATTAATATTGTTAAAATGTCAATACTAGCTAAAGCCATCTATAGATTCAATGCAATACCTATTAAGATTCCAATGGCAGTTTTTTTTTACAGAAATAGAAAAAAATACTCCTAAAATTTATATGGAACCACAAAAGACCCAAATAGCCCAAGAAATCCTGAGAAAGAACAAAGCAGGAGGCATCACACTTCCTGATTTCAAGCTATACTATACTATACTATAAACCTATAGTAATCAAAACAACATGGTGTTGGCATAAAAACAAATAGACCAATGGAATAGAATCAAGAGCCGAGAAATAAACCCAAGCATGTGCACTTAACTAATATTTGACAAGGAAGTCCAAAATACTCAATGGAGGAAAGACAGTGCCTTCAGTATATGGGCTGGGAAAACTGGATATTCACATGTAAAAGAATGAAACTGGACCCTTATCTGACACCACCCACAAAAATTTACCCAAAATGGATTAAAGACTTGAATGTAAGACTTGAAACTGTGAAACTCGCAGAAGAAAACATAGGAAAAAAGCTCCTTAACATGGGTCTTGGTAATGATTTTTTGGAAACCACACCTAAAGCACAAACAACAAAATTAAAATAAACAAGTGGGACTATATCAAACTAAAAAGCTTCTGCACAGCAATAGAAACCATCAACAAAGTGAAAAAACCCTACAGAATTGGAGAAAATAGTTGCAAGCCATATATATGATAGGGGGTTAATATCCAAAATATATAAAGAATTCATACAATCAAAAAACCCCAAATAGACTTTGGGATTAGCAGATGTAAACTATTATATACAGAATGGATAAACAACAAGGCCCTACTATATAGCACAGAGAACTATATTCAATATCCTGTGATAAACCATAATGGAAAAGAATATTTTGAAAAAGAATGTCTATATGTATATAACTGAGTCACTTTGCTATACAGCAGAGATGGGCACAGCATTGTAAATCAACTATACTTCAATTAAAAAAAAATAAAATTAGAAACCTAAAGAAAAAACACCCCAAATAATCCAATTAAAAAATGGTCAAAGGACCAGAATAGGCATTCTTCCAAAGATATATAAATGGCCAACAGGCACATGAAAAGGTGCTCAATTCACTACTTATTAGGGAAATGCAAATTAAAACCACAATGAGATATCACCTCATGGCTGTTAAAATGCCTGACTTCACTTATATGTGGAATCTAAAAGATAAGTGAACAAACACAGCAAAACAGAGATGGAGTCATAGATACAGAGAACAAACAGGTGGTTGCCAATGGGGAAGAGAGAAATAGTTGAGGGAAATTAAGAGGTACAAACTTCCAGTTACAAAATAAATGAGTCACAGGTATGAAATGCACAGTGTGGGGAGTACCGTCGATGATTATTTAATATCTTTGTATGGTGACAGATGGTAACTAGACGTATCATGAGGATCGTCTTGAAATGTCTAGAAATACCACATCACTATGTTGTGCACCAGGAGCTAACACAGTGTTGTATGTCAGTTATACTTCAGAAACAAACTCATAGAAAAAGAGATTAGATTTGTGGTTATCAGAGGTACAGGGTGGGGGAGGGGAACTGGATGAAGGTGATCGAAATGTACAAACTTCCAGTTATAAGTACTAGGGATGTGATGTACAACATGACAAATATAATGAACACCACAGCAAGTTATATATGAAAGTTCTTAGGAGAGTAAATCCTGAGAATTCTCATCACAAGGAAAAAAATTTTTTTTCTCTACATCTTTAATTTCGCATCTATATGAGATGGATGTTCACTAAACTTATATGGAAAAAAAGTTAGAAAATTCTTATGATCTCATAATTCACAGAAGTGAGTTTGGGAAAATAATGATTAATTATATAGCACCTAAATTTAATTCATTGTTACCATTTTTCAGTCCTCATTTCTCAATGTCACATTTTGTTATAGACTATTAAATATAAACTTTTTGGTTTAAATTAAGTAGGTCACCATTTTTTTTTCTTTTTTAATATTTATTTATTTATTTAGGCTGCACCGGGTCTTAGTTGTGGCATGCATGCAGGATCTAGTTCCCTGACCAGGGATCGAACCCAGGTCCCCTGCATTGGGAGCACGGACTCCTACCCACTGGACCACCAGGGAAGTCCCTATTAAATATAATCTTGTCTACACTTATCAGATCAACTGATTCCATAGCCTTCCAATCTGGTTAATACTTTCTGTTTCATACTGGCTGAAAGCTTGTTGGAAGATTGCAGAAGAGTAGCTAAAATATTCCAAGAATTAGAAAAACCAGTACTAATACACACACATTTCATTCAATTAAATGTAAACAGCATAAGAATGAAGTGCAATTAAGTTCCCTTTTACCCTTCTAACCTTCTCTATCGGTCATCCTGAGGTCGGTAACATTTTAAATCAATTATATCTGATCTTAAAAAAACATTTTAAAGCTAAATTTCCTACCTGTTACTTATGCAAAACAATGAATTTATCTTTTGAAATAATAAGAGTGGGGTAAACTGGGCAGGCAATCACTGTTTGCATTTTGGCTGAAGGAATTCAAGAGATTATATAACCAGCCCAAGGTGGTGACAGCTTGAAAGCAGTAGAGGTAGAACCTGAATTCAAGTTTTCTAGCACTTTTCAGAGAGAAGGGGGTGGGTGGGAGAACTCCTGACATAGATAACCATTTTTATAAACACAATGAGTTAATTTTGGCACCAAAGTAGATGGCCTCTGGTCTGGTGGGACTTCCCTGGCTCACTGCATGACGGAACGTGTAAAGAAAGCAGACGGGTAGCTTTGTTATTTTGCAATCATCCATGACATTCTATTTGCAGTTTTCCACATTATTTGGGGGCAGCCTCTAGACCGGAAGAGAGGCAAAACAATGTTGGTTAGTAATTCGGGCCCTCAGATGGGAAATATCTTACAGAAATTAAAATACTGGGACCAATTTATTATACAAACTCAGGGGCAGCTATTTGTGTAAATGCCCCCTCTGTCCTCCAGCTGCTCTCCCTAACAGTGGACTGAAGGTGGTAAGAACATGTGCACGGCCAGAGCTGCTCCTTTCCTGGTTTGAGGGCATATGAAACCTAAGAGCACAGGCCCTGGGGGCGGGCTTGTTCTTGTGTCCTGGCTCTGATAACAACTTGATATTGGAGGCATTTTTAACTTCTTTGAATCTTGGTGTCTTCATCCCTAATAATGTGTAACCTGAGAGTTGTCACAAAGCATACAAAGAGACTGTATACATAGTGCCTGATACCTGGTAAACATTCAATATATGCTTGTTTTCATTATTAAATTCCTGACCCTCCTGACTATCCAGTGACCGAAGTTCAACCCAAGTGAAAGCAAATAAAAAGAAACAGCCATGATCTACAAGAATCACTTATAGGAATTATCTAGAAGGCTTCTGCCCTCCGATTGAAAACAAAAGATAACCACATTCCAAATAAGTTTACTAGCACAGGATGCTTTCCACAGAACTCCCTCGAAATGACAGTCTGCCTTATGGTGATCTAAAACTAAGAGACGAAATTTTTTTTCAGGTTTCCCTTAGCTTACTTGCTACCCTACCCTGATCCATGGGCTCTAAACGAGTACCTGCTGAATCTCAGTTGGATACCTTGAATTGCTCATGGAGGTCCCTCTTTCTGAGGTACTAATATCCTTGTTCAAAGCTGCAGGAAGCCAAGGTTACCACGCTTTTACTCTTCTAATTTTCATCAGTACCCTTTCCTGATGACAGGATCCATTATTTTTTTTTTAATAAATAAATAAATAAATTTGGCTGCGTTGGGTCTTCGTTGCTGCACGCGGGCTTTCTCCAGTTGCGGTGAGCGGGGGCTACTCTTCCTTGCAGTGCACAGGCTTCTCATTGTGGTGGCTTCCCTTGGGGCAGAGCGTGGGCTCTAGGTGCGCGGGCTTCAGTAGCTGTGGCTTGCGGGCTCTCTAGAGCGCAGGCTCAGTAGTTGTTGCCCACGGGCTTAGTTGCTCTGCGGCATGTGGGATCTTCCTGGACCAGGGCTCGAACCCGTGTCTCCTGCATTGGCAGGCGGATTCTTAACCACTGCACCACTGGGGAAGTCCAGAATCCATTATTTTTAAGAAATAAACCATAGTCTCATTTTACACTCCTGTTTCCAAAGTCCAGTATCAATGAGAGAAGTTCAGAACCATTGAAAATGGTAATATTGTAATACATTTTCTCAGTACACATTCAAAAAGTCATCTGAGAATGTTTCTTTTGGTATGACTAAATTTCATGACTATGTACTAAAAATGCTTAATTACCTTCTAAAGTATATTCCATGAACTGCATTGAAATACATGTCACAGCAGAGCTTTTAAAGCATTTTTCATATTTATGATCTTTTGTTAAATCTTTGTAAAATTTTGTAAGACTTGGAAAAGTCATCGTTTAACTGCATTCTGGACCGTAAGCTCCATGAGGTTGAGAATGGTGTCAATCGCGTTCACTGTCGCATCCCCAGCCATCCAGTCCAATGCCTGGCACACACAAGACATGCAGTAAGCATTTGTTGACTGATATACTTTAATCTTACGCCATAGAAAGTACTTTCATGTAAGAGGGATGGAAATATCCTCCAAAAGAGAGCAAAGTGATTCAGTAAACTGGTATTCTGGAACTAAAGGAAGATCAGAATTCTTGTGCAGTAGATCCAGCCCCTTTGGGGAGAAGACAACAGATCATCTTGGAATTCATACAAACCAGAAAGGGAAAGGTCAGGTGTCGACTCAAATACACTCAATTTCTGAAAAGCAAATGTAAACATATCTCCCCAAATGCATGATTTCAGAGATGAAACTCAAAAGCCAGCTCTCAAAATTGCAATTCTGACTCTGCCATCACACATATTCCCCAAAGAACAGCAGGGAGCCACCCAGAACCCGGCGTTTACACTTGACTACACTCCCACGACCTACTTAAAAGATGGGGGATTACAGAACCAAAGACAACTCTAAGAGGAATACAGGAGTTTGTGAGGACAAAGCTGTGAACTGGTTGAAGATTACAGAAATGCTAAGATAAACACAGCTTCTGTAGATATCACAGAATGAGGTCTAGGTCTACAGCTTGGAGCCAAAGATGGACAGATGTCAGTGTCAAGAGAAATTCAATCTTGCTTCTGCTTCTGTATTGAGAATGCCCTTTAAGAAGCAGGGAACATTTACAGTGCACCTCAAAAGTAGTAGGTGTGTACTGGTTACCACACATCTTCACAGCAGGCCATGAAGTAGACATCCCCCTCACTATTTTAGAAATAATGAAATGAAGGGTCGGGGCAGCTAAGAATTTGCCTAAATTTATACGTTAATTGGAAAGCAGAACCAGGATCCAATTCAAGTTTGACTTCAAAATTCTTTCCACTAACCCACCCTCTCTCCTTGCTATCTTGAAAAGATTTATGTGAAGAAGGGTAATTGGGAGCATCTCTGGAAGATATCATGGAATCACACAACTGCTGAAATCTGTCGCAATCCAGAGAAATCACATCCAGGGCCCTTGAGAGACGATCAGTATGGCGACCTTTAAGGAATCAGGAGCAAACGCCACCTTCAGCCCAGGGCCTCACACACAACGCTCGAGACATGCTGAATTAAGGACACACTGTCTTCACGTATCTGAAGCTTTGTCAAGCAGGACTAAACATATTTTGAACAGTTCCAAGGGGGAGAAAGTTCCCAGTTACAAGGGGGTAGGCAAAAAACAGAGACAGAATGCAAGGCACAAGGAGCAGTTAGACGTTTCAGGATGGCAGTGGGCGTTGATTACATAGGCAGGGAATCCCCATCCCTCACGTGCTTACAGCTTTCAGTGAAGTATTAGAAGGAAGCAGGATACATTTAGGCCCTGGTCTCTCACTGTGATGATTTTCAACGGTTACCTTGCCTCCAGCTGGACGTCTTATTAGTCTCCCATACATTTGGTAGGGGTGGTGTGCTGGGTAAAGGAGAAAGGCAGGCAGATGTTCAAGGTAAAGGGAAGACAGGAATGTGAGAGTCGTTCCCTCCCTTTCTCTTTAACTCCTAACTCAGAACTCCAGACTAGAACCCTTAGCAGACTAGTTCAATTCCACTTACACAAAGGGCTTCTACATCTGCCCTGGAACTAATCACTACTAACAGCATTACTCCGGAAAACGAATTCCAGGCTCCCAATGACTCAAGTTACAGATAACCTTACAGGACACAATCCATTCAATTGGAAACTGCATCAACTTGCCTCACTCTCTCATCACAATTTTTTCCCCCAACACAATAGGAGGAATTTGTTAGTATGAGCCTCACTTGATGGTGACCTCTGTAATGTCTAAAAATTCTGTATTTGTGATCAAGTTAATTAGCAGGCAGATAACCTACATTTTAGACTTCCCAAAATTCCCTTCCTCAATCACTACCAATGCTGTGCAAGTTGGCATCAAAAGCTAAATCAAGTTTGTAGACATTCTCTTTGGACAAATAGAAAAAAGGTAGGTGGTTTTTGTATAATGAAAAAGTGGTGACGTTGACACTGGAATTTCCTTCCCTCTCACAAGGCAGATTCAGTGTAAGCATGTTTCAGAATTACCTCGCTGTGATGGGAGGTACCCTTGAACTGCTGGACAAGAGGGCTTCATCATCCAGGGGACACGAAAGCCAGCTGGGTGGGGAGAGGCAGGCTTAATGACCAGGAGACAGGACAGCTGCCACGGCATGACTTTGCTGCTGCCCAGAACACAAGGAACACATGCACAGATGAACCCAGCACCGGTGCCAGAAATTAAAACACAAATATATTTCTCATGCAAAATAGGACAAATGACACATATTTACATGATGCAAATAAAGTGCTGAATATTAAGCTTTCTTTTTGGGGTACCACCATGCTTAGATAGTTTCAATGAGGGTTAATGCCACATGGTGAACTTGCAATTCTATAAAACCGGGACGAAGACAGTATAGAAAATGCACTTTAGTAGAAACCTGGGTATGTGACAGGTTGCTAAGAAAAAATGAAAACAGGAATGACAGAAGTATATTTTCTTTTATATACAAAAACGAAGGCCCCAAAAATGATTTGCTGAAGTAGGTATCCACAAGATGTTAAATTATTTTTCCTTTGCTTTGGTTAAAACAGTCTAGGAACAGCAATCGGTTCCCTTTCTACTAATAGTATATAAACACAGTGACAGGACCACTTTTAGGAGAAAATAATCAACTTTTAAGAAAAACAATTAAATTAGTTTTAAACTAAATTAAACATTTACCAATAAATAAGTTTCTTAAAAAGGTAGCATCTTCATCCTACAATCTTGGGCGTAACATATACACCAATTTAAAAAATAAAATTTATCTCACAATTATAATTACAGGTGTTAATGCAACAAGCTAGGAAATGAAATTACTTTAATATATCTTTAAAAAAAAACCCTAGCAACCAAAAATAAATTTTAAAAATTGATATTTTTCGAAAATGGTACATTCTAAAATAATTAATACTTTATTACAGAACATAATTCAAACTATTGATGGTATTTCAATATATTCCTAAAGAATGTTTAAAAAGAAGTTTCATACACCAGAATTGGAACAGCACTTATAATTCCATTTACAGCTATGAAAAGGCAGTCAACTTCCACTTAAAAGTGTAACCAGTGATGAAATATACTTCAAAAACAAAAACATTTGGTCTGACAATCTTTAATACTGGTTAAAAACAGACAGATGTTTGTTGCTGATGGAAGTAACTTTAATCCAATGTGCAAAAAAAGGGCAGCTGTCTACTTGTACTTGAGATACATAAGACCAACGCTTCTGTACTATTTACACACTTAAAAAATTTTAAACATATTGATTTAAGGAAGGATACTGCATCTCCTTAATGGATAAATCACGTGCTACGGAGAGCCCAAAAGCTTGATGACACTCTTTTAAGTTACACAAATGTATCCGAAGAGGCATACCTGTTCTTGTCTTAATTTTGATCCTAAACAAAAATCCAATTTCAAAATCAATTAGGAATTTCTTTGATCTAGAAAAACTTGGAATTGTTGCAAATGTGCAAGCCTTGTCTCTGAGAGCCAGATTCCTATATTCCTTTTTCTAACCCTCTCATCACTGGTCCATCCCACAAACCCCGTCGGCTGCAGAGTGGCAATGCCCGAAGTAAGAGGAATGAAAAAACTCAGCCCTCACACCACCAACATGCCTTCGGGACGTGTGATGAAACCTTTGCAGGGCAGGTATGGGCAGTCAAAAGGGATGAAGAAACACTTCAGCAAAGCAACCATTATTTGTCCACAAAAATCATGAAAAACAGTGATAGAAAATTAACAAACCAAGTATATAAATCTGAGACCATTTTGCATTCCCAGAACTTGTTTTCACATCTGCGCACGCAGGGTTCTTGGTCAACCACCCACCCGTATTTTCTGCGTCGACACAAGGTACTTTTACCAAAGTTCTTAAAAATGCTGTTGTAACCCTAAGTCACACAGAACGGTGATGATCAGGAAATCGATTCACTCATTTATCACTCTGTGTAGTGCACTCCCCGGTGCAGCAAGCAGAGAGAGGAATTTAAAAAAGGGACAGAAGTCTCTCACTTCTGAACTGGACACAATAGTTCTCAAAATTAAAATCATAAATCATAAAAAAGTGGGGCGGGGGGTGCGGGTGCTTACTGGCAACATTAATACTAGACACCAGACGGGACAGTGAAACTGTTTGGTCAGAACCAAGGAACAGTATTTCCTTGAAAAGTTTTCAAAACACCCAACCAAGCACTGCCTTAAGTCCAGCGAGTACAATGCTCCGCAAGTTTCCACCGAAATGCAGTGGCTGGCGTTCATGGGTCAGGATGCAGGATGCTGGCGGAGCATCCCTGCCCCGAGCATCCTGGTCCCCCTCCTCTAGCTGCAGGCGATGGTCTCCAGCTGCTGCTCGGCCTCCGCGGCCATGGCCGCCGCCTGCAGCTGCTCTGTCTCGCTCTGCATGGCGCTGGGGGTGACCTGCTTCCGCTCGCTGTGCATATTGTTCTCGTGCCGTTTCAGATCCGACGCCTTGGCGAAGGCCTTGGTGCAGGAGCCGCACACGAAGGGCTTCTCGCCCCGATGCCTGCGCTCGTGGTCCTTGAGGTGGGACTTGTGTTTGAAGGCCTTGTCGCACATGTGGCAGGCGAAGGGCCGCTCGTTGCTGTGCACCCGCTCGTGCTTCTTCAAGTCCGGGGCGCGGATGAACGACTTGCCGCACACCTCGCAGCTGTAGGGCTTGTAGCCCGTGTGGATC
This sequence comes from Orcinus orca, assembly GCF_937001465.1. NCBI lineage: Eukaryota > Metazoa > Chordata > Mammalia > Artiodactyla > Delphinidae > Orcinus > Orcinus orca. The sequence continues at coordinate 56,559,131 of NC_064573.1, forward strand.
TTCAGGTGCTCCTTCAGGTGGGCCTGGGTGGTGAAGCCCTTGGTGCACATCTCGCAGACGAAGGGCCGGTCGGCCGTGTGCAGCTTCTCATGCTTTCTCAGCCTGCCCTCGTCCGAAAACGTCTTCCCGCAGGCCTGGCAGGCGATCTGCTCCCGGTGGTGGCCGTACAGCAGGTACTCAAACTTCATGTCGCTGGCAGCTGTGGTCCAGCCTGGCGTCTGTTCGTCCTTCACTTCACTCATCCCATCGTTAAATGTTAAGGCTTGAGGGGTCTGGGATCCCAGATCCTTGGACTCGGGGGTCTCCATGGATTCGACTTCCTGGCCATAGCAATTGACCTTCCGCACCTCCTCACTCCCCAGCTCTTTCAGGATCGCTTCCTGGACCCTGAGCGTCGTCGTGGGCGACTTGCCGTCCTCCTGACTTGGGGGGGTGCCTTCTACCGTGTCATCCGAGGGACTGTCATCTTGGTCTCCGATTTCCTCCACGTCATCATCCTGAGTGTCAGCAGCATCTCCAATGGGGCGATTGATCTTGAGGCAGTACTTGCTTTTGGATTGGCCGTTATTTTCGTCGGGACTGGACACGTCCCGCTTCTGAGAACAGAGTTTATCCAAAAATCGGATACCGAGAATCTGACCTGATGACATCATTAAGTTAACATCTTCTTTTTTCACAGAAATCTTTGCCGTGTACATGTAATTCAGGACCTCTTCAAATATATCAGAACGGAGAAAATCTATTTCTATCACTGAAGAGCTATCGACCTCAAGCTTCTTGAAAAGCTTTTTAAAGTAGGTACTGCAGGCGGCAAGGACACACCTGTGCGCCCTGAACTTGACATCCTCCACCACAATCGCGATATCGCAAAATTCTCCTTCCAGGCGCTGCTCGTTTAGGGTTTTCAGAAACAGAGTTTTATGATCATCGTCATTGTATTTAATGGTTTCAGACATACTGATGAAAAACTCCTACAAAAAATGTTTAAAGAAATACTTTGGTAATTATGCACAATACTTTTCCATACAGAAAATACAGGGAGATTCTCATTTTCTGATCAATTTCCGGTCCCTAACAATTTCAGAAAGTCAATGCCAGGAGTGGTTCAAGAATATGAGGAGAAAAGACGGATCCCAACTTAGGGATTTCCACACTGTTCCTTCTACTTATCTTCACTGTACTCCGCATTTGCCTACTCATAATAACAGCAACTTCTACCGAGCACGTAATACCTGCCTGGCATTGCGCTATGTGCTTTTCTTTCCACGTCTTCACAAATGCAATGATCAGATGGCCTGGAGAGATAGGTATTACTACCCCCACTTTATCGATGAACTGAGAAACCTGCCCAGTATTCTAGCTATTTAGTGGAGTATCGGGGCTCAAATCCAGGCACTCTAGCCCCCAAAGCCGTGCTTCCTGACAACTACGGGTAATAATGACAAATAACTCAGCTTCAAGGTTTAAGAAACAGGTCTCCGGCAAGCATCCACCAGTGCCATCTGCTGCGTCTACTCTAATTTCACGCAGAGGAAGATTCAGTAAAATTTCACACAGAGGAAGATTCAGTAAAATAACTAGCAGCTCTCAGTGTTCTGCTTCCTTGACGGAAGAGACAAATCGCTGCTGCAGAACCAGAGAGGGATATCATTGCCAGAACATTCCATTCAGTGTTGTCTTCTAGTTTCTCCACACCAGTTTCGGGCCACTTGTGAACAAGTGTCAAGGTTTAACAAGACCCTCAGAGAATCAGATGACATTTGGGAAGACAGTGACGAGAGGCTTCAGCCCCTCTGGATGCCGACCTATCTGCCATCCAAGTTGGATGCACTTGACAAGTGCTGCGAGTGTTTTACAAGCAAAAGAAATCTAGAACTGGCATGGAAGACACCTGCCGTGTGTTAAAGTGATCTTTTTAAAATAATGTGTCCTGTTGCGTTTCTTTTCAAAAACATTGTTTCTTTCTTTTATTCAACGAAGTATAAATATGAGGAAAATACATATGTCCCCTAAAGAATGCTAACACATAACCGAGAGAGAGACATTTTAAAGCTAACACCAAACAATATTTTCAGGACATAATATCCAAAGTCATAGTTACCATGAACAACTCAGGCTATTATCTTAATGCTTTAAACACCAAATTCTTCGGATCAGAATAACTCTGATCAGGGGCACGCCAGTCCTACAAGAGAAAAGGACATACAAGAGTAAGGTAGGCTCTTCCCCCATCCCAAATTCTAAACAAGAGTGTTTTCAAGAATTGATTTTTAAAAAGAAACTTTCCTTTTTTGTCTTGCCATTGGCACCTGTACCTATTTTCAGGTTGGGAACAGAGAGGAGGGTGGCTGGCAGCATCAGGTCCAGCTCTGAACAGATACGAAGGAGAAAAGGTAAGGGCTGGAGCACTTGCAGCCTTGGGGGGGTGTGTGTGCCAGGAATGGGAAGGATGGGTTGGAGAACCACTGAGGGATTTCCCCTCACAAAGCCTGTGTCCGTATTTGTAAGGATGTTGATTGCGGCACAGATAGAATAAAAGCCAGTAAATGCCCTCTACCCCTACCGTTTCCTGCTGGATACACAGCCTTCACATTTTTCTCTAGGCTCATATAAACATAGAGTATATATGCTTTTAATAAATATAGACAAAGTTAGAGAGGTACGTACACCCAACATTTAACATCGGAGCAGAGGGAACAATAGCTGCTTTCTTCCATCCACACTTGTGTGTGATGTAACATACATTACTCAAGCTACTCTGGTCTTGAAGCTTGCATTTGAGAAATCCAGGTGTTTTTGCCTCTATCCCTACACGGAAGCTCAAAGAATTCTAGATTTTTGCGAGTTTTAACTTTTACCAGAGGGACTCCATGCGGCAGCCTAACATCCTGAAAAACATAAAGTCTCCTCTACTGAATGGTGACCACACAAACTTGAGTGTGGTAGGACCAGAGTCCTGAAAACCCTCCGAAGTTCCCTCTACGGAAAAGTGAAAACACCGTTAAGCTGCCTGAAGTGGCAGACTGTTTTCTTATCTGCCAAGTGTGAGGGTTGAGCAGAATTATTTCTAAGGATGCTTCCTACTCTGCCTGTTCCCTGGAGGCACCCCAGCCTGTAGTCACCCCCAACGGAACGCAGTCAGGCGAAACCTTCCTACCGGGTCACTTCCTACAGTTGCCAGTCGCTCTCCCTAGGGCTTGTGGGATAAAAGCTCAAGGACCAGGCCTAGGAGTGGTGTACAGTACCCATGGCAACATAGGAGTGTGTTGGGTTTTTTTTTCTTCCTTTTCTCGTCAGTGTGTTATTTGACCCCCACTCTCTCTCCAGATCTCTAAGGACCATTTTTTTCTGTTGAGATGCTAAGTTCAGGTGAGTCAAACTGGAAGATACCCGTGGCCAGTATCCCTGTAGGTGGGGGGAAAGATGAAGGCCAACCACACCTCCAGAACGAAGCTGCCCCTTTATTACGCTTCTCCAAACCGCCGCGCAGGGCTGGAGCGAACTCCTGTAAAGCCAAACTTACATAAGCGGCGGCGGCGGCCGCCTCCCCGACCCCGGGGCCGCCGCGACAATGGCGGCGGCACCCCTTCCCGGTCGAAAGCTGGCAACTTCGGGATGCGGAGGAAGCAGAGAACGGAGCGGAGGACCCAGGGAGCCTCCAGAGCCTCTCCAAGCCTCGCTCCCATCTCTTTCTGCACAGGAGGTGGGGGACGGAATCAAGCCGTGTGCATTGCTTCCCGAACAAAAGCTCCCGCCCGGGTAGCCGGGAGGTGCCAGGGCCGCTTTCCCTTTTAGAATCCGGCTTTTCGGCGCGGGCTGGGGCCGCGGCTCCGAGCGCGGGAGGGAGGACCCACGGCGGCCCCGGCGGCGGGGAGCGGGAGCGGGCGTGCGGCCCGGCTCCGCAGCCCCGCGCCGCGCCGCGCCCCGCTCCGCCCGCGAGCCCGGAGCTCGCGCCCCGCGCACTCCCCGGCCGGCTCGCGCCGGGCCCTCCCCCGCCCTCCCGCGGCCGGGGGCGGGGGCGGCGCGCGGCCGGCTTCCCGAGCTCCGCGGGCGCTCCCGGGAGTGCGAGCGCCAGGGTCCCGGCCCCCTCCTCCGAGGGCGACTGGGGGCGGCGCGGCGGAGCCCGCGGAGCGGAGGGGCGGCGCCCGGCGGGCCGCGCTCGGCGCCGGGTTCCGGGCCGTTCCCACCCCCACCGCGGTGCACTGCGGCGGTGCGAGCGGGGGCGGCCATGAACTCCGCCGCCGAGGCTCGGCGAGCGCGCGCGCGGGGCCGCCACTGCCGCCGCCCGGCCGCTGCCCGAGCCCGCTCGCCGGCCTGCGCGGCCCCCGGAGCGCCCAGGCCCCTTGCCCGGCCCCGCTCGCGCCGCGCCGCCGGGGCCGCCCGCACATCCTGGAGCTGACTGGTGCCCCAGAGCGCGGCGAGAACGCGCTTCTTCCGGGCAGCCCCGCCGCACCAGCCTCCGGCCTCCCCCGCGCCCCCGCGCCCGCCTCGCGGCCGGCCCGGGCCCCTTCCGCACCCCCGGCCCGCGCTTACCTGCAGCCTGGCACAGCCACAGACACTTGCCGTGGGTTCCCCGCGCTCACTGCACGCAGGCCGGGGACGGGATGGACGCGGGGCGCGGGGGCACGGTGGGTGGCAGTGTGTTTTGGATTTTTTTTTTTTTTTTTAGTTTGGGGAGGGGGCGGGGTGGGGAATCGTGCACGTCCCTGATGGTAGGAGCCCTCCTCCTGCACGAGCACAGAATGTCTAGCCGGCCGTGAACACCCCCACCGGCACCCCCCCCCTTCCCGTGCATGCGCGGTGCGGGCGAGGGGGAAGGCGCGCCGCCGGCTTGCGCAGGCACGGAACCCGACTGGGCCTCTAAATGGGTGAGCAGGGAAAGGGTTAATCCGGGACCTTGCGACGCTTTCGTTGGAGTCTACGGGGCCGCCCCTGGAGGGCCCTGGCCTGCGCACGCGCGCGCAGGCGCGCGACTTGGGGCGCGCGGAGCCCGCGCGCGGGAGAAGCGGGGGGCGGGGCGGGGCGGGGGCGGGGCGGGGCTTCGGGAGCGGTGGAGCGAATGCACGAGCGCCGCTCGCGGGCACCCGCCCCGCCTGCAGCTCCCGCCTCCCGCTCGGACTCTCGAGCTCCCGCCCGCGCCCGGCGCCGGCACAGCCCCGAGGACGCGGGAGCCCGGCGCTCCCGTGCGTGTGCATGTGCGTGGGCAGTGCCGCCTTCGGGCGCGCGCAGGCCGGGTGCTGCGTCTACGGGGCTCTCCCGCGACTCCAGGGCGGGCGACCTGAGCACACCGGAGACAGCGAGACGCGCGCTTGCGGGCGTTGAGTCTTAGCTGGTACCGCTGCCACATTTTTGTATATGGGGAAGTGGTAGGCGCTCAATAAACATTTGCAGAACAAATGCAAAAAGTGACACGTTTCATCCCCCAGTCCCGCATGAGAAAGGGATCACCCCTAAAGCTCTGGATCCAGCCAGGGGCGCGCCCACGCTCCCGCACATCCCCGGAAACTCGCAAGGAGAAGTCGGGGGGGCTGGAGGCTGTAGCTTAACCCTGGCAGTGGAGCACCTGGGCTCGGTTTCATTTGCAGCTCCTCCCGGGAACTCGGATGACTCAGGACTGTTTCCTACATCCCTGTTCAGCAAAGTAATGATTCCACTACTGTGGAAGCATCGTCGCGTCCCCTCTAACGCGGTGACGGACCTGGGAGGTCCCTCCTGCGCCCGCGTTTTCTGCTCACCTGAACACAAGAAGCTGGACGGCCCCCCAAGGCTCCGTAGAGTCGCTTGGGGGGCTTTATCACACTTGCTTTAACAGCGTTTCGCCAGAACATTCGTAATTTAATCTAAAAATTAGTGCAGGACCGTCCACGGGGGCTTGTATGATGATTACAGAAGATAATGCTTGTAACAGGTACATAAGGTACGTAAACGTTAAAGCAATTATATTGTGATTGTGTTAAATTCCAGAGAAATTCTGTACGGTCCGAGGTGATTCTGTAGTACTAATTGACGTTGGTTTCAATATTTCGAAAGGTGCTTTTTATACACATCCTTTTTGATGTTCACAAAAGCATGGGGGTTAGTGGGTCTACTGAATGAAGCAGGGTAGAATAGACCAGTTCTAGAGTCAGACATATCCAGCTCAAATACAGGGTACATTATTTAACTTCTCTAAACCTCACTCTTGTTCTCTGATAAGAGCAGGGAATTGTGAGGATTAAATGGAATAATGCTCAGTGAAGTGCTTAGCTCTAATACTAGCCTGATGGTGTTAAATGACCTGCCAGCTCTCTGTGGATAGCGGGTTTAAGTGGCAGGGGCAGAACCGGAACCACCAGAGTTCAGGCTCACACTTGACACCTAGGTGGCCATGTTCCCTCTGATGCCATGCTGGGCCTGGTTATTCTTACATAGCTTTTAAGGTTACACGTCAATCCTGTCTGTGTTTTTAATAGGGGGATAGTAATAGTACTATATCATAGGATTATGTTCTCAAGCACTAAAGCTGTCACTTCATTTAGCAGTGTGTCTGAAGCATCCCCCTTCTCCCATACCACTTAATTGCGTAGGTTTATACACTCATTCTGCATATATTTATCTGTCTACTATGTAAAGACCGTCTTTTTGCATATGGCTAGGTAAAGTCTTCTCAGGATTTGACTAATTCGATCCAATTAAAATAGTTTCGAAGAGTTCTCAAGCACTAGAATGCATTTCTCAAGTGACAGGTTCCATGACATCTTGGTTTTGTATCAATTAATCCTCCTTTTCATTTGCTTTATGTGCTAGTCACTTGGTCTCTGCCTGGCTGTCCCTTACTTCATGGGAATCATGGGATGAGTCTAAATGAAAGGGGACACTCTGTGGGATGGAAAACTACAAAGGAAGGGCCTTACCCAGACCTGGCACCTCACCTTAACCCAGCAGCCTTACCCGGGCGCCGCCCAGCATTCATTAGGCCCTCAATAAATACGGGCGTACAGATAAGTGACAGCCCAGAACTCAATACCATGGGGAGTTATAAGGACACACTGTGGGGTTGATGGGGGGGGCGGGTCAGGACCTTTCTGAAATACACAGACCTGAGGCTGTTGAAGGAAGTCTTCTTGCCTCTCCTGCCAGGAATGCTGTCACTGTACGTGGGGCTCTCAGGCCGACAACTCTGCTGGGAACACCTGTTCCTCACCTGGGACGCCCACAGCCTCCTCTTGAATGGGCCTGCTTGTTAGGATTGTGAGGCCTGGAATATGGGGCCTGTGGCAGGAGTCTGGGGTGCCAGGGTCTACAGTGGCTGTGAAGCAGCCCCCAAAGGACATTGGTAATGTTAGATCATTTGGGTGGAGTTGATTTCTCCATCACACTGATCTTGGGCCCTCTGACCAGTGGAAGATGGGCAGACAAGAGGATGCATGAGTTCTGAACAGAGGCTTTGAGAAGCAGCCTGTGTTCCACTCTCCCACCAGGGCTTGTGCAGTCCGCCGTGAGGGGACCGGGCCCTGGTTGCCACTGCCTCTTCTGTCTGGGCCCTCAAATGACAAGCAGGTCTCAGAGAATGAAGCTGACCTGAAACCCAAGCCCAGTCAAGCCCAGGCAGGCAACAGCTCATCCACAAGACCATGAATGAGAAAGAAATGCTCGCTTTGTTAGGCACTGGAAGACTGTGTTTTATGCTTTGTTATTGCAGCCAAACCTAAAACACCTGCACAAGGAAAACTATCCCACCAAATGCCAAGAGCACCCTCCCCTTGCTGCTCTGAAAACACTGGACACAGTAAATGAACAAGAAATAGATCGAATCCCTGATGACACAGAGGTATGGATACACACATTCAAATATAATCACATAAATAATTATACAATTGCACACTGTGATAATGCTACTAATGAAAAGGTACACATCCCAGAGCGTTATGGTAAAGAGGAACTCATACTGATTGAGAACTCAGTGAGAGCTTCTCCAGAGATGTATATTTGAGACCAAAAGGATGAGGGAGGACAGGCATCTTTGGGGTTGCGGGTAGCATTCAGGCAGAGAGAGAATAGCATGAACGAAAGGGTGGGAGGGGCTTGGTAGCTTGAGGCTCTGTGGGAGGACAGAGTGACCGGAGCCCAGTGGGCATGAGATAGGTCAGTGGAACGGTGGAGCTCAGCACATCTGGGGCTCTGGTCCATAGTGAGGGCTGTGGATTTTATGCTATGCATAGTGAGACCCATCAGAGGGCTTTTCTTTTAAACTAACGTTTACTTAGGTAAGCATGTTAGTCTCATAACTAGGGTAAATGCAGCCCTTGGAATGCAGATATGGTCTTTGAATTTCAAATACCTCCAATGGCACGACTGCTCGTATAAAACTTTTCCCATAGTTCAGGTTATGGGGAATATTTTCGACACCATCAACTGAAATACTATCTTTCACTGTCTAGAAATAAAAGTTAACCATTTACTCACGAAATTTACTTTTGAATAAAATACATTTATCACACTATCCTAAGAAGTATTATAATATGATTCTGGTCAGACTTCCACGTGAGCAACTGTATGACAACTTAGCAGCTTTGAAATGACATGAGGGAAAATGGTAAATTAGCAGAGAGACAAAATATTGCTCTGTTTCTGGGTCAAGAGAAGAAACTTGTTAAATGGCAACAATAAAAATACTATACACTATCCAGAAATGAAATTAAAAATAGCAAATTACTAATGAGATTCACATTTATGGAATATACATTTATGGAACATTATCCTAAGAATTATGATTCCATGAAGTTTTCACTGGAGTTACTGTATAATCACTTAAATAATAGCAATGAAACCAAAAGAGAAAAAGCTCAAACTTATTTTAGAAGAAAGATAAAAAATCATTATTGCTGTGTTTCTGAATGATTTTAGGGGTCTTGCTAAGAACAAAAATATTGTAATTATACTACCTACAAATAGAATAAAATGGAAGCAAATAATTGATGATTCACATTTAAATAATCTACAGTTATAAAACGTTATTCTAAGAGTTGCAATTATACCAAGCTTACATTTGAGCCATTGTATAATCTCTTAATTAATAGCAATAAAACTAAGAGACAAAAAAATCAAAGTTTCTTTAGTAGAAAAGGGGAAAAAGCACCTTGCTATAGTCCTGTATCTTCAGAAATAGGCTTATTGGAAGGTGGGTCTGCTTATCACTTCTGTTTTCTGGCTTTGTAGATACAAGATTGAATCGAGCCCTTGCTATGGATATTTCTTGTTGACCATTTTGGTTGTGCTGGGCCAGGGAAGTCCCTTGGTGGAGCGAATTTCTGAGGAGGAAGAGAAGAACACGGTGTCCTCAGGAACTGCCCCCCGGGACTTCTCTGTCACATCTGATCTCTGAAGAGAGAACCTGGGCTAGCAGCTCCCTTTCAGGAGGGAGGGTTGAATCAAAAAAGTTCTGAACATCTTCCAAGGTAAGGAGCACCAGGACAAGCTTTGCCTTGCACTTGGGGAAGAACTGCTGCATAAGGATAGAGTTGGCTGAATGAAGGGATCCTTCCCCTGTGGGTTTGAACTTGGTGGGGCATCTGGTCTACCCTGGGCATCAGACCCTGGATCCCCATGCCAAGATAGCCTTTGCTCCTCCTCCTCTGGAAACTGGTCATCCAGAGGATCCTCTCATGGTTCTCTTCGGTTAACATTAGAGGGAGCTGGGAGAAGGGTTTAGAGGAAAACTGTTTCTTTTTTTTTCTTTTTTTTTTTTTTTTGGCGGTCCGCGGGCCTCTCACTGTTGTGGCCACTCCTGTTGCGGAGCACAGGCTCCGGACGTGCAGGCTCAGCGGCCATGGCTCACGGGCCCAGCCGCTCCGCGGCATGTGGGGTCCTCCCGGACTGGGGCACGAACCCGTGTCCCCTGCATTGGCAGGCGGACTCTCAACCACTGCACCACCAGGGAAGCCCCAAACTATATTTTTGATAACTCTTCTGTATATGTATTATTTCAAAACAAAAAAATAATTACTGTATAGGTAATTATTTTTCTCTGGTTACTTTCAAGATTTTTTCCTTGTTTTTAGTTTTCAGCATTTTAGTTATATTTCTGGGAATGCATTTTATTAAGATTATCCTATTTGGGATTTACTGAGCTTCTTGAATCTGTAGGTTTATATATTTCTCTAATTTGGGGAAATTTTCAGCCATTATTTCTTCACATTCTTTTTCAGCATCACATTCTTTCTTCTCTTCTTCTGAGACTCCAATGACATAGACAATGGATTTTTTAAAAATTTCTCTTAGGATTATAATATTTTTCATTTTAAAAATATTTGTTTCCCTCTTGTTCAGATTGAATAATTTCTGTTATCTATCATCAAGTTAACTGATTTGTCCTTTTGTCATCTCCAATCAGCCCATTCAGTGAGATTTTTCATTTCAGTTGTCTATTTCAGTTCTAAACTTTCCATTTTCTTTTTCTTTTAGTTTTCTCTTTCTTTTCTGAGGCTTTCTATTTTTTGATTTGTTTTAAGAATGTTCATAATTGCTTGTTGGAGAATTTTAATAAAAGCTGCCTCTAAGTTTTGTTATTTAATTCCAACATCTTTGTCATCTCACTGTTACTTTCTGTTGATTGTCTTTTCAAAAGTCAGTTGAGATTTCCTGGGTCTTTTCATATGGAGTAATTTTGGATTGAGTATGAGGTATTTTAAATATTACATTACAAGACTCTGGGCCATGTGAAATCCTATGGGAAAATATTGATTTCTTTTCCTTTAAATTTTAGCAGACAATCAGCTAGGTTAAGTTCTGGTCACAGGTTTTAACATACATTCTGTGGGCTCTTGCTTGGTATATTTGCATGCTATTTGGATGTGTCTCAAGTATTTTCAGGCACTGGCCAGTGTAGAACCTGGGCAGCAATCTACTGGTTCAGTTCTCAAAGTCTTTAATGTGCTGATTAGGATCAGATCCACACATGTGCAGCTCAAACGTGAACCTAGGATTTGTAAACAGCTTTATGGCTGTTGCTTTCCTGGGCTTCTTCCTCTTTGTGACTCCCTGGCACCTTCTGCCTTACTGGGGCTCCCTTTTTCTTTCTTTTTTTTTCTTTGGTACGCGGGCCTCTCACTGCTGTGGCCTCTCCCGTTGCGGAGCACAGGCTCCGGACGCGCAGGCTCAGCGGCCATGGCTCACGATACCAGCCGCTCCGCGGCATGTGGGATTTTCCCTGACCGGGGCACGAACCCGCGTCTGGGGCTCCCTTTTTCTATCCTCAACCAGAAGGTAGGGGAGCTTGCATGACTGCCCCTGCATCTAGAGCCAAGTGGTTGGAGAACCAGCAGGAAAAAAACTGGTAAACTTGTTGCTGGTTTGGTGATAAGCTTGCTTGTTTTCTGATACATTTATTTTAAAGAGCTATGCATTTCTTCCTCGGGACTGCTTTCCCCTTCCCCATGTATTCTTCCATGTAGTTTTATTTATATTCAGTTCTATGTATTTCTTAGGTTTCTTTATGCCGTTTTTTTGTTTTGTTTTGTTTTGTTTTGTTTTGCGGTACGCGGGCCTCTCAGTGTTGTGGCCTCTCCCGTTGCGGAGCACAGGCTCCGGACACGCAGGCTCAGCGGCCATGGCTCACGGGTCCAGCCGCTCCGCGGCATGTGGGATCTTCCTGGACCGGGGCACGAACCCGTGTCCCCTGCATCGGCAGGCGGACTCTCAACCACTGCGCCACCGGGGAAGCCCATGTCTTCCTTTTTTAACCCATGTTATTTAATAATCCAAGTGTGATAAATGTTATTTTGTTTCTAATTATATGGGAATTTTTTTGACCTTTTTTTATTTTATAACTTCTTATTTTGAAAGAATATAGTAAGAATTCCTATATTCAGTTTACCTTTATCCAGATTTACCACTTGTTAACATTTTACCCCCATTTGTTTAATCATTTGTTCACTGGCTCCCTCTCTCTCTTACTCTTTCCCCTCTCTTTCCCCCTCTCAGTCTCTATGTACACACACACACACACTTCTTTTTCTGAACCATTTTTTAAGAGTAAGTTACAGATATTATGCCCCCTTTCCCTAAATCTGTCAGTGTGTGTTCTTAAAAATGAGGACAATCTCTTCCATAACCACAGTACTATGATGAAAATCAAGCAGTTAACATTGATACACTATTATCTAATCCACAGCCCGTATCCAACATTTCACCAATAAGGTCCATTACAGCCTATACCTTTTTTTTTTTTTTTTTCCTGGTTCGGGATCCAGGGTTACCCATGGCATTTTTGAATTTAGCTATTATGAAGCTGTACTTTCATCATTTATTTCCTAACCTTTTTTATATGCTTCAATACCAATACTGGTCCTTCTTCCAATTCTGTGGTTTGTGTTATGCTAAAACATCTCTATGAGGATGTTTTGTATCTTTTAAATTTTAGAATATCAGAGGCAAGACTCCTTCTCTTCCCTGCTGTCATCTTCCCCATTGTCAGAGAATGCTCTTATCTTCTTATAGGCCGGCATTCCTAAAACCTCAGAAAAATTTTGGTTGCCATTTTTTCTTCTTCTCTTTACCTTGTGTCAGTTGCAAAGCTCAGCTACTTGATTTACAACAGAGTAGAGCATTGATCTACACTTGAGAGTTTTCTTCATTTCCGGAGAACAAACATTAAGATTTGACTTTTGTCCTTGAGCAAAGAATATTTCATCTGCTAAAGTGAAACACATATTCTTATATTACCATTAAAAATATTTTATTCTCCTTGAGCTAGCATGTTACTGAAGCTGAAATTGGTCTCCTCTGTGTTTTTTTTTTTTTTAAAAAGGTGAACACTTTTGATGTGCGGTACAGCTCTTCATCCAACATATGGGCTGATGCTTGTCAATTACCCTTCTCCAACTCGGTGACAGTGTTTGGACACGTGACACTCCAGGCTGTCTGAACTATTGCACTCCAAAAGAATGACACTTTTCTAATTTGGAACTGTAATTCACACAAAATCTCCTATTAATGATACTAGAAAGAAATATCTACCAAATTCTATTTATATCTAATTCCTTTCTCTGTGACCCAAACTGTTTATGATTATTTTCCCACTACTTTTTGAAACTGGTCTTCTATCATGTTGACATTATAAGCCTAAAATATGTAAACTATGTGTTATATTATTTTTGATGTTTAGTGAGCTGTCTAGTTTATGGATCACATATAGAATCGTCATCAGTTTGCTTTAGAATTTAATGTTTTAATTTATCAAAATTATCATCATGATGCCAAATATTATTAAAACATTTCAAAAAAACTGCAAAGTATTTAACCTTAGTTCTGGTGAGCTAAAGTTATAGTTTCCTTTTAGGTACAAAAAGTATATTGGTAAATTGTTTTCTCAGTCATAAGGACTTCACGTTCACCTTAGTAACTCAGTGAAAACTGAAATAAAAATTTCTCCAACTGGAAGAGGGAGCCTCCTACACTGTTGGTGGGAGTGTACATTGGTGCAGCCACTATGGAGAACAATATGGAGGTTCCTCAAGAAACTAAAATTCAAATTGCCATATTATCCAGCAATCCCATTCTTGGAAATATATCCAGACAAAACTATAATTCAAAAGATACATGCACCCCTATGTTCATAGCAGCACTGTTCACAATAGCCAAGACATGGAAACAACCTAAATGTCCATCCACAGAGGAATGGATAAAGAAGATGTGACACACACACACACACACACACACAATGTAATACTACTCAGCCATAAAAAGGAATGAAATAATGCCATTTGCAGCAACACAGATGGAACTAGAGATTATCATACTAAGTGAAGTCAGTCAGAAAGACAAATACCATATGATATCACTTATATGTGGAATCTAAAATATGATACAAATGAACTTATTTACAAAACAGAGACAGACTCTCAAACATAGAGAAAAACTTATGGTTACCAAAGGAGAAGGGAGGGGGGAGGGATAAATTAGGAGCTTGGGACTAGCAGATACAAACTACTACATATAAAATACATAAACAACAAGGTCCTACTGTATAGCACAGGGAACTATTTTCAATATCCTGTGATAAACCATAATGGAAAAGAATATGAAAAATAATTATATTTATTTTTTACTGGATCACTTTGCTGTACACCAGAAACTAACACAACATTGTAAATCAGCTATACTTCAATTAAAAAAAAAAAGAAAAGAGGCTCCTGCTTCAATTCATTCACTTCACAAGTGCACATGGAGCACCTTCTATGCATAAGGGGCGGAGGACATAGCCATGAGCAAGACAGACACAATCCTGCTCTCAAGGAAATTATAATTTAGTCACGGAGGGGGAGGAGGGTGGAGAATTTGGTGTGGTAGAGGTAAAACAGTCTCACGATACCAGAACAAAGGGGTCAGTTGCTGGAAAAAAAAAAGATGTAGCAAATTGTAGCTGCAAATAAAGTCACCCCCAGTAGATTAATAAGTTCACAATTAAATACTAGGTAGGGTCCTGGTAATGTTTTAGAAGAGACAGTCATCATGACTGTGACAGTAGTAAGTACTGTACTAATGGTTAAGACACAATGTAAGTTTCACTTCATTTCTAATATTCCTTAAAAAAAATCTTTCTGCCAAAGTTTGTTTCTCATATTTCAAAGGGAAAGGCCTTTATCACATCTGTATTTTAGGGGACGCAAACTGCAAAATGTTTGAAATTCATGAGGAGACACATTTGTTTCTGGCCCCAAACAATTCTCTATTCCCCAAAGACAAAAATTTCCAAATGTACCTTACAACGTCCTGGCAATCTCTGGAAGCTGAAAATATTCTAGTACCTGAGATTTCAGCTAAAAATAATTCTTTGAGATTTCTCTGCTGACAAGAGGGAGATTATGATATCTTCTTTAATAGATAAAGGTCCACGGAATGGGCGATATCTGATAACTTATCTTAAAAAATCTTCATGTGGAATGCTGGCTTTATTTTGAACTTCCAATCCAGCTCATGGGCATGCATGCATACTGTTCAGATTTCATTATTTATGATTCTGACCTAACTTTAAGAATAGGCAGTTAGACAGGAAATAGAAGCAATTATTTAGCCTCCTAGTCAGCATTTTTATTTATTGATGCTGACTCATAAATCCCTTGATATGGTCACGTCTAGCCAACTCTTCCTTAATTTGCACGCAGTCACAAGAAGGAATTACGACCCTGAAATCACAGCCGGACGACCCTGAAATCACAGCCGGATATCTCTCTTTCAGCTTTCGTGACACAACAGGGCATCCATTGATAACTGGCTTGTCATGTGCTCATTTTTACCTTTGCTATTATTTTATCCCCACACAAATCACTTGCCAAATGTTTCTGGAAGCAGCACAGTTGTTTTCACTTGAAACAACCCCCTGCTGGATGCTTATATTTCTTCTGCTATCAAATTCAGTAACTTGGTCCGAATTGCTATAGCTCTAGTCACAAGTAAATCAGCGCTTCATGTGAAAGTTCTCATTTTTATTGTCGAGGTATTAAACGCAATCAAGACTCATAAAATGACTTATTCCCCTGTGGAGTAGAAAGGACAGTAATCAAGTATATCCAAAATCTTTATAGTCACCACAGCAGCCAGATTGAACTAGAATCCAAATGATCTCTAGACTCCGTCATGCATCCTAAGTCCTTTTTTCTCTTATATTTGCTGGTCTTAGAAAAACAAATATTCATCTCAGTAGCCTTTAGTTGAGGTGGTCATTATGATTTTTGTACAGTGCTATGAAATTAACATTCACATGTATATTTCACGTGGGTCCCCTGCATGTAAAAATGCTTTGGGGAGAGCATTGGATTGGGAGAGTCAATATTTCTTTTTTCTTTATTAATTTATTTATTTTTGGTTGCATTGGGTCTTCATTGATGCACAGGCTTTCTCTAGTTGTAGCAAGCACCACTCTTCGTTGCGGTACACAGGCTTCCCATTGTGGTGGCTTCTCTTGTTGCAGAGCACGGGCTCTAGGCGTGCGGGCTTCAGCAGTTGTGGCGCATAGACTTAGTTGCTCCGTGGCACGTGGGATCTTCCAGGACCAGGACTTGAACCCATGTCTCCTGCATTGGCAGGTGGATTCTTAACCACCGCGCCACCAGGGAAGCCCAAGTTAGTATTTTGGAAATGGAGAAAACAAGACTCGGAAGCTAAATGACTAGTCCAGGATGATACAGGTACCAAGTGGCCCTGCGGATGCTGGAATCCTCTGACTCCCTGACAAGGCTACCCTCTCTGTACTCCCCTCAACAAACCAAATAAAACAAATGAAGTTAGAAAGTAGAGGTGATGTGTCTGGCAATTGACAAAAGGATCTCCTTGCTGGGATGGACAAGCAAATGTGACCTTTTGTTTGGTTCTGTTAAAAAACCATGATCCTCTGTCTTCCATTTGATGTCTGTAGTTCCTGGGGTTTCTTCCACGCCTTTAACCAATTCCATTTGATAGAGCTGCCCTTTTGTCTAACGTTGCTTTTACTTTCAGACAGTGAAAATAGTATGGGGTTAGAAATTTTATCAACCTAGGTCTGAGGGTCAATTCTGCTACCATTTGTGTGACCTAAAGGCATGAAAAAAAATCTCTCCCAAGCAAAACAGTAGCTAAATGAAAATTTACCTCGTCATTGAATTGCTGTGACTTTTTAATGACAATTCCGTGTATGCATAGTGCCTGGCACAGCTAAGGTAATCCACAAATGCCTTTCCTTTGATATGATCACATTCTGCCTTCTGTGCGCATTTAGGTTATATACTTGTTTCATAGTTACAGTGCACTGCAATGACGGCCAAGAGAATAAGGGAAAAACGAGGCTCAGACGGATTCAATACACATCCTCTAAATATAATAGTTATCTGGTCTAACATCTGTATCAGCGTGATGAATTTCAATTAAAGCGTCCAGAATCTCCTACTGGAGCAAAAAGCTCTTAGTAATCTGTAAGGCCAACTGGCCCGAGGCAGGGGAGCGCAATCAGACTCACAGGTTGCATCAGACCGAAACTTTCCGGACCACCCAGTTCCAGGAACTGACCTGGGGGCTTTCCACCCGGGCCAGCCTTCCCACCTTTCGAGGGGCGGGACTAACGGTCCCAAGACTGTTGCGACTGGCACCAGATATTGCCACGATACCCGAAAAGACCACCAAATAAGGAATACCCTGCGCCCTACCGGATTCACCACACCCCTTTCCCTTCTTCCCCTATAAATTCTGCCCAAACCCTCGCCGAGAGCGCGACTTCTCTGGCCCCTTTCTCTCGGACCAGTGAACCTCTCCCGGGAGCGTTCCCAAATAAAGCTTGTATAAGCTCTCCCCCGTTTCTTGGTGCCGTTCCTTACATAATCTATACGTGCAAATTATTTAAACCTTATATTTAGAAAATGGTGAGCAATACAGAGATTCTTTTAATCCAGTGCCATAGACTCAACGTGAAAGGATGCGTGAACCTAAGTGTACCTGGTTAGCTACCATTCCCTCATTTATTAAATAAACATTGATTGAGTTCCTTCCTGGAGCCTGTTAGTTTCCAGGTAGAGAAGCAACCAAAAGTTACCACGGCATTCTTGAATCCTAATGTGTCTCTAATGTGGGGAAAGATGGGTTTCAAGTAAACTTGGAATCCATATAGTTTCAAAATTGACCTGACACTAAGGATTCCCTGCAACGATCAAGCTATTTCATGATGGCGGGTAACCGGAAGAGGGAGCTGGCCCCTTCTGTTCAGTGTCACCAGTGTTCTTTCTACCACACTAAAGGGGTTACCTATTGTGAAGTGCTGCCTTCCAGCCAGCTGTCTCCAGACTCCTGGACACACCTGGGAAAATGGGAACATGACATAAGAATGTTCCTTTCGATTTGGACTCTGATTTTAATCATGAATGTCAAAGGTAAAAGAAGCCTTAGATCATCTTATCCATGCCTCTATTTTACAGATGAGGAAACTGAGGCCCAGAGAGGCAGAGCCTTGACATATGTAAGTGTGCATATTTATACTAAATATTCGTTGTTTATCTGAAATTCAAATTTAGCTGAGCACCCTGTATTGTTATTTGCTAAATGTGCAACGATGTCCAACAAAATAAAATGTTAATCCAATGTAAGCCTTTAAACAGTGTTATCAGCCCTGTTTCTATAGTCATTTTCTTATTTTTAAAGGTCTCTATAGTATTCCTAATTCATATTATTTGGGGATCTGTAACTTCAAGGATGCCTTTCATTTGTTGGAGTGGAAATGATTTTAATAGTGATCTGAGATCATTTATATAATTGTAATTAAGCTTAAGTAGAGTACTTGAAATATGTATGCCCCACATTTAAGAGTAATTCTAATTGGTAGTGGGTCCTTTTCTTTTTCAGATTTAGCCTGATAACCACTGAGAAAGGGAGAGACTGAGCCTACACTCAATTCATTACAAAAGCCATAATCCCAGTAACGAAGATTTCTTCTTGTAACAAAGAAGACAGTAAAATCAAAGGGGAAATATTTAAAGTGGAATGAAAGGAATTGGCACTAGAAAAGACGATGTGGTGACTGGAGAAAAACAGGAAAAGATTTTAGAAGTTCTCCATTGTGGGGGGACTCTACAGTCACTGGCTTTGTCTCTTATCCAGTTTCCTTCCCTATTGTACTGACCCTGTGCTTCCTGGATGTCTGCTCCAAACCAGCAGAAAGAGGAAAGGTTTCCACATGCTAATATGTAAATCCAAGCAGCCCGTGTCTGCGCGGAGCAACCAGTGACTCAGTAATGCTCAAAAGCAAGGTCAGAGGCAAAGCAAGCCTGCCTTCCCCCAGATGCTTGGTGACTGTGTCCTAATTATCCACCCTGAAAGTCAGTGCCTGAGGGCAAGTATGCAGCAGAGAACAGCCGGCACAGAAATACCTCAGTTCCTGCAGCGGAAAAGACAGAGGGTCAGAAGTTCTAAATCTTGGACACCACTCTACCAGCAACGAGCTCTCATTTTGGACAAGTTCTTCATCCTCTCCCTTTATAGAATGAAGACATCGGACAAGACTAAGCTCCTTATCCAATGGAGCTCCAAAGCACCTTAATTGAATTACCCCCAAACCCTCACTTCCCTTGCCCATCTTTCCCCCCAAATCTACCTAGCACAGCTCTAACCCTCAATCAGCCCAACTCTTCTAATCTTTGTGTCGCTGCCCCCAAGCAGCTGAGAAGCACGGGAGAAAGTGTCGCAACTGGGAAGGTGGGTGCCACCCCCGATCCAGAGCGAGCAGCCTCCCCCTTTATGCAGCAAAGGTCCTCCCTCAGTTTAGAGAGAATAGAGAACCCCTCGGTCCCTGCCTTCTGCCTGCTCTGCAGACTCACTGCCGCCACAAGGGATCTCCTCTTCCCATCTCAGTAGAAGAGGGATATTTCCCTGGACGACGCTCCACTGATTAGCATTTCTATGAGATATAACTTTCTTCCATTTTACTGCGGATTTCTTCAGCATAAAATGCTTCTACAATCTATTAATTTTTTAAAAGCCCTCCCTTGTGTGTTCTGAGGGCCGTTTGCTTTCTTGAGTTAAGCTCAAGAAAGGGTGGTCTGTGACAATCATGCCCACTTTCTTTCTTTCTTTTTTTTTTTTTTTTCCCCGGTACGCGGGCCTCTCACTGTTGTGGCCTCTCCCGTTGCGGAGCACAGGCTCCGGACGCGCAGGCTCAGCGGCCATGGCTCACGGGCCCAGCCGCTCCGCGGCATGTGGGATCCTCCCGGACCGGGGCACAAACCTGTGTCCCCTGCATCGGCAGGCGGACTCTCAACCACTGCGCCACCAGGGAAGCCCATGCCCACTTTATCTCAACTCCCTCCTTCATTCACTTTTACCTGGCTTCTGCCCCGGCCACCCCAAGTGAACACCCCTCTCCAAATTATCACCTGCCTTATTGCTAAAGCCAGAGGACAGGTTCTAGTCGTCATGCCTAATAGCACTTGCACTGAAACGTCCTTTCCCTTGGCTTTTATAATCCCCCTCTCTCTCTGTCTCTCTCGCTCTCTCCGACTTAAATGTCGATCTCCCCCATCGACAGTGTCTCAGGCTCTTCTTCCCTGATTGGATGGATTTACCAACTTTCTAGATTTCGTTTTTCCAAAACCGAACCAGTCATCGTGCTCTCTAAACCCTCTGTGTCCTGCTCAACTTGAGGTACCAGAAGTCACTTTATCACCAATATCAAAAACCTTAACCCCATTCTTGAATTCACCATTTCTTTCACCTTCATTATAGTTGGTCATTGAATCACATCAGTTCCACCTCTGTAACGTCACACTCGTTATCAGGCAGATGTGATCTTGTCATCACCACCAACCACCTCTGAGACACCACACTGAAAATTTTTAGAGGTTCCAGAGCACCGACAAGATACAGTGCAGTTCTTTGCCATGGACCTCAAAGCCTTCTGAAAGCCGTCCCGTACGTACTGCACTGATCTCACGTCCAGCCACTCTGTGCTGTTGCACTCTGTATTTCTGTCAAAACAAGTGCCTGTGGTCTCCAGAATATCTCATGCTGGTACTCACCCAGGGGCTTTGCACATACTTCTCCTTCTGCTAATTTCTCTTCCTACTCCTCTGCTCCCCATGTCCGCTGACTCGAGTCTACCTACACATGCTTCAGACTCAGCTCCGGTGTCTTCTCCACAAAAAGTCTTTCTTGGTGGCCCAGTCTTTGTTGGTCTAGTCCACTATCTGGAATATAGCAAAACGTTTCAATGTTTTTGACAGTTCAATGATCTGCTTCAATGATTTTCTCTTTTATTTTATTTTTTAAAATTTTATTTATTATTATTATTTGGGGGGCTGCATTGGGTCTTCGTTGCTGCACGTGGGCTCTTCTCTAGATGCAGCGAGCAGGGGCTTTAGGAGCGTGGGCTTCAGTAGTTGTGGCGCACGGGCTTAGTTGCTCCGTGGCATGTGGGATCTTCCCGGACCAGGGCTTGAACCCGTGTCCCCTGCATTGGCAGGTGGATTCTTAACCACTACTCCACCAGGGAAGTCCCGTGATTTTCTCTTTTAAACAATTCAATTTACCCTCATTTCATACGCCTGATCTCTAAAGTACCTCAACTTTATTTGTGCTTCACTTACTCTTCTTTGGGTCTTTATCCCATTTTCAGTGTTATCACTTTTAATTCTGTCTTAAACAGTTCTTACAAAATATTTTCCGAATAAAAATGTTAAAGAGAAGCAGATGAAGGCATGGGATTAATAGAAAACTGTAAAATGAAAACGAGATGGGGTTGGGACCTAGTTTACCATGGCATATCTGGCCCTCCCGCTATTTCCCCCATGTGATATTTCCAGAGCTGCTTCAGTTACAATTCCTTAAATTTTAAATATTGTATAAAGCTTCTAGCTGCCTTGAATGTAGGAGTTTTCAAAGAGGGCGTAAGTACTATCAGGGTGTGTTTAAATGTGAATATGAGTGTTAGTAAAGACACAGGCTAAGCTTCTGTGATGAAGAAACTCAAAAAAAAAAAACAACCCCTGGCTCCAACAAGGTAGAAATTTATCTCTCATATAATAGCTGTAGCCAGACAGTCCAGGGAGGCTGGGCAGGTCTACACAAGAGACTCAACTTCCTTCTGCCCTCTCGTTCTGCCATGCTCTAGAACTGCTCTGTCCAATATGGCATCCACTACCCATGAGTTCCTGTTGAGCTCTTGGAGTGTGGCTGGTTCAAACTAGGACACGCTGCAATACATGTACAAACACAAACCAGTTTTCAAAGACTCCGTAAGAAAAAAGAATTCAAATATTTCATTAATAACTTTATATTGATTGCATGTTGAAATAATATTTTGGATGAATTGGGTTAAGTAACATATGTTATTAAATCTCATTTTATCCATTTTTTTTGTTTGTTTAGAAAATCTTTAACCACACTTGTGGCTCACATTATATTTTGCTTCGACAGTGCTGTTCTAGAATGTAGTGTATTATCTTCATCTATATGGTAAAAGCTGGCTCACAGTACCACATATGTGGTCAGAAAAAAGCAGGAAAGAAAAATAGCAGAAGACAAATCTCTAAGGAGATGATGTGCGATCAGTTCACTCAGATTCCATTGGTGAGGGCTTAGTCACGTGACCCCATCAAGCTGCCCAGAATATAAGGAAACGTAGTGTGTGGCTGGGCAGCCATGTGCTGTACTGGAGAAAAAGGAGGGAGAATGGATTCCAGGGTAATGTATACTAACTACGTGGTCTCTGTCACGGGTATGTTTCTAGAAAGTGTTATCAGAGTTGACTTTGAGTAGAAGGGCATTGAAGACGTTCCCTTGGTTGAGGGGATGGGGAAAAGAGTAGAAGGACATTCAGACATCCAATGAAAAATAATCAAAGTAAGATATTTCAACACCTGGTTTGAGAAAGTAAAAGAAGGAAGAAGAGGTAAACAACGGCTCCAGGAAAATAGGGGGTTGGCCAAGCGGGAAGATGTCCTTATGTTCAAGGCAGTGCTTAATAGAAGAAGGTAGGAGGGTGAAGGTAGTCAGCTTTCTGCTTCTGTAAGTGGGGCGGAGGAAGGTGGGATATGACTTTGCTCCTACATGTTGGAGAATTAATATGGGAAATCAATAGTCAACTGAGATCCTAAGAGGCTCAAGAACTCAAGACAGAGGATGATGAAGAGAGCATGTAATGGGCACAAATGCACATGGATGAATCTCCCAGACACAGTGTTGAACGACAGAATCAAGACACCAAAGAATATATACAGTATTGTTCAATTTATATAATGTTCCCAAAGTGGCAGATCTAATCTATGGTTATAGACAGCAAATGCTGATTGCCTTGGGGAAGGGTAATGCATGAGACAGGCTTCTGAGTTGCTGGTAATGCTCTGTATCTTGATCTGGGTGATGTTTATATGGATGTGTTGCTTGGTAGTAAGTCATTATTCATGTGTCAGTGCTTGTCTGTATTAATATTATATTCAATAAAAACTGTATAGAAACAAACAAGCAAACAAGGGGATGGGTGACTGTGAGTGATCGAGTGCCTACGTTATAGACCAACCATGATTCATTCCTTGGGACTGGGGAGTGGCTGGCATTACCTGAGCACACTGCTGCTCACTTAATACCTGAATGAAATCAAGGTTCTGTTTACAGGGAAGCAGGGGAGAATGGCTGTTAAGTAGGCAGCAAATAGTGGCTGATAACATGCAGTTATTTTTCAGATGACTTCACTTCATAGCCATTGACCTGGGTGAATATCCACCATGAATTTTGAAATAAGAAAGATAAGATGCTAAGTAATATTCTCATTCTACTAAAATTATCCTTCCCATATTTGGAGAGAGACACACCAGGCTATCAAAACTGGGTCCCTGAGGACAGGTGGATGGGAAAAATGAGGGGCAGAGCTTGGAAGGGTTTTCTTGGTTTTGCATTGTTTCACTGACTATAGGAAGCATGTGCACTTTTATATTTTTTTTGAAGCAGAATTTACTAGGAAGTTTAAAATGAAAAAAGGTTCAATAATCTGGTCAATTAGAAACGAAGGTACTAGTGTAACAGAAAAGAACAAACCTGACTCCATATTAGATCTATTTCCTTTAGCTTTAACTTTGTGCTCTATTGCCTGTGCTTAGTCTCGCTGGCTCTCCACCTTTTGTAAAACAATGTTGCCTATAGCCTGAAATATACGTGGTAGCCCATTCTCAAGGCCCTCTGACCCATAAACGTGTAACACTTTTCCATTCATATAGAGATAAAAAGTTGCAGAACAGAGAATACAATTGTCTTGTTGGAGGTTTATAGGCACATTGTGACCAGACCTATATGGACAGCTGTAAGAACGAATTGGAAGATAGTTCTTGGGACACTAGTCCGCCATCTTCTCGGTCTGCTGGCTTTCCAAATAAAGTCACTATTCCTGTCCCAACACCTTGTCCCTCCACTTACTGGCCTGTCGTGTGGTGAGCAGTACAAGCTTGGACTCAGTAATACTAGGAATGGGTGAATTTCATAAAGCAGAGTAAGGATAAGACTAGACTAGACTCGAAGGCCAGGTAGCAACCCTTTATCTTTTACTCTTATGATGTCATTAAAAGAAGCACTGTTTTAGCTGATTGCCCCCTTAAATAAGCCCCAGAACCAGATGGTACGGTGCTTTCTAAGTGCTTTTGTTCCTTAGAACGAGTTCTTGAGTAACGTTTGAAAACTATTAACATAGAACAGAATTCTCAGCAGGATTCAATTTCTTTCTGTGTCTTAAAATCTGTGGAGAAGGGGGAAGTGGGAAAAAGTCAATTTTGTCTGGCAACACCCACCTGTCAGAGGCATTTGTTTGCCGGGAGGAGAAAAGGTACCACCATTCTGAACAAAATCAGTTTTTCAGCAAATCTGATTCACAGATCTGAGGATTCAGGGCATTCACACAAAGCTTTTTCATTAGTTATTTGGGCATCATTACCATTTCATCTAATAAATGCTAATTAATACTGACACTACAGTGTCAGATTCACCTTCAGGACTTTTCCTCATTTGTGGAGGTTGCCTTAACTTTTTCTCAGGTGTGAAGCAAACAGCAGTAAAAACGTTAAATTCTTCTGTCATTTGTTTAGTACTGAAATTACTCATTTTTGCCTTCCTTCTTGACTCAATTTCATATTCAGCTATGCGTAAAACATCTATGCAAATACAATTAAAATTCACTGTCAAACTGGTATGCATAGACTTTTTTTTTTAAAAGAAACATTTCTAGAAATATTGGCTTTGGAGTCTTCAAATTAGAGTCAAGTCCTTTTAAACAATGTGACAATTTAAAAAATTATACATATATCATTTTGCACATACTGTGTGACTGTATCTATAGAATTACCAGAAGTGAACGTTTTTACCTTTTTCTTTTTTTTTTTTGGTTTTATAGGATTTTTTTCTTGATTGTCAAAGTACATCCTTACTATCAAAATATCTATATCTATATATATGTAAGGTGAAAAGGAGCAGAAAATAGTCCATCACACAGATGGAACCACTGTTAATATTTTAGTCTATTATTTCCAATCATGTATCTTTGGAGTCAAATACTCCAAACTTTTGCTCTACTGATGATTAGCTGTGTGACCTTAAGCAAACTATTCATTAACTCTGAACCTTAGTTTCCTTATCTGTAAAATAGGGAGTATCTATCAATACTTATAATTGTTATGTGAGTGGACTGGAATATGGTATGGTAAAGTCACTGTCTCTTTTAAAAACTCAGGTTTACTAAGGATAATTTACATAGTATAAAATTTACATTTTGTAGTATTAATTTTTTTAAGTTTTGACAAACATATACAGTCATGGAATCACTACCATGATGAAGATATAGGGAGTTTCTGGCATGAGCAATAACTAATCTAATTTCTGTCTCTATAGATTTGTCTATTCTTGACTTTCCATAGAAATAGAATCATACAATATATGGTCTTTCATGACTGATTTCTTTCACTTTGCATAATATTTTAAAGGTTCACCCATGTTGTAACATGTACCAGTAATTCATTCCTGTTTATTGCCAAATAATAGACTTCATTGTATAGATATACCATATTTTATTTACCCATCAGCTGATGGACATTTGGATTGTTTCCACCTTTTGGCTATTATGAATAGTGCTGCCATGAGCATTTGTGTAGAAGGCTTTTTTGTGTGTATGGGGAACATATGATTTCAATGCTTTTGAGTGTATAGCTAGGGGTGAAATTCTGGGTCATTTGATAATTCTATATTTAGCGTTTTAAGGGACTGCCAAACTGTCTTTTAAGGCTGCTGAACCATTTACGTTCCTACAAGCAATGTGCGAGGGCTTCTCCCACAACGTAGTCCATATTTCCTTTGTCCTCAACAAGCACCTCGGTTGGTTGTGGCTTTTTGCCTGGTTGGGTAAAACAAACATTTTTTCCTGAAGGGTCTGGGCCGTTAGTATTCCTGCCTGTGTTGGGTTGCTGTAGTTTTCCATTGACTTTAATTCCAGGGCACAGTAGTAATAAGGGCTCACCAACACTCTAGGCGTACTCTTTCTTACTCCCTTGTGGAATAGCAGTCCACTTCCCCCTTGGGAGGTAGGCTCCATTGCCCCAGACAGCACAGTATCTCTTTACTGTGTCTATTGATTTAGAGGCAAGACTGGCTGGGTGGCAATCTTATCTTCCAGTTCAATGGAATCATTGTTGCATCTTCTGGTGGAAGCATTCCTCCCTTTAGAGTAAGACCTGCAGGCCAGCAGAGCATGAAGTCAATGGGAACAGGAAGCAAAAATGTTGCTACTATATCATTAGGGGTAATAGTAAGTGGTTCTACTCCCATTTCCACCCCTTGATGCCTGGACCTGTGAATCCTGGCTAGGACAGAAAGAACATCATCTATCGAACGCTGACTCAGGACAAGGTCAGCCTCCTGGAGAACCCTGCCCCAACCCTGCAAGGTATTGCCACCTAGCCGACATGATAACTGAGTCTTCAAAAGGCCATCCCGCTGTTCTATGGAGACAGCTGCTTCAGGCTGGTGAGAAACATCTTAAGACCAATGAATTCCCTGAGCATGGGCACACTGCTGCACTTCATTTGTGCTGGAGTTCCTTGGTCAGAGGCAATGACAGTGGGTAAGGCACTGTGGAAGCCCATAGAAGGTAGTTTTGGCAGAAGCACTGCGTGCAGGGAAAGCAAACCTGTATACCAAGTAAGCATCTATTCCAGTAAGAACAAAACACTGCGCTTTCCATGATGGAAGTGGACCAATGTAATCAACCTGCCACCAGGCTGATCACCCCTGGGAATGGTACCATCCTGGGGGCTCAGTCTTGGTCTCTCTGCTGCTGGCGGACTCGGCACTCAGCATTGGCTGTAGCCAAGTTGGCCTTGGTGAGTATAAGTCCATTCTGCTGGCTGCTTATACAACCCCCGTCCCTGCCACCAGGGCCACTTTGTTGATGAGCCAATTGGTGGATGGCAGAAATGTCTGGGGGAAGAAACTTGACTGGTATCCACAGAAGGGGTCATCCTGTCCACTTGATTATTAAAATCCTCCTCTGCTGAGGTCATCCTTTGATAAATGTTCACATAGGACATAAATATCTTCATGCTTTTCACTCATTCAGAGAGGTCTCCCCACATTCCTTTAAACCTCCTTGTCACCGATTTTCCAATCATGTTCCTTACAAGTCCCTGACCACCCAGTCAAACCACTGGCCACAGCCCATGAATACATAATATTCAGCTCAGAATGTACAATTGCACATCTAGCCGTTTCTCCTTCCAAGAAAAATGAACAACCAGGTGCACTGCTTAAAGTTCTGTCCGCCGGGCAGATTTCCCTTCAAAATTGTCCCTTAGGGATGTCCTAGAGAGGGCTTCCAGAATGCAGCTGTCCACTTTTGGGTGGTTTCTGGGTATTGAGCAGAACCATCTATAAACCGGATCCAAGTTCTCTTTTGCTCTGTCAGCTGATTGTAGGGAACTCCTCACTCCTCATAGGCACAGGCTGGGAGAGCAGGAGTGGAGACCACGGGCATTTGGGCCACTGCTTCACGTAACTTACTTGTGCCGTCAGGGCCCACTTGAGCCGAATCTTGTATATTCCACCTCCACTTGATGGTGGGGTGCTTCTGTGAACCCCCGACTTTATGGCTTGGTGGGTCAGACAACACCCGCAGTACATGATGGGTAGCACAGGGTCACACAATAACTTGATGGCCCATGGTTAATTGTTCAGCCTTTACGAAGGCCCAGTAGCAAACCAAAAGCTATTTCTCAAAAAGAGAGTCATTGTCTGCAGAGGATGCCAGGGCTTTGCTCCAAAATCCTAAGGGTTTGGGGACTTCCTTGGTGGTCCAGGGGTTAAGACTTCACCTTCCAGGGCTTCCCTGGTGGTGCAGTGGTTAAGAATCCACCTGCCAATGCAGGGGACACGGGTTCGAGCCCTGGTCCGGGAAGATCCCACATGCCACGGAGCAACTAAGCCCGTGCACCACAACTACTGAGCCTGCGCTCTAGAGCCCGTGAGCCACAGCTCCTGAAGCCTGCGCGCCTAGAACCTGTGCTCCACAACAAGAGAAGCCACCACAATGAGAAGCCCACACAACGCAACGAAGAGTAACCCCCGCTCACTGCAACTGGAGAAAGCCCGCACACAGCAACGAAGACCCAATGCAGCCAAAAGTAAAATAAATAAATAAAATTTTAAAAAATTAGCCCTTCTGATGTATATGTGTGTAATGTACAGTGTATTGTTGTTGTAATTTGCATTTTCCTCTTTACTGATGGTGTTCAACACTTTCATGTGTCTTTTGGCCATTTGGGTAGCCTCTCTTATGGAGTGCCTATTCAAGTGCCCATCTTCGTTTTTCTTCTGGGCTGTTTTTTCTTTTTTTTGTAGAAGTTTAAAAAATATATTTTCTAAATTAAAGTCCATTGTTAGACATATGTTCCCACTTTCTGCTTTGTTTTTAAACTCACAGTGGTGAATTTGGTGAATAAAATTTCTTACTTTAAATGCAATTCCACTTATTCAACTTTTCCTTTATAAGTATTATGGTCCCTGTTGATGAAGCCTTTCCTTATGTCATGCTATAAATTTGTATTATATTTTCCTTTCACATTTATATCTAAAATTCACCTAGAATTGATTTATGTGTATATTGTGATGTAGGGGTCAGGATTTATTTTGTATGTTTGGATGTTCAGTTGTCCCAAAACCTTTTATTGAACAGGTCATTTTCCCACCCTGCTCAGCTGTGTGACCTTTTCATAAATCAATCATCCATGTAAGTGTAGCACTGATTGTAGATTCCTTTCCTGATTGTAGATTCTGTCCTTTGGTGTATTTGGCTATCTTTGCAGAAAAACAACACTCCCTTAATTACTGTAGCTTTATAATAAATCTTTTTATCTGCTAGAGTAAGTCCTCCTGTTTTTTCCCTTCAACATTTTTTTCAATATTCTTGGCCCTTTGCGTTTTCAAATAAAATTAGAACTATTCTAATTTTATACAAAAGAAACCTGCTAGCATTTTTAATGGGATTTTATTAAATCTATAACTCTATTTGGGGAGAATTGACTTCCTTAACTTTAACCCATTAATATGAGTTCCAAGTCTTAAATCAATTAATCCAAGTCTTTAACTCATTAATATGTTATGTCCCTTCCATTTATTTAGGTCTCAATAACTTTTTTTAGTTTTTGGTGCAATGGTTTTTACACAGTTTTCATTTGATTTATTCTTTAAAATTTCATATATTTGATGCTATTTTGAATTAAATCATTTAAAATTATATTTTCTAACTGTTTACTGCAGGTATGAAGGAATACACTTGGGTACCTGATGATATTGCTAAATTCTAACAGTTTTTGTCTTATTCTGGATTTGACGTGCATAATTACGTCATCTGCAAAGAACACTTAATTTTTTATTCCAATCATTATACCTCTTCTTTATTTCATTTATTTGTTTGTTTGCTTGTTTACTGCCTTACTGTGCTGGCTAGGACACATTACAGTGTTAAGTTTAAGTGGTAAGAGTGGTAAGACTGAGAACCTTGTCTGGTTCCCAACTCACAGGGAAAGCTTTTGTTTTACCATGAAGTACAATGCTTACTATAGGGGTTTTGGTACTCTTTATTTAGATTAAGGAAGTTCCCATCTATTAATAGTTTGCAAAATGTATTGACCTTGGATGGTGAGTTTTATTGAATGCATTACTGTCTATCTGTTTTATGACCATATATGATTTTTTCTTTATTAAAATAAAGAAACGAATTGTAGTCATCACTTCTCGAATGTTAAAACAACCTGTGTTCTTAGAATAAACCCAACTTGTTAGCAATGAATTATTTTTATATAACTTGGACTTGATTTACTTCTTTTTTTGTTTAGGATTTTACATCTATGTTTATAAGAGGTATTGTCTGTACGCATTCTTTGATTTTATTTCAACTTCCCCATAATGACAACAACTTCTTCCCAACAAGATGTTCTTGGTACAAATGAAAATGTTCTCATTGGCTATGAACTGAATTGTGTCCCCCTCAAAATTCACGTAAGAACACTAACCCCCAGTGTGACTGTATTTGGAGACGGGGTCTTTAGGAGGTAATTAAAGTTAAGTGAGGTCCTAAGAGTGGGGCCCTAATCCAATAGGACTGGCAGCCTTATAACAAGAGGAAGATCTCCCTCTATCCCCTGGTGCATGCACTGGGGAAAGGCCATGTGAGGACATAATGAAAGGCAGCCATCTACAAACCAGGAGAGCACTCACCAGAAACCGAGTTTTCCTGCACCTTGAAAATGGGCTTCTAGCCTTCAGAGCTGTGAGAAAGTAACTATTTGTTGCTTAAACCACCCAGTCTGTGGTCTTTTGTTATAGCAACCTGAGCAGACTAAGACATCACCTGTATCCAAGAAAGAAAGGTATAAAATTCCACCAGTTACATATCTATCCACCTCTGGGTGTTTTTTTGTTTGCTTGTTTTTTTCGGCCACACAGCACGTCATGCAGGATCTTAGTTCCCCGAACAGGATTGAACCTGTGCCCCTGCGGTGGAAGCTCCGAGTCTTAACCATCAGACCCCCAGGGAAGTCCCTCTGTGTGTTATTAACTAACGGGTTTCCTAGCTCATTTACGAGCCCACCTGAGTACGCTATAATGCAAAGACTAAACTGCAAAGGCAACAACCATGAAATTTCTTTATACCAAGTAATATAGAAAAGGAGGATGATGGCAGAAATATTCAAAACATGCCAAGTCATAAAAACAAGCAAGAGAAATAGGCCTCACTGCCACAGTCTTCATTTCTATTGCTGACTGCAAGGCTGTAGTTGATAATAATAATTTCATTTTATTCTACTAACAATTCCATGGTTCCTGGGCCCTCAACCAGCACCTAAGCTAGTTGGGAATTTTTACCTGGTGAAGTAATCTGAAGTTTCATTTCTGAAGGGCTTGAGTTCTTAATGGTTCTGTCTTTGCTGGATTGCAGTGGTTTTCTGTTAACTTTTATAAATGGACAGGGAAGTAGTAAGAAGTGCCCCCAGGGAAAGTCTTCTAAGGTCCACATTTTATTCGCTGATGCCATTTCATAATAGGAATCGACATGGCACTGACCTGGTTATCAGAATCAATTTCCCCAACTAGTCTCTGTTAGTTCAGGGACATAGGACCTGAAATGGCCAGATGGCAGACTCTACTTCCAATCCAACACATCCTTTTATTGTGTCTCCTGGTGGAAGCATTCCTCCCTTGGGAAGCAAACCTTGAAACCAGCAGAAGCCAGATGTGTAGGAATTAGAAGCAAAAATTCTGGGAATGGGTTTTAGGTTTGATAGTGAGAGGAGCCACTCCCACATTCACCTCTTAATTTCCAGACCAATATATGCCAGGAGTTAGAGAAATGGCATCATATATTGGGTGCTGCCTCAAAGCATATTCTGTATGATAATGTCCAACATAAAATATGAGGGGGGGTGGAGTAAAAGGATAGAGTTTTTGTATGTGATCAAAGTTAAGTTGTAATCAGCATAAAACAGACTGTAAAATCTATAGAATGCTTTATGTAAGCCTCATGGTAATGACAAAGAAGAAAACCTACAGGGACTTCCCTGGTGACACAGTGGCTAAGATTCCATACTCCCAATGCAGGGGGCCTGGGTTCCAACCCTGGTGGGGAAACTAGATCACACATGCATGCCACAACTAAGGAGCCCACGAGCCTGCTACAACTAAGACCTGGTGCAACCAAATAAATAAATAAATAAAATATTTAAAAAAAGAAAAAAACCTACAGTAGATAAACAAAAGACAAAGAGAAGAGAATCAAAGTATACCACTATGGAAAATCATCAATTCATAAAGGAAAATAGCAAGAGAGGAAGAAAGGAACAAGACAACTACAAAACATCCAGAAAACAATTACTAAGATGGGATTAGTAAATCCTTACATATTAATAATTACTCTAAAGGCAAATATATTAAACTCTCCAATCAAAAGGCATAGAGTGGCTAAGTGGATTTTAAAAAAGGACTCAACTATATGTTGCCTACAACAGATTCACTTCAGTTTTAAGGATATACATAGGCTAAAATTGAGGGTTTGGAAAAGGATATTCCATGTAAATGGAAAACAAAGAGATTAGTGGTAGCTATAGTTATATCAGGCAAATAGACTTTAACTCAAAAACTGTAACAAAAGATAAAGAAGGTCATTATACAATAATAAAGGGGTCAATTCATCAAGAGGATATAATAATTGCAAATATATGTGAATCCACCATTGGAGCATCTAAATATATAAAGCAAATACTAAAAGATCTGAAGGAAGAAATAGAAAACAATGCAATAGTAGGGGACTAGAATACCTTACTTTCAACAACGGATAGATCACTCAGACAGAAAATCAACATGGAAATGCTGGATCTGAATTATACTTTATAGCAAATGAAGCTAACACACATATGCAGAATATTCCACCAACAGCAGCAAAACACATTCTTCTCAAGTGCACACAGAACATTCTCAAGGATAGATCACAAAACAAGTCTTAAGAAATTTTTAAAAATTGAGATTATACCAAGTATTTTTTCTTACAATAATGGTATGAAACTAGAAATCAATAACAGGAGGAAAACTGGAAAATTCACAAATGTGGGGAAATTAAACAACACACTTCTTATCAATCAATGGATCAAAGAAGCAATCAAAAAAGAAATTTAAAAAATCTCAAAACAAATGAAAATGGAAACACAACACACCAAAACTTATGGGATTCAGCAAAAGCAGTTCTAGAGGGAAGTCTATTGTGGTAAATGCCGACATTAAAGGAAAAAAGATCCCAAGTGAACAACCTAACTTTACACCTCAAGGAAGTAGGAAAAGAAGAATTAACTAAGTTTGTTAAAGTTAGCAGAAGGAAGCATATAACAAAATCAGAGCAGAAATAATGATATAGAGACCAGAAAGATAATAGATCAGTGAAACGAAGAGCTGGTTGTTTAAAAAGATAAACAAAATTGAGAAACCTTTAAGCTAGACTAAGAAAAAAGAGAGGACTTAAATAAATAACATCAGAAATGAAAGAGGAGACATTACATAGATACCACAGAAATACAAAGGATTGTAATAGACTACTATGAACACCAACAAATTGGAGAGCCTTGAAGGAATGGATAAATTCCTAGAAACATACAACCTACTAAGACTGAGTCATAAAGAAAGAGTAAACCTGAACAGACTAATAATGAGTAAGGAGATTGAATCCATAATCACAAACTTCCCCAAAAAGAAAATCTAGGACCAGATGGTTTCACTGGTGAATTCTACCAAATATTTAAAGAATTGATACCAATCCTCCTAAAACTCTTCCAAAAAGTAGAAGAGGAGGGGACACTCCCAGACTCATTTTGCAAGGCCAGCATTACCCTGATAACAAAGCCAAAGACACTGCAAGAAAATAAACCTACAGGTCAATAAACTAATGAATATAGATACAAAAATTTTCAACAAAATATTAACAAATAGAATCCAATGAACATTAAAAGGATCATACACAATGGTCAAGTGAGATTTATCCCTGGGATGCAAGGATGATTCCACATACACAGATCATTCAATGTGATACACCACATTAATAGAATGAAAGATAAAAACATATGATCACCTCAACAGATACAGAAAAAACATTTGACAAAATTCAACATTCCTTCATAAAAAAGTTCTTAACTAATTGGGTATAGAAGGAACATACCTTAACATAATAAAGGTCACATATGATAAGCCCACGGTGAACATCATACTCAGTGGTGAAAGGTTAAAAAAATTTCCTCTGAGATCAGGAATAAGACAACTATGCTCACTCTTACTACTCCTATTCAACATAGTACTAAAAGTCCTAACCCAAACAATTAGGTAAGAAAAGGAAATAAAAGGCATCCAAATTGGAAAGGAAGAAGTAAAATTGTCCCTGTTTGCAGATGCTATAATCTTATATGTAGAAAATCCTAAAAACTCCACCAAAAACTAGAAGAACTAATAAACCAATTCAGTAAATTTGCAGGATACAAAATCAACATACAAATATCAGTTGTGTTTCTATATACTAACAACAAATTAGCTCAAAAAGAAATAAAGAAAACAATCTCATTTACAATGTCATCAAAACCAATAAAAATACTTAGGGATAAATTTAATGAAGTAGGTGAGTTATCTGTACACTGAAAACTGTAAGACTTTGATGAAAGAAATAAAAGAAGACACAAATAAATGGAAAGATATTTCATGCTCATGGATCAGAAGAATGAATGTTGTTTAAATGTCCATACTACACAAAGCCAAGTATAGATTCAAGGCAATTCCTATTAAAATTTCAAGGATACTTTTCACAGAGATAGAAGAAAAAAATCCTAAAATTTGTATGGAACCACAAAAGATCCCGAATAGCCAAAGCAGTCTTGAACAAGAACAGTGGTGG
This sequence comes from Orcinus orca, assembly GCF_937001465.1. Taxonomy (NCBI): domain Eukaryota; kingdom Metazoa; phylum Chordata; class Mammalia; order Artiodactyla; family Delphinidae; genus Orcinus; species Orcinus orca. The sequence continues at coordinate 56,593,569 of NC_064573.1, forward strand.
TGACCTTACACTGTCTGACTTCGAACTACATTACAAAGCTGTAATAATTGAAACGGTATGGTACTAGCATTAAACAGACACATAGACTAATGGAACAGAATCAAAAACCCAGAAATAAACCCTTGCATATGCGGTCAAATAATATTTGACAAGAGAGCCAAGAATAATCAATGGGGAAAGGACAGTCTCTTCAATAAACAGTGCTCAGAAAATTAGATAATCACATGAAAAACAAAGAAACTGGATATCTATTTTATACCACTCATGTAAATTAACTTAAAATGGATAAAAAACTTAAACATTAGACATGATGTTGTAAAACTCCTGGAAGAAAACATACAGAAAAAACTCTTTGACATGGATCTTGGCAATGATTTATTGGATATGACACCAAAAGCAAAGTGACAAAAGCAACAATTAGTGAGGGGGACTACATCAAACTAAAAACTTCTGCACCACAAAAGAAACAATCAAGAAAATGAAAAAGCAAACTATGGAATGGAAAATATCTGCAAACCATCTATCTGGTAAGGGGTTAGTATCCCAAATATATAAAGAACTCATACAATTCAATAGCAAAACTCCAAACAATCTGATTTAAAAAATGGGCAGAGGAACTGAGTAGACATTTTTCCAAAGAAGACATCCAAATGGCCAGAAGGCACATGAAAAGATGCTCAACATCACTAATCACTGGGAAATGCCAATCAAACCCACAATGAGATACCATCTCATGCCTGTTAGAATGGATATTTTATATACATATAAAAAGACAAGATGGTGGTGAGGATATGGAGAAAAGGATGCCCTTGTGCACTCTTGGTGGGAATGTAAATTGGTACAGTCACTATGGAAAACAGTATGGAGGTTTCTCAAAACAATTAAAAGTTGAACTATCATAAGATACAGCAATCCTGCTTCTGGATATACATCCGAAGGAAACAAAAATAGGATGTCACAGAGATAACTGCTCTCCCATGTTCACTGCAGCACTATTCACAATAGCCAAGAATGGAAACAACCCAAGTGTCCATTGACAGATGAATGGATAAAGAAAACGTGGCATGTATATATACAATGGAATATTATTCAGACAAAAAAGAAGGAAACCCTGCTATTTGTGACAACATGGATGAACCCTGAGAACATTATGCTAAATGAATAAAGTCAGACAGAGAAAGACAAATATCGTACAATTTCACTTAAAGAGTCGAACTCACAAAAACAGAGAGTAGAGTGGTGGTTACCAGGGACTGGAGGTGGAGGAAACGGGGAGGTGTTGGTCAAAGTGTACAAACTTCCAGTTATGAGTGAATTCTGGGGATGTAATATACAGCATGGTGCCCGTAGTTAACAATACTGTATTGTATTAAGAGAGTAGATCTTAAATGTTCTCCACACACACCAAAAAATGGTAACTATGTGAGGTGATAGAGGTACTAACTAAACTTGTTGTGGTCATCATTTCACAATATGTATATATGTGTGTCAAATCATCACACTGTACACTTTAAACTTACATATATGTCAATTATATCTCAACCAAATGTAAAATAGCTAGCTAGTGGGAAGCAGCCGCATAGCACAGGGAGATCAGCTCGGTGCTTTGTGACCACCTAGAGGGGTGGGATAGGGAGGGCGGGAGGGAGGCTCAAGAGTGAGGGGATATGGGGACATGTGTATGCATATGGCTGATTCACTTTGGTGTACAAGAGAAACTAACACAGTACTGTGAAGCAATTATACTCCAGTAAAGATCTATTAAAAAAAAATAAACAGAAGAAGAGAAGAAAGAGGCCTAGGATAAACCCTAGGGAGAGAAAAGGAAGCTTACAAAGAATTAGAAAAAGCAGCCAGAGAAACAGGGGAGAAACAAGAAGAGTAGGCGTTGTGGTAGCTAAGGAAACAAAATATCTCAAAGAGGGAGATTGCAGTGGTGTCAAATGGTGCAGAAAATGAGGAATGATTGGGGAGGTCTTTGATGACCTTGGCAAAAGCACTTTGGGGGAATGGTGAGGGTGGAGACAAAAAGGGGAGCGGTGGGGGGGCTGAAGTCGGAGAGGAGGCGAGGTGGTGGGGCAGCTGTGGTCAGAGTGGGGCGTGTGAAAGCCAAGTCAGTTTCCTGAGTTGCCTTTGCAGTTCTTTCTCTGCCCACTGGCTCCCACCCCCGCCTCACGCCCACACACGTGCGTTCCTCTACAAATACTGCTGGCGGCAGGAGCCCCGTACATCCTGAAATTGGGTGGCAGACTTCCTAGATGTCTTTCATCCTTCATCCCTCAGGTCCACCCCCCGCAACCGCAGGCGCAAATGGGTCGTTATCCGTAGCTTCCCAGCTGGCTTCCCCAAAGCTAGTTTTGTTTGTTTCCAATTTCACACGCCACACTGCCATCAACTTTTAAAATGCAGATATGATTATCTTTTCCCTCTGATTAAATTAAGGACACTCCAGTGCGTGTAAGTTATGTGCAAATTGCTCATCATAACCTCCTAGGCTTTCCAAATTCTGGTTCCTGCCCCTCCCTCTCCTCTTGGCCAATGAAGCTACGCTCTTGTAACTACAGCTCCTCAGACTTTTTTCAAACTAGCCCTGCTCTTGTGTCTTTTCCTTTTTCCAGGTGTTTGGAAGAGTTTCTACTCATCTTTCAAGATCAGCTTCAAGCACTTCTTCCATGGTAATCCCCTCCCTGTCCACCCCATGATCACTCCTGTCCTTCATTCTTTATTTCTGTTATTGTTTGCTACCTTTTATCCCATCCATCCTTTATTGTGTTGTATGTTTACCTTCCCCAGCAGACTATCACTTCCTGGATCACAAAAACTATGGTATTCATCTTTGTATTTCTAGGATTTATGACAGTGCCTGGCATGGTGAGTGAATCTTAAATTGCTGTATCAACTACAACTAGGGGAGCAGTACTGATATTTCTGATATCTCTGTTCCTGCTTTACCAATATCAGAGGTCTGTCTGCAGAGCAATGAAGGATGTGCGCCTCATCATCACATTAAGTCCCCAGGTGTCCCTGGGCTCCAATGAGCAAGCATCCTCTCCTCAGCAGACCTGGGTCTTTTGTTCAAGTCCACCTGAGATATCAAAGACCTTTCTTCCCATTGTCAGGACCCTGGAGCTCTTTTCTTGGCTTTTCAGTCCAATCGGCTTCCTGAGGATTCTGCCCCAGAGACCCAGAGGGAGCCCCATGGGTGGGTACGAATGGGATGCCAGATGGCTACTCCTTCTTGTGCCCTGACTGTGGACTCAGGGCTAAACGCGATATCTGCTTCTGGGAAATATCAAAAGATGGAAGTAACAAAAGCTACTGTGGCACCAGTGAGGCCAGTCTAGGTAAAACTGAAAAACAAGAAGTACTCCAAATGCACCTATCTTTTACTCTTTCTTCCATCTGATTATACTTTTTCTGCTTTTATCCTGTTCATATCTGCTTTAGACCAGTTGACAGTGTGTACAAACAATTTTTTTCTTGGTCACTTCTTTAAGTAGATCACATTTTCACTTGGTCTGGGTTGCTTTAAAAGTTCCCCCATTACGCGCTATTACAGTTTAATTCTTGAATTCTGATAGCATAAAAAGAAAATGGCTCCACGCTTGTGTCCTGCTTGAGATCACTTAGGCGCGACCGAATTCCCATCCACTAAACTGATACCAATAGGAGTCATGGAAGATCGTTCTTAACAGGCCAGTCTGTAGTAACTGTTCCTGCTGTAAAGGGATTTCCACTTCATTTATATAGTACTTCATTTTTTAATGTGTTCTAAGGAATAATCCGACAGGGTCTAATTCAACCATTTCTATAGATCAGTTATTTCAAAGGTAATAACCTGCCTTATAAAGTGACTGAAATTATTGTCACCTCCATGTGGGTTTCCCAGAATGGCACTTTTTGAACGAAACAGGAACATCATTATGTACTTGGGTCACGTACTCCATGTTTCTGTGTCTTTCCTCCTTGGGCAGATAAGACTGTAAAGGTGGTAGGAAAACACAGGCAACCAGTAACGAGGGCCTGGGGCCATCATGTAAGGCCAGACTCTTTCTCCCCTAATAGCCCAAATGGGGTACACTTCGCTGCCCCACTGTGTCTAGCACGTGGGGTTCTCCCTCTCTCTGTGTGTGAGGATTATAGACTAGGGTAGGGTCATACTCCAATGATGTAATGAGGGTGGCAATCTGCTTGTTTACCTGGCCAATTTCACCCCTGTGTGGTGCAGGGCTCAGGGTGAATTGCTATTTACCTGTCTACAGGTCTACTTTGTTATTCTCTTGTTTCCTACATCCCAGGCTGATTTGGGCAAAGTTATGTTTCAAAGTAAAAGTTGTCATTTACTGAATTACTCAGTAGCTCCCAAATGACTTTAAGGAAAGAATTAGTCATACTCCTTCCTGAGTGGTAACAATGAATCTTGACATAAAAGATGTGACTTCCTAAAGCCAGTGCTGCTCAGGACTGCCCCTAAGAGTCCCTTCACCAGGGCCACAGGACCCAGGAGGCCTTCAGGACTGTGACACCCAGCAAAGACACTGGCCATCTGCAGAGGTGGCCAAATTGTCTCTCGGAAAAATATTGCTCTAGGGCCTTGGAGCTTTCAAGTTTACTTTCGAGAATTCTCATTTCAGACAAACTCAGACCTATTGACTTGTGAGATTTGAGGAAAACAAAGATAATGTAGCGGAGATTTGCAGAGGTACCTAAAGTTCGTTCAGCAAGTGTCTTATTACTTTAGAAAAAGAAATGCCACGTTCTTGGGAAATCTAATTTGTTCAATAACAAATCATCCCAGAAAAATGACAACTCATGCTTAAAATGTCACAAGACTTGTACAATATTCCGGTGTTGAATCATTTATTCAGTAATATTGACTGTCACCTAGAGGTTATAGCCGAAAGGAGAATATCAAATTATGCGAGATTTTATCTGTAGTGCATATGTCAAGCTCAAAAGGAAATCATATTAAAGCAAAACCAAAAGCCTTTGAATGTCTTTCTGGACACTTGGAAATGGCAAACTGCTTCTTATATTCAGATTATCATTCCCAGGTGATGTCTTTTAGGTTGATTTCCAGGTTAATGTCAGAGATGATACCACAATCCCTCCATTCAAAGACTTGCCTAGTCTTGGATTGGAAGAAGGATTTATAGTTTCCAATGCCAGGTGTGAATGAAAAATGTTATGTCATGTTAAAGTCTCTAGTCAAGTAGAAACTACAATTAAGTTTGACCCCTGCCGTGCACCAAAGGAATAAGAACTCTACTGATAGATAAAGAATCTGGCACAGGGAGTGAAAATAATTTAGTGGAGCCCAAACCCATATCAGAAATACTATTAAATAGTCATTTGTATGTAGCCCAAGGGTGAGATTAGAAAGGCCCAGAGGTGCATTTTTATACCTCTGTCCTCATTTCGTCCAATGGCATAAAAGTCAAACATGAAATGAAGTGATAAGAGTTAACATTAACATTAATGTAATTAACATTAAATGTTAACATTTTCATGTTAAGAGTTTTTTCAATCATACACTCTCTTTAGGACATAGCAGGGCAGGAGGCACGGAGGTGGGGGTGGGGTGGAAGGGTGAACTAACCTATTGAATAGAATTCCTAAAAAAATTACAGGCAAATTGGCTTCATCTCTACACACTGACAACTAACAATGTGACCACCTAGAGGGGTGGGATAGGGAGGGTGGGAGGGAGGGAGACGCAAGAGGGAAGAGATATGGGAACATATGTATATGTATAACTGATTCACTTTGTTATAAAGCAGAAAGTAACACACCATTGTAAAGCAATTATACTCCAATAAAGATGTTAAAAAAAACAGTTCTATTTACAATAGCATTAAAAAAATACTTAGGAATGAACTTAACCAAGAAGTCAGAAGACTTGTACACTGAAAAATATAAAACATTGGCAAAAGAAATTAAAGAAGACACAAATAAATGGAAAGACATCCTGCATTCATGGATTGGAAAACTTAATATTTTTAAGATGTTAATACTACCCAAAGTGATCTACAGATTCAATGCAATCCCTATCAAAATCTCCCAATGATGTTTTTTTGCAGAAATAGAAAAATTCATCCTAAAATTTATATGAAACCTCAGGGGACTCTGAACAGGCCAATCTTGAACAAAGTTGGAATTCTCATACTTCGTAATTTCAAAACTTACTACAAAGCTACCATAATCAAAATAGTGTGGTCCTGGCATAAAGACAGACATATAGACCACTGAAATAGATTAGAGAGCCAAGAACTAAATCCCCACATATATGGTCAAATGATTTTCAACACAGGTGTCAAGAACATTCAATGGGGAAAAGAATCTTTTCAACAAATGTTGACACAACTAGATATCCATATGTAAAGGAACAAAGTTGGACTCTTACCTTATACCACATGCAAAAATTAACTCAAAATGGATTAAAGACCTAAAAGTAAGAGCTGAAACTATAACACTCTTAGAATAAGACATAGGGGAAAGACACATGTCATTGGATTTGGCAATTAATTCTTGGATATGACATCAAAAGCATTGGCAGCAAAAAGAAAACTAGATAAATGGGATTTCATCAAAATTAAAAACTTTTGTGCATCAAAGGATACTATCAACAGAGGGAAAAAGCAACCCACAGAATGGGAGAAAATGTTTGCAAATCACATTTCTGATGAGGGGTTAATATCCACAATCTGTAAAGAACTCCAACTCGACAACAAAAAAAACAAACGACTTGATAACAGGGTAAGGAGTTGAAAAGAAATTTCTCTAAAGGCATGCAAATAGCCAATAAGCACATGAGAAGATGTTTAATATCATTTATATTTAGGGAAATGCAAATCAAAACTACAAGATACCACTTCACACCTATTAGGATGACTGTTACTAAAACAACAACCACCCCTGAGCCAGAAAATAACAAGTATGGGTGAGGAATTGGTGAAACTGGAACCCTTGTGCACTGTTGGTGGGAATGTAAAATGGTATAGCCACTATGGAAAACAGCATCTGATCTAGCACTTCTACTTCTGGGTATATACTCAAAAGAACTGAAAGCAGGCTCTCAAAGATATATTTGGATAACCATGTTCATAACAGCATTATTCACAATAGCCAAAAGGTGGAAATAACCCAAGTGTACAACAGATGAATGGATAAACAAAATGTGGTGTAATGGAATATTATTCAGTCTTTAAAAAGAAGCAAATTTTAACATCTGCTACAACATGGACAAACTTTAAAGTCATTATGCTAAGTGAAATAAACCAGTCACAAAAGGACAAATACGGTATGATTCCAGTTATATGAAGTACCTAGAATAGTCAAATTCATAGAGACAGAAAGTAGAATGGTGGTTGCCAGGGGCTGGGGGGAGGGAGGCTGGGGAATTATTGTTTCATGGGTACAGAGTTTCTGTTTGGGATGATAAAAAAGTTCCAGAGATGGATGGTGGTGATGGTTGCATACTATGTGAATGTATTTAATGCCACTGAATTTCACACTTAAAAATGGTTAAAATGGTAAATTTTATGTTACATATATTTACCACACATACAAAAAAAATTGCAGGCAACCCTATAAGGAGGGTTTAGGGTATAATCAGTTAAAGATGATAATTTGTGCATTCTCTCTGATAAAGTAACACAAAAAGTCCTCTGTAAGTAAGCATGTATCATATTTTCCTTGGAGGTAAAGGTATTATATTATCTAAATATGTTCTGATTTCTAAATTTTAACCAAAGGAATAATAGAAGGAAGTTAAACATTATTGACTTATTGTTGATTCCCATACTTATGTTGCGAAAGCATTAGAAGCATGAATGCAAAACGTCAAGAATTAAACATACTTCCAGAATAATCGGTAGCTGAAAGAAAACGTAGCAACAGGAAGTAGATTTGTTTCTGGAGAGAAGACTCAGACTTCCGAGCCTCAGGTTGTATTGAAATATCTCTGGGAATGTTGCCTTTAAATATGTATTCAGAGATGCTTCTGGGCCATTGAGGAAATGTGTTCAGGGACAGGAAAGACAGAAAAATAATTGATCAATAAAACTTTTGATTTTTTAATGTAACACAGAGTTTCTTCATAGCCATATTTACAATTTTTATGTTTTGTTTAGTCTCTCCTGTACCAGAATACAAGCTCCATGAAGATAGAGTTCTTATCTGCCTAAATCACAGGCGCCACTCTGTATACAACAAAATCTAGCATGTAGAGAACATTTATTATATACTTGCTGTGTGAAGGAATAAATGACTCTCTATTTCTAACACTACCTAACACAGTGCCTTATGCGTGAAAGATAATAGATAATAAATAGTCGTTGACCTGGTTATATATGCAAAAAGAAGACTGATGTGAGTTGAGTTACAAGTTGACGACGGCACACTAGGGCTTTTGCTAGGATCTCAAGGAATAGGTATTGTATTTTACTTAAGGCTCCATTGATTGAAAGATGAACGATTATTTTAGGAAAGCTTAAGAAAGAAAAAAATTTGCTGATTAAGCCATGACCAAACATCAATGGTAATTGTAAAATCTCTCCCATCTTGACTGCAGAGATTTTAAGAATACAAAGAATGCGCATCTTAGGATCTAAGAGATATAGTATATAACACAGAATTTCCCCTAAGACCTACTGTAATATGTCTCTCTTTTCATGGAAACCTTGGACTGAAAAGAACCCCGAAAAGGGCATTAGTCTAAATTTTCGTACAGTGCTAAGGCAAACATTTGTTCATAGAATGATGGGAAGGAAATGTAGGTCCATATAAGCTCAGTTATGTTTAAGCAGCATTTGAGATGTGGAAAAAGATGGAACTGAAATGCTTTTCCTCTTCAATCCTTACTACTTTATCAGATTCCAAGCACACATTCTTATGAGAAGAAAGAAGGAAGCAGCAGCAGAAACAAGTATGAAGGGAGTCTGGCGGGAACCTTCTAAAGACCACCTTGTACCAATGACAGGTGAGAACCCAAAGAAGATGCAGGGAGACCAGCTAGGAGGCTCCCCAGTAAGTGATGCTGGTAGCTTACACTAGGATGGTGGAAGTGGGGATGCAGATTCAGGAGACAGTGTAGAGGCAACATGGACAAGATTTGGTGATGCATTACATTGTTTTTCCTTCCCCACCCCAATCATGTTTTTTAATTGTTTGGCAAGGACTTGTAGTGATAAATGCCTTTGATTCTAAGTTTAATTTTATTTATTTATTTATTTTTGGCTGTGTTGGGTCTTCGTTTCTGTGCGAGGGCTTTCTCTAGTTGTGGCAAGCGGGGGCCACTCTTCACCGCGGTGCGTGGGCCTCTATCGCGGCCTCTCTTGTTGCGGAGCACAGGCTCCAGACGCGCAGGCTCAGTAGTTGTGGCTCACGGGCCTAGGTGCTCCGCGGCACGTGGGATCTTCCCAGACCAGGGCTCGAACCCTTGTCCCCTGCATTAGCAGGCAGATTCTCAATCACTGTGCCACCAGGGAAGCCCCCTGATTCTAAGTTTAAACAGCAGCACACACTAGGAAACATTCCATTATTTAAAAAAATGTATATTTGACTTAAAGTTTCTTTCAGTAGCAGAAATAACAAGATTCCCATATTTCTGAGGATATTTTTCATTTAATTAGTTTATTTTTATTTATTTATACTTTTAAATAAAATTTTAAAATTAATTATTTTTGGCTGCATTGGGTCTTTGTTGCTGTGCATGGGCTTTCTTTAGCTGCAGCAATCAGGGGCTACTCTTCGCTGTGGTGTGCAGGCTTCTCATTGCGGTGGCTTCTCTTGTTGAGGAGCACAGGCTCTAGGCATGTGGGCTTCAGTAGTTGTGGCATGCTGGCTTAGTAGTTGTGGCTCGCGGGCTCTAGAGCGCAGGCTCAGTAGTTGTGGTGCACAGGCTTAGTTGCTCCGCGGCATGTGGGATCTTCCCAGACCAGGGCTCGAACCCGTGTCCCCTGCATTGGCAGGTGGACTCTCAACTACTGTGCCACCAGGGAAGCTCCCAGTTTATTTTTAAATACTAAAATTTTAAAGACAGAAAGAGTTCCCAGGGTCCGACTGGCATAGAATGATAAAGGTGTGCTGTTTCTTAAAGGGCCTGGCTTCAGGGGGTATTTAGAAATTAGGGGCTTGTACCCCTAAAAACTGTCGTTGTGCTCACCGCACTGCTGTGGTCACGACCAAGTTGAGGTACCTTCTGTACGGATCCATGCAGTAAATTCTCATTGTACTTACTGTGAATTACCTATCCACCTACTGATAATCTCTAAAGTGCTAACAAAGAAGAAATAACATAAAATTCCAAGTCTAGGGGTTCTTTGCACAATTACTATAAAAATTAGAGGTAACCGTAAGGTCGGGACCTCCATCGCCACCTGTGTCCACTTTTTTCCTTTCCACACACTCTATTGTATTCTGACCTAGATTATGAACAGATTGAAAGATCAATTGTAAACTACAGTAAACAAAATTACATTTGTGTGTGTGTGAGATTTAAGAGTAAGATTTTCAAGAAGGAGAAGATTGAGTAGCATAGCTCCTACTGAATTAAAATGATATAGCAAGTTAAAAACAAGGGCAAATTTATATTTTTTAATAATTCTGTGTATATAATACAGCACTTACATAGGAAGTAGAAAATGCTGGAAGCCATTCATTCCACTCTATTTCCACTGCCTCTAACTTCAGTGACATCTGACAGAGTGGGGTGGACTTTTAAAGACACAGTAGAACCAAGATCTGTAACTGGACAGAGAAAAAGCTAGCATTGAATCCTCAGCTCTAGCTAGAGGCTTATGTATGAAAAGGCTTTACAGAGATCCATATCATTGGGACCGTCAACAATTGGATTTTTTACTCTCTCCCTAATTATACTCTAGCTTTAAGATTTAGGATTCTGGCTTCTACCTCATTCCACTTTAGTTTCCCTCCCTTAATTTTTAATCTTGACTTAAAAAGAAAGACTTTAAATATATTCAAACACTGAATTCTACTTGGGCTACAGCAGGTGTGTTATTTTGAAGAAGATGAAGCTCTTTGCTCTATAAACATCTGTTATGGAGTGAATTGTGTCCTAGGACGCTGAAGTCCTAACCACCAGTACCTGGGTAGGGGAAGTAAGGTCCTGCCAACACCTTAATTTCAGGCTTCTATTCTCCATAACTGTGAGATAATATTGATACATTTCTGTTGTTTGAAGTAACCCAGTTTGTGGTCCTTGTTAAGGCAGCCCTGGGAAACAGATAAACCCCTCATCTATCCATCTATTTATCCTTACGCCCATCTCCTCATTCATTCATCCATTCATTCAAATAATATTTATTTAGCACTTGCTGTGTACCAGGCAAAGTGCTAAATATTTCCAAGGAGGCAAAGAAGAGAAAGAAACGATCTCTGGCCCTAAGACCTTTTGATCTCAGGAGACAAGAGACTTTGGGACACAAGGAGGAGGGACTGACTCTTCCTGGCATGTGGAGACGGGGATGGGTGTTGATCGTGGAATATGTAACAGAAAAGAAACTTAAAGAGTGGCCTTAAGACGGTGATGGTGGAGAAAACTTGCATTTCAGATATAAGAATTTAAGATGCAGTGAAGGGAATTTACAGTTTAATTTTTTTAGCTCTAAATAAAGGAGACAGATGCCCTTACAGCCTGTGACTGGCCCAGCGTCACACAGCTAGTGGTGGAGCCAGGATGAAAATTCCTGAGAAGAAAAGCTTCTATGTGCTACCCACAGTGCAGGGGCTGTACCTGCACCATCTTCCTTAGCCCTCACCTCAGTCCTCCTTTTCAAAGAAGGAATCTTAAGGTCCAGAGAGGTGATGTGATTTGTCCAAGTAAACTGAATTGTCTATTAAATGGCAGAGTCCAGGTCAGAGCTGCCTTCGAACTCTTAGGGCCCTGCATTATACAACATACCCCAGGTTTTAGAAATTCCAGATCTACTTTTCTTTCCACTCTCCCACATCTCCTTACAACAATTTATAAAAGATCACATTAAAATGAGACAGTTCCTTGTAAAGTCAATTAAAACTCCTGGAAAGAAACTAGAATTAAACATGTAATTGTGCCTTTAGGCCTCACATTCTTTTAGCCTCAACGGAATGTACTATTCATAAATCATGTGAGTGATACAAGCATATTCATGTATTCATATAAATATTGAAATTAAATTACCATTCCTATTGTCATTGCAATCGTCACAGACAATAGATAAGATTTATTTCTCTTTCAAATTTCAGAGGGAGAAAAATATAATGAAAACTATTGTTCTACATTGATGTCCAGAGTGGTTCTGATACTAAGATGATTTAGTCCCAAGAATATTTCCAAACTGATTACAGATGCATACTGATGGTCTTAGAGTTTGTACATATGTACAATTTATATGGATAGAGAATAACTCTGAATCATTCAACAAATATTGTCATACTAGGGTAAGGCGGTATCCCTTGAAACTTGAAGAAGCAAACTGAGGACTAATAAAAGTAATTCAAACTTTACAGAGCAATAATCTATTTACAGATGCATTGTCCTAGGAGGTAAAGACAGTATAAACAAATTATAATGGTGTCATCATGTCCTGGGACTTTTCATGTTCTGGTCCATGGGGTCCAGGGGTAGGGCTGCCATGTTTACCAAAGGCTTGGGAACATACATGGGAAGGAGCTACAGAGAACTTTTGATCCTTAAGTATCTGTCTTAGTGAATCTCTGTAAATCTTCCTTCTGCATCTTCAGTGGGTGGCTTAGTACTCAGACCCTCTCAGTTCTGTTAAATGAGGCCATCTTAGCATCTACCAAACATGGGTCACTTCAAGGACACCTACATTATTGGAATCTGTAGCCAAAGGAAGGAAACCTCAAAAAAAGAAAACGAGTTCCTTTTCTGACCTTGAAGCCTCCCATTCTTGACTTCATTCCCTGAAGATTAACCTCTTTCACGGAACCTCATCCCCGATCTAGGAAATGACCACACCTTCTAGGGCAAATGAAGACTTCCGCACAGGGCTATGGGATTTTTCTAAGAGGCATCCACGGGCATTCATTATACTCTACAGGGATACAAGGCAACGCCCCCACATTAACATAGAAGAGCCACACAGCCAGGACTGCCTGCGGCGGGGGTGTGGCTTTCACTGCCACGAGGGTCGGATTTTTTCACAGCTGTCATTTGTTCAAGTGAATCAGAAACTAGAGAAAAATCAATGTGGCTCTCCGTAAGCATCATTTAAGAGTTTCAGGCCATAGAATTGATCCTACCTATGTATTTCTTCACTGAACTGTCACAGAAAGTGTAAGTATGTTATTTGGCTACAAAACACATAACTGATTTTCATTCCTGGCTTATAGAAATCAACCTTTTTACTTTACAGTGTACCCTATAATGAGCCAGTTCTCCTACCTGAGTTAAAAATGGTTTTCCTGCTCTCTCCCTGGTCTAGTGACTTTGTTTATGGTATCTTCTCAACAAAGGTTTTACATATTCTACAGTCTTTTTTCAAAAATAGCTTCTGGGTTTCCAGCCGTGAATAATAAGGTCTTCCTTGCTGTTTGGTTAGATAAAGTTTCATAGCATTTCTTATAAGTATTTTAATTATTTTATTAACACCAGTTACATCCATTGTGCATCTGGCATGAATTTTTGTCTATGCCTAAGTTGGAGGCCGTCTTTTATTTTCTTCTAGAAAGATAGATCTTTTTACACCAGCACGTTTATTAGACAAACCGTTTCTCCACTGGGTTAAATGTTTTTCGCGTAGTAATTCTCACTTACCGACGTTGTTTGTTGCTCCTTATTCTGTCCCATTGACCTGTCTCCGTTCTGACACCAGCACCATGTTCTGATGGCGGGGGCTTTACTCTGGGTGTTACTCCATGGCCTGGCGCAGCCCCACGTGAACGCTCAGATCTCCTGCAGGGGGAACTCAGCAGCTTAGCTGAGAGGAGTTAAGCGAGCTGCCGGGGTGCAGTGTTGGGGCCTGGCAGCCCCCAGCGAATGACTGAGCTGATGTGGCAGAAGCACGAAGCACGCCTGGTCACTTCTGCCCAGTGTAGGACGCCACCAGCCGCGGAGGTTTTTTTTCTTTTGGCGGTACGTGGGCCTCTCACTGTTGTGGCCTCTCCCATTGCGGAGCACAGGCTCCGGACGCGCAGGCTCAGCTGCCATGGCTCACGGGCCCAGCCGCTCCGCGGCACGTGGGATCCTCCCGGACCGGGGCACGAAACCCGTGTCCCCTGCATCGGCAGGCGGACTCTCAACCACTGCGCCACCAGGGAAGCCCCCAACCGCGGAGGTTTTGCTCCACCCAGAGCTCTCCACTGGGTTGGGCGGGACTTTGTCACGTCTGCAAGGCGGCTGAGGCTCTTCCTGACTCTTTCCTTTCACAGGTGTCAGGCCTCTTCAGGGCCTGAAGGCTTCCTCCCTTTCATAGGCATTCTTTCCCCTTCCCCTTCCCCCTCCCCAAATTAACCTCTTGTGCTCCTAACTCTATCTCAGTGCTTTCCAAGGACTCACACTTACACCCAAGGTAAATTCCCCTCCCCTCGCCTCACCAGATCTCCTTCTTCCCTTGGCTAGCCTTGGTCTTTTCTTCTTCCATATACATATCATATACATATGATCAGTGTACTACAGAATTATTTCCATCAAAGTTTGGGGGGCTTCCCTGGTGGCGCAGTGGTTGAGAGTCCGCCTGCCAATGCAGGCGACACGGGTTTGCGCCCCGGTCTGGGAGGATCCCACGTGCCGCGGAGCTGCTGGGCCCGTGAGCCATGGCCGCTGAGCCTGCGCGTCCGGAGCCTGTGCTCCACGACGGAGAGGCCACAACGGTGAGAGGCCCACGTACCGCAAAAAAAAAAAAAAAAAAAAAAAAAAGTTTGGGATTATAAATTGAATCACATTGAATTTTGGTGTTAATTTTGGGGAAACTGACACAATTTGTAATTATATATTTAACTGTGTATTTGCTTTATGTTTACATCTCCCACTAAACTGTAAACTCCATGAGAACAGGTATTTTGTTTATTTTGTTCACCGCTCTGTGCCTAACGCATATCCCAGTGCTGGTTCGTAACAGATACATGACAGATATTTGCTGAATAAATGAAATAACCAACATCCAAGGCTTATTACTTTAAAAGGTGAATAAAGACACTTAAAGCAGGGACTTCCCTGATGGTCCAGTGGTTAAGACTCTGTGCTCCCAACACGGGGGGGCTGGGTTCCATCCCTGGGCAGGGAACTAGATCCCGCATGCCACAACTAAGACCAGCACAGCCACATAAATGAATAAATACCTTTTAAAAAGACATTTAAGGCAGGCAATATATGGTGAGGAGAGTAGTTGTTACTAATAACATTCTTTGGTAATTGAGCAATATATGATGCTGTTTCTTTTCTCCGTAACCAATTGCCCAATACAAATGGATTTTTTTATTAAAAAAATTTCATTTTAGATATATTAGCCAAACTTGGAATACATTTACCTACGGAAACAAAATTTATAAGTAGAAGTTAGATTATTATCCTATTCCACAGTGTACGCAACTCAAAACTATATTTTGGCTTAAACAGGCTTCTGTGGCACTAATTGCTATTTGGAAAAGTACTATAATAAGAATAAAAGCATTAACCAGTTCAACTGGGAAGACAGGAGATATCAGTCTGCTCTCTCCTACCATCCCCACCACTTATAACAGGAAAGGAAGCATAACACAGGGAAACAGCAGGTTCAAATTACATCCGCCTCACTTAGTGGCCAAATGACCTTGCAAAATTGACCTTTCAGTTTCTAAGCCTTATTTCTGTAGTATCTGTAGTGACGATGATGTTGTCTTTCAGCTCTTGTTCTTCATTAGGCGAGCACGCATCCAACTCACCTGGAGAGATCTTTTGAACCAAAACACAAGGGCCCAGATCCCAAGCTGGGATGGGGCCCAGGTATGTGGATTTAAAAGTCTGCTCACGTGACTCTGATGGGAACTTGCTCTTATCAGCCGGGAAGGTCTAAGTTATGCTGTAGTAATAAGAAATACTGAATTTCCTGTGGCTTAACACAAAAATTTATTTCCTATGCATGTTACATGTCCCATGTGGGTTTTGGGGGGTGGACTGCTTCACAGTTATTCGGGGCTCAGAATCACAGAGGCTCTGCTGTCTGGCGCATTCCCAGACAGGACAAAAGAGGAGTGTCATGCACAAGCAATTAAATGTCCTGAAAGTGACCTACGTCACCTGCTCACAGCATTTTGGCCAGAAGTAGTCACGTGACCCCGCCTCCCCACAAGAGGGCTGGGAAGTGCCTTCCTCTGGGTGCCCAGGAAATAATGAAGAACCTGTCTGGTGAGCAGGAGTAATGTCTACACACAGACGTTGCTAAGAATGAGCGCATTCAATTTGCTAATTAAATGAGATACTAAAAGTATGGAATTACTTATCTATCCAATATGGTAATCACTGCACATACATGGCTGTTTAAGTTTGAACTAAAACTGAATACAATTTAAATGCAGTTCTTCAATCACAGTAGCCATGTTTCAAGTCCAAAATAGCCAGATGTGGTTTATGGCTCCTCCACGGGACAGCTGAGATGTGAAAGACTTCCACCACTGCAGAAAGTTCTGTTGGACAAGGCTGGTCTAGTCCACAGTCGGTCTCCTTCCCTGTGTGCCATCCTTTTATTCTATACCCGCACACGGCCATTAGTAGAAACTCTGACAACATGCTGCAACTGCTCAGGAGCTCTCCACATGAAGGGCATTTGCAAGCTAGATGATCATAAGGCAGAGAATGTAGGTAGGGGCTGGGGGAGGGTGTGGGATACATTTTCAGGTTAGCAAAGCTAATGATAAAGGGCTAAAGAAGGATAGATATACGTAAAAAAGGGGTCAGGTGGAAGACGTGTGGGTCAAAAAGGGGATAAAAATGGTTGTCAAAGCAAACCTGTAAGGATTACAATTAAGCACATCGAGAAGGCAGGGAGAATTGATTTTCCACGTTTTTACAAATAGGAATCGTATGCTGAGTAAGTGGAATAACCAACCTTCATCTCTACTGAAAACAGAATCAAAGGTGATGGGATTAAATTTGATTTATGTATAGGGTAGGATGTATTGGGTGAAAAATAGCTGATTGCAAATACTTATCTATAGTATTGTAAAATGGAAGCCGTATTATATTTTTATAGTTTGGAGAAGACTGTACCCTTTGAAAATGTGGCACAATACGGTGTAAAATTTTGCTGAATGACCTCTCGATGCCTCTTCTAAAGCTGTGATTCTATTTGTGGGTCCCTCACATAGCCAGTGACCTATGATTCTGTAATTGTTTAGGACAGTGTCTCAAGTGTTGCCTGCAAGCTCCAGGAGGTCCCCAAGAACTTTCAGCTCAAACTGTTTTCCTAATAACACTGTTTTCCATTTTCAGTGTTGACACTTGCATTGAAGGTGCAAAAGCATTAGTGGATAAAACTGCTGGCCCTTTAGTACAAATCCAGCCAGTGGGACAAATCTGTTCTAGCAGCCATTGTCTTCAATACAATGCACTTGCAATAAAAAAATAAAAATTTAAAAATGCTAGTTTCACTGGGATGACCTTGAGGAAGCAGTAAAAACTACTAAGTTTATTTGATCTTGACCCTTAACATATCTCTGAATGTTTTGGTGGTGAAATTGGAAGTATGTGAAAAGCACTTCGGCTGCTACAGGTGCACGATGGTTGCCTGGTGGCCATTTGAGTTTATCTCAGGGACTTCCCTGGTGGTCCGGTGGTTAAGACTCCGCACTTCTACTGCAGGGGACACGGGTTCAATCCCTGGTGGGGGAACTAAGATCCTGCATGTGATCCCACACGTGGTGAGGCCAAAAAAAAAAAAGTCAATGAGCTGCAAACCCAACTTATGGTTTATTTTATGGGATATGATTGACTGAGAGACAAACCATAGCTAGTCAGACTTAGGGATTTGGCAGGTATTTTCTCAAAAACAAAAAGAGGGGATGAGGGGAAGATGGCGGAAGAGTAAGATGCGGAGATCACCTTCCCCCCCACAGATACACCAGAAATACATCTACACGTGGAACAACTCCTACAGAACACCTACTGAACGCGGCAGAAGACCTCAGACCTCCCAAAAGGCAAGAAACTCCCCACATACCTGGGTAGGGCAAAAGAAAAAAGAAAAAACAGAGGCAAAAGAATAGGGAAGGGACGTGCACCAGTGGGAGGGAGCTGTGAAGGAGGAAAGGTTTCCACACACTAGGAAGCCCCTTCGCGGGCGGAGACTGCGGGTGGCGGAGCGGGGGAGCTTCGGAGCCGCGGAGGAGAGCGCAGCAACAGGGGTGCGGAGGGCAAAGCGGGGAGATTCCCGCACAGAGGATCAGGGCCGATCGGCACTCACCAGCCCGAGAGGCTTGTCTGCTCACTCACTGGGGTGGGCGGGGCTGGGAGCTGACGCTTGGGCTTCGGAGGTCAGATGCCAGGGAGAGGACTGGAGTTGGCTGTGTGAACACAGCCTGCAGGGGGTTAGTGCACCACGGCTACCCGGGAGGGAGTCCGGGAAAAGTTTGGACCTGCCGAAGAGGCAAGAGACTTTTTCTTGCCTCTTTGTTTCCTGGTGCGCGAGGAGAGGGATTAAGATCGCTGCTTAAAGGAGCTCCAGAGACGGGCGCGAGCCGCGGCTAACAGCGCGGACCCCAGAGACAGGCATGAGACGCTAAGGCTGCTGCTGCCGCCACCAAGAAGCCTGTGTACGAGCACAGGTCACTCTCCACACCCCCCTTCCGGGGAGCCTGTGCAGCCCGCCACTGCCAGGGTCCAGGGACAACTCCCCCGGGAGAACACACAGCGCGCCTCAGGCTGGTGCAGCATCATGCTGGCCTCTGCCGCCGCAGGCTCGCCCCGCACGCCGTGCCCCTCCCCCCCCGCAGCCTGAGTGAGCCAGAGCCCCCGAATCAGCGGCTCCTTTAACCCCGTCCTGTCTGAGCGAAGAACAGGCGCCCGCCCTATACGCAGAGGCAGGGCCAAATCCAAAGCTGAGCCCCTGGGAGCTGTGAGAACAAAGAAGAGAAAGGGAAATCTCTCCCAGCAGCCTCAGAAACAGCAGATTAAAGCTCCACAATCAACTTGATGTACGCTGCATCTGTGGAATACCTGAATAGACAATGAGTCATCCCAAATTGAGGAGGTGGACTTCGAGAGCAAGATTTATGATTTTTTCCCCTTTTCCTCTTTTTGTGAGTGTGTACTTGTATGCTTCTGTGTGAGATTTTGTCTGTACAGCTTTGCTTCCACCATTTGTCCTAGGGTTCTATCCGTCCATTTTTTGGTTTGTTTTTGTTTTTCTTTAAAAAATTTTTTTTCTTAATATTTTTTATTTTAATAACTATTTTATTTTATCTTACTTTATTTTATTTTATCTTCTTTCTTTCTTTCCTTCATTCCCTCCTTCCTCCCTCGCTCCCTCCCTCCTTTCTTTCTTTATTTCGTTCTTTCTTCTTTTTCTCCCTTTTATTCTGAGCCGTGTGGATGAAAGGCTCTTGGTGCTGCAGCCAGGAGTCAGTGCTGTGCCTCTGAGGTGGGAGAGCCAACGTCAGGACACTGGTCCACAAGAGACCTCCCAGCTCCACATAATGTCAAACGGCGAAAATCTCCCAGAGATCTCCATCTCAACACCAGCACCCAGCTTCACTCAACGACCAGCAAGCTACAATGCTGGACACCCTATGCCAAACAATTAGCAAGACAGGAACACAAGCCCACCCATTAGCAGAGAGGCTGCCTAAAATCATAATAAGTCCACAGACACCCCAAAACCCACCACCAGACGTGGACCTGCCCACCAGAAAGAAAAGATCCAGCCTCATCCACCAGAACACAGGCACTAGTCCCCTCCACCAGGAAGCCTACACAACCCACCGAACCAATTTTAGCCACTGGGGACAGACACCAAAAACAATGGGAACTACGAACCTGCAGCCTGCAAAAAGGAGACCCCAAACACAGTAAGATAAGCAAAATGAGAAGACAGAAAAACACACAGCAGATGAAGGAGCAAGATAAAAACCCACCAGACCTAACAAATGAAGAGGAAATAGGCAGTCTACATGAAAAAGAATTCAGAATAATGATAGTAAAGATGATCCAAAATCCTGGAAATAGAATAGACAAGATGCAAGAAACATTTAACAAGGACCTAGAAGAACTAAAGATGAAACAAGTAATGATGAACAACACAATAAATAAAATTAAAAATACTCTGGATGGGGGCTTCCCTGGTGGCACAGTGATTGAGAGTCCACCTGCCGATGCAGGGGACATGGGTTCGTGACCCGGTCCGGAAAGATCCCACATGCTGCAGAGCGGCTAGGCTCGTGAGCCATGGCTGCTGAGCCTGCACATCCAGAGCCTGTGCTCCGCAACGGGAGAGGCCACAACAGTGAGAAGCCCACGTACCACAAAAAAAAAAACCCCCAAAACCAAAAAACTCTAGATGGGATAAATAGCAGAATAACTGAGGCAGAAGAATGGATAAGTGACCTGGAAGATAAAATAGTGGAAATAACTACTGCAGAGCAGAATAAAGAAAAAAGAATGAAAAGAACTGAGGACAGTCTCAGAGACCTCTGGGACAACATTAAACGCACCAACATTCGAATTATAGGGGTTCCAGAAGAAGAAGAGAAAAAGAAAGGGACTGAGAAAATATTTGAAGAGATTATAGTTGAAAACTTCCCCAATATGGGAAAGGAAATAGTTAATCAAGTCCAGGAAGAATAGAGAGTCCCATACAGGATAAATCCCAGGAGAAATATGCCAAGACACATAATAATCAAACTGTCAAAAATTAAATACAAAGAAAACATATTAAAAGCAGCAAGGGAAAAACAACAAATAACACACAACGGAATCCCCATAAGGTTAACAGCTGATCTTTCAGCAGAAACTCTTTCAGCAGAAACTCTGCAATATTTAAAGTGATGAAGGAGAAAAACCTGCAACCAAGATTATTCTACCCAGCAAGGATCTCATTCAGATTTGATGGAGAAATTAAAACCTTTACAGACAAGCAAAAGCTGAGAGAGTTCAGCACCACCAAACCAGCTTTACAACACATGCTAAAGGAACTTCTCTAGGCAAGAAACACAAGAGAAGGAAAAGAGCTACAATAACGAACCCAAAACAATTAAGAAAATGGGAATAGGAACATACATATCGATAATTACCTTACATGTAAATGGACAAAATGCTCTCACCAAAAGACACAGATTGGCTGAATGGATACAAAAACAAGACCCATATATATGCTGTCTACAAGAGACCCACTTCGGACCTAGAGACACATACAGACTGAAAGTAAGGGGATGGAAAAAGATATTCCATGCAAATGGAAACCAAAAGAAAGCTGGAGTAGCAATTCTCATATCAGACAAAATAGACTTTAAAATAAAGACTATTAGAAGAGACAAAGAAGGACACTACATAATGATCAAGGGATCGATCCAAGAAGAAGATATAACAATTGTAAATATTTATGCACCCAACACAGGAGCACCTCAATACATAAGGGGAAATCGACAGTAACACATTCATAGTAGGGGACTTTAACACCCCACTTTCACCAATGGACAGATCATCCAAAATGAAAATATATAAGGAAGCACAAGCTTTAAATGATACATTAAACAAGACGGACTTAATTGATATTTATAGGACATTCCATCTAAAAACAACAGAATACACATTTTTCTCAAGTGCTCATGGAAAATTCTCCAGCATAGATCATATCTTGGGTCACAAATCAAGCCTTGGTAAATTTAAGAAAATTGAAATTGTATCAAGTATCTTTTCCGACCACAACGCTATGAGACTAGATATCAATTACAGGAAAAGATGTGTAAAAAATACAAACACATGGAAGCTAAACAATACACTACTAAATAACGAAGTGATCACTGAAGAAATCAAGGAGGAAATAAAAAAATACCTAGAAACAAATGACAATGGAGACACGACAACCCAAAACCTATGGGATGCAGCAAAGGCAGTTCTAAGAGGGAAGTTTATAGCAATACAATCCTACCTCAAGAAACAGGAAACATGTTGAATAAACAACCTAACCTTGCACCTAAAGCAATTAGAGAAAGAAGAACAAAAAAACCCCAAAGTTAGCAGAAGGAAATAAATCATAAAAATCAGATCAGAAATAAATGAAAAAGAAATGAAGGAAATGATAGCAACTATCAATAAAACTAAAAGCTGATTCTTTGAGAAGATAAACAAAATTGATAAAACATTAGCCAGACTCATCAAGAAAATAAGGGAGAAGACTCAAATCAATAGAATTAGAAATGAAAAAGGAGAAGTAACAACTGGCACTGCAGAAATACAAAAGATCATGAGAGACTACTACAAGAACTCTATGCCAGTAAAATGGACAACCTGGAAGAAATGGACAAATTCTTAGAAATGCACAACCTGCCAAGACTGGATCAGGAAGAAATAGAAAATATGAACCAATCACAAGCACTGAAATTGAAACTGTGATGAAAAATCTTCCAACAAACAAAAGCTCAGGACCAGATGCCTTCACAGGTGAATTCTATCAAACATTTAGAGAAGAGCTAACACCAATCCTTCTCAGACTCTTCCAAAATATAGCAGAGGGAGGAACACTCCCAAACTCATTCTACGAGGCCACCATCACCTTGATACCATAACCAGACAAGGATGTCACAAAGAAAGAAAACTACAGGCCAATATCACTGATGAACATAGAAGCAAAAATCCTCAACAAAATACTAGCAAACAGAATCCAACAGCACATTAAAAGGATCATACACCATGATCAAGTGGGGTTTATTCCAGGAATGCAAGTATTCTTCAATATATGCAAATCAATCAACGTGATACACCATATTAACAAATTGAAGGAGAAAAACCATATGATAATCTCAACAGATGCAGAGAAAGCTTTTGACAAAATTCAACACCCATGTATGATAAAAACCCTGCAGAAAGTAGGCATAGAGGGAACTTCCCTCAACATAATAAAGGCCATGTATGACAAACCCACGGCCAACATTGTCCTCAATGGTGAAAAACTGAAAGCATTTCCACTAAGATCAGGAAAAAGACAAGGTTGCCCACTCTCACCACTATTATTCAACATAGTTTTGGAAGTTTTAGCCACAGCAATCAGAGAAGAAAAGGAAATAAAAGGAATCCAAATCGGAAAAGAAGAAGTAAAGCTGTCACTGTTTGCAGATGACATGATACTATACATAGAGAATCCTAAAGATGCTACCAGAAAACTACTAGAGCTAATCAATGAATTTGGTAAAGTAGCTGGATACAAAATTAATGCACAGAAATCTCTGGCATTCCTGTACACTAATGATGAAAAATCTGAAAGTGAAATCAGGAAAACACTCCCATTTACCATTGCAAAAAAAAGAATAAAATATCTAGGAATAAACTTACCTAAGGAGACAAAAGACCTGTATGCAGAAAATTATAAGACACTGATGAAGAAAATTAAAGATGATACAAACAGATGTAGAGATATACCATGTTCTTGGGTTGGAAGAATCAACATTGTGAAAATGACTCTACTACCCAAAGCAATCTACAGATTCAGTGCAATCCCTATCAAACTACCACTGGCATTTTTCACAGAACTAGAACAAAAAATTTCACAATTTGTATGGAAACACAAAAGACCCCAAATAGCCAAAGCAGTCTTGAAAATGAAAAATGGAGCTGGAGAAGTCAGGCTCCCTGACTTCAGACTATACTACAAAGCTACAGTAATCAAGACAGTATGGTACTGGCACAAAAACAGAAAGATAGATCAATGGAACAGGATAGAAAGCCCAGAGATAAACCCACACACATATGGTCACCTTATTTTTGATAAAGGAGGCAGAAATATACAGTGGAGAAAGGACAGCCACTTCAATAAGTGGTGCTGGGAAACCTGGACAGGTACACGTAAAAGTATGAGATTAGATCGCTCCCTAACACCATACACAAAAATAAGCTCAAAATGGATTAAAGACCTAAATGTAAGGCCAGAAACTGTCAAACTTTTAGAGGAAAACATAGGCAGAACACGCTATGACATAAATCACAGCAAGATCCTTTTTGACCCACCTCCTAGAGAAATGGAAATAAAAACAAAAATAAACAAATGGGACCTAATGAAACTTCAAAGCTTTTGCACAGCAAAGGAAACCATAAACAAGACCAAAAGACAACCCTCAGAATGGGAGAAAATATTTGCAAATGAAGCAACTGACAAAGGATTAATCTCCAAAATTTATAAGCAGCTCATGCAGCTCAATAACAAAAAAACAAACAACCCA
This sequence comes from Orcinus orca, assembly GCF_937001465.1. Lineage (NCBI taxonomy): Eukaryota > Metazoa > Chordata > Mammalia > Artiodactyla > Delphinidae > Orcinus > Orcinus orca. The sequence goes on from NC_064573.1 coordinate 56,617,935, forward strand.
ATCCAAAAATGGGCAGAAGACCTAAATAGACATTTCTCCAAAGAATATATACAGACTGCCAACAAACACATGAAAGAATGCTCAACATCATTAATCATTAGAGAAATGCAAATCAAAACTATAATGAGATATCATCTCACACCAGTCAGAATGGCCATCATCAAAAAATCTAGAAACAATAAATGCTGGAGAGGGTCTGGAGAAAAGGGAACACTCTTGCACTGCTGGTGGGAATGTGAATTGGTACAGCCACTATGGAGAACAGTATGGAGGTTCCTTAAAAAACTACAAATAGGGGCTTCCCTGGTGGCACAGTGGTTGAGAGTCCGCCTGCCGATGCAGGGGACGTGGGTTCGTGCCCCGGTCCAGGAAGATCCCACATGCCGCGGAGCCGCTGGGCTCGTGAGCCATGGCCGCTGAGCCTGCGCGTCTGGAGCCTGTGCTCTGCAACGGGAGAGGCCACAACAGTGAGAGGCCTGTGTACTGCAAAAAAAAAACAAAAAAACCTACAAATAGAACTACCATATGACCCAGCAATCCCACTACTGGGCATATACCCTGAGAAAACCATAATTCAAAAAGAGTCATGTACCAGAATGTTCATTGCAGTTCTATTTAAAATAGCCCGGAGATGGAAACAACCTAAGTGTCCATCATCGGATGAATGGATAAAGAAGATGTGGCACATACATAAAATGGAATATTATTTAGCCATAAAAAGAAACGAAATTGATCTATTTGTAATGAGGTGGATGGACCTAGAATCTGTCATACAGAGTGAAGTAAGTCAGAAAGAGAAAGACAAATACCGTATACTAACACATATATATGGAATTTAAGAAAAAAAAATGTCATGAAGAACCTAGGGGTAAGACTGGAATAAAGACACAGACCTACTAGAGAATGGACTTGAGGATATGTGGAGGGGGAAGGGTGAGCTGTGACAAAGCAAGAGAGTGGCATGGACATATATACACTACCAAACGTAAAACAGATAGCTAGTGGGAAGCAGCCTCATAGCACAGGGAAATCAGCTTGGTGCTTTGTGACCACCTAGAGGGGTGGGAGGGAGACGCAAGAGGGAAGAGATATGGGAACATATGTATATGTATAACTGATTCACTTTGTTATAAAGCAGAAACTAACACACCATTGTAAAGCAATTATCCTCCGATAAAGATGTTAAAAAAAAAAAGAGGTTCCCACTTCAAGGAAAAATACTTCAACTGAAATTATTTTTGCTAATAATGCAAGTCAAGCTTTCAAGTGAAAATGAGAATGGAAAACTTGTCTTTGCCACTGTAAGCTTTTCCGCTCTCTAACCCTTGAAGATTTTAAATATTGTGACATTAGTGGTTATACAAATGAAGGAGATTTTTTGGTATTGTATAATGAAATATGTCAGTGCTTAAAAGATCTGCGTAACCCAGTGAACGGTATTTTCCGAATGACCAATGCATAATGTTACAATCATCACTTAAATCATAAGTGCAAGATACAAGTCAATGTACAATAATGTGATAGAGTGTGAGAAGTATGTTGATACGGCTTCAGAGTCCCCACATATCACATGTGCAGTTTTGGTGTCATATTAAAGAATGCACAAAATTTTGCAAAAAATATTCTTTCCTTTTCCAAGTATTTCTGTGTGAGACTTGATTTTCTTCATATACTTCAACCAAATTAATGTATTGTAACAGATTGAATGCAAAAGCAGATATAAAACTCATCTACCTTTCTATTATTCCAGACATTAAAGAGATTTCTGAAAATGTAAAACAATGCCAGTGTTTTCACCTTTCGGTTTTGGAAAATAGACCTATTTTTAATAAAAATATGCTATGTATGCTCACATAAAATGGATTTATTATTTTAAAATAGATGCATATTTTTAACATTTCTCCCTTTAAATTTCTAACAACATAAATATTAGTAGATATAACTGACATAAAACACCTCTCTTTGGGTCCTCAATTATTTTTAAGAGTGTGAAGAGGTCCTGAAACCAAAACATTTGAGAACCACTGGCTTGGGACTTACTCTGCACTTTATAAAACAGAACACCATGGACAGCTCCTACAGCTGCTTCCACAGCACAGGAAATACCTAAGGTCTAGCACATAATAAAAAATGATAGAATTCCACGTGTTCACTCTATCAATCTTAAACATTGCAGGCCAGGACAAACTTTTCAGGGAGTTTTAGAAAAATATTTCAGAACTGAACTTAGGGAATATTTATTGCTACTGATCTTTCCTTAAGTGGACATTACATTTATTTTTATTTAAAATATCTCACTAAATGATCTAAAACTGCCAGAATGACACATTAGGTGATAGCATGCTATATTGTTCATAAATATGAATAAAACGTAAATCGTGTTTAAAAGGCATAGTCATCTGGAAGAACAGTTTTCTTTTTAAAAATGTACTGGAATTATAGGAACAGATGCACTAATTGATCTTTAGTTGCTATGCAAATGTTTTTAGGGTAAATTTTATTGTTATATAAACCTATCTACTACTTGTAGCAGGTGCTTATTTTTTTTAAATTTAAAGCCCTCATCACTGTGTAAGAATGTGGAATGAAACAACATGCACCGTGACTGGATAGGACAGTTGTTAGTTGTAAAGTCAGGCACACTAATAAAAGCATCTAAAAATAACTACACCAGTGCGCTTCCTTCCAAACTCTTCAAGCTGCTAAGAGTTTGCTGTTATCTCTAGATTAGAAATGGCTGTGATCATTCTGGTTTTTAAGAAAGGCAACAATATCCCATTTCAGAAAATTCACTATATAATATTTTATTTTAAGCATTTCACCCAATCATTAGATAAGACGTATATGAGAAATTTCCAAATGTTGTTAGATAATTACCTCCAAAAAATTGCATCTAGTTCATTTTTTTGAATTACTAAGCTGATCTTCTGTGACCAAAACAAGTGAGATAAAAAAAATAAAATATGATTAATATTAAGCAATTTTATTATACATGACCTTTCCAAATGTTGATCTCTTTGTTGACTTCTGGGGGTTGTAATAACCATCAAATTATATTTACATGTGAGTGAATAGAATGATATTGACATGGAGTGTATAAATATCTAAATATTGGCTTTTATGACAGTTCTAACATTGAAGCTTCAAAGATACACAGGCTTTGGAAAAGAGGAACCAAATATACTGAGGTCATTTCCTTTTGGAATTACTCTGTTATCGCTGTGGGTTTCCCTTTAGTCACTGTAAAGACATGCATGTAATACTGAATAAAGATTTTCATAATGAGATCTCATGTTTTTAAACCATATTTCATCCAAAGAATCAAATCTAATCTTGAATGTTTACTAAACAATGTTCAAAATCGCTCCCTGAAGCAGAGAAACTTAACTCTTCTTAATAGAAAGAAAACTAGAGATCATGAGACAATTGACAAGTACTTGCATTACGGTGTGTGCTCATTGCCATGCTAGGTAGGTATTGCTAGGTTAACCCCTATATTGAATATATTGAATATATTCAATATTCATATATTGAATACATGATCCCAACCTGCATGAAACTTACATCTAGTTGAGCAGTAGACGAAAGACATAGAATAGAGACAACTTCCATCCTAAGTCTGATTAAGAACACAGACAAGGAGGCAATCAATTTGGATTACTTTAACCTGCTGAATAAGCTTTACAGACAGGGAATCCGAGTTCTGCAAGCATGTATTAAGTGGGGCAGGACATGGGAATTTAGAAGTAGACGGGATATCCACTCTGACCACTGAAACCTTAGAGTCTGGTGGGAAAGACAAAGCAATGCCTTCAATAGAATATTCTACAACTAACAGCAGACGAATGCAAAGGGGCCAGTTTGGGGTGTTGCCCATGATGTCTGGGTCGAGCCCTGAAGAATGAGTAAAAGTTAACCCATTAGAGAAGATGGGACAGAGGCTCCAGGCAGAGGGAGCAGTGTGGATAAAGTCGCAGAGGGGTGAGATGGGACTTAGTATGTAGAGAACAAGAAATTATTTACTTTAGAATAAACGCAGGCAAAGGCTGATGCCACATCTACATCTGGCTGTGCAGGTAGTGGGCAGCGGGTCAATGAGGAATGGGGGTCAATTTGGGTCAGGGCTGGGGGGACCAAGCCTTTGGAGGGTGACGGGACTCCTGGTGTCCTGAGCTCTCTTTGACCCAGTCACACCCTGCACTCACATCTACATAATATTCTAATTATTTCAGGATCTCGGTTGAGAAAACCTGAGACTAAATGTTCTTGCTGGCATGAATGGGGGGACCACACAGAGGAGGACCCAGGAGCCACTTTTCCGGGTGGGACAAGTGCAAAGGCGGGGGTGCAGAGGCGGCTGCCTCAGTCTGAGCTTCCCTAGGGATGAGGATACAGCCTGATGCTGTCCCTTGTACGTGAGAATAAGCAGAGCGAGCTTATTCGTGAGATGCTGGGATGCAAGAAAAATCATCTCATTTCAATAATGTCGAAGCTCATTTCAATGGTGTGAGGGTTCAAACTTGGGTGCTTTGATTCGGGGTCTCTGGACTCCCGGGAAATTAAAACCTGAAACAGTTAAGGTCCCTCTGGGCCTGCTTCGGCCTAGTCTCTGCATGCTTCAGAGCAGAACTTCCTGACGGGTGCACGGGAGCAGGTGTGTTGTGAAACGCTGATTCTCCAATAGTCTCTCGTCTTCGGCCTGGATTATTGTGAAGGCCTCCTAATGTTCTTTCTGCTGCAATCCATGCCCCTTTGTAATCTGTGATGGTTCATTTTGTGTCAGCTTCACGGGCCGAAGGGAGGCCCAGGTAGCTGGTAAAACATTTCTGGGTGAGGATGTTTCTGGAAGAGATTAGCATTTGATTCAGTAGGCTGGGTAAAGACATGTGCCCTCACCAGTGTGGTGGGCATCACCTAAGCCACGTGGGGCCTAAAGAGAAATCAAGGTGAAGGGAGAGCGAATTTTCTCTCTCTGGAGCTGGAACGTCCATCTTCTTTTGCCCTCGGACACCAGAGCTCCTGCTTCTAAGGGCTTTGGTTTCTGGGGCTTAATACCAGCAGCCCTCTGGTTCTCAGGTCTTTGACCTCAGACTGGGAGTTACACCACCAGCTCTGCTGGTTCTCTGGCCTTGGAACTTAGAGAATGACACGCTGGCTCTCCTGGTTCTCCAGTTTGCAGACGGCAGGATGTGGGGCTTCCTGGCCTCCGTAACTGCCTGAGCCGGTTCCTGTAGTAATAAATGTCCTCTTCCACATACCCCTGTATGTCCATCGGTTCTGTTTTTCTGGAGAACCTTGAGTGATACATGCTCTATCTTCAACCAGCAGAGAAAATCATCCTTTAAATATATATATGTTTTATCCCCCCTCCGCTAATGCCCCGCATCAGCTTCTCACCCGGTTTAGAGGAAGTCCTCACAGGGGCCTACAGAGCTCTCTGTGGTCCGACCTCCGTTATGTCTCAGGTTTTATGTCATACTATTGCCTGCCATGGTTATTCGGCTCAATCTATGACTGTCATCAGCGTGTTTCTGGACCAAGCTGGACACACTCTTGTCTCACACTTTGCATATGTTCCTTATGTCGGCCTGGAACGCTCCTTCCACACAGCCTCATCTTTCCTGGGTCTTTGTCCAAATATCACCTTCTTGGTGAGGTCTTCCTTGACCATCCTATTCAAAATGGGCCAGCACCACCATTGCTAAATATCCCCCATTTTTTTTTCTCTGTATCATTTACTACCATATAAACATACTAAATATTTATTTTGTTTATTGTTTGTCTCCCCTGACTAGGATGTAAACTCCATGAGGGCAGGAATTTTTCATTATTGTTTTTGTTCAGCACTGACTCACTGGTATCTAGAACCTGACAAAGAATAAAAGATCAATAACTTTTTTTATATGAATAAGTAAATCTGACCTAATTGATATAAAAAGTTCAACTGGATTTTAAAATCCATTAACCTTATCACAAGAACTTAAAAATTACACTTGTCGGGCTTCCCTGGTGGCACAGTGGTTGAGAGTCTGCCTGACGATGCAGGGGACATGGGTTCGTGCCCCAGTCTGGGAGGATCCCACATGCTGTGGAGCGGCTGGGCCCGTGAGCCATGGCTGCTGAACCTGCGCGTCCGGAGCCTGTGCTCCGCAACGGGAGAGGCCACAACAGCGAGAGGCCCGCGTACCGCAAGAAAAAAAAAAAAAAAATTTACACTTGTCAATAGGAGAGCTGTTGCGATATTTAAATATAATATCCTTATAATATAAATTACATAAATTTAAATATAATAGCCTTATAAATTAAAAAACAAATTTCACAGTGGCTTTATTTATTTTTAAAATTTATTTATTTTTTTGGGCCACATGGCTTGTGGGATCTTAGTTCCCCAACCAGGGATTGAAACCGCACCCTCGGCAGTAAAAGCACTGAGTCCCAACCACTGGACTGCCGGGGAATTCCCGCCTTATAAATTTTGAATGATTGTAAAACCAATGACTGATACATTTTTCTTACCTATTGATTTAAAAAAAGGTTCTCATCAAGGGAGACTATCAGAATTTGAAGAAATCATCAATAAAATTTCTTGTTCAGGAATAACACGGAAACATTTCAAGCATACAGATATTAAAAAATACATTCATAGAAATATGAAACCATGTAGTTTACCATAACACTGAAAATATTTAAAAATATTATTTAAAAATCAGAATTATTTCCCCTAATATACTGTCTTTACATTTTATCATGATTCTGTAAATAAAAAATATTTTTTTCACAAAGCTCTACAGACATCCTCAAATCCTTCCATCTTACCCCATTTGCCATACAAAATTATGACATGTGATGTGTGCTATTAAGTAAGTAAGGTAGGGACGCACTAACATAAAGGGCTCACCATCAATCAGTGTCCTGACGTGTGAATATAGGCTTGAGAGATGGGGACCCAATGTGTCTACACTCTAGGTCATGGGGTGGGCTGGGAAGCCTGTGGTGTTGAAGCTGAGAAGGTGGGTAGGCTCTGACTGTGCGTGGCCTTGAAGGCCACGATGAACAGTTCGGACTTTATTTTATGGGGGTAGAGCAAGTGGTGGCAAATGATGTTCAGAAAATATTAGACCATGTCTACAGCATTCCAAAGGCCAAATGATCTATCGACATCCTCACAGTGGTCATTATTTGCATAGAACGTGATTTTCATTTCATTGAGACCATTTCATTGGTCTCACCCTTTCGGATTCAAGTCCAAATCCACTCCCTGCCCCTAGTCTATACCGTACCACCGCCTGCACGAAAATCAACCCGATAGAGACAGCTGTCTTCTACATTTGTCAATTAGCCTTGACCACAGCCTGTTTAAACTCGGAGGGCCATGTACACAGAAAGCCAAAGCTGCTTGTTCTTGATAAAAGTATGAGAAGGTTCTCTTTGGGGAGGAAGGGGCTCCCATAAATTCTGCTGTGATTATCCAAGTATGGGAGATTTTGCTTCAGGAAAGAAGTGGCCCTTTCAAGCGGAGTCCAGGCCTCCACGATCAGGACATTAGCAGCTATTCCAAGAAAGGAGGCTAAAAGAGGGAGCTGCCAACCTCAGAAGCCCGGACGGCATCCTGCAGTTCCCTACACTGTAGCCGACCTGAGTTACCACCCCTGAAGGCAAGGAGTCTGTAAGCGTGGCCCTGTCAGGAATTAGAGGAAAGCGTTAGATTTCAGGTACTATAGAGGATGGCTAGGAATGCTGTCCCTTCCAAAAGACTGGAAAAGTTTCTAGGAAAAAGTAAGAGCTGGTGATGTCCAGGCTGAGCAGTCCTGATGAAAGACAACACACCTGGTGGAGGAGACGGGCCATCACGGGATTGAGCTGATTGAGGACAAGCTGGCCAGCTGCAACCCTGAATCATCTAGGGTGGTCTCAGCGCATACAAGAAATCAGAGTCAAAACCTCAATCTAGACAAATAGCAATGTGATGATCTTGACATTGGGCCTCCAGATTCCGGGGCTGGATCATGTTGAAAGACTTGGGAGAACGGTGATGGCCCCATGGGTCCCCCCAGGTGTAAAGCTGCTTGGATTCTCTCCAGAATGCCTCTGGGCCCTTGATTCAACTCAGGTGGGCCGTCCTTCCTGTCCGGGAATCAGGATCAGATCTCATCAACTTCAGTGATCACTTCAATGGTTCAATAGACATACATATGTCAGGCATTGCCTTTGCTGCTGTGAATGCAAAACATTATGTAGTGTGTGTCCTCTCAAAAATGGACTGCCTGGTGGGATTTTAGACTGCTGACTGAAGACCAGTGACTGACCCTGCTAGGGACACTGGAGCGGGAGGGGGGTGGTGAGCCCCGGGAGGGAATTTGCTCCATGTTCTCTTTGAAGAGAGGTATTTTGAGCAGGATCTTGGCCACCTCCACGTGGGTGAGCTTGCCAACTTGTGGATTTGAGGCTTTCCTACGCCTGGGCAGCCGTGGTGACTGTACATAATCCAGACTTAGGGTCTAAAGGTGAACCCTGGTGATTAGAAGCTTGAGATTTGCTGATAAATAGCTTCTTTCCATTTATGCTTTGCAAAAAAACCCTCAGAGTTGAGCCACACTTCTTGAGTAGCAGTTCAGAGCTAACTGTTAACACCTTATCAACCAGAGATGTACCCAAACGTTGGCCAGAGACATTTCAATATTCACTTACATAACAAATCGTCAGCCGCAGGCGTTAGTTTCTGCAAAAATCCCCCAGTCAATGGTTAAGAATTTGCCTTCCAATGCAGGGGACGCAGGTTCGATCCCTGGTTAGGGAACTGAGATCCCACATGCCACAGAGCAACTAAGCCCACATGCTGCAAACTACAGAGCCCATGGGCTCTGGAGCCCGCGCGCTGCAACTAGAGAGACGCCCTCGCGCCGCAACGAAGAGGCTGAGCACTGCAACTAAGACCTGATGCAGCCAAAAAAATAAAAATAAAAATACAGCCCAATACCTGAGGCTAATGAAAAAAACACCTTGAAGTCATCACGCAGTACTAAGTCTGAGCTTTATGAAAGGCCAGACTCAGGGTAGCAGTTAGGCAGGATCCCCACACTGAGTCGGGAGGCAGCCAGCTAAGGGTCCTTCTGGTCCCAAAATACCTTGTTATCATTTGGCTGCTCAATACTGGATGACAGCTTTTCTGAAACCAAACTAGGTAGCATTCCCCAAATAAATTCAAGCCTCCTGACAAAACTGTTGAAAGCAGAGCAAAACGATCCCTGAAATATAGCAATGTCTTGCAACATTGCTGCAAATACCCTGGAAAGTGAAACGTTATATGAATCTGACAACATTTAAATTTAGAATGCATGTGACATGTGCGTGGGCTAAACCTCCATCAGGCAGAAGATGCCTAGGGAGACACTAAAATCTGGTACTGGTATTTTCTCTTCTTTGAGTTAGGAAAAGGAATTACACCACTGTTTGAATTACCTTGCATATGCAAAATTATATACTCTTAAAATACATGAGTACGCTAAGTTTGCATTTAAGATATCGTTTGGAAATGCACACAAACTTTCTCTGTGTAAAAAGGAATCAAATTTATAAATCTACAATGACCTAACTGAATGCAAAATGAAAACGTTGATGGGGGGACGAATTTTCATAGGCAAAAAAGACAAAAAAGGTAATTGGGTGAGTTGGTTTATCAGGCCCTATCTCATTCCCAGAACCAGCTGGATAAGTCCATGAGTTATGTTTGTTGAATTCATTCTGAATTATGTTTGCTGTTAACCTCTTCCTTCCACTCACCCTATACCCATAGTATAGGTGGGGTGGGTGGGTTTTCCATCTCTTAGCAACAGTGCAAAAAAAGTGTTTCCACTTTAAACTAATTAATATGCTCCACCAACCCTGGGCTTAGCTTGTTAGGAGTTCATCCCTAATGTATCAAAATTTTGCTGATGTGAGAAGGAAGCCATTGATCCTTCCAATAGCGGGACCCCTGAAGGATGCCCAGCCTGCAGAGTGTACGTGGCTGGAAACTGTTTCTTTGACAACAGACTTAACAAAAGTAAGGGAAGGTTTGGCCTCATTAGTACCATTCTTTTTTTTTTTTAAAGCAAATAAAAAAGGCACCATCTCCTTTGCCTCCTTTGTCCTTCAGCATATTATTTCAGAAGTTCAAAAGGGTATGGAGGTGTTTTACCTTTAACTTGTCTTAATTCTTCAAAGTTACAGGTCTGCTTCAGTTCTTTAATATTTCATTTTCATAAACATGTTCTCAATTTAATTCAAAGGTGAAGGGAACTAGAACCTGGCTGGGACCTAGTATTGAGGGGCAGGATTCAGAAAGTTTATGACAAGCCTAGACAGTAAAGAGGGGCCTCAGAGAGGTTCTGATGGTATTTAGAAGTGACAGCTTACATAGGAAGCACAGAGTTGGAAGAACTAAGCTGCAAAGAGCTAGGACAGTCGGTGGAGGTACAGGTACACATGCATGATTTAACTTATTTGGAGTATTCCTATCCATGGAAAATTATCCCCCCAACACACCCCCGGACAACTTAAGCTACGCGCTAGTTTTGTGTGGGTCACATTCAGCTCATCAGATAGCTCAACCTCCCCACCCCTTAAGCCCTGCAGGTTACATTTAATTTGTAACAAGTATGAAATACAGGACACAAGTTCCAAAAAACCAGAATGACGCAAGGGTTCTTGAACTTATAGGCCAGTGCACAGAACCCCACTTACGGGGGTAACTGCAGCGGAGTCAAGTATTAATGTTACTAAACCAGGTTCGTTTTGCCCAACGCCCAGCGAGCCAAACGCTGAGATGCTGAGCTTCGCAGCAGTGAGAGACGGTTTATACACAAGGCAGCTGAGCACAGAGACGAGAAAAGAAAGCCTCATACCTGCCTCCCGGAAGTAAGGGCCTGGGGTGTTTACGGGATGAGCTGGCGTCTCAAGCTCGGGGAGCGTGGGGAGCGTGGGGAGCGTGGGGGCGTGGGGAGCGTGGGGGGCGTGGGGGGCGTGGGGGGCGTGGGGGGCGTGGGGGGCGTGGGGGGCGTGGGGAGCGTGGGGGGCGTGGGGGGCGTGGGGGGCGTGGGGAGAGGTGATGGGAAACAGGTGCGTCATCCTCGTTCTGCGCAGGCGCAGCTCAGCCACAGCCTCTGCTTGTTCAAATACCGAGGCGCTTGGCTCCATCTGAGGGTGGTTTTGAGCCCTCTGACGTCAAAAGGTCATCGAGCGGACATTCGCGCATGCCCAGATGGAGGGTCAGGGGTCCTATCCAGTTTTAACCAACTCAGCTCCAACTAGACACAGCTGATCCAAGTCCCTGGAAGACAACTTGGGCAAACGTCTCGTTGTTTAAACTCCGTGCAGCTCGAGGACAAGCAGGTCTTTTCCAGCAGCCATTAAAAGGACCTTGATTAGTGAAGGCAGGTTACAGGTAAAATGGATTGAACTGGTGATTACCCACGATTTCATCACCGTGATGTAACCGTCAGGCAGAACATTTCTATGAAAACATTCTGTTGCGAGATGCCAGGAGCACACTGCCCGCCACAATGGGAGTGGGGGGGGGGCCCTTGCACTAGACCAGCAGGTGGTGGGCATGGAAATCCCTGGATGGCCAGGCCAGAAGGACAGGGCCATGGGGTTGAAAAGCAGTGCCTCTTCCCTTCCTAGGGTTTGAATTTGTCTCTGGGCTCGGTTGGAAAGCCCTGCAGTACCTGAGCGGTGTCTGCCTGCGATGGGGCAGGAGGCAGCATCACAGACTTGCTGCCGTTGGGCAGAGACATCATTGATAGCACCCGAGCATCATAACTAGAAAGGCGCTGCTTACAGCTTGCCGGGCACTATTTGAATCGTTTTACATTGAAGTCATTCTCACAGCATATGACACTGCCATTTCTGTAGGTCAGAGCGGGTCACACATTGTCATTTGACATCGTTCAGACGAGCACTTTACCGACTCCACCTGAAGATGTGAAGGGAAGATCGTAAATAACTGCCCAGCATCACAGAGCTACTAGGTGGCTGCACAGATCAAGTGTTCTTGCAGGGACAAATGGCGCCCTCAGAAGAGCATGACGGAGACATTAAGGAAAGACTGCTTACAGATGGGGTTAAGTGAACTCAACAAGAATGGGGAAGCTTCTGGAAAAGCCATCCTAGAGGGGTGTGGTGGGCACCAGCAGATGGCCGGAGCTGTAAGCAAAGGGCTGAGGGGTGTGTGTGTGTGTGTGTGTGTGTGTACGTACAGGAGGGGCGACTTATAAGTCACCTCTCATTGTGCATGGCATTATAAATAGTGCTAACATTTTTCTTGTTTCATGTCAAAAAAGGCTGAAGTCAGGTGTTTATTCTTTATAACATATAGCACCTGTCAAAAAATTCTGTAGGAGCCATTCTGGGCACAGCAGGGCCATCTCATGGACCACGGCAAGGGAATGACAGCTAGATATTAGTCATGGGTTCTTAAATAACACCCACTTATCATCAACCCTTTATTAATGGGTACCCAACTGCCTGGCACACTCAGCTAGACTTCTGCCTCCCCTTGGTCTCCTGCTCCTGCCAGACCACGTGTAGGAGGAAGGGGGATGAAAAGCAAACACGCCAACACCAGAATTTTCAAAAGCCGTCTGCACGCAGAGCAGCCAGTCCTTGGTAAGTTTTTGGACTCTGCCCATAAAGCCCGACTTCCCTCTCAACCTTCCTACTTTACACCATCTCTTGCCAACCCTCTTGCCGCTCTGACTTGCTGTGTTTGTGTGCTCTTACCTGTGACTTTCACCTGGCCCCGGGCTCAGCATCCTCTGATTCCTGCCAGGTAACTCCAAGCGCAGACCCAGGCTGTGCTGGCTGGTCCCTCTCGTCCCGGTACCCACCTTCCAACATGCTCCCTTCCTCTACCGACTCCCACCCACTAACCCTGATGGATGGAAAAAGTTCACTTTCTCAGAAATGACTAGAAGAAACCTGAGAAATGATTCCTACACAAGGAAGCCAAGCTGCCCCACCCTGAATGTTTGAGGATGTCATCAATCCTAAGGGTAATTTCACCTGCTTTAGAATCTAACCGAACATCCCAGCCAATACCAATGACACCCAAAGCTGGCTAGATTTCTCCAGATGCTCCTGGTAATAGAGTTCTCTCCAAACAGTAGGGGGAATGTCATGCTTCAAATGGATCACCCCTATATCTTTTTGTAGGAAACTCCCCTTCACCTTAAATTCAAGTTTTTAAAAATTCAAAGTACCTAATGTTTGCACTTTTCAGAAAGTCACGTAACAAACAGGCTGTTACAAGGAATTTATTCCAAAAAGTAACTTTCAGTCTCTGAGGTCAGTGACGGCCATCTCCTTCACCTCCTGTCTCCACGACACTGTGTAGTGAGCAGAAATAACATATGAAGGCTCTGATACATGGAAAAATCCTTAAAGAGTGCTTTGAATTCTCAAAAGAGAAATTATTCACAGTATTATTGGCATTAAGTGTGTTACACGGTATTGTCAGCCTTTAAACATTAAGTCATGTATCAAAGATATGGCAAAAACTAATCAGACTGTCTGTCCCACCTATTTCTGGTAATTGAGAGGTTTTATACAAAAACATTCCATTGAATTCTTAGTTCTCTCTTTTCAAAGAGTTCCGATAATTCTCCTTGTACTTGAAGAACATGCTCTTCTGTTTTTAAACTTTCCTTACATGGAAAGTTACCACTTCTATAGATCTAGAATTATAAAGCTGGAAGAACTACTGGATAAGAAATTCAATCCAGCTCCAAGCTTCTTGCAGGATATCCTAAGCCAGTCCCCAGAGCTGACATCTTTTGTATGTTTTGCTTTTCCTCACCATCTCTAGAGAGGAGACTCCCCACGACCTCCATCAACTGCTCCAAGTTATAAAAACCCTTTCTTCGCCCCCACCTTTCTCTTTACAGCCCTGACTTTGGACTTCAGCTGTGGCTCCTTCTGGGGGTGGGTATTGCAATCAGTAGTCCTTTGGTGACTCGGTCACTTGTACTGGCATTGTCACTCTGGGGGCATTTCCCTTAGACCTCTGATGGTATCCCTTGTCATTTAGGTTAACGTTTCCGCAGTTACCAGAGCAGAGGACAGAACTGGTAACAGACGGCTATTTGGAATCATGAAATGCCAGCCCGAGGAACCATTCCTGCATGAGAAGCTTCTAGCATTTCCTGTGTCCGGGTCCTCACCTTCCCACCACCTCCTTCGTCTGGTGTCCGGTGGACGACATCCTTTAAGGGTCGATCCCAATGTTGCATCTCCTATCCCACCCTGGAGAGGCTCTTTCTCCTTTGGGCTAATTGTCACTCACCACTATTACCCCTCCCGTCACATCTATTGCATACTGATTTTTCTGTCTGCTTGCTCACCTCTTTACGAGCATCCTTCTGAGTGGCCACGATTGGTTCTTCTCTAGTGTAGTTTATTTCAAGGCTTTCTGAGCCTATAGACCTGTCTTGGGTGATTATAACAATCTCATGCTGAAACACTTTGAGGTGGGGGGGCATCACTGCAATATTTTAAAAATCATTTTTGGTGCCTCTTTTGGAAACTTCCTACTTTTCTGTCACTTTGGTTATTCTTATCAATGTTTACAAGGCAATTCCTGATGCCCCTTAAACTTACAATTTCTTCGGCCGGAGTCGTTATTTCCAGCCTAACTACAGGTGGTACTAGCGATGCCTTCATGACGTTACCATCGTGCTTCTCTTAGGGTTCCTGGGGGCCACCCCCTCTGTATCTCTCAAGCTCCCAATACGTGGGGGAGATAATAGTATTGCCTTAGGCTTATTCAGCACTAGAAACATTCCTTATGTGACTCTGAAAACACTGTCTCAATAAATCTTCACAGTAATTTGTATGTGGATAAGTTAATTTCCTTTTCTAGAAGATGAATCACAATAGGTCAAGAAACTTGCCACCCAGCTGTTCTCCTAAATCAGTGCTCTTTCTACCAGGCCAGTAGTTGTCAAAGTGCCATCTCCAGATCCCTGGCATCACCAGCACCTGAGAACTTTCTAGAAACGCTCATTCTCAGGCCTTGCCCCAGACCTACTGAATCACTGGGGGGCGTCCGTGTATTCCGACGTATGCTTGGGTCTCAGGGCCCCTTCACGAGGCCAGTGAGTCCCCATGCTGGCCGTCCAAGGCATTTGTCTGCAATCTCTCACAAAGTAGTAATGCTGGGTCCCACCTCCAGACCAATGAACTCAGACTCTCTGGAAGCTCAGACTTCAATATCTTAAAAAAAAAATCCCCAAGTGATTCTAATGGGCATTTAGGCTTAAGACCCACTGCTCTGGAGGACGCAGAGCCTGTGCTGCCCGTGAATTCCTTCTTAGTCCTTGGGAAGCCTCCCCAGGAAAGGTGTCGGACGTGACCCAACTCAAGCACGCAAATGTTCTGTTATCACTTATCAACTCTCTCTCTATTCATACAAAAAGGGCCCATGCAAATATACAATCCCTCTACAGAAGATTAATATAGTTAACCCACTAATATGTGCACGCCCTTACACACACACACCTTACCTGACAAGCCACGCAAGAATCTTACGAACGTGCACGTGTAGGTTTTGGATTCATGCTGAACGTTGCGAGGCATTGTGCTGGCTGCCTCGTGGGCGTGGTTTCATTGACAATATCAGCTGAATTCTCACCATAGGAAAGCATGAGGTCATCATAAACACGCGTTTCTTTTTTGCCCCTCTGAACAAAGTGAACATTGACCTGGATCCAGGGAAGGATCCTAGCTAGGGTCACTCCCATTGCTTGAATCCTAACAAGAAAAAGATTTTTGCAGCTTCTGAATTCTCCCCAAGCAGAGGGCTATTTTTTTCTCAAGCAGAGGCAATTTGCTTTTCCTGAGATAAACTAGTTTGGATTCTCACATACAGAATAAGGGATGCGCAGCGTGGAGGGGAGAGGGGGACAAATCAAGTCATTACATCAAACTGCCGTTTTCTATTTTACAAAAAACTTGTTCGTGCGTTCCTATTTGGTAAGGTACTTAGTCAAAGAATCGGAGGGTTTTCACCATAACAACCCTGGTAGTTGGCTACTGTTCTCTTTTTGAGTCAACGAGGCTCAAATGCTTAAGGCACTGCCTTAAGGTGACAAAACTCATTACGTGGCAGCGACTGCTGAGTCCAGAGTTTATGGGTTTTGTTTTAGTTTTTGTTTTAGGCCATGCTTGCTTAAAGAAGACAGCGCTGGTGAGAGACAGGTTTACAGAGAGAGAAGTAAATTTAAGCAAACCCAGAGAAGCACTACCTTTCAATGACACTGTGGTAACACTTAAAGATGACTTGCATGGTATACTAAATTACTACCCTTAGAAAGCAAACGCACTGCTTAAACCAGTAATGTGCAAATCCAAGGCAAAGCTTATTCATTTGGAAAGATCTCACACAGAGTGTTACTATAAATAACTTTAATATCTGTAATAGAAACTCATCTATCACCATTCTAATTAGAATGTGACTAAAGAAATCAGTATTGAACAAAGGCGTTTGTAACATTTGGTGTGGGTAATAATGGCTTTGAAGTTCCAGGAAAAAGTCAGTTTTCCAAATTTCTCCTCATTTACATCTCACTCGGTTCCCAAATAAACTGCTTTTAAAAATATGTATAATGTGACAGACACTTGAAGAAACTGGAAAAGTAGAATCGCACAAAGAAGAAAACAAAAATCATGACATATTTTCCCCTCAGAGAGAGAAAATCACTGCTACCGTTTTGGTAGATGTCTCTGCATTTTCTGTGTCCAGATAAGCAATTTTGCCTACTTAGCACCATAATGTATAAACTGCTTTTCCCACTTTTACACTTATTAGGATTATTTCCTCTATCACGTCGGTATTCTACAATTTTGGGGGCTTGCACAGTATACCATCTTATGTAAATACCATTATTTATAAATTTTCCACTGCTCTGAATATTTAAACACTTTTCTATGAGCAACACTGCGTTCAACAGCCTTATACGTTAATTTCTGTAAAGCTCTGTGCCTTATTTAGGAAAAATTCCCAGAAGCGGATTTGCTAGGTCAAAAGGTTTGTGAAATATTTAAGAATATATGTCTTAACTGATTCTACCGCAGACAAATTACCAACCTACAATCCTACCACAAGTGGCTTTTGCTTTACATCCTCCCAAAGCTTAGAATTACAAGGATGTTTTGGCCAACTGATGGTTGGAAAATCATACTGCATTAAACTCTGCATTTCTTTATCACTGCTTGTCTTCGGGGATCATTTAGATTTCTTTTTCTTTTTTAACATCTTTATTAGAGTATAATTGCTTTACATTGTTGTCTTAGTTGCGGCTGTATAACAAAGTGAATCAGCTATAAGTATACATATATCCCCATATCCCCTACCTCTTGAGCCTCCCTCCCAGCCTCCCTATCCCACCCCTCTAGGTGGTCACAAAGCACCGAGCTGATCTCCCTGTGCTATGCGGCTGCTTCCCACTAGCTATCTATTTTACATTTGGTAGTGTATATATGTCCATGCCACTCTCTCACTTCATCCCAGCTTACCCTTCCCCCTCCCTGCGTCCTCAAGTCCATTCTCTACGTCTGCATCTTTATTCCTGTCCTGCCCCTATGTTCTTCAGAACCATTTTTTTTTTAAGGTTCCATATATATGTGTTAGCATACGGTATTTGTTTTTCTCTTTCTGACTTACTTCACTCTGTATGACAGTCTCTAGGTCCATCCACCTCACTACAAATAACTCAATTTCATTTCTTTTTATGTCTGAGTAATATTCCATTGTATATATGTGCCACATCTTCTTTATCCATTCATCTGTTTACAGACACTTAGGTTGCTTCCATGTCCTGGCTATTGTAAATAGAGCTGCAATGAACATTGTGGTACATGACTCTTTTTGAATTATGGCTTTCTCAGGGTATATGCCCAGTAGTGGGATTGCTGGGTCATATGGTAGTTCTATTTGTAGTTTTCTAAGGAACCTCCATACTGTTCTCCATAGTGGCTGTATCAATTTACATTCCCACCAACAGTGCAAGAGGGTTCCCTTTTCTTCACACCCTCTCCAGAGTTTACTGTTTGTAGACTTTTTTGATGATGGCCATTCTGACTGGTGTGAGGCGATACCTCACTGTAGTTTTGATTTGCATTTCTCTAATGATTAGTGATGTTCAGCATCCTTTCATGTGTTAGTTGGCAATCTGTACGTCTTCTTTGGAGAAATGTCTACTTAGGTCTTCTGCCCATTTTTGGATTGGGTTGTTTGTTTTTTTGATATTGAGCTGCCTGAGCTGCTTGTATATTTTGGAGATTAATCCTTTGTCAGCAAATATTTTCTCCCATTCTGAGGGTTGTCTTTTCCTCTTGTTTATGGCTTCCTTTACTGTGCAAAAGCTTTTACGTTTCATTAGGTACCATTTGTTAATTTTTGCTTTTATTTCCATTTCTCTAGGAGGTGGGTCAAAAAGGATCTTGCTGTGATTTATGTCACAGAGTATTCTGCCTATGTTTTCTTCTAAGAGTTTTATAGTGTCTGGCCTACATTTAGGTCTTTAATCCATTTTGAGTTTATTTTTGTGTATGGTGTTAGGGAGTGTTCTAATTTCATTTTTTTACATGTAGCTGTCCAGTTTTCCCAGTACCACTTACAGAAAAGGCTGTCTTTTCTCCATTGTATATTCTGGTCTCCTTTATCAAAGATAAGGTGACCATATGTGCGTGGGTTTACCTCTGGGCTTTCTGTCCTGTTCCATTGATCTATATTTCTGTTTTTGTGCCAGTACCATACTGTCCTGATTACCGTAGCTTTGTAGTATACTCTGAAGTCAGGGAGCTTGATTCCTTCTGCTCTGTTTTTCTCTCTCAAGATTGCTTTGGCTATTGGGGGTCTTTTGTGTTTCCATACAAATTGTGAGCATTTTTGTTCTAGTTCTGTGAAAAATGCCATGGTAGTTTGATAGGGATTGCATTGTATCTGTAGATTGCTATGGGTAGTATAGTCATTTTCACAATGTTGATTCTTCCAATCCAAGAACATGGTATATCTCTCTATCTGTTTGTATCCTCTTTAATTTCTTTCATCAGTGTCTTACAGTTTTCTGCATACAGGTCTTTTGTTTCCTTAGGTAGGTTTATTCCTAGGTATTTTATTCTTTTTGTTGCCATGGTAATTGGGAGTGTTTCCTTCTCTTTCAGATTTTTCATCATTACTGTATAGGAATGCCAGAGATTTCTGTGCATCAATTTTGTACCCTGCTACTTTACCAAATTCACTGATTAGCTCTAGTAGTTTTTTCTGGTAGCATCTTTAGGATGGTCTATGTATAGTATCATGTCATCCGCAAACAATGACAGTTTTACTTCTTTTCCGATTTGGATTCCTTTTATTTTTCTTCTCCTACTGCTGTGGCTAAAACTTCCAAAACTATGTTGAATAATAGTGGCGAGAGTGGGCAAGACTGTCTTGTTCCTGATTTTAGTGGAAATGGTTTCAGTTTTTCACCATTGAGAATGATGTTGGCTGTGGGTTTGTCATATATGGCCTTTATTATGTTGACATACATTCTCTCTATGCCTACTTTCTGGAGAGTTTTTAATCATAAATGGGTGTTGAATTTTGTCAAAAGCTTTTTCTGCATCTATTGAGATTATCATATGGTTTCTATCCTTCAATTTGTTAATATGGTGTATCACATTGATTGATTCGTGTATATTGAAGAATCCTTGCATTCCTGAGATAAACCCCACTTGATCATGCTGTATGATCCTTTTGATGCGCTGCCGGATTCTGTTTGCTAGTATTTTGTTGAGAATTTTTGCATCTATGTTCATCAGTGATATTGGCCTGTAGTTTTCTTTTTTTGTGACATCCTCGTCTGGTTTTGGTATCAGGGTGATGGTGGTCTCGTAGAATGAGTTTGGGAGTGTTCCTCCCTCTGCTATATTTTGGAAGAGTTTGAGAAGGATAGGTGTTAGCTCTTCTCTAAATGTTTGATAGAATTTGCCTGTGAAGCCATTTGGTACTGGACTTTTGTTTGTTGGAAGATTTTTCATCACAGTTTCAATTTCAGTGCTTGTGATTGGTCTGTTCATATTTTCTCTTTCTTCCTGGTTCAGTCTCAGAAGGTTGTGCATTTCTAAGAATTTGTCCATTTCTTCCAGGTTGTCCATTTCATTGGCATATAGTTGCTTGTAGTAATCTCTTGGGATCCTTTGTATTTCTGCAGTGTCAGTTGTTACTTCTCCTTTTTCATTTCTAATTCTGTTGATTTGTGTCTTCCTCTTTTTCTTGATGAGTCTTATCAATTTTGTTTATCTTCTCAAAGAACCAGCGTTTAGTTTTATTGATCTTTGCTATCGTTTCCTTCATTTCTTTTCCATTTATTTCTGATCTGATCTTTATGATTTCTTTCCTTCTGCTAACTTTGGGTTTTTTTTTTGTTGTTGTTGTTGTTCTTTCTCTAATTGCTTTAGGTGTAAGGTTAGGTTGTTTGAGATTTTTCTTGTTTCTTGAGGTAGGATTGTATTGCTATAAACTTCCCTCTTAGAACTGCTTTTGTTGCACCCCATAGAATTTGGGTCATCGTGTTTTCATTGTCATTTGTTTCTAGGTGTTTTCTGATTTCCTCTTTGACTTCTTCAGTGACCTCTTGGTTATTTAGTAGTGTACTGTATATCCTCCAAGTGTTTCTATTGTTTACCATTTTTTTCCTATAATTGATATCTAGTCTCATAGTGTTGTGGTTGGAAAAGATACCTGATATGATTTCAATTTTCTTAAATTTACCAAGGCTTGATTTGTGACCCAAGATATGATCTATCAGGCTTCCCTGGTGGCGCAGTGGTTGAAAGTCCGCCTGCCGATGCAGGGGACACAGGTTCGTGCCCCAGTCTGGGAAGATCCCACATGCCACGGAGTGGCTGGGCCCGTGAGCCATGGCCGCTGAGCCTGCGCGTCTGGAGCCTGTGCTCCGCAACAGGAGAGGCCACAACAGTGAGAGGCCCGCGTACAGAAAAAAAAAAAAAAAAGATATGATCTATCATGGAGAATGTTCTATGAGCACTTGAGAAGAAAGTGTATTCTGTTGTTTTTGGATGGAATGTCCTATAAATATCAATTAAATCCATCTTGTTTAATGTGTCATTTAAAGGTTGTGTTTCCTTATTTATTTTGACTTTGGATGATCTGTTCATTGGTGAAAGTGGGGTGTTAAAGTCCCCTACTATTATTCTGTTACTGACGATTTCCCCTTTTATGGCTGTTAGCATTTGCTTTATGTATTGGGGTGTACCTATGTTGGGTGCATAAATATTTACAATTGTTATACCTTCTTCTTGGATTGATCCCTTGATCATTATGTAGTGTCCGTCTTTGTCTCTTGTAATACTCTTTATTTTAAAGTCTATTTTGTCTGACATGAGAATTGCTACTCCAGTTTGCTTTTGATTTCCATTTGCATGGAATATCTTTTTCCATCCCCTCACTTTCAGTCTTTACATGTCCCTATGTCTGAAGTGGGTCTCTTGTAGGCAGCATATATATGGGTCTTGTTTTTGTATCCATTCAGCCAGTGTACGTCTTTTGGTTGGAGCATTTAATCCATTTACATTTAAGGCAGTTATCGATATGTATGTTCGATACATATGTTTGGCATTGTAGGTCTTTTCCTTCTCTTGTGTTTCTTTTAGCATTTGTTGTAGAGCTTGTTTGGTGGTGCTGAATTCTCTTAGCTTTTGCTTATCTGTAAACGTTTTAATTTCTCCATCGCATCTGAATGAGATCTTTGCTGGATAGGGTAATCTTTGTTGTAGGTTTTTCCCTTTCATCACTTTAAATATGTCCTGCCACTCCCTTCTGGCTTGCAGAGTTTCTGCTGAAAGATCAGCTGTTAACCTTATGGGGTTCCCTTGTATGTTATTTTTTGCTTTTCCCTTGCTGCTTTTAATATTTTTTCTTTGTATTTAATTTTTGATAGTTTGATTAATATGTGTCTTGGCGTTTCTCCTTGGATTTATCCTGTATGGGACTCTGCTCTTCCTGGAGTTGATTGACTATTTCCTTTCCCATATTAGAGAAGTTTTCAACTATAATCTCTTCAAATATCTTCTCAGTCCCTTTCTTTTTCTCTTCTTCTTCTGGGACCCCTATAATTCGAATGTTGTTGCATTTAATGTTGTCCCAGAGGTCTCTGAGACTGTCCTCAATTCTTTTCATTCATTTTTCTTTATTCTGCTCTGCGGTAATTATTTCCACCATTTTATCTTCCAGGTCTCTTATCCGTTTTTGCCTCAGTTATTCTGCTATTGATTCCTCCTAGAGAATTTTTAATTTCATTTATTGTGTTCATCATTGTTTGCTCTTTAGTTCTTCTAGGTTCTTGTTAAACATTTCTTGTATTTTCTCCATTCTAGTTCCAGGATTTTGGATCATCTTTACTATCATTACCCTGAATCTTTTTCAGGTAGACTGCCTGTTTCCTCCTCATTTGTTTGGTCT
Organism: Orcinus orca; assembly: GCF_937001465.1. Classification (NCBI taxonomy): domain Eukaryota; kingdom Metazoa; phylum Chordata; class Mammalia; order Artiodactyla; family Delphinidae; genus Orcinus; species Orcinus orca. Next base: position 56,640,436 of record NC_064573.1, read on the forward strand.
GGTGGGTTTTTATCTTGCTCCTTCAACTGCTGCGTATTTTTCTGTCTTCTCATTTTGCTTAACTTACTGTGTTTGGGGTCTCCTTTTCGCAGGCTGCAGGTTCATAGTTCGGTTGTCTTTGGTGTCTGCCCCCAGTGGGTAAGGTTGCTTCAGTGGGTTGTGTAGGCTTCCTGGTGGAGGGGACTGGTGCCTGTGTTCTGGTGGAGGAGGCTGGATCTTCTCTTTCTGGTGGGCAGGACCACATCTGGTGGTGTGTTTTGGGGTGTCTGTGAACTTATTATGATTTTAGGTAGCCTCTTTGCTAATGGGTGGGGTTGTGCTCCTGTCTTGCTAGCTGTTTGGTATGGGGTGTCTGGCACTGTAGCTTGCTCGTCTTTGAGTGGATCTGGGTCTTAGCATTGAGACGGAGACCTCTGGGAGAGCTCTCGCCAATTGATATTACGTGGGGCTTGGCAGTCTCTCATGATCCAATGTCCTGAACTCAGCTCTCCCACCTCAGAGGCTCAGGCCTGATACCCGGCCAGAGTACCAAGACCCTGTCCAAACGGCCAAACGGCTTTGGAGACTGGTATCATGAACACTTACTGCTTCATCCTTGTGTTCAATAGTCAAACAAGAGGTGACTTGACTTAGCAAATGTCTTCTCAACTTCATGTTTTCAGTGTTGCTTGAGACATGACATTCATAATTATCTATCTCCCAAGCCTCCAGTAAAGAGTCATAAGATGTATGGTAAATCCTTTTAATTAGTCAGTTTTCCTACCACATGCATGTCACGGTGAGGTGACTGAGATTTCAGTATTATTCAAAGAGAGTGTGTAAGCCGGAAATTCAGCCCCCAAATACTGTGGTTCCTCCCTGTTGCATGGGGTGCTGTGAAAATCCCCATGTTATCTTGGCTGATAAGTTCGCAATACAAGAACCTGTCCAATCCCTTAAAAGATTACATTTATCTCAAAGAAACGTGAGAGGCTGTTGTGAGTGTGCACGTGTGTGTGTAACCACACTCGTGGGGAAGCATTAACTCCGACACTCTTCCTCAGAGTTAATCAGCTCTGATAAGAAGTGATTTGTCAAAATGAAATGTCATTTCTGAGAATACAATTTTACATGCCCCAATGGCCTGCCACAAAAATGTATTTATAAAAAAACGGAATAACCCAGTTTTACTTAATGAGTAAATGCTCATTCAAACATGAGGCCACCTCTGTGGCAAGTCACAGCAGACACTTCTGACACAGGTTAATTTACTGGAGTGAGAAAGATAAAAGAGCATTTGTGGAGGTACAGCTAACCCTCATTGGTAAGTTAGAGCAATTTTAGATCCCTGTTCTAGACTCCATGTTGATTTTTTAAAAATAGCTAGGATTGATCCTGACTTAGAAAATAACATAATAGATGTGCTAGAAGGAATGAAGGAAATGGATTAGAGTAATTGTTAAAAAAAAAATGGACTGAACAATTCTATAAGGTGCATGATCTAACGCACTGTGTCCAGCAGGAGGGACATGGTGGTTCTGGGAAATCTGAAAGGAACAGGGAAGAGAGAATGGGAAAATTCTTCTGGGAGAGTGAAACTGCATGAAATCTCCACATTACTAGCACTGCCCTCATGTCTCTCGCCGGGGCAGTGATGTCTCAGCATCAGTGTAGCTCCATCCATTAATCGTAATACTGAGGAAGGAGCAGAAGCGTCCACACAGGCTGGGGCCTCACTACTGGGTTGAGCTCCATGCTGGCCGCAGTGGACAGAAAGCATGCAAGGAGGGCTATTCCCTCGACTTGATAATTCACTCTATGACTCCAGAGAAAACATCATGAAGATTTTGAGGGCCTGGCAACTCCACAACGAATGTTTCTGCAGATCCCTGTGTGATTATCATGGACCTGCAGGTTACCAGTAGGCTGGACCACAAAGCCTTTAGGTTTGTGCTTGTTTTTCTGCTCATTTGAGAGACCCACAAATTCCTGTTTTCTTATGACTCTAGACCTGAATCTTAGAGCAAACTAAGAAGCAAACATTTCTTTTCTGGGAGGCAAAGAGCTAACTGTAGTAGAAATCTTCAGTTTCTGCAAGTGTAGTAACTAGGGTATTTTATTCACCTCACACAATGCAACAGTTTTCTGTATTAGTAGTAATGGCTAAAAACAAATGTTCTGAGATTACCTAAGAGTTTAGCAATAAGCATAAGCCAGTTTTATACATTAGTGGGATCTAGCTTTAAAACTGTTGGATTAGGGAATGTGAGATAGTGACTGATTAATCTCCAAATCTGAATTTTAAATTTGTTGGTGCTGTGAGCAGAACCGGTGCCTTGCTTGTGATCAACGGACTATGGCAAAGGTAATGGGAAGCCCCTCCCTTGATTACGTTATGTTGTATAATACTCTGTGTTTTGCTAGCAGACTCACTCTAGGGTGTCCTCCTCCATTTCTGGCTTCAAAGAAGCAAGTGTCCAAGGGTCCTACACAACCACAAGAAGATGAATTCTGCAAACAACCAAAGAGAACTTAGAAGTGGATTCTCTGGGGCTTCCCTGGTGGCACAGTGGTTGGGAGTCCACCTGCCGATGCAGGGGATGCGGGTTCATGCCCCAGTCCGGGAGGATCCCACATGCCACGGAGCGGCTGGGCCGGTGGGCCGTGGCCGCTGGGCCTGCGCGTCCGGGGCCTGTGCTCTGCAGCGGGAGAGGCCACAACAGTGAGAGGCCCACATACTGCAAAAAAAAAAAAAAAAAAAAAGAAGTGGATTCTTGGGACTTCCCTGGTGGTGTGGTGGTTAAGAATCTGCCTGCCAATGCAGAGGACATGGGTTTGATCCCTGGTCCGGAAAGATCCCACATGCCGCAGAGCAACTAAGCCTGTGTGCCACAACTACTGAGCCTGCACTCTAGAGCCCGTGAGCCACAACTACTGAAGCCTGTGCGCCTAGAGCCTGTGCTCTGCAACAAGAGAACCCACCACAATGAGAAGCCTGTGCATCGCAATGAAGAGTAGCCCCCGTTCTCTGCAACTAAAGCCCGCGCACAGCAACGAACACCCAACGCAGCCAAAATTAAATTAAAAAAAAAAAAAAAAAAAAGAAGTGGATTCTTCCCCAGTCAAGCCTCCAGATGATACCCCAGGCCCAGCTGACACCTTGAATGGTAGCCTTACAGTGAGGACCCAGTACAAACATGCCTGGACTCCTGACCCACAGAAACTGTGAGATAATATATGCATGCTGTTTTGTGCTGTTAATTTGTTACTAAAGCAGTGAAAAGAAGATACAGATTTTGGTTCTAGAAATAGGGCACTGCTGTCACAAACACCCAAGTATGTGGGAGTGGTTTGGAAAAATTCTGAGGAGCATAATAGAAGGAAAAGAAAGCTGAAAATGTGTAACTCCCTTGATAATGTAGAATTTTATAAAAATGAATGGGACTTCCCTGGTGGCACAGTGGTTAAGAATCCACCTGCCAATGCAAGGGACACGGGTTTCAGCCCTGGTCCAGGAAGATCTCACATGCCACGGAGCAACTAAGCCCGTGCGCCACAACTACTGAGTCTGCGCTCTAGAGCCTGTGAGCCACAAATACTGAGCCCACATGCCACAACTACTGAAGCTCACATGCCTAGAGCCCATGATCTGCAACAAGAGAAGCCACCCCAATGAGAAGCCTGCGCACCACAACGAAGAGTAGCCCCTGCTCGCCACAACTAGAGAAAGCCCACGCGTGGCAACGAAGAGCCAATGCAGCCAAAAATAAATAAATTTTTTAAAAAATTGTAAAAAAAAAAAAAAAAACCCAAGAAAGAATGAGCCCTCACTGCTGAGGACAGAGAAACCTGAAAACACTAGGTTTGGTAAACACGGCAAACATGGACAGCATGGTGACTATAATTAATGATAGAAATAAATATATAGTATTATATATTTAAAACTTGCTGAGAGTAAACCTTAGAAGTTCTCATCACAAGAAAAAAAACTGTGACTATGTATGGTGACCGTGGTACCCAGCTTTATTGTGGTGATCATTTCAGAATATATACACAATAGCAAATCATTATGTTGTACCGAGAAAATAATATACGTCAATTATACCTCAATAAAAAATTTAGAAAAATAAAAGAGTGAACTCTTTGGACACAAAGTAAGCATATCAGATGCAGGCGTATCAATAAAGGGTTAATTTTCACATCAAGAAAGTGTTAATTTTTCTCAACACGTTTCTTTGGATTGGCTTTAAACACAATGAAAATGATGCTTCAGTTCCTAAAATGAATGCTTAGTACTGACAGCAAGGACAAACTGAGAACTCCTTCAGAGATAAATGATAAGACTGACTCCCCTCAGTAAAACTAAGCTCTGTGGTCAAATCTAGTAATTTTCTGAGGAAGAATATAACATTTTTTTTAGAGATTTTGAAAAGTCCAGAAGTGAGGTAAGAAATGCCAGCGACTGCATTTAGGCGTTAGGTGGGCGGTTGGTAACAGAAAGGCTGATTCTTAGTCCCCGGCATGCGAGCAGCTGGATGTCAATGAGCTGCAGGAACACTCACCGCCCTGCAGACCCAGCTGCTAACCTGCTCGTCTCTGGAGAGGATGTGAGGCAGAGGTGTCTCTCTGGTAATTAAAAACCCCCAGAAACATTGGGATTAGAGCACAGCCTCTCTTCTAACAGAAAAACGAAAACTTTGAAAATGAGATTCTGTGATACTAGTTGTACTTTTCAAGGCCTGCACAGGCAACCAACCATTTATCTACACGTATTTTGTTCCCCATCTGTCTACACTTTTTATCCTGGAAAAAGACAGGCTTTCTCTACCCTGAAGATGAATGAGGCCTTTGATGTCATGCAAATGTTAGCTCTGGGCCAGACACGTACAATCCTGAAAGTAGTACACTTAGAGAATAAGAGGTTTAAATGCATTTACCATTTTTATTTTGCTATGCGGAAACATACATTCACCATGGCTGTGCGATGCGGTTGACAGTGAAATGGAGAATATAACTTTTTGAAGGCTATTTATAACTAAACACTAAATAGTTTTATTACAGTGGAAATTCTGTACAGTTTAAGGCTTGGCTCTGAACTAGACTGCAAATATGGACCAGATTTGGAAATAAAACACTTTTTTTCAAGTAAAAGAAGGAAAAATCGATTTAAAAAAAAATACAAGGACGAAGAAATGAAGAAAGAAAACAAAGCAACAGGAGCCCAACGGGTTTTCCCGGAGTGAAATCTCATCATACGGTGAACTAACAAAAATACAGGTCTTCTTTCCAAAATAATGACAATTTACACATGTAGGACTTGTTAGGGAACTCTGGGAGGCCTTCCAGACTGAACGCAGACCGAAGCGGACGACGGGGAAGAGATCACACTGATACGCTAAAGTCAGTACTACTTTCTAACGGTTAAATTAGATGACACAAAGCAGGATTGTGAGTGCTAAATATTTCCAGAGGATCGGAGAGTCGTTACTGCTGACAGGTGAGAGTAATAAACCAGAGGAAACAAGTACAAGATTCAAGTTATTTAATGAATAAACTCGGTTATTGGCACATCTAATCTGGGAAAAACCTGACACACGGGACTAGACAGCTTCTAGCAGTTTAGGGTAATCTTTGTTGATCTGTAAACAAAAGATCTGTCACCTAAGAAACTGCAATTTTGTTTAGACTTCAATAATAATCAGCTATGAAAGGCATGGATTGCTTTATGTGTTACATGAGATCACGGTTTCTATTGTTGGTTATGAACGTGCAGGTGTAGCTGAGAACTCAGACACTGTGTGAAACGTAAAAATGCTGCTTGTTTTGTAATTGTATCGTTGCTTCATGCAATGTCAGTTTAGCGAGGCTAACTCAGATTGCTTTATTATGGGAAGGTCTCTGCCAGTGTCTTTATTAAATGGTCAAGGTCAGTTCTTCTGGATTGAAATTGTCCATGGGCAGATGCAAATCAGTGGGTTAGAAGAGGAAACTCCACATAGACTCTGGGTTTTCTAATGGTTTGCGTGACTGGCTTCAGGTGCAGCCTAGGTTATTCCTGCAGAAGAGAGATTTGATCAGTTACTCGTCTGAAAACACCTGAGAGTTTCCCTCAGATCGAGGTCATGGGAGAAGTATCTTGTACGGTTATGAAATGCTCTTTTTGACAAGATACTGTAAAATACCAGTGTACGCACTGACAGGCTTTCTCTGAAATAACCACATCGTCACCCAAGTGGCTCAACTCGCTGAAGAGAACCTTCTTTTGGTTTTTTTTTTTTTTGCTTTCTATCTTCCAAATTACCTTCTTAATTTGAATATAATGAGTGATGTTTATATTTTTTCCCTTTGAGAGAAGCCACCCATCAGTCAACATTAACCAACGTTAGAGAACGTACTTATTTCATTTATACATGTAAAGCATTTAAGAGACTTTTATCACATAACCAAGTGTGCAAGGAGCTGCATTCAGCATTCAAAGCCTTCCAGGGATGCTCAGGGCCCCTCGAGTTCTCGAGGGGCGGGTTAGTATGCATGACAAGTCTGTGCACACACAGAAGATGCTGTCTGCTCATGATGTCGGCCAAAACAGTGGCTGGAAAGGCACGCGCTTTCTGGAGGAAAGCAGGACCACAAGACTGCATTTTTGCTTCCTCCTGAGACACGATACTACACTCGGGAAAAAAATCATCCCAAAGAATACAGGAAATAGATGACATCCACAATGAGAGTGAGTGCTCTGGTCTCAAATTGTAAAACAAAGCAAAAACAAAAACATAAACAGGCTAGCACCAAACACGGTGGAAGAGAAAGCTTACGACGGGATAACGCAGCCAACAGAAGGAGAACAGGCTATATTTTATTTCCCTAGTATTTGGAACACGCGAATTGCACCTGTCAGAACAAAACCATCTTAGCTCTGATTAGGCTACATGGCAAGTGAAACCAGATCCGATCTTTCAAATGTGGATAATGGGAGGAGCACAGAGCATGCATTAAGAGGGAACATGCGCAGGACCAGGCAAGCGGACTCTGCTTCCTCCTTATCCTCTAACTGGCAGGGGAGGTAAAAAGTCCACAGTATGGAGCCTCCAAATATGAAAGAAAGCAGCAGCCGCAAGCCAATTTTCCATCCTCTTGATACCCAGAGCCCTGCAAATGCCAGTGAGAGAAAAAGGAGAGGGAAGAGGCAGGGGGAGGGAGAGAGGGAAGCCCTGGGCCACATGCCAGCCGAGGCCAAGCCTAGAGAACCAGCGCCACCTCTTACCTGGGCTCAATCCTCTCCATCTTCAGGGGTGATCTCTGTCTCTTTATGGACCACTACTTTGGTCACTGACATGTCAGGGTGCTGCTCTTTGGCCTCTTTAATTGCCTGAGCCAGTGCCTATCCCCAGGAAATCACAGAAGGGCAAAGACAAAAAGGAGGCGGGACGTGCAAGATCAGAGCCGGGTGGAGACTCGTGAGCAAGACCTATATACACAAGTTACAAATGGGATACAATGACTGCAAAGGGGGTCATACGCTGCATACTGCAAAGTTAATTCAGAAAACTGTTTAGACTACAGGCTGGACTAGAAGGACAGCTCTGGGAAGAGTACGACCAGCTAGTGTTTCTCTGTCTCCCTGCCGGGGTATCTACCCTCTCTCACACGCTACCTGGTCATGGTCAATGTCCGCATCTCCCGTGATGACGATTCGCTTCTCGATTCTCGTCTCTGAAATGCCTCCTTTCACAGTCTGAAAGCAACACATAAGCATTATGAATTTACCGTCACTGTTGACCGGGAGCAACGGCGGAAAATGCCGACACAGCTTTAAGCTGCATCATTCATTAAGAACTGAAACAGAATCCTATGGCAGTTATTCACAATGGTTCATTTCAGAAGTGAAGCCAGAATAGAGTCCTTCGGGTTTTGGCTGGCTGGTGTTTCTGGAACATCTACCATATGCTATGCACTGGAGTTAAGGGTTATACAAAGGGCATCAGAATGCATATTCTTAAACGGAACCTGGCATGTGAGGACAGATGCACCACAAATACAGCAGCCGTGAGAGCTCCAGTGCAGCTGCCTGGCATCCTGGTATTCACCTATCCACTGGTGCGGCCCAACCCAGAAGCTCTGAACGGATACCTTCCTGTATCCGTTCCCGCTCCACTTACTTTGGTGATGTGGGTGGTGGTCGTGGTGCCAGTGGTTTCAGATGTGATCGTCTGTGCGCTCATGAGCACACCTGGCTCCAAATCGGCACCAAGATCAACCTAAGCAAGCAAAGGGGGAGACGCCACACTTGAATATCGATGTCACCTCTCCAGATGTCTGCTGTCTTGGGTTAGGGCATGGCGATGAGTTAATTATCTGCACAATCACTGTGCTGCTCCATCAGCATCCGGGAGCTGCCACAGACTACGGACCGAATCAAACTTGGCCACTGTTAACCCTCATTAAAAAGCTGGGACTTCAGAAATGTGAGCAGGGGCTGGTTGAGCTAGTGTTCTTCCTTATCTATGGCAGGAAGATAGATTTCTGAGCCTCTTTCTACATGTCAAGTTCTGTGAAGACCTGCTTAAGTCACCTGCTCTTCCTTGATCGGTAATAAAATTACAATTACTGCACCGTTCTTGACAGAGAGAGTTGGGTCCTCTGAGTCTCACAAATTAAATATCATGTAGTGACACTTAAATGCATGAAGCCATTCAAGGGGTAAAACAGGTGCCAGGGCTCTGGCCTTCATAGACTGTCTTACCTGTGATGATTCATATGTTATGGTTTTTGTTTCTGTGTGAACTACAGGCACTTCCTTAGTGGAAATTTCTAGCTTTACTCCTCCTGGTGAAACACTGCCAAAGCTGACGGTTTCTGTCTTCACAGTAGATGACTATACCAATGGGAAGCAGGCAGAGTGGCTATTAAATTTTGCAAACACATACCTTTGTTTTTTTCCCTCCCCTCTTGGTGGATATATATAAGCACAGGTTGGTATGAAATAAATGTTTACATTTTACGTGGGGGGCAGTTGGGGAATGAGGCACACAACAGATACATGTCAGTCTCCCAGAATTCATATGGAATGTTTCAGGTACAAGAAAATATTTTGAAGGAAATGGAAAAAACCCACTTTTTTACATTCCCTCTCCTCTATCTCATAAACTAATTTTAATAGATTAAAAAATCATAAATTAGCCTTTTATTGAAAAACTTCTTAGACAGAAGGAACAAGTAATAAGACATTGAACCACCACCCCTCACCCCGCCCCCATGTACTTCAGGAATTTCAATAAAAGAGAATAAAGAATAAATTCTAGCACTTGGTGCCTGGGCAAGCCTGGTTTTGGTCCTTCTGGATAAGTACACTGATCAGAAATAAATTTATCAAGTTTTCTAATATCTTGGCAGGCTATGCATCTCCCAGATTTATTGCCAGTTACGGTAATTGCAAAGAGAGTGGAAACCATTTCCTGGAACTTTAGATTGTGAATAATCATTATATATGTTTGCATGGGACCCCAGACCAGCATGGAGACCCCATAATTGCCATGCAAAAAGGCAACCAGAGGAGAAACAAACTGCTCTTGGAAAAGGAAGAAAATTAAACCTAGCCCTGCCTTTATGCTTAACTAAATTTCAGGGACTTACTTCAGCACTAAAAGTAACATTAACCGCCAGTTACCTCAAAATGAGGTTTTTCTTCCGAAGCTTCAGAAACGTGGATGGCTGCACTCTGCTCCTCCTCTGGCTCTTGGGAAGCAGCTGCCATCTCTCCCTGCTCAAGGACAGCTTTGTCGGCCACCTCCCCTTTTTCCTCCTTCGCTCCCTCAGTCAGAGCAGAGACCTCCTTCCCTTTCACATCAGATACATCAGCAGATGCTGCCTGGGTCACAGCATCCATGTCATCTCCAGCTGCGTAAGAAGCATCCCCACTTGCATGCGCATTCATCACCTGTCTTTCCTCCACCAATGCTGTTTCCTGCACAACCTTCTGGGTGCTAAGTGGCTGGGGGTGCTGGCTTGTTTCCATCTCTATTTTGCCAGACTCCATCTTGGCTTCCATTTTCTGCATGGAAAAAAAATTGTGGTGTCAGTGTGACTTTCCACAAAGCAAAGGTCAGAAAGCAAAAAAAACCAACAACAAAAGCAGCCACTCACCAGGGTACCTAAAGCCAGTACCAGTGCTTATAACCAGCAACGCTTAGAGAAAATATAAATTAGCTTTCATTCCCCCCACCAGAGTCTTTGATGCCTGCCCTCTGCCTGACACATAGCCTCGAACCTGTGCTGCTTCTTCGGATGTTGCAAAAGAAACGAGAGTGCACTATAAAACGCAATTAAAAAACCAAAACAAAATGAAAGCATTGGAGCACATGCATATTGGTTTTGGCTACTTCCTTAGACCTAACAGGTGACATAAAATGCTTTAAGAAATTAAATGCTGTTAAAACGTCTCAGCACGATTGCTTTCTGAACATCTGAAGTATGTTCTTGTAATGGAACTAAAGACATGTGATGCAAACGTGGGACAGGCACAGAGGGGTGTAAGCGGAGACCCCTCTCAGGTGTTTAAAGCAAAGCCACTTGGATGCAACACACCCCCCCCCCCAAAAAGGCACAAAGAAAAGGCAAAGAGGCAGAGACAGAGACACCGAGGATGGAAACAGATGGCCACCTGCACCCAGCTTTGAGAAGTGGAAGTAACCCCTCCTATGAATTCTGTCGGTTTTCTCGCAGACTCTAATAAGCTGAAGATTTCAGAGCCATCCATGAGCTTTTCTCCAGAAGACTGTTTAGTCTGAGTGAACAGAGAAATGGAGAGTCAAGCACAGAGGTCGGGACACAGGAGGGCATGTACTCATTCACAGCTGGTTAGACAGAACTGTAGGCGCGGGACCCAGGGCGAGGGATGGAGGGATCTACAGACAGATTTGGAATCACATAGGGATGGGAAATCAACAGCAAATCGGGGTGAGCAGGGGCTCTGATTTGGTAAAGCGGAGAGAGTTCCTGGGGTTAGGGCGGTGCTGGGTGAAGCGGATCCTTTCACCCGGCACCGGCACCTCAAGCCCCGGCAGCACCACCCCATCTCGGGGACAAGAGCTGGAAATAAAACGGCAGGTATCTCAATGCTCACGTCAGACCGTGGTAGTGACTTAACCATGAAAACAACAAAAAAGCTTGGGTTGGCGGCTCTCAACATAAGCCAAACAGCAAGAGAAATGGAAAGGCTCGGGGTGGAAGGGCTGCCTTGGCAAACGTCATGCTGGAATCGGAAACGGCGGCCCAAAGGCAGCACCGGTTACCACGACTTGGGACGTGGCCGACTCTGTGACAACGTATTGGGTGGTGGCGACGGTGATGGCCGGTTCCTGGGAGTATCTCCACTGGGACAGGCTCTTCCTGCGGGGACTGAAGGGCCCCACCTTCCAGGTCTCGGCCTCGGCCTCGGCCTCGGGCTCCGCTCTGCCCAGCCGCTCGCCCTCCAGACTGGCATCCCTCCCGGGCACGTGGCTTTTCTCAAGAGCATCATCCTCGGGGCTCTGCAGCCGGGACTCGGCTTCCCTGATGGGGGCCAGCGACTCCGACAGCCTCCGCTTTGGAGTGTGGACCTCAGGCCCCCTCCTGGTCCTGTCCTCGGTGAGGACTCCCAGGACCTCGAACTCTGCCAGGACACGGGGGGTCTTCGTGAGCTCGGCTAGCCCTGGCTCAAGAGGGGAGGGGGACACCACCTTCTCCCCTTCTTTGACTTTTCCTGTCATAGTGACAATTTTTCCAGACACGGTATCGTAGGACTTTCCGAGTGTGTATACTTTCTGTTTGTTCTCTTCCTTCAAGTGCATTTCTCGGGCCAAGTCTTCAAAGCTCTGCGCTTCAGTGGCGCTAGATCCTGACGAGTCGGCGGGGATGTCATCGGTTCTAGCGCTCACGGTCACCACCTTGTACGTCACAATCTTTTTCGAATCACCATCAACTACCTCAGTGGGTATTCTGTCTACAATAACCCAGTCCTCTGTGCCCTATATTTGGAATATAAAAGCTAAATTAGAAGTTCTGATGGTATCTCATTTCTAAAATAAGAATCCTTTAAGGCAATCAGGGTGAGAGCTACACTCAGGCCTGGGAGGTGACTGCACAGGGCTGGGGTTATTTTTATTAATTATGGCTACAATCTCTTCCCATCTGAAATTTATTAACTCTAACCTGCAACTTGGAATACGGTCTGCGTGTACACTCGCAATTTCAGATTTCTTGAAATACTTTGGCGGTAAATTTTGCAAAGACTATATCTGATCTTATGCTAAATGTCTGATCATTTTGTATGTCAAGATTAAACAACATTTTTGAAGCTGTTGTACAAGTTATTTAGCTTTACTTGTGTGGACATAGAAAAGACAGTTTTCCATGTGAAATAGAACACTGTACTTCATATCTGTTTTTCTCACAAAGAACGTGCCAGCATTTCCACGAATTTCTGTGAAAACCATTTTCCATGTTTGTGAATTATACTTCCTTATATGGGAGACGGAATCCACTCTAGCACTTATTATCCAATAAGTATTCAGTGCACCTGTGTTCCAGGCATTGTAATAAACTATTTCCCACTGTTAGGACACTGTCGGAGCCTCTTAGAAACAGGTCACAGTGGTCTGTACATTGTTCCGATTTTATTTACAACCGAAGTTCGTCGTCTCAGGAGTTTCTTTGCCAGTTTCCTTAGTGTTAGTTCCAATAAGGCAGAAGAAATGCAAGTTATGAAACTTCTGTATTTGGGGAGCCTACCAGGACGTTAGGAGGCAACTAGTCTAACAGGTTACAGAGGGAAGAGAAACCAAGCCAGGAGCAAGGGAGCACCTTGGTTTACATTTTAAACTTGGACGTTTGCTACTTTCGTATTTATCCTAGCCTGAATCTAGAAACAGGTGGGCCTTAAGAGAAAGGATTACAGATCCATCTATAGGCTGGTGCGGGATTAAACAAAATGAAGTGAAAAATAACCTCTAGGGTGGATGGGACAGTTTTCTGGAAAATGATTTGACGAAAGGTAACCACAGAGCCTCCTTCCTGAATTCTCTTTATCACACTCGGCTAGTGGGAAAACCAATAAAAGTTCAGAACTTTCAAAATCAGTCAAGGTCATCTAAATTAGCATCACTCTATGGGTGAAAGAGGTACTAAAAGGTCCAGTAATATCATTACAAAGTATAATCATAATGCTTCAATGACCACACACAGATATAATCACCTAGGAGCAAAAGCCACAAAGAAATGATAGCTAACGGATAACTAAATTAGTAACAAAATTCCCTACTTCCCTCCCCAGAATCTAAGCAAAAATGATATACCTACCTTAGTGGCAAACAAGGTAAATTTTAAAAAGAAAGGAAAAACTACAGACATTTTAATGACACTGAAATCTGAAGAGCAATTTCCTTCTGGAAAATTCCTTAATGTTTGTTTTTTACCTGAGACTCAAAGAATGGAGAGCTTCCTTGCTGCAAAAATAGAACCTTTTCAGAAATCTCTCTTTCTTCTTTGGTCTGTTTGAATAAAGGGGGTTGGGTTGGAGAAGAGGAAGCAGACAGTTTCCAAAAAGGCAAGTTAGGAAGAGAGTTCTTTTCTTGTGCTACACATATAACACTCATTCATTTTTTTTTCTGAAGAAGTAAATTAGTGCCTATTAATTTGGAAAATGGTCGGAAGCCATCTCAACATTTAACAATTATTTCCAAAGAGTAACAGATTATGTTTTGAATCTCCGGTGTTTTTAGGATTCAAACATTTCTCATTTCTACAAACACAGAATATGCAAGAGTGGCATAAAGAGCTTTCTGGCATTTCAGTAGTGTTCATATGTCAGTGATCTGCAATACTGTAAAAATGAGTATTAAAATGAAAATGTTAAGATTTAAAAAAAATTAAGTTAGGAATAAATTCTCACTTCCATGTCTGACAAATTCTTGATCATATTCCCTACTGAAGTGCCGCCTGATACAGAGAAAGGAAACACACGTGGGTCACTGCATTAGCTACTAATCTCAACAACCCAGTTATGCCTAGATTGATGTCTTTATTCCACAAATAGGCATAAGGTTATAGCTTTATTTGAACTTTTATAACATGGCAAATAATCCTGAAAAGTCAACTTCAGAATATCTTGGTGAAGAATTAAGTATTTGAAGTCATGCTTGTCTTTAACATATAAAATTTAAAAGGACATTAAGTATGTTACGTTAGAACAGTTTTTTTCCTTTCATCTTTTTATTGCTTCCTTTAGTATTAAATAGGCATAATTCAAGGGGCAATACGTTAGCTACCGAGCCTGTCTCTGTGTACAGCACACGACTGCATAGAATAGTGAACAAAAGGATATTTTGGTAAAGTCATCTAAAAATAATAATAGAAAAGTTCAAAGTTTCTAGACGAATGGAACTTTGAAAATAAACCCTCTTGTTGATGATAAGCAATGTAATTTTATGAGAGGTATTTAAAATTCCTAGGTATGTATCTACAAAGCTATCAGTACTATATTTAATCGTTTGCCTGCAAGAGGTTACAGAGGAGCATCTGGAATGTTATCTGGAATGACCTGCTGACAGATTTTGATAGCATCGTCCTCATATGCTCCTTTTAAATGAGCAACAAATAAGACATTTCAAAGGGGGAAAAAAAAATCCCTGTCCTGTCCCATTTTGGAGAAAGATATTGCAAGAGACAAAATGTACCATGTGGAATCATTCAATGTGGATTTATTTTTTAAACTTTCAATCATAGCCTCTTTTATAAACAGAAATAAGAAACAGGAAGTCAAAATTATAGACACTTTTCAGAATACCACGGCTAGGCCTCTAATTATAATCACTGAACTAAATATTTTCCTACAATGAGAGCTTAAAAAAACAACAGCAGTGGTTTTCAGCATATCCTGTTATCTGACATCAACTAATTTTAAAAACGTCTGTGTCTGTAAGTAAAAATGTCCACACTGTCTGCATCCAGAACTGTGCATGTCCCATAATAACGGAAAAGGGTAACATAAGGGGATATATGTTATCATTAAATCCTGTATACTGTCAACCCCAATCCAGTGAGTTCTGCTAAAGTTAAGAGGTACTGATAAAGAAAAGCTGATAATCGAAACATTTACTAGGGGTTAAGACAGAGTCAGGTGCACACCCTGACTATTTCATTTAGTTCCTTCAACGTTCATGCCTGTGTCATAATTGGGACACAAGGCCCTACAGTGGCATGCAAAATTCACAGAGGTGTTACTTGCTCAGATGATTAAGGGTCTCTATGGAGCTGGGACTTTCATTTCTGCTCGGGCCAGGGGTTCTCAAATTGGGCTGTGAATTAGAATTATGTGGAGAGCTTTTAAAAAGAGTAATGTGTGGGGTGCACCTCTGACTAATTAAATCAGATTCTGATGTAGAACCCAGGCATCGGTATTTAAAAAATCTTGTAGGTGACTGTAATACGCGTCTAGAGTCGCAGCCCAGGGTCGGAATGGAAAGTCACAGAAGTCAGAGTCACAGAATGGAGATAATTCTCTCTATCCATGAACAGATGATCCACAGTGAATGCGTATTTTGCCCAATTTAAGGCCCATCCAAGACCTGAACAGCAAAAGTAAAGCTGGACAAGAAAGCAGAAAAATGCATAAAGAGAGTGGATTCTAGTTATTCATGGCAGTTGTGTTCTATAAAGTTGCTGTGAACACTGAATTAACCACAGCTCCTAGGGGAAAGACAGGGTCAGGTTCCTGGGAGCTTCTGGTCATGAAATTTTCGTCAACTGATCAATGCATAACCTTGTTTTATGTGTGTTTCTGTTTAAAGACCCCTTATTTAATATCTATTATTGATCCATTAACATCAAACTCACAGCCAGCAGCACTATAACTTATCCTGAACAAAGCGTATCTGACACACATATTTTCCTATAAGGCACATCTCAGCCTTCTTGTACTTGGGAACACTAGACAGCACTTCAGCACTATGCCTGGAGGTCGTTTTAAATAGCAAAATCACCAACAAAAAACACAAAAAAGCAAAAATGTGGCACTAAACAGGCTGTTGCCTGTTCACCTTACCTGGGAAGGTGTGCCTTGAGCAATTTTTTTTTTTTAGGCCGTGACAGTGAGAGGCCCGCGCACCGCGATTTAGAGTGGCCCCCGCTTGCCACAATTAGAGAAAGCCCTCGCACAGAAATGAAGACGCAACACAGCAAAAATAAATAAATTAATTAATAAACTCCTACCCCCAACATCTTCTTTAAAAAAAAAAAAATCAGGAGTCATCACATTTTTTTCAAAACAACATTGTATCACTGAGATTCCCCCCAAAATCCAACTAAGTGTGGCGTCACTGAATCAGTTTCTTTACCCTTCTGACACAAGCAATATTACTTTGAGAAGTCACTTTAAAAAATTAAGTTACATATTTTCTTTTAGAAATAATTGGACCTCTTTATAAACTGGCCAATTATTGTTTAATTAATTTAAAGTGGGTCATATTAAATAAAAGGATAACATCAAATGAGTAATTTACTTAGAAAAACACCTCCCCTCTAAAATGAAAATCTTTTGTTTAGGTATTTTTAAACAAACATGCTTTGTGTATGCCTAGCTGGCTGGGAGGATAAAATTATCTTTTGTGCTTTTCACAAAACCAATAACAAAAGCCAATATTAAGTTTTAATATAGAAATGAACAAGAATTTGGAGCATAAGAACTTGCCGGGCTGTCTCCAGGGCCCTCAAATGGAGGATAAACTGGGTGTCACCAAGGGCTCCGGGAGAAGCGTCGGATGGGAGCCCCAAGGTGAGGGAAGCGCGCATAGCCCTGACCTCCCAGAAGGGACCTCTCTTCCTCTGGGACTTGAAGCTCCTTGGAGCTGCTTTTTCAGAACCCCTCTGATAACCAGGGTTATTAGCCAGCCTTGTTTTTAAGAAGCTCTTCTTTACATCTAGCAAGTCTCCCAACAATTTCCTCCCTTGCCGGTGGCAGTGGAGTCCTAAGGTACAGCTTCTGCTCACCACTCAGCAGACACTTGAAAGCAGTTACTAAGCCAGCTGCTGGTCTCCAGTCTACGTAACCAAACCACTTTGTGCTTCTGCAGAGGACGTCTTTCCTCCATCCTTTAATCCTTTTAAAACAGTCCTTTCTTAGGTCTACTGCAGTCTCTCTGCACCGACAGGGATAAGGCATCCACATCGAGGGTAAGTTCAGCGTATTCAAAGCATCACCTCTTAAGTTATTAACATTCTTTGGGGTCATCACCGTTATTCTCTAAGAATCAGAGGATTTAATAAGTGAAAACAATTTCTTTTACTAGTCTAATGACCTAGACTTCGACAGTCCCTTGTTTATTATCACCACCTTTAACTTCTCCGAACTTCCATTCAAAGGGCTGCTACCTCGCGTGTCCCTGAGTGACAGCAGGGGAGGAGAGGCCTGACTTTTTCAGTGGCTATTTATTTTGTGTTTTTGTAACATAATCCAGTATCTGCCATCTTCAGAGCCAGCACGTCCTTCCTTATTTCCAGCCCTCGTAGAAATAGGGTAAAGCAAACTTGACCAGTTACAATTAAACTTATCTGACCATAACTCATAAGTGGCAGTCTTACTAATGCAGGAACTACAATATTTAAATCAATCAGGAAAATCTGAAATTTTTGTGTCTTGAAACTCAAGCAATCTGAATGAAACCGATGTTTAACGGTACAGGAATACTTTGGTCACAGGACTTTTCATTTATTCTGCATAAAAAGGCCCTTTACAAAGTAATTCAAATGGTGATATACCTTGTCATTTTTTTTTAAGTGGGATTGGAACTGTCATGAACATCATGATTGTGGTCACTTTAGATAAACAGCTTTCAAGGGAAGAAAGAAGGTAATATTATACTAGAAAGATGCCGTTTTAAAAAACTACTTCTTTTGAAAGACAGATAAAGCAAGATGATGTGTAACAGTTGACAGTAAGATTAGTACCACTGCCACTGTGGGTCCCACACGATGGGAGCCTTGAAGTAACACAAGCTGAATCCACTATCTTGCTGTACATTTAAAGAGCGATTTCCTACATGGAAGACTTACTCAAAAAGACATTCTGGCCTTTACTTTCCCTATTAAAAACCAAATAAAAACTGATTATAAGTCATAATATGATATATATGTTTATATATATAAATCAGTTAAAATAAACAATTTTTAAAAATATATATATATACTATAAATAAAAATGAAATAAAAAACTGAGTATACCCGTAAAAACCTGGTGTAGTAGTCCCAGAGTAAAGTATGCCCTGAAATGTTATCAACTTCAGAACACTGTTTAGTCAAACATTAGACAATCTCAATAGGCATGCTCATCTTGCAACTGATGAGAAACAGTCATGAATTTTCAAGGCATTTCTTAAAGTAGCGGAAGTACGTTCAGAAAAACTGTTGGTTCATTAATACAGTAGGTCAATGTCTCCCAGCTGTGAATCTAGAATAAGCAGATCTGAACCAGAGTTTCCTTGTTCGTTCCAAAGCACCACGGGATGCGATTACTCACTCCTTGGCCACCTAACATTGTACTGGCTATACACAGACAAGGGGTGAGATTCTCTACTCAGAAGCCTGCCACATCCTTCCCCTGCAGACCCTGCAGAGGAGCGAGGCTAGTGAACAGAAGACAAGTGCAACCCAAAGCCTGAATACCGACCTCTTCAGGTACCAGCGGCTCGATCATGGGTGCCTCCTCCTGCCGGGCGGCTAGTCGCACGGGGGAGGTGGAAAGCCTCTTTTCCCATTCGTTCGTGATGGCAGTGTCTGTGGAGGTTTCTAAAAAGGTTCTTTTCAGCTCACTAATATTGGTCTGATGTTTCATCAGGTCATCTTGGGTTTTATCTAGCTCCTATATTCAGAACATAAAGAATCCAACAGTCAACGTTTTACGTTTGTTTTCCTTTCTGCGTGCTCTCTCTCATTTTAAAAGTTAGGTCATTATCTCATTAGTAGTCAAAATAAAAGAATTCTGATCAGGGCTCATGACACTACCACAAACACTCTGGTGAAAATGTGATATTTCCGAGGGAAAACAAAATCTAGTTCACGCAAGCATAAAAATCAAAAGTTTCAAAGGTCAACTGTTAACAGTGTAATTCACATGTAACCAGAGAATTAAAATAAATACACACGGAGGAAAGGGGATCTACGTCTAGGAGAGAGGAAGGAATCAGAGGAAGCTGAGAAGTCAACCGCACGTATTCACAGGTGAGAACACACCCTTCATGCATCATGGTACGAGCCCACAGGTTAAGCCACTAAAGGAAAACCAACACACACAAGCATGCACTGGTATATACCAATACCAACCTCTAACATAAGATTACTATGTTTGACATACACATTTTCACCCTTTATTCGCTTAATCAGACTATTCTGAAAAAAGTGGAGAAGAAAGGAAGGTAAGGGACATGATCGTCACATGAACAAGTGTCATCCTCCACACTGCACCAGCACACAGTCACCACCACGGAGCATGCTGCAAGATCTGAACACCACAGACAATGACTTATCACACGCTGGTTTCTGCTTTTGTGTTTGGTTTTGAATTTTCTACCTGTGCCTTGAGCTCTGCATCTTCCTCCTGGTCCGACTGCCAGCATCAAGAGAGAGTGGGAAATAAAGTCTTACCATGCCATCGACTCTAAGATGGAAGGATGGGTCTACATAAGCCAGCTACATGGGGGTGCTAGTTTGCTCTTATGGGAGAAGACATTTCTTTCTTATACATAAACCACAACGTTCTCACACACAAATTGTGAAGCTTAGTAAGAAGACAGGAGCAAAAGATTCCTTGCCCCTTGGGTGTTTGACATTTTAACCTGGACACTTCCAAGCACGATGAGCCCACACGTGCGCTTGGGAGGACAGCTAGGACTTGGCGGTCTGTCCTTAAAAGACGTTAGCAACGGTTCAGGAAGTGGGGGAAGCCAACATCGAAATTAAAATTCACAAAAACGGCTATGAATATCCAATGATGAGAGCTCCCTTGGAGTGTAGGAGTCCTCACAAAAATCCTATGAGGTTAGCTATTATGATCCCTAGTTTGTAGACCAGAGAACTGAGGCACAAAGAACTTAACACAGAGGTTCCCACATTAAAAAATTTCTTGGATCTTTGAATTTCTTGAACCCACCTACTTAAAAACAAATTTGGGAGAGGAGAGGGCTGATACGGATGGGGTAAGTGAGGAAATTAAATAGACTACCATCAACTATAAAAATCAACTATAAGATGCGGTCCAGAGTGAAATTATGGGTGACAAGTGGGTGATGCCAGAGCACATGGCCTTCAGCAAATGGATCACTTTGTCTGGGTCTCAATGGGGACCAGACTCTCTAACCTACACGCCCCACCCTGCACTGCTGTTACACTGGCTCTGGAAAAAAGAGAAGGGGGAGCGTTTATAAGAAGCGTTAGAGGGCTGGAGGCATGCTGATTCTACAGAGGTGGTGGGTTCATAGCTCTTCATTTTATTTTTAAGCTTCATAACCTACCTATGTTATACGTCTTCGTTTGCATGCTTAAAATGTTGTATAACAAAGTTTAAAACTGCTAGAGAAATTTATAGTATTTTATTTTCTCATAGCTGAGTCATTTGTTTTTAACATCTTTATTGGAGTATAACTGCTTTACAATGCTGTGTTAGCTTCTGCTGTACAACAAAGTGAATCAGCTATATGTATACATATATACTCTCCCTCTTGAGCCTCCCTCTCCCCCCCCCCCCGCCCCATCCCATCCCTCTAGGTCGTCACAGAGCACAAAGCACAAAGCTGACCTCCCTGTGCTATGCAGCAGCTTCCCATTAGCTACCTATTTTACACATGGTAGTGTATATATGTTAATGCTACTCCCTCCAATACCGTATATTAACGCATACGGATGGAATCTAGAAAAATGGTACTGATGAATCTAGTGGCAGGGCAGGAATAGAGACGTAGAGAATGGACTTGTGGACACGGGGAGGGGGAGGGGATGAGAGGCTGGGACGAATTAAGAGAAATTTAAAGTAGTAGTATTAAAATATTTTTCATTTACAGCATACCTTAGGATTACAATGAAATTTACTGAATGTATCAGTAGTTACATATAACTAATTCTTACAGAATTAAGATGCAATTGTTATATTTGGTATAGAAAATGATTACCCTGTAATCAGTTTACATGTGATTGCTTAAAAGAACCAGTATGATAGTTTTACAGTATTATCTCTAAATTAAAAAATGATGACTTCCAAACTTTGAACTGAACTCTGGCATTTCCAAAGGAAGAAACAATTAAACTCCATTTTGAAATGTTTTTCTGAACATATTTTCAATGAAGTGATGTATAGATAATACCTATAACATTTTTGGTTCTTCCTAAATACCCAACTAGAAAATATTGTTATGATTGGATAATGGAAAAAACAACCTAATGTTAAACACTATCACAAAGTAAAAAAAAAATTCTGTTATTAGCACTTTAGGAAATGAACATCTTGACTTCCATTGCTATAGATAAATATTGTTTTTACAGAAATTTTAATTAGTTACTGGTAGAGAAGATTTAGAAAACAACGTAAGCCATACACATATTTAATGAACCCTAAAGAATTAACAAAGGATAAATAAGAGCATAGTATCACTGGTCAATGTGATAATTTTTTTTCCAATAAAGTACTGACAGTAATTTGTTCATTTTCTTTTCCTTGGAAAATTCATTTCTTTTGAGTGACCCAGACTACATCCAGGCTATGAAAAATGAGTTAAGAGAAGTAGTATAATTTTAACAAGCATTTTGACCATTTGGATTTTAAAGTATATCTGTATCTGGTCAATAAGCTAATTACATAAATTGTACCACCCACCCCCAATTATGGCTATCATGCGTAAACATTTGGGATAAGGGAATACATTTAAAAAAATATACACACTACTGCATATAAAATAGATAACTAATAAGGACCTACTGTATAGCACAGGGAACTCTACTCAATACTCTGTAATAACCTATATGGGAAAAGAATCTAAAAAAGAGTGGATATATGTGTATGTATAACTGGTTCACTTTGCTGTACACCTGAAACTAACACAACATTGTAAATCAACTCTACTTCAATAAAAATTTTTTAAAAAGTATTACCAATTTAGCCAAGGGTTCTCAAAAAGTGACCCTGAAATGGATAGAGTCACTGTCACCTGGGAACTTGTTAGAAATGCAAATTCTCCGGTCCTACCCCAGACCTTCTTCTGAATGTGAAACAGGAGGATGGGAACCTCCATATGACTCTGATGCAGGCCAGAGTTTGAGAACCACTGGTCTAGGCAGTAGAATATACTTAACTCCTACTGTTAAAAGTAGAATTTCTCTCCACCCTAAAAGGCAATATGCAAAGTTCCTAAAGGCAGAACCAGCATTTTTGTTAGGCAACGGGCGGCACCCACAGTGACTGTACCAACCTCAGTGGCGGTGGTTTCCCCATCAGCCGCGGTGTCTGTGCGCTCACTGTCGGTCTGTGGATCACAGAGGTGATCAGGTTCCAGGAGGAAGGCAGGAAGAGAAAACAAACCATCTCGTCAAGCGGGCAAGCCTGGGGCCTACAGTTCAGTCCCTTTTTCTGTGATCTGTATCACACTACCTTCCCAACAAGAATGCAGGTTCAAACAAAAGCCAAAGAAAGGCCAGAGCTAGGTTCCATCAGCAGAGACACTCAGAGGAAGACCAGAGGCACACGGCCTGCGTAACCACAGGACGTGTATTAGCCAAGCTGACATGTCTGCTGCCATGTCATTCTTTCCCCCATTTTTAACTGAAACCCCTAGAAAGAGCTCCTAGAAATGTTTAATGCAAATAAAATTGCTGTTTATATATTTTTAAAAAAATTCTAGGAATAGGTCACATTTGAAAAGTAACTTAACATGTCAATTTAAATAAAAAACTACTATTAACAGTCACTGGACTTTCAGCCCCTCATTTACACCATTTTGGTAATTTGCATCCATCTGAGACCATCAGGCTGTCTGCATTACCTTTTGATTATAAAAAGCACATGCCAGTGACTCACAGGCATATGTTTTATATATGAAAAATGTAACTCAATTCTCAAGTAGGATTGCTAACTAGATATTTTTTAAGACTATATGTTGTTTATTTCGTCCCACCCTCCAATAGAAAGAGGTATAGAGAAGTATGTAATTAAATATCTTGTTCCAAAATAAACATTCAAATGAAGCAAATAATAGTAATGAAAAATAAGGAGAGGAGGAGGGAGAGAGACATCTACTTGGACACAAATAAAACAAAGCACAGCATTTGACAGAGCCTAGGTTTTCAAGGGAGAATTACAATAGTAATTTCAAGACTGATTTTTAATCTGTTTTTATAGCGGTTTATGATTTACAACAAAAACTCTTTTTTCTCTGGAGGAGAGATGAGCCACAGCCATTGAAATTGGGACATCTCAACGTCCTATATAATATTACCTGACTTTCCCTTCTCAACTCTCAAACTAGTCATTATTAAAAGTCCTTCGAGCAAAGTTGTGCGATTAGTAATTTGTCAACAAAAATCCATACTGGGGGCTGTAAGGTTGTGAATCTGTCTCTTAAAATAATCTCTCATTGCAAAGACCATGGATTACCAGCGGGAGGGCTGAGACAGTGCTCTTTATGTCTACATGACTCTGGCTGGGTTGAATTCTTGATCCTCTCCCAAACTTTCCTTTTCTATATTCCTAAAGGAAAAGGAGTTGGAACTCATGCTTGGCCTGTGCACCTGAGGTCTCCATCCTGGCAGACCTGTGCCTAAGAGGGAAATCCTTTTCAGTAGGTTGGTAAAGAAAGCATGCTGAGAGCTTTCATGACCCGACCACCTTGGCAACACCTGGAAGGGGGTGGCTATTAATTTTCTTATCAGGGTGATCACTGCTAGGGCATTAGCATGGCTTCACCAACTGACAGTCTAGGGCAAGGCCAGTTTGATTTAGGAAGAGAAGCAGGTGACTGTTCAAGGGTATGGGATAACCCGAGGAAACCTCAGGCTTTCAAGAACCAGTAAGAACGACTTGGGCTCAGTGCGCTAACTAGTTGTGTCAAAGGCCTCGAAAGTTCTTGAAAGTTTTTCTCCTCCTACTTTGATTATTTCCCTTATGGCTTTAGAATTCACTTCAGCAGCTTTCCAGGCATCTTGGCACTGGAATTACCGCCATGGTTAAGAATGAGGGGGTCTCAGGACAGACTGACATCAGCTCAAATCCTTGCTATTTATTTAACTCTGTGGCACAGGGGGCAGGTTTCATATTTTAATCCCAATTTCCTTCTTGGAAAATGGGGAAAACCACAGCCCTAACTGTATCAGGTAACAGATACTAAGTCTTTATGTGATGCCTGACACATACACACAGCTAAAAATGCCTATAAAAATCATAAATATTGATAGCAAAACATTATTTCCTAAGTATTGCTATTATTTTTCCTAGCTATACACAAATAAATAGCAGCTTAGGCCATATCTAAACTCCCTCAATCCCCTACTCAGCACCTAGTCAGTCAGTCATTCAACAAACATAGTGCCTGATCAATATACAGTTAATGACTGAAGTCTTAAAGGCTGAATAAAGCAGCTTTTATAGCAACTTTTATTTATATAATATCCTATGTCTAAGAAAAACTGCAAAATGTATGGCATGCCATGGACTATCATATAATGTGTTTACACCATCTAAAATGTTAAATCAAGTGATCAATCTTTTCCTCTAGACTTCATCCACCTCCTTTCTTGGTATTATCAAAAAATTCTTCACAAGTTGACACATAATTACGGTGAGCTAAATTCATCTTACGTCTCTGGACAGATGTCGATGATTTAGCATTCGGCCCCTCCTTATCTGACCAAAATTCTAGAAGGACAAATGAAAAAAAAAAAAAAAAAAGCTAACAGCTCTGTAGTTTGAAATGATTACAGCTCTCTGCACTGGGTTTCACTCTTGAGAAGGGCTGGGACTAATTAAGCCACTACCACACGTGACAGATGTAAGCAGTGATGATAAAATATTTAAAAAGAATTAGAGTCATTAGTGATTTTGCAAAACCAAAGTGACGGAGCTGAACCGTATGTTACAGAGTCACCCGGTTTAGCTGCCAAAGCGCTTGAGGCCCAGGGACTAAAACAGGCCGTGTCAACAAATGGCGCGTGTTTTTTGTTTTGTTTTTTTTTTACCTGAATGACCTACATCTGAGTTCTCTAGCTCAGCTTGAACCAGAGCTCACAGCTCTTAACACTTGGGGTTGAGACGACATTGAACAGATGGCCAAATACAAAGTCATGTGGCAGGAGAGCCGTCATGGGTGACCGAGGCTGGAGCGGAGGACAAGAAAGGCCGCCTCGGCCAGAGCTGGTTCACGGTCTCAGAGGAGGGTTTACATGTGGGGAACACCAGCCACGCGGCCTCCAGCTTGCGAGGAGTAACTGCTGTGATTTGTTTTGCTGATGTAATGCAGACATGCCCAAGTTGAACATTAATTTTCATGCACTGATTACAACAAGATGTACACCCTGGATTAGGCACAAGATCTGTGTGGTTTGCTACATAAAAGTTCAGTTATTTAAAATGCAGAGAAACATAAAATGGCAATCTTTTCGCCTTCTGTTAGCTTGATGCCTAGCTCCACTGCTAAAGGAACAAAGATGAGCAGGTTGGAAACCAGCTAATATTATAAACAGTTTTTGTAGATAATACTGCGTTCGTCATAACTGTAGGTTTGGACCTACGTTATTTGATTATGTTGCTACTATGAGAAACGGTGATATTCAAACCTAGGATTTAGAGTGGTTTTTCTCTTAAAATATTTTCCACGTACGAAAATAGTTACACATAGATAGATTTGGAGCTAAGTCACAGAGGATCCAAGAACCTTGCAAAGGGCTCTTAGGCAACATCAAATTGAAAAGCCTAAACTTTTCTTGGGAACGTCTTGGAGACCATTCCCACTTCTTTCCTGCTGCTGCAAAGAAACAGTCATAATACCACTAAATATAGATACGTACCTCACAATGCTATCTACTCACAGGTGCAGCTCGGATTACCATTTCTAGCTGAGCATAGGACTGAATAGACTTTCCTTTTTTAGTGCTGCTTTGACTTTGCGATTTTCTTTTTGAATGCTAGGTGTATTGGGTTTGGCTCCTGACACAAAACCCTCCAGAACTGCTGGAGGAGCGGGGGGCAGGCGTAGGCAGGAGGGTGGGTCTCAGCCAGGGGCCTGTTGGCACTTCTGTTCTTTTTCCCTGCGTTCTATTTAAAGGCTGCACAGAGGGAAACCGCTGGGCTCTTCACAGGGCAATGGAGTGGAGGGAATGGGGAGCAATTAAGAGGAAACACTACCTGCTAGGATGTCACCTCCCCCAATGGCTCGGATGAGGGACGGGGGACTGACAGGCAGCCTGCTTTCACGGATGGAGGCTGAAGGCTCAAGTCCTTTCCTGGTTGCTAGCCGCAGAGGCCCATCCAGCTTCCCCAGCCTCACGCCGGAACTGAGAGAATGGGTGCCGCCCAACACATGCCTTGGCATTGCTCGTGTTCATGAAATCTCAGCCCATTTTTACAGCGTGTGGAAACCTAACAGGAGTCTTTCCTGATTGTGTTTGGAAACTGCTGTTTTCAACTGCCACTCTTTCTGGTCCTGTTTCTGGCCCTGCCAATGACCAATGTCACGGAGCGTTTTAAACTGCTCAAGCCCCTCTTTCTGACCCAACACACCCACGGGATCGGGCTCCCCTCATGGAGTAACAATGACGGTCTGGTAATGACAATCAAAGAGCAGCGGGGGCATTTCAGATCTCCAGGGAGGAGAGGGAGGCATTTACAGTCTTGGAGAGCTGCCCCGAGGGTGGTGGTGCACCTCGATGGCGGTGCTCTCTACCGCCGCGCCCTGAGCATCTTTACCTGGTGCGTATCACCACTGTGCGTCATTACAGCAGGGTACATTTTGGTAACTTGCCGCCAATCTAGTTGAAAGTTACTCATCCGTCTTCTGTGTCATTCCCTTTATTGAATGAGAACTGAACAGAGCCTTTAAGTCGACCCTGAGTTCTTACGGAGCTAACGGGTTATTTATTTACAATTGGCTCACGGCTGAGTCCTTCCCCACCCGCTGGAGTCGGTGGGCTGGCAGTACGGTTCCGGGCCGGGCTCAGCCTGCTGCATCCACATGGTGTTGTGCCTAACCCCGGGGCCGGGTCGCACCCCCTGCACACAAAACCTCTGCACAGATTGGCACAGACGATAAATGAGGCTCTGAAAGTAGGACCACTATCGCAGCAGCCGTCTGAGACTGTTTCGGACCGCGGCCCCGAGCACGACAGGGACGTGTGTTCTATGCCGCGGTACACACCTCTTCCTCTGAACTGTCACTCGGGTCATTGTCTAGTGAGGCACTCAAGGAGGCCGCCTTGGGCTCCAGGCAGCAGAGGCACAGAGCCAGAGGGAAGGAGAGAGTGAGGGCGTATGGCACTGAGAAGGAGGCGGAGAGCAGGAAGAAGAAGATGAAGAGCACGCAGGGCACCAGAGAGGGCGAGCGGATGGGGAGGTAATGCCGCAAGCTCTGGGGCAGGAGGTGGCTCTCGGAAAGGTTGGGGAAGGACAGGTAGCCATCGTCATCCAGGAGAGAGGGGAAAGACTCGGGGAGTTGCAAGGAGAAGGAAAACAGCGTGGCCCCTCTGCCCGGCCGCTGTTTGCAGCTAAAAGCCACATCATGGTCCCCCAGGCACGGCTTCCCTCGGCCATCAGAGTCCGAGGCGGGCTCCCCGTGCAGGTGCCCGGGGTCTCTGGCCGGCTCGACCCCCGGCGGGGGGTGCCCGTTCTCCTTACACCTCCTGCGGAGCCCTGTGGGAGATGCAGGGGGAGAGCGGGCTGATGGGGGGGAGGGGGGACATGAGTCAGTGCCAAGCCCGGGTGACTGATGTGAGAGAGACAGCGAGAGAGACAGAAAGCAGCGAACAGAGGTGCAAAAGGACAAAAAGAAAACTGCAATTAGTTAATTTTCTTATGGGTACCGAGAAAAAAATCGTCAAACAAGAATTTCAGCACTAGGGTTGTTGGTGAATTTTAAAGTATTCAAGCGGCATGCCAACGCTGCCACGAATGGCCATCGTCTTCCCATTAGACCCTCAAGTCAAACACAGGGTGGGCTTGAAAAAAAAATCAGAACCGAAGATATCTGTGGGTAATCTCAATGACTACGTTTCATATGATCCAAAACTTCTGTTTAGACCAACAACTCTAGAAATTTTTAGGATGCTGAGAGCAAATGTAACTCTCTGATAACTTAAAACCAAGACTTTCAATAACTTCTCCTAATCTCCAGCGACCAGATCTGTTACTAGGGTTCAGTTAGATTAAAATGACAATGAATCCAATTTTAGATTATTAAACCCAAAATCTCTAGCATTACTTTTCCTTGGTTAGTCAGTCATAGCCAAAGCAGGTGGGTTTCCAAATCACCAAGTTTCTGACCCCACTCCTACCCATAAGCAGCTCCAATTAGGGAATTCCACAGTGAACGCCGCAGGAACCTTACCTCTCCATAAAGCACCGAGGCTCTTCTGAAAACGACTATGTTGGCCCCTTACCCATGATGTACACGGGGGAGCTTAAAGAAGGGTTTCAAACAAGCCAACTAGCAAAAAAGAATGTGTTTTCTTGTGATGTGGTTTACCAGCACTTACTTTGTATTACTTGTGGTCCGTAAATAATAGAAAGATACAATTTCCCCATCTTCCGGTTTTTCTTAGAGGAGCCGTAGGCTTAAGCCGCCTGGTTTGAGTCCTTAAGGGGACGATCAAGGCAGGCAACCCCATAATAGTGCTCCTGGGGAGGGGCATGCAGGCTTGTGCAGGGCAAGTAAGGTTCTTTACACCCTTCCTGGTCCCCGCAGTCTCCGTGACCACAGCCAGCTTTCTCTGCAGGTGGTGGAGGGATGCTGAGCGAGAGGGGTGGGAGAGACAAGCAAATGCCAAACAGGACCCAGGGCCAGCGTGGAAGCTGCTATAGCCGAGTTCAAGACAAGGTCACCTGGAGCCTGAAGATGACTGAACTTCTGCTCGTGTGTGTGTGTGTGTGTGTGTGTGTGTGTGTACTCACATGCGTGTTTCTGCCTAGTGTCCTGAGAGCATGGACATTATCTGGTCTGCTTTGTGACAGTAATCCAACCCTGACTTGGTAAATATAGAGACAGAGGGTAAGAAAATGCACAAATAAAATTATATCATGGATCTAGTAGAATGTAGAAGTGTCTCTTTTTCGGTATCAGACAAGTATGTCTTTTCCTAATACTCACATCTGACATTAAACACTGTGTCTTAAACAAGACGCTGCACAAATCTCACTGAGCTGAGAATAATGTACAAGTTACAAGCTGCCTTCTGCCCGTGGAGGCTGCCCCGTCACCTGGGGTGATCGTGAGTGGGGAAACACACCTCCTCTCAAAGGAATCTAGGGACCAGTCGCTTAAGAGCTATTTTCAGTAATACATTTTCATCTTGGTTAAAAAATAAGCGCCCTCTACGTTACTTTTTGAAGACAGAGAAGAATGAAATGACGGCTTAATCTTCCATGTTGCTGATTAGAGTGGTTTTTAGAGCGGCTTTTTTTAAAAAAATTAATTTTATTTATTTATTTTTTGGCTGTGTTGGGTCTTCGTTGTTACGCCAGGCTTTCTCTAGTAGTGGTGCGCGGGCTTCTCATTGCGGTGGATTCCCTTGTTGCACAGCATGGGCTCTAGGCACGCGGGCTCCAGCAGTTGTGGCACGCGGGCTCAGTAGTTGTGGCTCATGGGCTCTAGAGCGCAGGCTCAGTAGTTGTAGCTCACGGGCTTAGTTGCTCCGCGGCATGTGGGATCCTCCCGGACCAGGGCTTGAACCTGCGTCCCCTGCATTGGCAGGCAGATTCTTAACCACTGTGCCACCAGAGAAGCCCTAGAGTGGTTTTTAAAGACAGCTTTGCAGCGGGGGAGATGTAGACAGCCCTTTAGCTCCTTCAGCACAAGGCCTCAGCCACGGCCTCTCAGAAGGCATCAGGGTCACAGTGCTGGCTTCTCAGAGGCTCTGACTCTAAGAGAACAGTCTTCTTGGTCTTTCTAATCTCCCATGGCATAAAAGGCACCCAGTGATGCTAGCTTAGGGCTCCATCTCACGTAAACAAATCGCTGATCTTTTAAAATCAAACAAAGTGGGAGTGGAGCGTTTATGGAGCAAACGACAAGTCATTTACTTTTATGGGGCACTTAATCATATTTACACATCCCTCAGAATGGAGTGTTGGCCTGGGCGACTTTCAGAAATCATGGGACACATTGGCTTTTCAAGTATATCATCTTCTGATCGTGACCTAGTTAGAACCCGCCTTAAACGAAACGAGTGTAAAAACAAAATTCAGAACAAAGCGCATTTTAACAGCGAAAGTGATCCAAATATCCTTCCATTATGTCCTATCCTGTTTTTATTTTTGTGTTTGGCAAATAAATAATCTTACCCTAAAAAAGGATGATGGATTGGGTCATTGGGATAGTCTAACATAAACAGAATGATGATACGTTTGCCAATCTGCCCATTTAGAGGTCACTGTTAAATTCTTATCCAAAGGAGCATTTTTCTACAGAGCCCCAGCTGATTCTCTGCCCCGTACTCTGCATTTGAAGAGCCCACGTGCAAAAGAGCACTTCTGAATCAAATTTACCTAAGTTTTAGCATAACCTCTAAGTTATACGGCATTTTTATTCTGCTGTTTCCTTTCACTCTGTACTCTGTACATTCCAAGACCCACTCTTGTTTTTCCATTATTATTATGTATAAACCTCCCGGCATGTTCTTTGACTTTTAGGGAGCTGCTCTGCGACATACAAAATCCCGAACCAGAAGCAGGTTGTCTACATGTTTTTTGACTTTCATTTTCCTGGAAAGTTGCTTTATAGTGATGGACCTCCAGAAATAAACATAATATTTAAAAATAAATTGACTTTTGGATGAAATGAAGTGACCAAGTTCAATGAATAAAACACCCTGGAAAAATTACTGCCAAGTTCGCCCTCCGTCTTCCCTTGCAAACTTCGGCCTTAATATCCCTTTTCCAAAACACATCCACTGGCTACTCTGATGGTTAGGTTAAGATGATAAGACTGAGAGAGAGAAACAGTGGAAACAGTGTATAAGTATGCAGGCTGTGGTCACTCAGCTACCGGCGGTCAGAAGAAGGGCAAAGCAATTACTGTGCATCTAGACAAATACACAGCCCTGGGTAGGAGGATGGGGCCAGAAACAAAGAAAACAGCTTTAGTGACAGTTCTGAATTGTGAGCCCAAACAGAAAAGTGTAATTCACTACCAAATGTATTTCTAAGATCTACAGACAGGACAGCTGTCCTGAAAGTCTCACGTAGCACCTCAGTTGTTCAATAAGAATTTCCCGAAAGTTAGAAAGG
Organism: Orcinus orca; assembly: GCF_937001465.1. Taxonomy (NCBI): domain Eukaryota; kingdom Metazoa; phylum Chordata; class Mammalia; order Artiodactyla; family Delphinidae; genus Orcinus; species Orcinus orca. Next base: position 56,671,913 of record NC_064573.1, read on the forward strand.
GCTTTTGTAGAGGAAAAGTGTTGACAGAGGACATACTAATTTAAAAGTTGACAACATGAAGGTGACTAATGCTGAGATACGAATTAGCCTGAGTCTTATTCACATTCCTGGCTTACGTCCTCAGTCTTATTCAGGAGTTCTTTAGAGAGTGCACAGGTCGGGGAGACAGCGGGGAGATGTACCTTTCCCTCGGGCCGTACGGCAGCGACGGGTGTGGCTTCCTCGGCCTTTTGCCGTCTGTCGTCTTCCTCGCCCCGCTCCTCCTCTGCCTTTTTCTCCGGAGTCACAGTGGTGATCAAGTTGGTCTGAGAGATGCCCTTTGTTGTCATGTACTGGCCAGTACCAACCTCTGCAGCAGACACAGAATCCTTCATGTATATTTCATGGTTTTCATTCACTGATGCTAAAAGCAAATACAATTGGAGAAATAAAGACCAAAACAGTTAAGTCAGAAGACAGACGGACACCACCGATTGCTCCCGTTACAGCAAAAATCCCCCCATAAAATACCAGGTTTCTCTTCAAAAGACAGGTCAGCCCTGCAGGTACTCTCATCTAAGCAACGCCACAGATTCATCCTTCTGTTGTCACCCATAACTGCGTTTAAGTGTGATTTCAATGCTCGTCTCTCAAAGCCACCAGAATAATTTCCATCCACTTCTCAGGCTCTCTGGTGAGGATGTGTGTGAGGGTGGAGGTGAGAGGAAGGATGGGGGGCTGAGTGCCACCGAGGCTGTTACCCACAGAGTAACTGGCGGGGCACCAGCACCAGACACTTGGGGCAAGTTCCACAACTAACAGTAGACAGACAACTGCCCTAGTGCACTTGACTTTAAACAGAGCTTTGCAAGTGCCACTCATTAAGGAGCACTGAAATGTTTTTTTTAATTATTATTACTATTACTACCACTATTAGTGCTTGGAAAGTCTATCACTTCTACAATATAAAAGCTACATAAGTAATAATGAAAAGTAACCAGTTACTGGGCAGAGATTATAGAATTCAGATGGTAACTCTGTTCAACTGAAGTGCAGAAATGTTTTAATTTCTACTGTGCTTTAAAAAGACTACCACGATATGCATACATTCATTCATCTCTAGTATTTTGGGAAAACAAGACAAACGCTGCTAATGAAATTCATGCAAGTGCAAAGCACGCAAACGTAAGAGAGAACTTTCGTCCCAGCTAAAATGTCTCAGTGAAAGAGATGCTTAATTTAGTTAGACTTTTGAAATTTGGTACTCATTCTTTTAGATTTTAGGTACCATAAAATTTACTGAAATTTAGAAAGGCTGCTTTTCAAATCGTAGGCAAAATTTAATCTGCTTTCATATTTTAGGAAGTTTAAAACATAAATGTAAGAAAAAGCTCTGAAATCCTTTGAATAGTGAACCGTTTTACTAAAATACCTTCACTAAGATATTTTACATCTCTTACTGATGATGAAAAAGCTCATATGAGACACAGTTTCCTAAAAGGCTTGTTAGGCTGTTCTAACAGACGATGCAACCTTGCAAAAAGCAGTTTCTATTCCAACATGCAGCCATGGCCCCCCCGAGCAGCAGCTCAGAAAACATACGAGAATTGGCAGGACCCCAAGGAGTGAGAGACAACACATACTAACATCACTTTGGGGCAGGGAGAAAGAGACAGCATGGAATTAGTACATTGATTTCACAATTGTCTTCTGTCTTCTCAGCAATCATTATCACACAGAAGGTCACAAGGAAAACAACATTCACAACAAGTGTGTCCCCTTGGGTTCACATCGCAGGACAGAGTGGATGACATCCGGGAAAAAAAGCTGTGATTCCACACAAGCTCCTCCAGCACTGACTCAGAGAACACACACCAGTTTACACACACTCTTCAAGGAAGAGGAGATGAGGCGCCGCCAAAAGAAAGTCATTGTCAATGTGAATTTTCCAGTATCTTAATCTGACTCAAAATGGTCCTAATAAACAGTTTTCCCCAAAAGTTTGGCTCTCAGAGATTCTAAAAACGGGACATTGTTATAGAAGGTAGAGAGTGGTAAGACTGACTTCCTAGGCCAGCTCACAAAAGCCTAAAGAATGATTATCAATATACCTACTGACATCATTATGATTACATCTGTAACAAGACTGCTTTCACCTACGTCTTATTCACTCTTCGCAACAACCTGTCAGAGGTGGCCTCGATCCCACCTTACAGATGACGACTAAAGCTGGGACCTGCAGACAGTAAGTACTTCATCCACCCACCGCTGTACAGATAGACGGTCTGGACATCGGTCTGAACTTATCTACGCTAGGTGAGCATTCTTCCCACTTCGCTAATATAATTTATAACAACGATAGAGCACTAATAACACAATTTTTACTTCCTCTAAGTATCCCTTTGGGACAGTAAAGTCTTCTAAATCCGGCGATCCAGGGAGTTCGCTTCCCTACAAGCCACATCGGGGTTTGGCGAAATGGAAGGAAGAACTGAGACTCCATGGTGAGTGGGCAGCAAAAAAGGCCAGGAGGGAGGTGATACCAGGCACCTGTAACTTTTATTTGTTTCTATTTATGCTTTTGCTTATTATTAAAATTGTACACACATGCTAGAAACTTCTCTTTTTATGTGCCCAGGATAAGTCTCCTATAAAACATCTCACCCCCAAGGAGCTCTGGATTAGGAGGCAGAGGTCTGGCCACAGTCGTGCCCTGGTGTCTGGGGGGAATGGTTCTGGGGCCCCCGTGGATAACCAAAACCCACGGATGCCCAAGTCCCTTACACAAAATGGTGTACGTCGTACAATGAATACAGTTGGCCCTCGGTGTCTGTGGGTTTCACATCTACGGATATAGAGGTTCCGACTTTCCTACAGCTGCCATGTCTTGGAGCAGAAAGTACATCTGCATGTACCTCTGGACAGCCACAGAAGACTGCTCCACAAAACAAAAGCCTGCAAAAAACTCATTATTATGCCTTAAAAATGCTACTTAAGTGATGCAGTGACTCTCTCCCTGTGGTACTCACACATCTGACTTCACGGTACAGAATATTTACACAGCAACGCTCTCCCAGTCCAGCTGGTGTAGTAATTAATATTAACCAGGACAATTTCCTTAGAGCCCTTTGCTCTGTTATTTGAATGTCATCCTTTCTATCAGCTATCATTCACTGACTGATAAAAGTCACGTTCTATTCATAACATTTTTAAAGAAACAGAGATAAATCTAATGCACAGTTTTCTTTCGGAAACAAATCATCTAAAACCAACCTGATAATCATTTACCATCTGCTGAAAAGAGAAACAAATTACTTATAAGTATGTGATTGCTATATTTAGAATGAGAGCACCCTTCTCCAAATTCAGGGTGCCAGCTTATGAAAGCCACTTCATTCCCCAAGTACCATTCTTTTGTGTGATTTTATATAAACCCACCAAGAACAGACATAGGACTCCCACAGGCACCTTTTCTGGGGGGTTGGTTAAAATGTGCCACTCAGCTGAAGACCAACGAGTGCTCTTCCTTTCATGCTATCGCAGAGCACCTGTGTCCATCAAAGGCTCACGATGGTTTCTCGCTGCTCGGTAGCCACTAGCAATCATTAAGGGGAGCAGTGCCTACCTCCGTCCAAGCTGCGAGACATGGTATAACGTTTGCTGGACGAACGCTCGAAGTAAGGGGCCGGGCGGTCTATCAGTGCACTAGCTCTCCTGGTTTGGGCTTGTGTTCTGCCACTGTAACGAAACTTGGACCCCAAGGTAAGGAACTTCTTTGGAGGTGCTTCTGGTAACAACAGTCTGGAGATATTAAAGGAAAAACATCAGCAAGACTATTAAGCCACATACTAAGAAGGCTAACTTATCACTCTGTTCTGAAAGGTAAAGTGCTTTGTGTACTCAGGGTTGAACCCCCAACCTGCCATTCAGTGAACCTGGTTTTATAAGGAAAAAAAAATCACTTCACACAGTGTATATCAACTAGGGATGTTGTAGAGAGGCTAGAAGCACAACAGGGGTGGAGCTGGACTAGGTGAATTTGAACATCCTATGGAACTGGAGAGTCTGTGGTTCTACAAACCCAGAGAGCAATTAAGTAGGGGATGTTAGTGAAGAACAGTGACCATTTATTACTTTGTAGACACAAATCTGAGGGCTTTAGTAGTTACTGGATGTGGGCAAAGGGGTGCATGGTATTGAAAAGCTACTGAAAGAGTAAGGAAGGGATTGGACATCTGAAGTGGATGTTCTAGAAAAATAATGAAAAACCTCTCAAGATAATGAAGGGGAGATGAGACAGATAAGTATCCAACAAATTAAGGAAAATCCTTCAAATTTCGTCAGAAGTTCTTTTAGGATTTATCAAGAAATCTGGCGGCAACGAACTTGAAGGAATAGAAAGGATCTTGTGGTCACATTCTTCTTTCCAACAACCTCTTATCAGTGTAGGTGATTCCAACCATTCTACTTCTTCCTTAGGAAAGACCAAAGTGATCTCTACCCACCTGAAAAATGTATGGTGTTCCACACACACTTTCCACAAACGCTTGGCCGCTCTATGGTTGGGCAGCTTAAACCCGATGGTGCTTTCAAATTGTTCAAACTAAATTTAAAAGACATATTGAAGAGTAGAGTGAAGTTTGGAATCATAAATAACATGAAAGCAAATAATAGACAAAGTCAAAATACCACCCACAATTTTTTTCTTTACTCCCTAAATCAATTGCTATACACAGATTTCATGCTATACACATTCACTCGTTTAAAAAAATCTCCTATCTATCTCCTTAAAATGCTGCAGGTACAGACAACCACATTATGCATGTAGTAAAAGTTTCATGTACAAGGATGAATCTTATGAAAACTAAATGCAAAAAAAGAAGAATATTTGTATTCCTTCCAGAGACCAGTTTGTCCTGATCTGATTTCTAAGCCTAATCGTCATAGTTTCTCTCTGACATCATGACTTCAGCTGGAACACAAAGAAATGAATAAAACAGCATTCTCAGGATGACATTTTCTCCTTGTATCTGGTCTGGAAATATGCGCATATCCTAGGTATTTGATGACTTGGTATCAGATACTGCTGGTTTTATTTGTGCATTCTAATATAGATTATCATGTTAAATGCTAACGTCTCTCAATATTATACAGTCATCCCTCAGTATCCAAAGGGGATTGGTTCCAGGACCCCTGTGGATACCAAAACCTGTGAATGCTCAAATCCCTTACCTAAAATAGCATACTATACATGCATATAACTTATGCAGCCCTCCCATATACTTTAAATCATCTCTAGACTACTTATAATGCCTAACACGATGTAAATGCCAGGTAAACAGTTGAAATACAATGTGAATGCTACGGAAACAGCTGCCTGCATGCAGCAAATTCAAGGTTTGCTGTTTGGTACTCTCTAGAATTTTTTTCCCGAATATTTTCAATCCACAGTTGGTTGTATCCACAGATGCAGAACCCTGGGATACGGAGGGCCGACTGCATAAGGTCAGGGATTGGGAGAACACATTTTCATATTTTTCAGCATTTAGAGTTCAGATGATACTCCATCAGCCATCTGCTTTTTCAGGGTGAGGTAGCTAACTTCCTGAGTAATATATTTTCATATTACTATGGCAGATACGCAAGAAATATTTTTTATTTTCTGAATACATCAGGCCACCAGAGGGCAATCATCTTAAACAGTAAAAGGCTTCCCCAAAGAGCTCAAACCCCCCAGACTACCGGTATAATCGATAGCAAAAGTAATTTATGCGGCAAAGAACCAAGGGGAGGGGTCCTGTGCGAGGTATGTGAACTTTAGCTATTCCGGACCTCTGTTTCTTGTTCACTGAGTGGGACTGGCCAGGGGGAGAAGGGGAAGTACATGACGGGTGGCTCTAAATGCAGTCGCCTTCCCCATTTTCTCCCTCTGTCTGACATTCCTGTCCAGGGACGGTCATGAAACTCACCCCCGTCCAATGGACCCAGTCAACCGACAAGCCAGAGGAAGGGACCTTGACTAAACCATCCACCATTTATTCATCCTGCATCTCACATGGACGACACGCCATGCTAAGGCCAGGGGTTTTACAGAAGAGTCAGCTAGCTCTTCCCGGAAGAAGCGGGAAGCCGGGAAGATTCTTACTGCTCTGTCCTACTCAGCACAAAGATGAGAGAGATCCCTGCACTTTTTGAACGTTTATCTCTCTCTGTGCTCTGTATCCACTTCTTCCAACCGCTTCAGAGCCTTCGTGCCACCAGTAATTCCTTCTCCTTCTCATTCTTCTCAGCCTATGAATATGGTTGTAAAAAAGGGGAGGAAAACGACTTTCTCTGAGCGTGTTTCTGCAGAACCAGAATCACTGCTAAGTGTCAGGAAGGGAAGCCGCTGCTACTTCACTCCTCACCTTGCTGCTACCCGCCGGGGGCTCTAGCTCTTTCCTGAACCCTTACTGCCGCGACAAGACCTGATCGTCAAGTTCAACACACTTTTCTTAGTTCTCATCCGAGTGAACCAGGCTCCCTGAATCTCATCTTCCTTATTTATCATCCATGACTCTTTCTGGCCCTTCTTCTCCTCTCTGGTTGTTTTTCCTCATCTGCCTCTGGTCCTTTTCCGCCTACCCCTCCCTCAAAAAGTGGTATTATCCAGAGTTTCTGTTTTAAGAGTTTTTTCCCCTCTAACTTCCTTGTTCTTGGTAATTTCTTCAAGACCTAAGGCTTTGAATAAAATGTATTATACAGCTGATGACACTGTTTAAATCTTACATTTCTTACTATGCAAGGATCACCCCCCCGCCAAATTCTGTCCCAAAAGGAATTTCAATCTTTTTTTCTGAAATTCTCCCTTTTTCTCTCTAGTAATATTATCACCATTGACTTCGCTCATGCAAACCCAAAACCCTCTGATTATCCTGGACTCTCTCCTTTCCTCTTTTTTTTTTTTTTTTTTTTTTTTGCGGTACACGGGCCTTTCACTGTTGTGGCCTCTCCCGTTGCGGAGCACAGCCTCCGGATGCGCAGGCTCAGCAGCCATGGCTCACGGACTCAGCCGCTCTGCAGAATTTGGGATCTTCCCAGACCGGGGCACGAACCCGCGTCCCCTGCATCGGCAGGCGGACTCTCAACCACTGCGCCACCAGGGAAGCCCTCTTCTTTCCTCTTTTGATCTTTGCCCCATCCTGTCTCCAGGACCTACTGGTTCTGCCTCTGAAACCTCTCTCTCAAATGTGCTTCTTCCATTCTATTCCCACAGCCTCTGCCCTAGTTTAGGTCCTATCACATCACATTACTAAGTTGCTGAATTTCATCCCAAAATATCCACCGAGTATGTCACATCCCAGTTTAAAGTTCCCATGGCTCACTGTGGTCTCATGATGCACTGCTCCAACTTCCCCTTCTGGCCCCTCACAACATCTACGCTCATTTCACGTCTACGGAATATTATCACACTTGCATCGTGATGCTGTAATTGCAAGTGTATGAGTCTTCTCTGCTGAACACAAACTCCCTATAGGACAGGAATAAGGTCGTATTTATCTTTCTTTTCTCAATGCCCAACACAGAGCTTGGCAATATATAGATGCTCACTTAATGTTTCATAAATCAAACATATCTTGGTTGTAAGACATGCAATCTTTAGGAAATATTAAAAAATGACTTTAATTTCAGATAGCTCGTAGAATATTTCAGTCTTCATAGACAAGTTTGATTTTATATTTACGTTAAACACGACTGCTTGCTTTATAGTCGTAGTCTTTAAACTTTTTTTGTACTGAGATATAACTGACATATAGCATTATATTAGTTTCGGATGTACAACATGATGCTTTGATATTTGCATATTTTGTGAAATGACCACCACAATGAGGCTAGTGAATATCTATGACCACGCAAAGTTACAAATTTTTTTCTTATGATGAGAACTTTTAAGATCCACTCTCTTAGCGACTTCAAATACACAATACAGTGTTATGAACTACAGTCACCATGCTGTACATTATATTCCATACAGTGATTTTTAAATTGTGTTTTCCACCAGTGGTGAGGTTAATTCTGAAGACAGGAGATAATTCTATATTGTACCAGAAAATGTTCAGAAACTAAACGAGCTGCAGTCTTAGAGCGTCAACTGCCTCCATTATATTAACTATACTAATTAGAACTTGGACATTATTTATTATCTATTATGAGAAAACAGCAGATATTTACTATATATTATGTCAAACCACTAAGGAGGACATAAGTTGACCATGGATGGATGCTTCTGCCTAAGGAGCAAGGATTAATTAACAATTTTGATTCTTTCATTAGCCTCTCTTGATTGAAAAACAAAGGGGAGAAATACATTAGGCTACAGAACTTGCATAATTTATACCCGGTGTCACTTGTTCTAATCTTTCTTATACTTTGATGCATGTTACCTCTAAGCTATTCCCTTTAGGGTACTATCAGATTTGGAGGACAAGAGAGGGGACACGGAGACAGATCAACAGGACCGATGGGAAGAAACCTATTCTCTATTCACAAAGAGGTTTAGCAACTAAGAGTTTCTTTGATACCGCAGCTTGAAAAATACAAAACATTATTCATGAATCTTGATTTTCCGCTGAAATATGTAAAAAGGAAAGCCTTTCAATTAATGTATGCAGTGGGGAAAAACTAGAACAACACAATAAAAAAGAAGAGAATATCTTATTTATTACTGTTTATTGGACAAACCTACAATAAGTTCTCTTAGGCATTTAGCTATAACTCATTATGTCCTGCCATGTTCAGAACGTGTGAGCAGGTAATTTACGTTTTTGTTTGCTCTTGGGTAACTTTCTTCCCGACATACATGCAAATTGGGGTCTACTCACCTCTCCCGGCCGGATCTTAATGTAAAAGTTGCTCCGTTTGTATGAAATCTTTAGAACCTTTGGCCAGGCAAACCTGTTGATGCGTAGTCGGTCACGATATATCAACAAGCCACTTGCACACACTCCTAACATGATTTCAACTCCCTCAGAATCCTGGAAAATGGCAGCAAGAAACGCTGGATGAGCATCTCACCTATTTCCACTTGTGGCGGGTACACGATTTAAGCCTCCAGGTCAGAACCTATAATTAGCTACCTGCAGCTCTCATCTAAATATGCAAAGTACTGTAGCACTGTAAAAAATATTCCCACTAAATAACAGCCTTTGAATGAAGATATTTATCACTATGGAGGTTTGTTAGTGTAAACTGTTCACCCACGTATCTTGGACTTACACAGCATGTCAACACTGCACACAGAGGTCACCCAGGTGAAGGTGTGTTAGTAACAGTAACGATCAGAGCCTCAGTCCTTATTACTGAGTGCCAGGCACGGCTCTGACCACTTTACGTACATTGTTCATCTTCACTAGGATAATTCTGAGATAGCTGCTATTATGATTCCCACTTTACAGGCAAGAAAACTGAGGCACAGAAAGGTTAAGTGTCCATCCCAGTTGAATATGGGCAGCCTGCTTCCAGGGGCAGGGCTTTTAACTAATACGTACACTAATAGAGAGACCCCCATCATTTCCGATGAGTGTTTTGGGGTTTGTTCCTTTAAAAAGTCTTGATTCTCTGGCGGCTTCCCTGGTGGTGCAGTGGTTGAGAGTCTGCCTGCCGATGCAGGGGACATGGGTTCGTGTCCCGGTCCGGGAAGATCCCACATGCCGCGGAGCGGCTGGGCCCGTGAGCCATGGCTGCTGAGCCTGCGCGTCTGGAGCCTGTGCTCCACGACGGGAGAGGCCACAACAGTGAGAGGTCTGCGTTTCTTTTTTTTAACTTAATTTTTATTATTTATTTAATTATTGGTTGTGTTGGGTCTTCGTTGCTGTGTGTGGGCTTTCTCTAGTTTCAGTGAGTGGGGGCTACTCTTCGATGTGGTGTGCAGGTTTCTCATTGTGGTGGCTTCTCTTGTTGTGGAGCACGGGCTCTAGGCGCGCGGGTTTCAGTACTTGTGGCTGGCGGGCTCTAGAGCGCAGGCTCAGTAGTTATGGCACATGGGCTTAGTCGCTCCGTGGCAGGTGGGATCTTCCCAGACCAGGGCTCAAACCCGTGCCCCATGCATTGGCAGGCGGATTCTTCACCACTGCGCCACCAGGGAAGCCCTTGATTCTCTTTTTGTATACCATTACTGGCAGAGTAAAATTTGAATATAAAATAGTCTTTTTAAAGTACAAGCGTACTCCCCAACAGGACCCCAACACACACTCACCGCCCAGTGGTGCTCACTTAACCACTTGGCTCACATACATAAATATAGATGCATTTAATATATGCATATAGATTTCTTTTCCAACAAAAGTGGGATCATGCTATATTTGCAACTTTCTTTTGCTGCTCGCACAGTCCATCTTTGGGTCATCTCCTAGGGATGTGCAATGAGGGGTCCCAGAGGTCACCAGAGATGTTATATAAAGCTCAGGAGATACCCCACGAGCAGTCTATGCCCCCTCAATATTGTGTCCCAGTGAAATTAGGGTAAAGTGAACATCTGTGGTGGTCGTGAGTGGGGTGAGAACAAAGGACAGAAGGCGGTGCTGTGTGTGATGTGCGGTCCCCACCCCCCGTGTCTCACTGGTTGTTGGAAGCAGGGTGTTGTGGAGGCGAAGCTGAGGTCTGAGACACAATCATCGGCGGGGCTGTCCCACTTTGAGTCACTGCAGCGCCAGCAAACGCGGGGAGGGAGACATGAAAGAATCCAAAAGGGGGCTTCTGACTCATCTGTACGGGAGTGGGAGGGACCGACTTCCTAAATCCCGCCAGTGCAAAGCACAAGACGAATATTTCCAGAATCAGAAATAAATATTTTGGTCCCTCTCTGGGAACTGTGAGGTTACACATACAATTTAACTGATTTAAAATGAAATATTTTTCCTTGGAAACGTATCACTCCACTAGACACGAAAATCACTCTATGGAAGTGGAAGGACTTGACGGCAGGATATTACAACATAATCAGACTTGAGGGGAATTCAAAGGCTCCGCCACCATTTATCAAGGGCTTTAACCTGAAAAAGCAATTTACAGAGCTATGACCTGATGCCGGAAGTAGGGCGGTGGGTGGGGGGCACGATGGACCCTGAGATCTAGCCGACCTGCTCCCAGGACCACACAGGCGACCCCCCAGGTCCTGAGCAGAAATGTCTGCGCGAGCAGGGCTGCTGGGGTAACGGCTCCTTGAGTCACTTTCTTTGTGATGAAGAACGTAAGTGTAGCAAGCACTCTGGGCATTCACAACCTCTTCCATTATTACCTACTTTAAATCACTCCTTAGTATCTTTGAATCACAAGAAGGTGGAATCCGTTTGTGGGGAAGATGGGAGGCTCCTGCAATGCATCCTCCCTTGCCGTCTTCCACACACACTTCTCTGGGTCCCCACAGCATTAATATCATCAGCACAGCCCGAAGCCCGAGCCAGCGGTGCTGCCACTAACCCCATTCCTATTCCTTCTCCAGACCCAGGCTGGTGGAGAGCAGCCTCTGTTTGTCCTGCTGACCTGGCCACGTGGTCAGCACAGCGCCTGCCTAGCACGTGTTAAGCCACTACTTGTTTGCCGGAAGAAAAGGCAAACGAAGAAAGAAAATGGCAGGAATAAATGGAGCTTAAAATTGATGATCGCTTCCATTTCACTCATGGCACAGCAACCAAAAAAAGGATACTTTTGATATCAAGGTTACTGCCGCAGCCCATAGCATTGAGGTAGTAGCTTGATAAATCTTCTGTATCAAAAGCTATGACCAGGGCTTCCCTGGTGGCGCAGTGGTTGAGAGTCTGCCTGCCGATGCTGGGGACACGGGTTCGTGCCCCGGTCCGGGAAGATCCCACATGCCGCCGAGCGGCTGGGCCCGTGAGCCATGGCCACTGAGCAGCCCGTGCGTCCAGAGCCTGTGCTCCGTAGCGGGAGAGGCCACAGCAGTGAGAGGCCCGCGTACCGCAAAAAAAAAAAAAAAAAAAAAGCTATCATCGTGGTCTTTCTTGGGGACATGTGTTTCCCTATCAATAAACATATTTAATGCTCCCTTTAGCAGGGAGCATTGAAGGAAGCCCTGGACAGCCTCAGCCTATCCTAATTAAAATAAACGAAGGTACTATTCTCTTAACTTAAAATCGCTGTTCCAACTTTCCCATCCTTTATCATCTCCTGGTCCACGGGATACCCGATATGGATTTATAACTACATTTCAGAGTCTTATATGAAATAAATGACTCTGACAGAGCCTATTCAGAGTGACATTAAATGACAAACAAGCAGAGACCGTCTTCCTAAGACATTTAGAACAGGTTTTCCAAACCAAGGGACCTTCTTCACCTAACATGGATATTTATTCTTCATACAGAGCTGTGGAGTCCAAGATCACAGTTCCGAATTTCTAACTAGGTCCTAGAGCTCAGAGCCTTTCAATACTACCAACAGAAGAGAAGCATCTCACTTATTAACTGGAAATTAGCTCTAATTTAATTCAGTAAACTTCCTTCTTGAAATGATGGAGCGCGTCTGCATGAGAAAATGAAGTCCATAACCAAATCATTTGTTATGCTTAGTATTCACATGAAATCCTATCACAGGCTGCACTGGCACTTCCTTAATTCTCTCTCTTTTTTAATTGGTTTAATTGGCATAATTTCAAATCACATTATTGAATGACAAAGCAGCCATCTATTTTAATTCAGTCGCTGCAGCCATGTTAAGTGATTTCATTTTTCCTGATAGGAACACAGATACATGCTGAGTTGCCCTTCTCCTACATGGAGGCCCTCACCTTTTATTTATTTATTTATTTTCCCCTGGGCAGTAACTGAGTCGTCGTGTGTAATGTAACTCAAAAACAGCTTTCGAGTCACGCAAATTTCCAGGCTACCTTCATTTCTGTCTTGTTTCCTTATCTTTTAGCCACGTAGGGAAAAACTCTAAGAGAAACACAGTCTTAGTGCGTGTCCTTATTTTCTTTTTAAATCCTCATCCTACCTTATATCTGGCATAAACTATAAAATGCTATGTTATCCGAGCACAAAGTAAGTGAAAACATGTAATAATTAACTGGCAAGTAAACAGAGCTACACCTGCTGCTGTAATTACACACAAATGTCAACGAGCTTGGCTCTCCGGTGCCAGCATCCCTGGTGAGAGCCAATCCTCAGAGATTCTGCTCTTGTGGAGGCCTTCAGGCCTCAGAAGTGCTCACCCTGAGTGATGTACAAAATGATCCACAGACACAACCAATTCGACCTGCGTTCACGTGATCCTCACCATCGTCTTGTCCAAACTCACTTTCAATCTGTCAGGTCCCCACATGCAGCAGCAACAGAACGTAGACATCACAGATTTTCCTCCTAGGGGTCCCCAGGGTTGTTGAGACGTTTGCCTAAACAAAGCCGGCTGAAACCCTCTTCATTTCTTGGCCCCAAACTTGACTGTGTAAGACACTCGCTCGGCTGGCAGCCTGTTAAGTGCATGTTCTTGTGAGCCCCGGACTGTGTGATCATGACCACTCTGTCCACCCGAAGTAAAGCCACATCCCCACCCAGGAGCGACATCCTCGTGTCAGCCCAAATCAGAAGCTGTCCCCGAACTTCAAGTACTGATCTTTTCAGTGCTGCTGAAGTACCAGAACCTATCCCTAAGAGCCTAACACACTTCCTATGTTTTGCTGATAGAAGTTTTTGGGAAACCTTGCCTCTGCTTCCACGGCACTTCTATTCACAGCTGTTCAGATAATAGACTAACAGTCCATACGCTCACTCTCTCACTGCTGAAAGATACAGAGATTCTGGAAGAAGTGTGACATGGAGTAGAAGCTGCTGATAACATCCTCCCAACCTTAATCCAGCCCAATCCTGACCTCTCTCTTTGCAAGACTCTGGAACCAAGATACAGCCTCAACAATTCACCCGTCAACTAGGCAATCTTTTCTTTTTTTTTTTTTGGACAGGCGGAGAGGATTTATTTGTAGCAGAATTATTTATTACAGAGAATGTCCTGAAAATAAACTGACCAAACACTACAATGAATGTGCTGTATGTAAGGATGGAGAATCCGTTTTATTACACGCAGTGACTGAGAAAGTTCAAAACAAAACAAACCCAAAACTATAGTGCTTCTCCAGTTCTCTCTGCTCTCTTATCTTATCTCTTCCCTCTTTTTCCTTCTTTAAAAGACAAGTTAGGCAAAAAAATAAATAAAATAAAATGGTGACAGTGACGAGATGGAGAGCAGGGCTATTCTGGAACTCAGAGCTTTTATCAGCTCAGAAGATGGATCAAAGCTGTCCCCAGGAGAAGTCACAGAACCACGGCGATAGGCTAGGCAATCTTAGCCTGGCTGGTTAATGTTAACTGAACTTCAAAATAACCATCTTATTTCAAAGCACTGATGATTTGTCACAGTATCTAAACTTTATAGAGAGCTTTTAAAATTGAACATGAATTTTCTGAGTGCCTGGTGGGCGTCACAATGGGGCATACACAGTACTTGGCATACAACGTTTGTGACAACTGGGTCCTGGACACTGTTAGATAAAATTAGATAGAAGGCCTGGAGTTTAAAATATGTGTACCTTGGCATGATGCAAATCCACCCCATACATGGAGAGCTTTTTGGCATTTTCCAAGAAATACATCTCTGCTTCTGCGGGCGTCATGCCTCTGATAAGGAAAAATGAGAGGTATTACAATGCTGGTTTTTTTTTTGTTTTTTTTAACCTGGTGGAACCATAATATTTTCCACTTAGCTCCCTTGCAAGTTCCCACAGAGGCACCAAAAGGTTTGTACTCTGGGGGAGGCGGGGGGAGAATACCAGGAAAATGGCTTTTAGCAGAAACATCACAAGGACGACCCGAGTAGGAGTCTGACTACCCAGAACTGTACCAGGCCTAGAACCTCACTCTGCTGAGTCCCACCCTTAAGGCACTGACTTCAGTCCCGGGAGAAGCGGGTGGTGCAGGGGATGCCCACCCACCGAGCACAGCTTAAACGGACGCTCTTGGGGTTCCTGCCGCTAACCTGTGGCTCTTGTGCAGCTCGATGACTTTGTCTTCTAGTTCTTTTGTGTGGTTTGGCGCGAAGCGGAACTCGTTGATGTAGTCACTGCCACACTCATCTGGGTCGTAGTCTCCCAGTTCTGACTGGACGGTGTACGAGCCCAACGTGGCAAGGGTGACAGAGGAGCAGGGCAGCCTGCCAGACACGATGTCATCGCGCAGCTGTAAGCAGAGGTAGTACCTTCCAGGAGCCAGAGGACGGGCAGAAAGCCAGCGTTAGGAGACTGGAAAGGAGACTGCCCAGTACAAAGTGGGCGGCAAGCAAGCTCTCCCTGCAGAATAATCCACTAGGACACATTGTCTAGCATTTGTATCTGGATCTATATACCAGGGGAAGATACTTAGCTACAAAATACAATATCTAAGGGCATATAGAGGCAAGTTCATAATAATACAGGGATTCACTGATGAGACACAGAATAAAAGAAACCTACAGACTATCTCTCTAACATTATGATAACGTTGAAAGTCAAACAAAATCTCTGGTGGGGGAAGTTATAATATAAAAATGGTGCTCTTAAATATAACGATTAGGCCCCAACTACCTAAAGGAAGTCTCATTTTGCTATCTAGACGAAAGGTCCTGCCACACGCCCAAGACAAACTGCAGGTAACTCAACGGCTGCGCCGTCATGAACACTACCTGCCACTTCCTGCGTTCCTGACGAGAGGAGCTTTCTCCTGGGTCAAGGTCTCATTTTCTTCTTTAGATAACTTCCTAGAATTCAACCGTTACGAAGACTAACTTTGAAGAATTATTACCTTAAAATCTCATCACTAAAAGCAAACAATTCTAAACTGGGGGACTGTGAAACGTTTTCCATAAAATTTTGCCAACATCATATGCAAATATCTCCATTAATAGCTGACTTTTACCTTCCCTGTTATTCTGCTTCCAAGAGTGACAGATATACTAACAGTAGAAGACTCCAAGGTAAGTGGGAACATTGGTGAATTTTATTAACAGTCTTCATGGCCCAGCATACGAGTATAAGAATAAAATATACCTTGTACCTTTCACACAAGAAACGAACCATTAATCTGTTGAAGCTGAGGACTATATGATAAAGCGTTAAGGTCCCCTCTAAATACGGTTTTAAGCTGATGATGTAAGTAAATGCCATGTAATCCAGATACAAAAATTCCTACACATTTCATAGGCCCTACACACATGACACAAATGGAAGGGAATCATGCACCAGATTCCAACTCAAAGTGTATATACGCTCTCTAACCATAAATTAGCCACAATTAAGTAGTCCCTCAACTAGTAAAAAGTGTCTTTATATAAGAAATTACAAATTGTTTTTTGATTTAATGAAAACATAAAAGAAATCTTCTGGAACTAGTTTTTCCCCTTCTCCTAACACGTCTGCTGAAACGATTTTTCATCATAGCAAGTGACTAAAGCTTTTTGAGCGATTTCTCTTTCCTGAAAAGCCTGCCAAGAAGGGTTGTAAGGCCACACTGCACAGCATCACTCTGACTGGCCATAAGCTGACGACGAAACACAGTGAAAAAAACCAAGGATTCCAAAGTAGAAAAGCATTAGAAGAGGCCCAGAGGGACACACAGCAACCCAGAGGGGCTTCCTGGAGAGATTCCTCCTTATACTCAGAGCTCAGCCACCAGGCCGGACTGCTAGGTTCCCTTCCTGATGCCTTTCCTCTAAAACGAATGACACGTCTTCCTTGTATACAGAAGGTGTGGAAGGTACACTCTTAGGCGTGCCCGTGTTTATGTGCATTTGTGTGTGTGTGTGCACGCCTGTGTGATTTTTGAAAACAGCCACCACATGTCAGGCTGGTTATAGAAAAAGGCATAAGCATCCGAAGGCACACTTTTGCTCTAAGTTTTGAAGGAGGAGCACTAGGAACTGTCGTATCATTTAAGGCTGAATCCCGTCGAATTTGACTGTGGTGGGTAGATGACAGCAACTCAATTCTGTGTGTTTTCCCACCAGGGTCAGGCAGAGGGAGGTATCAGCTTAGCACCAAAGATTCAACTGGGAACAGATACGATTTGGCAAATCTTCCCATCGGATGTTTGCTCTCATTCAGTTGCCTTCTGTTCGCCATTTCGGCATGGATGACTGTAAGGTCACCAGATGTAAGCCTGCCCTCCGCCCGAGAATTTAACAGGAGCACGACTCCCAACATGCCTGCCTTTTTCACTGCCAGCTTTCAAATACCTGGTGATATCTTCAGAGAGCTGGGAAGGGTCTGGTGGGTAAAATTTCACATTAAATGAAAAGTGCCAAGCACCACCTGCAGAGAGCAGAAAAAATCAGAATAAAGTCTCAGACGATCCCTTTGCACTTATTATACTAAGCGGTGGCTAGAACAGCCCTAACCCCAGTCACTAGCACCCAGGCAACTTTTAATCATCAATGGAAAACAGGGAAGTCTCCTTTCAGTGAAATTCACAGGTAACTCTGAAACTTCCTCCAGTTTCTAATCTTCTGCCCCATCAAATCCTTTGCTGGGGTTTATAACTAGCAAGGAAATTGACTAAACTTCCTCCCTTTCTCAGGGACAAAGGCCTTGGGAAGAGGGAAAAAAAGTAAACGAGACAGATAAGCCTCAATCAGACGAGTCTAGGGCTCACCGGACCTATTCTCTGAAGTTCTGGAGAGCTCACATACCAACATTACAGACAGAATCCCATTTCCTTTGTCCTTTCTGCTTTGTTATGACAGGTCAAATCCCATAATAATACATGTCAAGGATGTATTTATTTTATGGGAAAGGTTTGCTGTCATATTAAGAGATGAGCTGCTCTGTGGGCCATTCGGCAAGTTCTTTTCTTACTTGGGGAAATTTCTGATGGAAGAGACAGTGGGGGTATGTACTGTGCATTACCAAACCCAGCCCTCCACCTCAGCCCCTGATCAGGACGGTCCTCACTGCACGCGGCCGCCGCTCCTCCTGTGGCATCTCCTATGGCCTCTCCAGAGGGGAAGGGGGTCACCCATACGCCAGCTCACAGGCACCTGCTCCCCAGACCGTCCGTATGTAAACGTGAGACATTACAAGCCTTCCTGAGTGCTCCGTTTTATCCATGCATTCTCTAGTTGTGTATACCTAACCATGTTTATCACCGTAAATGAAAATAAAACCCACCTTTTCTTCTTTTCGACATTTACTCTCTCTGTGATCACCCCTGTCACTTATTTTCACCTTGGTCTCTCTGTCTGGCCTTTCAATAAATGCGGTACATTACTGAAGCCTGGGGGCTCCTTCGCCGGGAACTGTTTCCATTTCTTCCCCCCACCCAGTAAGCACACTCCAAGGGCCCAGGCCCTGCTCGCTCTGGACGGCGGCTTGGAGGACCCTCCTGGTCTCCCAGCTTCGGTGCTGGAGGCCTTTCCTCCGAGCCGTGGTCTTCCTTTTGCTCTGTGATTCGTGACCTCGTGGTCCAGCCCTCATGCTTCAGATGCCCTCCTAAGACTTCAAAACACCCCCTTCTCCCATTCAGTGACTCCTGGAAGCTCCATTCTCTCCCGAGTCCTTCCCAAACATTCACAAGAAAGGGACAACATCCTAAGTACCTCCCGGCTCCTTCCTTTGAACTGGTCTCTTGCTTGAGTAGCAAATACTTAGCTGCAGAGATCACCTGTATTCCTGTCATTCATGCACAGTCTGTTCACTGATTCTGGTTTACTCCGCACACCACTCTTCATATTACACCTAGAGGTCCACCTGGCAGGGACACCATTTGAGTCGCCTTATAAAGGACTTGGTATAGGGATCGGGTATTACTGGGTGTTTCGTGTCATTTCTAAACCACTAAGAAAATATTCCCCAAACGTGGGCTGTAAGAATTACAAGCCATAAAATATCTGGCAATCAAACCTATTTCTAGCGATTATTCTTCCCACTGTTCTCAGAAACGTCCTCTTGTTATTCTAAAATTAACAAGTCTGATTTGGTTTTACTTTCCTATTGATTCCTATTCACCTCCTGCTAAAATGGAATGCTTGCCAGCCATGAGGTTCATAATGAGAGCTGGTCTCCCCACAAGCAACTGGAATGAAAGCTAATGGATTCGTTATGGGAAATGGATTTATTGCTCTTTTATAATTTTTATCCACTTCAAAGTGAATCCAATGAATCGTTTAGCAATGCAATTAAACTCATAATAAATTCAGGGTAAACACTCGAAGTTGGAAACTAAGAGGGAATAAAAATAGAAGAAAGATATATTTCAATGCAAAAATCCTCATTACAGTAAAGTGACTTTCAAATGATCGTGGGCCTAAGAAGCATCGGAGGGGCTTGTTAAAAATGCCAATCCCTAGGCTCTACTCAGAGGTTTTTATTCCAGAGGTGTGCATTATGGTCCAGGAACTTGTGATTTTAATAAACGCCCTAATGGTTCTAATACACTTGACCGTACTTTGAAAATCACTAATCCCAAGGAACCTACTTTCCTAAGGTTATATAACCCAATCAAATATGAGGTTTTGCAGGACATTATTTCGAAACGGTGGGAAAGTTTATGGAAAACACAATCTACACCACAATCAAGGAAAAAAAAATCCAGTGAAATGAGGTGTAACATTTGAAATTAATGAGAGAGGCAGATTAAAGCGGAAATACATATTCTCGTGAAGAATCTGGTGGAAACATATCACTGGGAGGCTATAGTTATGCCATAAATAGGTTTGTGAGCCTGTGTCTGATCAGATGACGGCTCTGGTTAGGGACGGAAATGCAAGAGCTTGAATGCATTAAAATGACATCTATAATGCTGATATAGGATTTTAAATTCCAAATTTATGATAATCAGAAAACTGTGACACTGAAGAGAATTCATTCTTATAAAAAAGTTCTAATTTTAGTCTTCTACGCCTGCCAAATCTTAAAATTTCTAAATATACTACAGTTATAGCATAAATCACTATATATCATATATTCTATATCATGAAGTTACTATATCATAAATATACTCTATATCAGAATATATTTAGAAATTTTAGATCTGCTGGGCGTATAAGATGACTGGAATAAGAATTTTTTTCATAAGAACAAACTCTTCAGGCTCAGGATTTTCTATTTCTCATAAATTCATAACTTAAAATCTTTTTCAGCTTGACTGCCATTTGCCATTCTCTTGCAGACCTCATTCTAGAGACCTACTGTGGACCTACAGCATAAATATAATGGAAAGATCCTTTTATTGTTGATATTTATGTTCAGAAAGAGGAGGTGATTGTACCATAATTACATTAGCTCTGATAATACTTTTCTGCCTTGATAGAATGTCCCTTTTGTGGAAAGAAGGCATTTTGTGCATGGGAAACAATGAGGAATATAGATAAAAAAAACAAATTCCATTCCTAAAAATTTCCAATTTTTTCTTGTCTCCTCCTTCATCTGCATGATTGTCACTTGGTTTTCTTTATGTTGCTGTCACAAACACTGCCTAATCTACATGAGGAAAATATCCTTTAAATCTCATGTTCCAGTTGTCCCCTAAACTTCATCTCTTAGAAAGGAAGGTCAGAGACAGCATAAATGGGAAATGAAGGAAAAAAAGAATTCCATTAACAGCAGAAAAGAAAATTAACTGTTGTTACAGCCTTTCTTGTAACAGTATAATGACTTATCCTTGAACATGTAATATATTTTCAAAGTGCTCTGTAATTATAAAATCAACCAAGTACGAACAGCGTTTTATTAATTAGGTGAATATAGAGGACTTAAAGCACGTG
This sequence comes from Orcinus orca, assembly GCF_937001465.1. Classification (NCBI taxonomy): domain Eukaryota; kingdom Metazoa; phylum Chordata; class Mammalia; order Artiodactyla; family Delphinidae; genus Orcinus; species Orcinus orca. The sequence goes on from NC_064573.1 coordinate 56,692,670, forward strand.
AAATGTGAAGATATTCAGCACATCTGCTTTTAATAACTCCATAAAAAGATCCTTAGAACATATTCATCATCTTAAAGTTTTTACTAGGACTCTGAAGTTTTCACCTTCTTATCACAACTGTAGCTGTCCCTGGTTTTAATCCCAATTTAGTTCTATCAAACTACTTCACTATCAAGTTTCTGATTAGTGACCACACCAAATTCCTCTCAAAAATATGGTAAAGATGTTTTCGTTGTACAAAGAATCATCAGACTCTCTAATATCTAGAAGCACAGTGAATTTTTTGCTTCTTTTGAGATATTATCTAGTATTAAGCCATTTCAAACTGCTCGCTACTAATTACTTTTTATTAGCATGTAGGGTATTTTGAGACCTCAGAACATTCAAAGGCACTAGAAAGATTTGCTCTCTCTTTTAATAGTAACTTTGATGGGAATGCTGTTCTTATTAATAAATTGGTCTTAAATTTAATCTTCAAATAGAATCAGTTGTTCTGGAAAATTAAACTAGATTTTATTGATAAAAAATGAATTGCTTGAAAAAATTAACTAGTTAGTTGAAATTATAAAGTATATCCATGTTTTACCATTTATCCATAGTAAAAAGCAACAGCTACAGAAAAGGCTTAAAAATAAAAATGAAAAAATTCCTCTTTCTCAACCCCCTACCCTGCAGTGCCACTTCTGGAGGTATAGGTATTTCCACATACCTATATATGCATAACTCATTTTAAACAAATATGAATTATTTCTCTAAGGTCTCACTAATGAGAGCTAAAACATATTTATTCCACCTCATTCTGTTTAACAGCTACCTAGTATTTCAAGGTATGGCTATTTCACGATCGATTTTATCATTTCTTTATAAATGGATATTTAAGTTGCTTTGAGTCTTCTTCTATTGCCAATGGTATGATAATGAACTTTCCTACATGGACACATATGTACACACTCCTCTCTTAAGCAGACACTGGATACATTTCTACAAGTAAAATCAGGGGTCAAAGAATAAGCACATTTTAAATTTTAATAAAATCTGACACAAAGTGCCTTCTTAAAGGGTTATATTTCTACCAATTGTGTACAAAATTGCCAGTGTAGGGCATCGTTAAACTTTTAAAATCTTTGCTAATCTGAATAGGTGAAAAATGTCACATTTTAATTTGCATTTAATTATTACTAACGCTTAGGACCTTTTCTAATACTTATTAGCTACCTGTATTTAAATTTTCTGAGTGGCTCATGTAATTGATTCGTGCGCTAGGAAATGTCCGTTTCTTAAATTGCCTTTAGGGCTAAGAAAAGAAGATGTCATCAGACAGTAAACTTCAGTCTGACTTGCTACCCCATTTCTAAGCTATTAAATGACTATTACTTTTACTGCTTGCCTTGCATACTTTGGTGGCAGTTAGGCTTAATACAACATTAATAATTAAGTTTGAAACTTTTAGATGATTGTCAACGGGGGCATCACTTGATTAAATCATATCTCACAGCTCTGAACAGGCAAGGGAATAGGTCAAGTGTCATGTCATTTTATTCCCGGGTCGCAATAATTGCTAATGGGTATCTGAGCGAGACCAACCTGCCAAAGATAAAATTTGAGATCTTAATCTGTTTTTCAAAATACCGTATTCACACCAGCCATGTGGGTATGAGCTACCATTTCAGATAACCCCACTCTTTGAAAATCTTCCTATTTCCACACATAATAATCCAAAAGAACTTACTTCGAATCTGTTTTTTAATTTCCTTAGCAGGGTCCAACCAATTCTGAAAAAGAAGTGAGAGTCTGAATATGAATCAGAGAAGAATGGAGATGACTTAGTGTTGACTGGGTAGAGATGAACTAAACATATTTGAGAAGGAGTGGCTGCCGGAAGGGTCCCCCAGCTGGGTCCTTCCCCTACATCTGGTGCCCCTTCGCTAGTCCTGCGAGGGCCCAGGCTCTGGTCTAATGAGAAGATGTGTGTGCACACAATTCAGGCTTGACAAAGTTCTTCTCTTTTACAACAAGTGCCTTCAGGGATTCAAGCTAGCACAGAAACAGAGGAGAAAAAATGGTGGATTCTATGTTCAAACAAGTTACAAGCATGAGCTAAAGATACAGTCATCCTTTGGTAACCACAGGGGATTGGTTCCAGAACCCCAGGTAACACCAAAATCTGAGGATGCTCAAGTCCCTTATACAAAATGGCACGGTACTTGTATATAATCTATGCAACGCCCCCATATACTTGAAATCATTTCTAGATTATTTATAATACCTACTTCAATGGACATGCTATGTAAATACTTGCTGGTGCACTGGCAAATTCAAATTTTGCTTTTTGGAACTTTCTGGAATTAAAAAAAATATTTTTGATCTGCTGTTGGTTGAACCTGCAGATGCAGAACCCAAGAACACAGAGAGCTGACTCTGCATGTAACTTGACCACTGACGTCCTAGCCGTTCAGTCCCATGCAGCGACTTCTGTGATTATAGATTTTAAGGCACCTTCTTAGAATGCTTTCCTAACAAACGAACACTTGCCACTTACGATTTTCCTCATTAGAACACTCAGGTGTTTAATAATGAAGTTAGACATCATCCATGGAATTCAGTAAAGATAAAGTATGATTCACTAACAAACGACAACAGAACAAGCGACATTTAATGAGCACAACTGCTGTGGCTCAGTTTCCAGCATTAAGGAAACAATTTCTTCCTCCTTATCTTTCAGGCAGTTGGGGGGATAAGTGAGATAAAGGCCTGAAGAGACTGCAGCAGGTATAAGAGTCTACAGAGGTTTTACATGTATCATTAAACGTGGACTGAAAACATTAACTGCTTGCCTCGTACATCAGGTCTGTACATGATTCATCTCACATTGTGATTCAGCAAGAATATGAAAGTGTAATAAGATGAATTAATAAGATGGCATCCAGTGAACATGTTTTCCGTATAATTATCAATTTATGTGATTCCCATTGGCTCAAATCCATGGAAATGTATCATCCCCCCAAAGCACCATATAAAATGCTTTTCTGGAACCATAAAGAACTCAAGCATGAAAAGCAGAAACACTGACTGACTGTTTCCAAAAGACTCAAGATTAAAGGAAGTTGTCAATAATTTCCTTCATGAAGAAATAAGGTGATTAACAGCATTTAGGGCCTTGGATAATAAATGGGAGGGCGTGGGAGCACGAGGGGAGGTGGAGAAAACGATTTACCAATTCAGTTTCAGTTCACTTTCTTGCAGTGAGGCGCAGTTGAAGCCGCAATACTTTGTACTGCTTTCAACCACTCACCTTCTGGCTTTCAGCATCTCGATATGTAAGCCCAAAATAGTCTTTTTCTAGCAAATTCAGATGTTCACATACTTTATCAAACAGCACTTGGCCTCTGGAGCGTTTCTGTGGAGAACAAAACAGAAAAACAAGTCAACACACACCAAAAATGTTCTCTCAATTGCCATGAACAAAAATGGGTAAAACTTAAAATATTACTCATTGTAACTGTTCAGTAAACAACAAGCAGGTTTGGTCACTTTACCAACTCCTTTTTAACTAGAAAAAAGGCTCAATAAAGTGGACCTAATCCTGTAAGAGGCAGCTCCTACAGAACAAACAAATGAATAAAAAAATAACTCCTGTCAGTGAGTAAGTACAGGCGACCTGTGGATGATTTCGAAACGGAAGTAGTTGGGGAAATGAAGTGGTGCTCGAAGCCTCAAATATGTTGTGAAACACGAAAATCCTGACGGTGAGAGCATTAAAGGGCCGACCACAGCGGTGCTTCAGAATACCCACGCTCACTCCCCCCCGTGATCAGGTTCTGAGCCTGAGAAGAACTAACCCCATTCCTTGTCTCAGGCCGAAGTCCCCTGCAAACTTTCTACCCCAGTCCTACTGAGAAAGTCTAGCTGTGGATCACTTTCTGGAGCCCGTTAAACTTCATTAGTTTTTGTTTACAGCCACAAATTTCAATTTTGTATCACAGAGTTCAACTTTCTCTGAATTTATTTTTTAGAGAAAATCCTTCCTATTAAACATAACAAACATGTTCATTAAGTTTAAAGATTTAAATGATCATTTATAAATGTAAGATGTAGACATATGTGCTGTATTTTTGGCCATAAAGCAGTCGATTGGAGAAAGAAAAAAGGCAGTCATCTGGGGAAAAAAATCCATCAGCTTAATTTATGGTGATATACAGTATCATATTTTCATCAAAGGTCTTTTAAACTTGGCCTTGGAGTCTGAGATGGATTAACTGGAAGCAATTAAGCTAAAGTACATTTTGTTTGTGCAGTACCAACATTTCACATCTCGTACCTTAAGTGTATTTGTCTTTAAGATTTAATGTAGTAAGAGAAAAATAAGAAAATTGATAAACAATGGGCATACCAAAGAGTACGTATCCAGAAGACGTGTAAGTGGTATGTATTACTGTGCAACCGCAAATATACTGGAAATTACTTAGTCCCCTCAAGCATGACTATTTAGGAGAAAAGATAAATGTAGGATACAAAACTGAAGCCTGAATTGTAACCAGCTGAATAATCAATGTTGTATTTGAAAGAAGTTTAATAATGTATGAAAATAAATTACATGTTAGCTAAACTGTGTAACATTGTTCAATGGATATAAATAAATGGTATGACAATGAAATGCTGCTCGCTGGTTTAAATCCTTTATTTGTAAATAACAGCATATTGCTTCTGAATAACGCTTAACAAATTATAAAGTTTGCACCAAAAAAAACTGGTTCTTCTGATGCTTCCATTGGTATGATGTCCAGTTTAGAGATAAGAACACAGAGGTCCAGAGGAGTTACATGGGAGAGGCAGTCTTAGTGCTGCCTATGACGGTGGCTTTAACAGGTAAACCTGGCTTTGAGTCTTCCTTATGTCCCTTGCAGCTGTGCGGACCTCGAAGCTTTCCCTCTGTAAAACGGGTATGAAACCATCTACTTCTTTGTAATGGTTGACATTAAAATGAAACAAAGTATTCCAACTTGGTCCAGTGATAACACGTCAAGCATCCCACAAATGTCAGCCATTGATATTATCAGCCTACGTGATTGATAAATGGCAGAATACGTAATACAGAACTCACTAGGCATTTTTGTGGTAGGAGCACATATATAGCTCCTTGTGGTACCAATAAGCATCCTTAGTATTAATATGCCCTGCTCTTTCTTCAGATATCAATTATCTGCTTACTGTCTAACTGCTTTAACTACAACACAACACACACACACACACAAATACATACCAGCGTCTGGCCAAGTACTTTCTCAATGAGTAAAAACAAACCAAAACAAAACAAATACAATAAACCTTCCTCTACAAAGCCCTCTACATCCTCTGAGCCAGCAGCAGACCCCAGCCAGGCCCTCAGTGGAGGAATTATTCTGGTCATGCTGCCGGTGGCCTTGGGCATTGTTTTATTAGCTGTCTTCTGGCTGCTGTCTTCTTCCTTTTGTCTAACAGGTGGAATGATTAGCTCAAGCACAGACCACTGTACTAACTGGTTCTTAATTTTCTGGCTTCTCACCATATGATTACTATTAATGAACCACAGCTCTCTCCTGAACAGACCAGATTTTTTCTTACTATTTTAAACATATTTGAACACTATAAACAGTCCTTAAGACAATAACATAGTGGTCCATTCTTCACTCTGAAGGGTTTTTGGGTTTGTTTCTGTTTGTTTATTTTGGCCCTAAGAACTAAGACGGGTTGTCTAGAATCCGCTATAGATGGTTATATGTAAACAATGAAATTCCTATCTGCCAAACATCACCACAGCCGCCAGCCAGCTGGATGACACTGGAAAGGTCTCTCACGTTATCTGGGCCTTCACCTTCTCATCCCTGAGTGAGGATATATGACTCCATGGAGCCAGGTGATCACGGGCTTGAGGCTGTAACTGGGCACCTGTGCTCATGGCCAACATCACTAATGATCACAGCTCACTCCCCCGTGCAGCCCAAATGCGGCCTCAGAGCCCCACCGCACACGTGATGAGAAAGACCCTGGCGATGGATGGAGTCGGTGGCACAGGACACCAAATGGGTTCTGCAGCCCCAGACGGGATCCCCCCGCAATCACTCCCAACTCCCCCAGATCCTTGATTCTTCTTACGCAGGTCACTTTTTTCTAGTGCATTATCGAACTTCTCAAGTCAATTATTTCTACATGTTGACACTGTGTGCATCTTTAGGTAGTAACATCTAAAATATGACTGAAGCTCAACCGTCACTGGGCCTTTTAGAGAATTTATGTTAAATATTCGGTCCCCAAAGATAGGATGTTCATTAAGTCATCAAATCTGGGCATCTTACTTTCATTGGGTATGTTTATAACAGCTATAATGAGTCAAGAATTCAGTAGAAGATAGTGGGAAGCAGTTGCATAGCACAGGGAGATCAGCTGGGTGCTTTGTGACCGCCTGGAGGGGTGGGATAGGGAGGGTGGGAGGGAGGGAGACGCAAGCGGGAAGAGATATGGGGACATATGTATATGTATAACTGATTCACTTTGTCATAAAGCAGAAACTAACATACCACTGGTAAAGCAATTATACTCCGATAAAGATGTTAAAAAAAAAAACAGAATTCAGTAGATTAAAAAACATTTTTTGGACAGAGGTATTCTAAAATCAATGGGTAATTTACTTAACTGGAGACGATGAACAGCTTTTAGTCTCATTTGCTGTTTCCTGTGAGTTGTTAAGTCACGTCTCTGACTCAGATGCATTCGCAGTCTACATAACCATTGACTTTTAACACCTGGACGTTAAGGAAAGTGGACTTTGCTTTCCTGGAGTAACAAACCAATGGTGGACTACCCTCTCTCTACCCTCTTTTTCCACTTAAAATTGGGTTTCTCTTTCAAATAGAGAAGACGAGGATACGTCCATCATCACCACTCAAACACAGCAGATGAAATAAGCTTTTCTGCAGCATTAATGAAACTTCCTGCAAGTCCAAGATAATTCAAGATTTTTACAATGTTGGTAAAACACTGGTTTTCAAGGTCTTATCAACCGGCATCACCTGAAAGTTTACATTAAATTTTTTATTTGTACTTTTATTTGTCTAACAACTTAAAAAAACTAATTTCAGAATGTTTTAGGATGGGAGAATTTCCAACATTTCCCAAAGTAGAACAGCATCACGAAAGCCTGCATACTCATCACCCAGTTTTAACAAATGCCTCTGAAGACAATTTTGGTTCCTCTGGAGTTCTGCTCCACTCATCCTCCCCCTGGGTACTCTGAAGCATCTCAGCAAATAATTGTGTCTCTATTTATCTTAGTATGTAACTCTGCTCTTTTAAGAAATGTAATCTCAATAACTTCATCACATCTAAACAAAAGTAGCAATCAGTTCATAATATCACCAAATATCTAGTCAGGACTTTAATTTCCCCAATTATTTCAAAGATTTTTTTTTCTTTTTCATTTTCTTTGATTAGCCCATACACCGCAATCGGCTGACATATCTCTCTGGTCTCTCTTAATCTGCAAGTTCTCCATTTATGTTGGTTTTCCCCTTGAAATTAACTTGTCTAGGAGACCAGGTCATTTGCCTGTAGAGTTCGCTCAGTCTAGACTTGCTGTTTGCATCTCCATGGTGTAATTTAACATGTTCTTTTGTCTTCTGTATTTCCTGTAAACTGACAGTGAATCTAGAAGCTTGACCACATTCTTGTTCGACTGGTTTCCATAAATGACGCTGTGCAATTTCACCACGAGGCATAAAGTTAACTCTTGCCTTTTTGTGATATTAGCAGTCACTAACGATCGTTGCCCTAGACCCATTAATCTGAGGTGGCAAGATGGGGATATTCGAATCCGAACCTTGGTCCCCCATTTATTAGTTGGAGTATGTCTATGAAGAGACACTTCTCTTTGTCAGAATTATTTATCCAGTGACATAGTCTGATGACGGAAGCCAGGATCAATGCTCACACCTTTTCCTTTACCCAATTTCAAGATAACGAGTTGGCTTTCTAGCACCATCCAGGAGTCACCAATCAGGATTTTTGTCTTATATCATCGCTATGAACCCACGGGCTAAATCAGGCTTGACGTGTTTCAGTCCATTACAGGTGTTACCCATATTGATGCTCTAAATGTCCCCAAGTGCTCTGCCTTACATTTTGCCTGTCAACTCGCATCCTTCACAATGCTTCTCCAGTCCCACTTCTTTACAGCATTTCCTGTCCTCCCAGCCAACTGTGACTTCTCTCACCCTTGGACATTAGAGCACTTTATGGTACCAAGAGGGCACCTTCTATATTCTGCCTTCTGTCACAGCTGTCTCTCTGTGCGCTCGCCTTATATCCCGACTGACTATAAAGACACTCCTGGTGGCAACGTGCCTCCTATATTTATTTTTTATGGAGCCTCATTTTGGTCAAATGCCATTAAGAGAATAAAAAGGTAACGTGATGAAACTTAACATTTTTCTCACTAGCATATCATAACCAATGTTGCCAAAGCAAAATTTTAAACTAGTGGTTTTTCAACCGTGGATCCTGGGAGCATCTAAAATATGCCAATATCCAGGAACCCACCTCAGGTCAAATAAGTCAGAATTTCTGAAGGTGGGCACCAGGCCTTTGTATGTTTTCAAGATCCCATTTGCAGGCATGGTCGAAAGGTACACTTAAGTTTACAACTTAAAAATTCTTAAACGGAGGACTCTAAAGCAATTTTCCTTTTCGTTCCGTTTCTTTTTTTGAGGAAATGTGTAACTTCTTCAGAGTTAGATCCACACCAGTTTCTTTCAGGCCTTCTTGTACCAACACTGATAGCTGCATTATGATCAACTTTATTTACACACACACAGTCTTAAAATCTTAAGACACCCTTTCCAACAAATTTTCTTGAGAAACGTTAATTTCTCAAGAAATGAAAAACGAGCCACATGCTGAAATAAAATGCTACAAATGAGCAATGATAAACCACCAACCTATAAAACCAACCAATAAACCAGCCAAACAATGAACCTGCATTTAAAGCTATGAACGAAATACACAAAACAGAAATGTTTTTGAGTTCGAATTTTTTTTTTTTTAGCTCTCCCTCGGTAGAGCTAAAACATACAGACTTTAACTCAAGAACCTGCTACCTTACTAAAAAATGACCCAGGTAGGTTAACAAATGTCTTGATTTCCTCTTTTGTGAACAAGTAAAAGAATTCACATCTTCCCCAGCAGGTTAGGGAGGTGATGGAGAGGAACAAACACTGGGCACTGAACCCAGGGGAGGATGGAGGGAGGAGCTGCTGTTGATTGACAGCTGACCAGGAGACGGCACACCTGTGGACGCATCCTCTGAAATGAGCGCCGCCTTGATCCTCAAGTCCCTGGAAATCGTGTCTTGGTCTGTGCTCAAGTCGTGAGCGCACAAGCAGGTAGCACAAATCGTACTAAACCCCAGCACAAGACTTCAACAGAATCTGTCTTTTCTTTCAGTCTCACAAAGCTATGAATCAGCCTGGGGAAAGGCTAAAAGCTGAAATTAGAGAAATTTGTAAAGTCAAGTATAATCTTCTCGTCTTAGAAAGACGGGCTGCAGTTCTTATTTATCTGAAGCTGCACAATCACAAAGAAAATGAGGCAGCGCACGTCGTTCTGCCTGAGAACTGGAGCTAATCAATGGTCCCTACTTCTTGGGGGGGGGAAATGTGGAGGGGCAGGGGAACCAAAGCCATCAGCACCAGGGCGTGTGGATATACCCTTGAGGCTCCGCGGGATCTATGTGCACATTTCTTTAAACCGTCACTGAAAAAAAAGCTCAGGCTTTTACCACGTGCATTAATACAAGGAAACATATAATATTGAGACCCTTCAGGGAAATGGACACTTCCGTACCCTTATTTCAGCTGCTTTGAAATTTGAGGGCGCGCCAGCCTGTAAGCACTTTATTCTTTCCATCATATATCTTCTTCAACTGGACTGCTGATTTTCTTCTGAAATTATATCTTTCTGTGTATTGTTGCACTTTGTGAACTTGTATTTCTGCTCCCTGAGGACAGGAAACTGTGCAACCTTTTTAATGCCCCCGACAGAGTGTCCTAAACACAGAAGACATTCAACATATGCGCCTAATAAACACTCCGGGCATGAATCTGAAGGAGGAATTTCTCCTCACATTATCTTCGATTAATCTCGATGAAAAATGCCATCATTTTTTTTTCATGCTTCCTTCCCTAATTGCATATTTCCACACTGAATGCTTTTCCAGTCTCCTCACTTCTCAAGGTCAACTGGAATTCTCTTCATTTCTAAACGATGGCAACGCAATTTGCCTGGTGTTATAGGAGCACGTGGAGAGCTCAGCAAACTAGCTAAGCTTAAACTTGAGCCTAAATCGGACACCTGGACTCTGTGTAGGTTATTTTTTCCTGGGTCTTCTTTTTGCTCTGTCAGATAGAAAAACGTTCTAACACAGTCTGCCCTGAAATTTAGGTGGATTAAAAAAAAAAAAAATCTACACTTAGAAAATACCAAGAGGAATAAAAGATGATGATGGTGTCTGGTCTGTGACAACAGTCCAAAAACACTTGAGATCTGAGGCCAGGAAGGTCTAAGAAGCAATATATGGCCCCAGCTGCCCTGTGCGCATCTACTTCCATTTGGGGCTTTCTGTCTCAAGTGTACTTTCAATGCCAAGTTTAATAAGCACAGTAGGAAGTCCATTATCCCCGTCACTACTGCCAGGATCCATGCCCAGAGGGGCAGGACCTAGTCTATGTACTAAATCCCAAGCGTGATCCGGGCAGTGAATTCAGAGGGCTGATGTGAGAAGCAGAGATGATTTTTTTCTGCCTAGATGTTACATATCTTGCTAGCTCTTTCTTTAAATTCACAAGCAATCAGCTTTTTAGAAAACCGTAATAGTTCTTTTCACATTATTAAGTCAATCAATGATTATTCTGTCACTTTCTTAAACTCAGTTCAGTTAGCAATAAAGATCTGAAGTGGCCTGTTAAGATATGAACCTGGGACCACTTCCTGGTCTTGCTAAGTTTTTAAACACAACAGTGATTTATTTATTTATTTATTTATTTTTGCGGTACGCGGGCCTCTCACTGTTGTGGCCTCTCCCGTTGCGGAGCACAGGCTCCGGACACGCAGGCTCAGCGGCCATGGCTCACGGGCCCAGCCGCTCCGCGGCATGTGGGATCTTCCCGGACCGGGGCACGAACACGTGTCCCCTGCATCGGCAGGTGGACTCTCAACCACTGCGCCACCAGGGAAGTCCCACAACAGTGATTTATTTCCATGTCTCAACTGTCTAGAAACTGAGAATTCATCTAGCATTATTTAAATATCTTCAAAATGTAATTTTAAAGATATTATTCCTATCCAGTTCAAGTCGGTTTTCCCACCATTCTATTCTAAGTGAGGCACATCAGACAACCCCAATGCTGGACCCTGGCTCTACAACTAGCTGGCTGTGAGGTGAGACGGTCACTGAACCTTTCTGAACTTCACTGCCTTCATTAAAAAATGGAAATAATATTGGTCCTTACTCATAGGATTGTTGCATTAAATAAAACACAGGAAAGCATACGTATTGCCTAGCCCATGGGAAACGATAACCAATAAATGCTGGCGATTATTAGTAGGCCCTTTTCATAAGAAGCCCAATACATTTAGGTTTTCTAATGCTGAAATTTGGTATAGAGATTGACATACCACTGATGCCTATTTCATCTGCAGTGAAATCATCCCATGTCTCTTGTGAAAAATAAATCTCACTGTACAGGTAAGAGGGAGAAACGGTTGAAAAAACTATTATTATCAGTAAACCAAGGGTACATTCAATTATCCTTTGCAAACACATACAAAATGGTTTTCAGCAGGCACTGGGTATACTGGCACATTTTAGTACATCCTAGGCCAAAACATGATAGTTACATATTATCATAGACATGGCGTGCAGCACAACCAAAACAAGCAGGCAGAGTTCAAATGCAGTAGAGTCGACCTAGGTTTGACAGAGATTCTCTGAAAAAATACTTTTAGCACACACACGGCAAGAGTCCATTTGCGCACGTGAAGCCCCTCCGCCTTTTTTTAGAAAGATGCCTTCTTCTTTCAGCCACAATCTGTCCCTGTCTTCATTTGTTGCCACCATTTCAGCCTCTGTTTGAAATCAGACTTTTGTGCTCAGAGCCATGTACCGTGGTAGATGATAGCTTTTCAGTGAAGCGTGCTTCTTCCTGGCAAAAACATTGGGCTCGTTTTTTCACAAAGTTTCACATCACACATATGAGATGTTGGCAGCGAGCGGTCAGACAACATTTCCTGCTGTTAATCTGCTAAGGATTCAGGTCACTAAGCCAATGTGTGCCAAACGAATGCAGAAAAGGAAGCCCTCGGGAAGAGGGATGTTTGAAAGAGACAGACTTAAACCTGAATCTTGTAAAAGAACTACAGGGCCTAATTCAGAACGATGCGGGACTTTGTGAAATTCTTCCTGGGAGAGGAAGTACTTATGTCTCCTTTCCAAGACAATTCTCAAAAAAAAAAAATCAAACAAAACCCAAATTGTGATTTATAACTCATGTGGTCAAATAAAGCACTGTAGGCAATGCAAATGTTGACAGTGAAAACACAACTTTTAATGATATACATTTAACGAGTAGGAATTTGTAGAACGGCCACTTTTCAGTCCTATAAGGCACTGAAGATCAAAACCATATAATAACAGTAAGTGCTTTAAACAAATAAGTCTTAAGTGAACCAGTGTCCATCAGCTGTTTCCTCTTATTAACAGGACAAGGCTGTGAGTAAGCACACAGAGGAAGGATTTCAGGGTTATTATGCAAACCACTCACATAATTAAAAAATGTAATTATATCATTTCGCTAGTTAAAATAGAGGTTTTAAATTAAAATAATTGTAAAACCTATGAAAGACCTATAATGAAAACATAAATAAATAAAAAAAATAGGACAGCTGATGACACTTTCAATGACACTTAAGGTCGGTCTGGCCTTCACTGAAAGCATACCATCTTTTGGATTAGTATTTAAAATCCAGTAGCTGGGGAGAAAAAGCCTTTGTAAGCATCTAACTTTTTGATTCTACTTACATGTTCTCCAGCTTTGTCGGACACGTGCAATAGCCGGTGTGGACCACCTGGGGTACCAGCAGGTCTACACGTCCAAGGTTGGGATTGCTTTTGGACCTCGCTGTCTCTATCGGGGGCATCCTGAGCTCCTGAGCTCGCAATCCTGAAGAGCCAGCATTAATCCTATCGGCCCAGCAGTTCCCACACTTGGGAGCGGGGGTGGGAGGAGCCTGCTCTGCCCTGTGAAGAAGGGAGGCCCAGGCCTCATTCTAGAACCAGAGCAGACCTGTCCCCTCGGGTCAGCACAAGGTCCCCTCACTGCAGCCGTCCCAAGAGCTCATTTAACCACGAGGGAATGTTGGTCTCTGCTGACTCCTGAATCTCAGATGGTGATTTCTTTGAGCTTTGTGGTTATTTACTTTTAAAGCACGAATTGCATCAGCAAATGGCAGTAAATAACACTCACATAAAAAACTGAAATGGTTAGGCAAACTGAATCCAGAAGACAAAGGGCTTTCAAAGTAGGTACAGCCCTTTGCCTTAACAAACAGCTGTAACGTTCTTTCACTGACAGGAGAACTTCAAACCATTCTGTTCAAGCAAAAAGTAAAGTACGACACACTCAGATTATTCTGATTTTTCTTGGGCTCACAAGATTGCCGCTGTCTTTCCTGGACCTTATCGGTGTTCAGAGCTGAACTGGGAGGTTCGGGGCTGAGGGACTTTGGGAAGTTCTTCGGGACTTGAGTGATGCTCCCCCTTCTCTGAAGGCTGAGCCTCTAAGTCAGTCCTGCCAGCTCCCTCCTGGCTTAACAAGGACTGAGGGCAGCAAGACGCCTGCGATCTTGGGGGCTCAGGAGGATGTCAAGTGAAATTCAAAGGAGATGAGCCCGAGATTTTATCAAATGTACTTTCACTTCTGTCTTTACATTCAAAAACTCTTTGTGAGAATATACCCACGTGGGAAGACCAGAAGTTGGCTATCAGACTCAGCAGTGAGAGCACAGACAGCCAGACTGAGGATGCGGTCAGACCCCATCATCACGGTGGGGGAGGTCCCGCCTGCCTCTTTGGCTCCCCCCGCGGTGCCCCCTGGCCTGCCCTGACCCCCTACTCCATCACACAACCTTCCTCCAGCCCCTCTCCCTAGGCTTCCTCCTGCCAAAGTCTGCACAAGCCACCTTCACACCCTGGACCCTTCCACCCGTCCAGCCTTCAGATCTCTCCTCAAGCACCCCTTCCTCAGGACTCTACCCACCCCCCACCTCCAGGACCAGGTCTCAGAGAACGTGTTTTTATATCTTCTGCATCGCACTTGTCAGGGCGGCAATTTCACGTTGCTTTGTGTTGTAATTTGAGTAATGGTAATGCCAGCCGCTCAGGTAAGCAGTTTCTACCTGCAAATGGATTCCCAACACGTACCCCTGAGCCTGGCAGAGAGCAAAATTAGTATTTTTTGAAACAGGAAAGAAAATCAAGTGAAATAAGTGCATCTGGGGTTTATTTCCTGTTCAAAGCTCTTCAAAAAACTGCTACGTTCTTTGAAATTTATTCAGGATCAGTTTATTTATATTTTTCTACCACATGGGTATAATCTGCTCTGGCCAGATCTAGAGTGTTGGATTTTTTTCCTAATTTCTGCAAGAAGACAATATTTCATCCCTGCAGGTGGTAGACCTATTAGCTTTTTTTTTTTTAACATCTTTATTGGAGTATAATTGCTTTACAATGTTTGTTAGTCTCTGCTGTATAACAAAGTGAATCAGCTATATGCGTACGTATATCCCCATATCCCCGCCCTCTTGCGTCTCCCTCCCACCCTCCTTATCCCACCCCTCTAGGTGGTCGCAAAGCATCGAGCTGATCTTCCTGTGCTATGCAGCTGCTTCCCACTAGCTATCTATTTTTCATCTGGTAGTGTATATATGTCAATGTTACTCTCTCACTTCGTCCCAGCTTACCCTTCCCCCTCCCCGTGTCCTCAAGTCCATTCTCTACGTCTGTGTCTTTATTCCTGTCCTGCCCCTAGGTTTATCAGAACCATTTTTTTTTTTTGATTCCATATGTATGTGTTAGCATACGTATTTGTTTTTCTCTTTCTGACTTACTTCACTCTGTATGACAGACTCTAGGTCCATCCACCTCACTACAAATAACTTAATTTCGTTTCTTTTTATGTCTGAGTAATATTCCATTGTATATGTGTGCCACATGTTTATCCATTCATCTGTTGACAGACACTTAGGTTGCTTCCATGTCCTGGCTATTGTAAATAGTGCTGCAATGAATATTGGGGTACATGACTCTTTTTGAATTATGGTTTTCTCAGGGTATATGCCCAGCAGTAGGACTGCTGGGTCATATGGTAGTTCTATTTTTTTAAGGGATCTCCATACTGTTCTCCACAGTGGCTGTATCAATTTACATTCCCACCAACAGTGCAAGAGGGTTCCCTTCTCTCCACACCATATCCAGTGTTTATTATTTGTAGACTTTTTGATGATGGCCATTCTGACTGGTGTGAGGTGATACCTCATTGTAGTTTTGATTTGCATTTCTCTAATGATTAGTGATGTTGAGCATTCTTTCATGTGTTTGTTGGCAGTCTGTATATCTTCTTTGGAGAAATGTCTATTTAGGTCTTCTGCCCATTTTTGGATCGGGTTGTTTGTTTTTTTGATATTGAGCTGCATGAGCTGCTTGTATATTTTGGAGATTAATCCTTTGTCAGTTGCTTCATTTGCAAATATTTTCTCCCAGTCTGAGGGTTGTCTTTTCCTCTTGTTTATGGTTTCCTTTGCTGTGCAAAAGCTTTTAAGCTTCATTAGGTCCCATTTGTTTATTTTTGGTTTTATTTCCATTTCTCTAGGAGGTGGGTCAAAAAGGATCTTGCTTTATGTCTTGATTTATGTCGTAGAGTGTTCTGCCTATGTTTTCCTCTAAGAGTTTTATACTGTCTGGCCTTACATTTAAGACCCATTAGCTTTTAAAATTCCACCTCAAATGTTGCAGGTTAACTTCCTGATAAATTTCTCAATTTCTCCTGAAGGGCGAATGGTCCTGAGCTGGGGCTTCACTCCATTACTTTCATTTGATACACGC
Source organism: Orcinus orca (assembly GCF_937001465.1). Taxonomy (NCBI): domain Eukaryota; kingdom Metazoa; phylum Chordata; class Mammalia; order Artiodactyla; family Delphinidae; genus Orcinus; species Orcinus orca. The sequence goes on from NC_064573.1 coordinate 56,708,856, forward strand.
TCTACCCCTCACGCTGAAATAGAAAAACCCAAGGTGGGTTATGGTTTCTAAGGACCTTCCGTGACTAAACTGCATGAGATCAGCCTGAACTCCCAGGTAGCAGTAGTCCTGCACCTGCTCAGTAAGTCTGTCTGATGAACGTGGAGAGCAGTTCCATGCATAGGACCGGGATGCGTCCTGGATTCTCCTTTAAAAATTCTTTTTAAAATGCCTGGTTAAGTAGCAGATTAGAGAGTTAACTACTAAGCGTGCAATTGGTCCTGCCACCTAAAAACTTTTCTCAAACTGAAGTCAATATTTTCGTAGGAGTCACAATATTTAACGGGCTTACCGTTAATAATCCTATAAGGGGAATGAACTCATTCACACACCTAGGCACAGATTTTCCTGTGAGGTTACCTTGAAGAGTACAGAGGAACTTATACTGCTCAAGCTTTAAAGTTTTTCTGAGCTGAAATCATTGAAGTCCTGCTCTGTCCACAGTGTTAGGGCCCTGGGCATCCTTTGTGTCCACACTGGCCTAGATCCAAATGTTTGAGGTGTGTCTTAACCTCACCCTCAGGCATTTTTGTGGCCACGTCCTTGGAGAAGGTGGGTGACAGTCTTTCTGCGAACACGCTCTCATCAAGCCCTCACCTCTTCTGAGATGTCAGTAGCATCCCTAGCTCTCCTGTTAAAAAATATAGTTCTCCACTGAGCCGGCAACTTAGAAAGCTGCACATCTCGGATACTTAAAGAGAAGCATCATCTCAAACAAATCGTTACTTAGCGCTTCTTTTTTTAAATTTTATTTATTTATTTATTTTTGGCTGTGTTGGGTCTTCGTTTCTGTGCGTGGGCTTTCTCTAGTTGCGGTGAGTGGGGGCCACTCTTCATCGCGGTGCGCGGGCCTCTCACTGTCGCGGCCTCTCTTGTTGCGGAGCACAGGCTCCAGACGCGCAGGCTCAGTAGCTGTGGCTCACGGGCCTAGTTGCTCCGTGGCATGTGGGATCTTCCCGGACCAGGGCTCGAACCCGTGTCCCCTGAATTGGCAGGCGGATTCTCAACCGCTGCGCCACCAGGGAAGCCCAGTTAGCGCTTCTTAAAGGTCTGACTGAGAGAATCGACCACCACTGAGACTTTCCTGACGGCTATTCCTAATCTCCCAGAAGAAGCTGACAGAGAGCTTCTCTCAAACGGCGGGACCCGGAGTGAAAATTCTAGCCAGCAAGTGGAGTGCTTTTACTGTGTGGACGCTGTGAGGCGAGCGCTCTGAACACACGTTCTGTGGGTTCATCTCTTTCTGGCTTCTTCCTCTCATTTTCTCTTGGCCCCGCTTTCTGCTTATTTATCTTCTTCTCATTATATTATGTGTATTTCTGTAAAACACCTTAAATCCTCGTGAGAACATGGCTGGGTATACATCGTAGAAGCCCCAAGTTAAAATCAAATGTTATTTCTGAAACAAAGTACCTTTACAATTTGGACGGGGTTTTTTCCCCTATGACGACGACTTCTTGACTATTAAGGAAGCTCAGCGAAACCTGATATTCCCGATGGTGCCTTTTTTTTTTTTTTAAAAAGAATAACTGGAGATATGAACTGAAGCATTTTGCTTGGGGTAATCCTTGAAAACCATCCCGTGTGCTTTACAAGTTCAGTATAGGGGCATTTCCCTAAAGAACGTGGTGGCTCTTTCAGTGACTTTATTTGCCGTCACCATGGCATCCCATAAGAAATAACAAGTCTCTTTATTCCTTCCAGTTTCCCAAAAACCATCCTAAGAACCAATTCTTGTGCTGGCTGTACGTCCGCATACCATCGCTCATGCTTACACGCAGCCGCGGGGCGAATGAGGTGCATTTCGAAGTGTAAATATGACTTCGAGATCAGAATTTCTTTCACCCGTATTAGAAAGTGACCCCAAATGTGCATGCCAGCTAAACACAGCTGTCTGTCACGTGTCCGACACAGCCAAGATGTCTTGTCTGTCAACGAGAAGAAACCCCCACTGATCAAAGCCTTTCATGAATTAATACCTAACCCGGCCATTTAAAATTGCCATTTGTAGAGACATCCTGGACCCGAACTGCAGGAAACAGTCACTAGGCAACACCAACAACATAGATTGGTCTTGGCAGGAGAAACAAACGGAAGACCCAAATTCCATTTATCTAGAAATAAAATACCCACAATAGTCATCTGACAAGGGAAATCGCACCAGGTTATAGGAAGCTAATGCTCTTGATGGAAGTGTGATGTGTTCCAACAAAAAGATCCCATAACTTAGAATCTGTGACCTCTTCTAGAAGAAACAAAAACTTGAAAGTGTTCTGGCTGGTCAATACAACCCACAAAATTGAAGAGAAAAAGAGTCCTTGGCTTTTCGGCCGGCGAGAGAGGGAACCCGGGGCTCAGCACTAGATGCCCCTCGGCCCCGGACCCGAAGGAGGCGGAGGGTGGGGAAGGGGGTGGTATTTCCTGAATGAACAGCAGGGCGTGACCACAGCCCCTGAACTGGAAAACTGAGGGCGGCTACGTATGGGGGTGGGGGGGGGGCGTATTTTTTTCTAATCTGAGATTAAAACGTTCAAGAAAACTTTCCGAATACACCATCCCCTTCACAGTTACTTAAAGATCACGATGACACAGCCCGCTAATGTAAAATTAGTCCTAACAGCCTTCTTACATTGTTCCAAGAAACAGGGATCAGTCGTTCCTTACAGGAAATATTAATGTTACAGTTCTTAACACTTAGTATAACTGAAATTCTAATGTACAAAAGACCGCAAAAAGCCCAACTAAAGAAGTAAAAGGGTGGCACGAGAATCCATCACAATGAACGACGCTAAATTACTTCTCGGAGGACAGCGCCTGCGGCAATCCCCGGCCTCCTGTTTTCTACGTTCAATAGTGCCACGCCTGGATGGCGGTTAGAAAGTGATACTGGGAACGCGGGCCTGCGTAGATTCTCTCTTGGATCTGTTTGAAGGAGACCCACTCGACCATAATCACTGCTGTAATGTCCCCATGGGGTCAGGCACGCCCGGTTCCTAAGCTGGGGTACACTCCCCACCCCAACTCTAAGCATGAGTGTTGCCCAGAGCTCTGCTGTTAATGCTCTTCGCACTCATTCACTGGCCGTCTGCACGATCTCATTCACTCGTGCATGTGAATTAGTGTGAGAGATACTGGCTCCCACAGAGCCTACCAGCCTGACTTCTCTTCCAAAGGCCAAACAATGTATCCAATTGCAAAAGCAGATTGCTACTTTCATATTCCAAGCACCCTAAGTTCAATAGGTTTAAAATTAGATTCACTATCTTCCCCCACAAACTTTTCTCCTTATACTGTATTCTATAAATGTGGATGCCATTGTCAGTTACTGTCTCTTCCACTGCCGGCATCCCTGCTCACCCATCCAATTAATCAAGTTTGCTCATTTTCAGGACAGTTCTTTAAAATCCATTCTCTTCCTTCTGTCCCACTTTAGTAGAAGTACATTTTCAAAACACAAAAGGCCAAAGAGCTCCCCTCAGAAGCACCCCATCACCTATTGTGATTTCTCCTCTCCCTGGTGTACACGCCCCACGTGATCCCTGGGACTGCAGATAGAGTGGATCTTACTTTAATCTAATGATGAGGTTACATTAGCTGGCACAGCTGACCTTATGATAGGGACATTATCCAGGTAGTCCTGACCTAATCGGGCCTGAGCCCTTAAAAGCGGAGAGTTTTCTCCAGCTCATAGCAGAAGTGGGGTTGGCAGAGAGACCTGACGTAGAGGGCTCTAAGGTGAGTGAGGTTCTCTGTTGCCAAGATGGAGGAAGAATCACAGACCAGACAGCCAACTCAGGAGCCCCAAGTGGTCCCCAGCTGACAGCCACCAAGACAGTGGGGACCTCAGTCCTACAACCAGGAGGAAATACATTCTACCAACAGCATCAAAAAGCATGAAGATGCATCCTTCCCTAGACCAGCCTCCAGACGAAGATGTAACCAGTGCCCAACATGATTTCTGCTCTATGAGGCCCTGGGCAGAGGACTAGCCAAAAACTGTGAGATGATAAATACGTGTTGTTTTACGTCTCTAAGATTATGGTAATTTGTCACACAGTAGTAGAAAACCAACATATACAAACGATACCCAACCTTGTTGGCAAGTCAAGCCCATCCTCCCTCATGGGCCCTTGGTCTTCCTTTCCAGCCTCAGCTGCTCCTGACATTTCAAATTCTCCCTGTGTGCTTTTCACATCTCCTTATCTGCCCAAATTCTAAAGAGAATTATGTAAATATCCTGAGTGTAATTAGAATTATTCTGGAAATATAAAAATAAGTAAATAAGGGAATGCCACTTGACTTAAATATCACTGCAGGGAAAGTCAGCCAACATATTCTAATAATAATATCTATCTGCCAAAAAGTGATTGGACACGTGCTCACCATTTTTAACAGCATGAACCCCTGTTGAGGAATCTTTGCTTGTTAAGGAAGTATTTACAGACAGCTAAAGCTCTGGAGTCATGCTTTTTATACATCAGCCCTATTTCAAAACCTAGATCCTAAAAAAGAAAGAAGAATCCAAGAAACGTGCCTCAAACAGCCACTCCCAATTTCTTCAGGCAAGAAAGCTCTCTACAATAGCAGAGGATCCGTCCCAGCATGAAATGGAAGTGAGTTGAGCAGATTTCCAACTCTTTCCTTTTTCTGAGTGGCTCCTATTGTGTCCCTAGTTATTTTATTAAAACCCAGCACATCACAAAACTCCTAATAGGGTAAGAGTCAAAGACTCCCCTATTCTCTACTTGCTACACAAGGGCAAATACAGGATGACCTGCACTTTATAAGACACTTAAAACCGAATAGTAAAGAAGCCTCTTCGAATACACTACTCAGAGTTGCTATGAAAGAAACCGGAAAATACAAAGAATCAAGGCTTAGTGGAACTAGAAAGACCATTAAGGGACTTCTGAAGGGAACGAGCGTGAAGGAAAAGCAGTGTGACCTCGTCAGGCCCCTTCTCTAATACTTTCCTACACACCTCGAGGAGTTCATCACCGAAGCCAAGGACCACTGCCTCCTCACTCACCATGAAGTGGAAGTCCGCTCAGGAAAAGAAGCTAGCACTGAAAGCCAGAAATGGGGTGTGTATAATTATTTTCAGTATATATTCAGGCTTGTTATAAACACCTACTGCTTCTGACACAACAGCAACAGACCCTTAGCTGCATCTTCTGTCTGATCTCAGCAGGTGTAAGCCGGACAGTGTGAGAAAAGCAAATTTCCTGTTTTCTAGCTCAGTGTCTTAGTCCTAACAAGCTTCTAGGTAATGGGTGTTAAATCTTAAACACAAGCACAGTTACCTCCTGTTCCTATTTAACACGATCATTCAGCATTTCCCGAACTGTCAGATGAATGATTAGCTGATATGGAAGCACTGATAATATTCTTTCCAGGTTGGGGAAAAAACCCTAGAAAGGGAGAGTCAAGATGAAATTCACTTTCTTGCACTTAAGAAATACTTTCCAGTGTCTAATATACTATTAGGTGATAAGAGGAAATCTCTAAACAGTGTGGAGGCTACGATCCTGTGGTTTTGTTGTTGTTGTTGAAAAGACTTAACATTTTTAGAGCAGTTTTATTAGGTTTGCAGCAAAACTGAGGGGAAGGTACAGCGATTTCCCACATACCCCCGGCTCACATATATACCTGTGCCCAGCCTCCCCCATCATCAACGTCCCCCACCAGGTACATTTATTACCATTAATGAACTTACACTGACACGTAACACACCCTAAGCTCCTAGTCTGCATTACAGTTCACCCTTGGTGGTGTACATTCTATGAGCATGGACAAATGTATAATAACATCATTGTATCGACAGTATCCTACAGAGAATCTGCACTGCCTGAAACATCCTCTGTGCTCAACCAATCCATCCCTCCCACCTCCGACCCAACCCCTGGCAACCACTCATCTTTTTCCTGTCTCCATAGTTTTGCCTTTTCCAGAATGTCCCAGAGTAGATGGCATCATACAGTATGTAGCCTTTTTCAGATTGGCTTCTTTTACTTAGCAACATGCATTTAAGGTTCCTCCGCATCTTTTTATGGCTTCATAGCTCATTTCTTTATAGCGATGAATACTATTCCATTGTTTGGGTTCTAACACAGTTTATTTATCCATTTACCTATTGAAGGATAAAAGCAAGCCTTTAAAATGTATGAAGCTATGACTCTGTTTCTATGTTAAAAACCTACCACTCTCTATACAGAGTCTTTTATATTTATATTCTTAGAGACAAGGCCCAGAAGGATTGGCCTTAATGCTTTATAGCGTGAAAGGTCCATAAGGTTAGCGAGCCTTTCAAATTAGCCAGTCACTGTAGGTCCAGCAGGGACCTACATTACAAACAAATGGCAAACCAAGATGCCACCCAGGCTGGCGCTACTATCACATACCGCCTCCCACAGTTTAATATTCTTAGGCTCAAAATTCAATTCTTGGGCGCAATTCTGGTGGCACAGTGCTTAAGAACCCGCATGCCAATGCAGGAGACACGGGTTCGAGCCCTGGTCCGGGAGGATCCCACATGCCGCAGAGCAGCTAAGCCTGTGCGCCACGACTACTGAGCCTGCACTCTAGAGCCCACAAGCCACAACTACTGAGCCCACGTGACACAACTACTGAAGCCCACGCGCCTAGAGCCCATGCTCCGCAACGAGAAGCCACCACAGTAAGAAGCCTGTGCACCTCAATGAAGAGTAGGCCCCGCTTGCTGCAACTAGAGAAAGCCCACGCGCAGCAACGAAGACCCAACACAGCCAAAAATAAATAAATAAAAGAAATAAATTAAAAAAAAATTTTTTTTTAATTCACTTTTTTAGAGAGTCAACTGAGAAAACGTATTCTACTGTACAACAACTCTCTGGTCTGCTTTGATTCGTGATACCTTGATATATATTCAATTATTAAGACACCTGTACATTATGAGTTTCATAAACACATTTGTAAAAGCCTGGGTGTGAGTGATCCTTTTTACTAAAACACTACATGCCGGTTCCACTGCTGGATGAAGGGATTAAAACTAAAATTAGAGTTCAACATTTCCACTATTCTTTCATGGACATATTTCGAGCAGTGCAGCATATTTCGAGCACTGCAGCATAAAAACTGACAGGGCAAGGACCTACTGTATAGCACAGCGAGCTACATTCAATATGTTGTAATAATCTATAATGGAAAAGAATCTAAAAAAGAATATATATACATATATATCAATATATGTATAAGTGAATCACTTTGTTGTATGCCTGAAACTAACACATTATAAAGCAACAATATTTCAATAAAAATTTAAAAAGAAACTGACAGAACAAGTGTCTTAGCAGAAGTCCCCAGCTATTTAAGAAAGTTAAAAATTTGACACAGCTGTATCCAATTTTAAATTAATTTTGAATTTTTAAATGGCCCTCTGTTTACTGGAGCAACTATAGATGATCTGAGCATGTCTGTCTGGTACAGAAACCTTGAGAGAATCAGTAAATAGAAGGAAAATATAAAACCTTGGCAAGAATGATTAATAATACCTTTTCCATGTATCGATATCCCCAAAGGAAGCTTGCATTTAAAGCTAATACACTATTAGCCTCGAAATAAGTGCCCAGACTGGCCAAGGTAATTTATTAGTTTATGGCCAATAAATGTCAGGCATGGCATATGTGTTACTAACAAAAAAGCAGGGAAGGAAGCTCTTCAGTTTCACTAGGTAACATTTTAGCAGAGCTTTTCCCTCTCCGTTTCCTCATTGACTTTCCCATCTCCTATTATTTATTTGCCATATCCAAACAGCAGGACGACTGGGCTGAAACATCACTAGGATGGATTTTCCCTTCTTCCTTTGCTATAGACATTAACATGATCGTAGGAATACCACAAAAGGTATTCATGAGTGCAGCTGAATATCTCCTTTTAAGTTACAACATTTTTCAAACTAAGAAGTCCGTATTCACCACCTTTCTTGTGCCAATGAGACGCTGGACCATAAGGCGTCGGTGGCAGCTAAATCCTGACGCTAACTGCTGCCTGTGTGCGCTTCCCTTTTAGACCAGATCAGCTGGTGCGTGGATGCCAGTAAGTGTGTGCAAGCTGGTCCTCTGTAGCTATTTCACCGTGTCCCTATAACAGGGCCTCAACATCACACTGTCCTCCAGGCTTCCTGAAACTACCTCTGTATTTTGTTGGAATGTGTGTGTACACACACACCATGTACATATTTTGCAGGACTGAACTAGAGTTCACGCCCTCCTCCGACCCTAAGAACCTGTGATTCTACAAGACTTCAGCTCTGTAGTCAAAGAGGTCATGGGCGCTGTTCGTAGGTGGTGGAATTTTGAGACAAGGTCAAAGACACCCGCCTCTGAAACTGAAGGTAACAACAATAAAAAAGGTAATATCAAATTCAAGAGATGATCCACCATGTAGAGATCTTCTCAGGTTATTAACTAACTTTGAAATGATTTTCCCATCTTGTAGCCGATACCAGTGGTCTTCTTCCTAAACTTCCTGCAGAGCCAAGACGACGTCTGTGAAAAGAAAGGCATCTATTTAAATGCTAACTAAAGGGAGATGCTATTATCTTGAAAATTACAACCTGTCTTTCACAGGGGAAATGCTGTAATTATGAAATGAAGTGGCAATTGATCAGGAAAATTAGAAAAAAACATCACTGGTGAAAACTGCTTCTCTCCAGAAGGCATGGAGACTCTGGCCCCAGTTCAGACGTTGAGCAGGATGGTGTAACAGCTGTACAACTTGCTGCAAGTCATCCTGTGTCAAGGCAGCGAGGGGAGTCGAGCCCGGAACTCTGTTCCCTTCCCCACTCTGAAGAGCTTCTGCATCATACCTCCCCAGCTGTTTTCCCCTTCTTACTCAAAATATTATTGTTTTTCTACTCTTCATAGAGTATCTTTTTTATTTTTTTAATTGAAGTATAGCTGATTTACAGTGTTGTGTTAATTTCTGGTGTACAGCAAAGTGATTCAGTTACGTGTATACACACACACACACACACACACACATATAAACATATATATTCTTTTCCAGGTTCTTTTCCGTTATAGATTATTACAAGATATTGAATATAGTTCACTGTGCTAAACGGTAGGTCCTTGTTGGTTATCTATTTTATATACAGCAGTGTGTATATTTTAATCCCAAACTCCTAATTTATCCCTCCCCTCTTTCCCCTTTGGTAACCATAAGTTTGTTTTCTATGTCTGTGATTCTCTCTCTGCTTTGTAAATGTTCATTTGTATCATTTTTTTTTAGATTCCACAAATAAGTGATATTATACGATATTTGTCTTCGTCTGACTTGCTTCACTTAGTATGATAATCTCTAGGTCCATCCATGTTGCTGCAAATGGCATCATTTCATTTTTTTTTATGGCTGAGTAAGTATTCCTTTGTATATAAATACCACATCTTCTTTATCCATTCATCTGTCAATGGACACTTAGGTTGTTTCCATGTCTTGGCTGTTGTAAACAGCACTTCTATGAACATAAGGGTGCATGTATCTCACAGAGTATCTTATTTCATGATAGTATAGCCGAAAGCAAAGCCTTGGCAATCTTTTTGCGAAATTAGGTTTAAGAAGTCTTGAGAAGGTAACATCCTTTCCACTGACTCAATCTGTCTCCTGGATAAGATCTGCCCGTAACCTCAGGGCCCTTTTGTTTCCAGGGAGGAGGCCTAATTACACCACTTCAGGCCAGAGTCAAGTTGCCCCATTTATTAAAAGGAGAGCCCCTTTAGCGTGTCTGCTTCCGGCTGCCAGCAGAGGGGAGGGGAGGAGAGAGAAGGATGTAGGGGTGAAGCGGGGGAGAAGGAAAGGAGATGAGAAAGTGAACAGAAGAGGAAGCCCAGTGTGGCCTCACTTCCTTCTCCTTACCCCCAAACTACATGCATAATATAAAAACATAAAGTAGAACTTGAAAGTTTCATCACAAAATTTAGAAAAACTGGTCCATTTGATGTCAAATGCTCACAGAATTAAAACTAAAGTAGATAGTTAAATACATTATTAAATAATTTGAAAAGCGGATCTTTCTCCTTCTATTTCTCTTTGTGTCCTACTATTTCACAAGTCCACGCTGGCAGTAAATACTGTATTTCGGTTTGTTCTGTCTGCTGCTACAGACTTTGGATGTTGTGATGCCCCCAGTAAAGAGCGTTCTGGAGCAGAGGGTAGCAGATGTGGGTTCTAGCCCTTCTCGGCCCTTTCTGGGCTGTGTGTCCTCTGGCACACCATGAACTGCTCTGGGCCTATTTCTTCTTCAGTGAAATGAGGTAGGAGACAAAGTTATCTCCAATGTCCCTTCCAGACCTAAGACTGTGGACCCTATGAGGAAGACAATGCCCTATCTAAGCTTGAAGTCTTTGTCTCTCTTGGTTTTCAGTGCCTGGAACATAACAGGCCCTCAAGAAATACTTTATATCAAAGCCTCTGCAAAATTGGTAAAACTCCTTGGCATCTTTTGTACACTGTGTGATGTCAGTTCTAGGGACCGGAACTGTTGTAAACAAGAAAAAAGAAGGTTCGTTAAGACAAATCATAATTAAAACTTGAATGAAGTGCTCCCTTGTTAAAAACTATTTCGGTGCCTGCCACGTACAAACTGATCAACGTCCTCAAGAAAATACAGAGATTTGAATGAGGTGCCTGGTGGAGACAACACCTTAAGAGATTTTTGGAAGCTGTAATAAAGGTCCAGTTCTAGGAAGAAGGCTGAAGAAGCTCACTGGTGGCAGAGACTCCTGTCCGGCTTGGCCCTGTGTGAATGCGAGGCTGTGGTCGCTATATGAGGGATCGGCTGCCGTCCAACAAGCTGGGGAATGAGAAATGCCTTGGACTAAAGCAGGGAAGAACTTCCCTTGCTTCTGGGGCTATGGCTGAGTTAGAGTGGACACGAGCTGGCACCTGGCATGTGAAGCAGAATGGTGCCAGGCAGGATGACGCTGATTAGGAACTCAGGAGCAGGGTTTCGGTCCTTCGCACCTAAGAATAGCACTTGGAGTAACACGTATTCTTTTTTTCTCCCCCAAAGATCAGGAACAAAACAAGGATGCCTACTCTTGCCACGTTTATTCAACATAGTTTTGGAAGTCCTAGCCACAGCAATGAGAGAAGAAAAAGAAATAAAAGGAATCCAAATAGGAAAAGAAGAAATAAAACTGTCACTGAGTGCAGATGACATGATGCTACAGACAGAAAATCCTAAAGACGCCACCAGACAACTACTAAAGCTCATCAGTGAATTTGGTCAAGTTGCTGGACACAAAACTAATATACGGAAATCTGTTACATTTCCACACACTAACAGGTAATTCTGTCTTTTATATGCTCTTTCCCCAAACCTCAAGTTAAGCCTGAACCCAGGTGTGCTAAGGGGACGTATTTCTGGAGAAGCAGCCACGAGAGCGCGGGACCCTCCTCCGCTGAGCCCAGGGGAAGGTGTCAGTGGCTGATCCATCATCGCCTAAGGCCACAGAGTAAAGGAAGTTAAAAGATTTTTTTCTAGAGCACATGTGAAAACTCTCAGAGGGGGAAGATGCTGAAGGAGGCAAATTTTAAGCAAGTCAACTAGATATAAAAATACCAAGTAAAACCTCAAAGTTCAATCACACGATGGTGAGAACTAGAAGACTTGGATTATTCTTAAACCTGGAAGATTGCTTTCTTCACCAAATAGGTAATGAATACCTACTATGTGAAAGTCAACCACCATGTTATACGAAGGACAAAGATAAATAAGACACTGCACACTGGAACAGGTAAAACTATGCATGCACATTTCGCTTACGAAGCCCCTCTGCCTGAATGCAGAGCACGGAAGTTCATTTCATCAAATCAGCAACACAAAGTAGTTGGAAAATACAACGAGAAAGTCAAGAGTTAAGGGAACAGCAGAGTGAAAAAGCAAACCTGGGGTTTCGGCACTGCATGTCAGAAATATTAACACCTGGAAAACAAATCTCCCATCGGGCCTTCACTCCATTTGACAACTGAGAGTGAGGTCAAAAAGAACCCCCCAGGGATTATTACCTTTGATAAACAATCACCCCAGTGCGCACTCAGGTTCAAATTCACTCAGCTTCCAAAACATAACCCACGGTATGTGATATGCCTCAGGGTTTTACTAGTTTTATTTCTCGACAAATATACTTGTGGTTTTTTTGCGGCACGTGGGCCTCTCACTGTTGTGGCCTCTCCCATTGCGAAGCACAGGCTCCGGACGCACAGGCTCAGCGGCCATGGCTCACGGGCCCAGCCGCTCCGCGGCACATGGGATCCTCCCGGACCAGGGCACGAACCCGTGTCCCCTGCATCGGCAGGCGGACTCTCAACCACTGCGCCACCAGGGAAGCCCCTTATACTTGTTTTTAACCTTCATACTATGTAGGGTGTTTACTAGACCATGCCTGCACTCATGAGGGATTATCAGTCTGTTACTTTTTGAAAATGAAAACCAGGAGAAAAGTTTTAACAATTTTAGTAAAAGGGTTTGTTTTTCTTAATCAAACCTTCACGAGGTCATATCTGAACACCTTGGGAAGGCTGAACATTGACTATGTCAGGTAAATAAGCAGGTGCCTGTTAACTGTCCTTGTGTGTAACTGTTCCTATGGTTGCACCAAAGAGTCATCACACAAGGGAACCGAGTTAATCAAAGCCCTGCCATGGTCGGGCGTCCCCGGGGGCCCTGATCTTCGCAGGAAAGCTGCTGCTGCAGGACCGGGCCACTCGGTTACAGCACGTGGCAGACGGTCTGATGTCGTAAAGACATAACGTTGAGCACAGACCCACTGAGAGGTTAAATCGTAATTTATACAATTACACAGAATCAAAACCTCTGACTTATGTAGTTGTTGAAAGAACAATACTTGCAATAACAACAAAAATTCTTATTTTGAATTTTTTACAATTACTATTTCTTATAATCCATGAAAGGCAATAGGTGTTCTAGTCAACTTTCTGGATTATGGCAATTCTATTTGCTGTCTAGTCAAGAACTTCTGAAGGGATCATAAGGCATTTTAATCATGTAACCTAGAGAAGCTGGAAAACTCAGACACTGATTTTGTTTTTCCAACCAAATCCCAGTTAGTGGAATACATGAAACAGAAGTATGACTTGAAACGCCAATTGCATCACGGGCAAGGCACAGCATTTAGAGATTTTTTAAACAGTCCCTCCCTGACCAGTAGTCAAAAGGTGACACGAGCACATTTAGGGGACGGAGTGCCATAAACTCCCTTCTCTCTGGCTCCTTGGGAGCATCTCTGGGTGGCATCCAGAAGTGCTTTTTGGAGTGAACGCCACCGTTTCTCCGATTCCGGCAGGATCTGAATGGTACTCAGTCATGGAGCCCATCAACCAGCAGGCCTCTGGACACAGCCAAACCTGAGGGAGGGGGTGGGACAGGCTTTTAAGGTTTTACTGCTGCACTTGAGTAGCTTTCAGATTTGCCCCAATCTGGATGCAAGGGTCTCTCCAGCGTGGCTGAGTCACTGGCATTTCCCTGGAGTTCCAGGCCCACGTGGGGTCGCCTGGGGTTCAGAAGCACTGAGTCTCGCTCACTACTACAACGGCAACGTGCGGGGCTCAGGAGAGAGCGCCCAGGTCCCCGCACACAGAGAAACAGGGTGGAACCTTGTGAGAAACACCCGGTCCACCTTCCGTCTCTTTTGCAGTTATGCTCAAGCCTCCTCCACCGGTGAGGTTTCGTACGGAGAACAAACCAAACTACGCCCAAAAATGGCTTAAGATGTTCCTATGTGCAGCTGCACACCTATATTAGGAAATATGGACTCGAACTTCAAATCCTGACTTATTTTCCTAAAACCATATCAGACTAGATATGAATGAAACATTTCTAACTGGATGGTCATCAGGAAATTCATCATACTCTAATCAGACTCAGATGAGTCCAGGAACCCAGAAGTAATGGGATTGAAATAAACGTGAAATAAACATGGTAAGCACTGCTTCCACTGCTGCTGTGAAGGGGGTACTTTTATTTTCTCTTTTAAAATTCATGTTCAAGAAATAAACAGCAACGATGATGACAAACTGGCCATAGGAAGTAGCCTGCATTTTCTAATGGTCCAGTAAAAATGACAAGAAGGGAACAGCAGTATTAGCGATTATGCTGGCGTATGTGACAATCCGGTAGCTGCAAACGTTGCCCAAACGTGTATATCAAATTACTTATTGTTAAGACCCTTTCTTGTATTTTACTCATAGTTAGATCTTTTTTCTTTTTTTAATTAATTTTATTTATTTTTGGCTGCGTTGGGTCTTCATTGCCGTGCGCGGGCTTTCTCTAAGTTGAGGCGAGTAGGGGCTACTCTTTGTTGTGGTGTGCGGGCTTCTCTCATTGCGGGGGCTTCTCTCATTGTGGTGGCTTCTCTTGTTGCGGTGTACGGGCTCTAGGCTCAAGGGCTTCAGTAGTTGTGGCACGCGGGTTTCAGTAGTTGTGGCTCGTGGGATCTAGGGCGCAGGCTCAGTAGTTGTGGCACACGGGCTTAGTTGCTCTGAGGCATGTGGGATCTTCCTGGACCAGGGCTTGAACCCGTGTCCCCTGCATTGGCAGGCGGATTCTTAACCACTGTGCCACCAGGAAAGTCCTGCAAGATCTTTTTATATTTTAGATAATCAAGACTAAGAGTTTGAAAAAAAATTACTGAGGAAAAACATCTCTCAAATGGAAAAACACCGAATGCCGCAATGATCTAAGCCTATTGCTAGAGGGAAATTCAAAAACTCCAGGACAATCGGTAAGGTCCTCCCATCAGAACACCGGGGGCGGGAATTGCAGACTTAATCAGTGTCCAGTCACTGCTCTCAGAAAGCAACTGCTTCTTGTGTCTTGCTTTTCAGGGTCCTGGCTTTCTACCGCTGTAGCACTGCTGGGCAAGGGGAAATGCTACCTTGTGCTTTCAAAAGAAAAGAGAACTATAATGAAGGCATAAAATAAGCCACAGGGGAATAACAGCTAGGCATAGAGAGTTCATTAAAATAAAATGCCTTTTTTGATGCCTTATTCAATGCAACAAACGTTATGCCTGTTATTGTCTCCTGCACCCTGTTCGTAATTCACAACCGCACGTGTTGGGGGCAGGGGTCGTGGAGGCCATCCTGCTTCTTCGTTCAGAGCTTGGTGCCTCTTCTCTCCAGGATCTTAGAGCAGGAAGGGGTATGAGAAGCCACTGGGTCTGAGATTACACCCAGGAGCTGCTGGTTACCAGAGATGCACCTGTGCTTTCTGCTGGAATCCCAACAGCAGAGCACACATCATCACGAGGTTAACAATGACCACTTTAAAACATTCTTTTTCTGCTTATTTAAAATCTGACTTCCTGTAACTTCTTCCTAAGTTTTACTTCCTATACGTTAAAAAATGTTATGACGTTCAATGACAACCCTTCCAAGTAACTGGAAGTAGCTATCCTGTCTCCTCCTAACCTTTTTTCCATCTTCAACACATTCTTTCTCGAATCATTTCGCATGGGAAGGTTTCAAACTACTCACCATCCTGTAATTCTCTGCTGAATAAGCTTAAGTCGGAGTTCACTACTATTATCGTTGTTAAACTGGTACCATTTATCAAGAATCTGCTACATCCCAGAGAGTGTACATCAGTTATCTGCTTTCATCTTCCCAACAATGCCTTATTTCACCCCTATTTTCCTGGTGAGGAAAATGAGGTTCAGAAGATTCAAGAAGTTCCTTGAAATCACTCCCCAGTCTGGCGGCTCTGGAGCATGTGTACCACGTGTGAATTACACAAATGGGACCTCCCAGCAGTGGAACGGGGACTACTCACTGCCTTCCACAAACTAGACACTACACTCCCTGGAAGCAGCCTGTGATTTCCAGAACATTCCTGACAGCCACACTGCACTGCTGGTTCCTGCTGGGTTTGTAATCACCTGAAACCCAAAGTTGAGTTTCACCCGAACTGTTACTAAGTCTGCCTGGCCCTTCCTCCAAACCTATTTCTGTCTTGCACTTGATCTTTAAAAACAGAGAGAAGTTTTACCTCCCCTCCTGCTAAATGTTATCTTGCTACTTTGCTTCAGTGTCCACACCATCCATTTAAGAAACCTGGGTTCTGACACATGGGCTGTTCCTTGCTTCTAAAGCCCTTACCACTTAAAAAAGTTGTCGAGCTGTTTTTGCGTGTGTGCTGTGCCTTCACCCAAGATTCAGTTAACAGCTCAGTTTTGAGGAGAGTAAAGGCTGAAGGACACCTTCTCTAGGACAATGTTTTTCAACCTCTGTTTACCTGCTAGACCCCGTGTACCTCGCCAGCAAAGCTTTACTTTTCATAGTTTGTATCTAAAAGCAGAGGCATTTTGTTTTTGTTTTGTTTTGGGTTTTTTTTGGTGCGTTGGGTCTTCGTTGCTGCGTGCGGGTTTTCTCTAGTTGCAGCAAGCAGGGGCTACTCTTCGTTGCGGTGTGCAGGCTTCTCATTGCAGTGGCTTCTCTGGTTGTGGAGCACGGGCCCTAGGCGCACGGGCTTCAGTAGTTGCGGCACGCGTGCTCAACAGTTGTGGCTCGTGGGCTCTAGAGCGCAGGCTCAGTAGTTGTGGCGCACGGGCTTAGTTGCTCCACGGCATGTGGGATCTTCCCGGCCCAGGAATTGAACCCGTGTCCCCTGCATTGGCAGGCGGATTCTTAACCACTGCGCCACCAGGGAAGTCCAGCATTTTGAATCTGCTTTTTCAACTAGCATCTCATTGCCACCTTGAGAACCACGTCACCGATTCACGACCCATTTTTCTTATCCAGCTAGTAGGTGACAGACAAACCCATTTCACTTTAGCATCTCCATGTTTCTCCATCTTCTCCATGGCTGTCAGGATGTCAGTAGCGGCCACACCTTCTTCTGCTGTGACACTGAGAATATTCTGCTGACAAGGATTTGTGTGTCCCAGAAAAAAAGTTACTCTTAAGAATCTGTCCAATTCATAAAAATACCTTATTATAAAAGAAAATAGCTGACCAACATTGCCATGCCACTCACAGTCTTCACAGTGACGTTAAAAGTAACACTGAATGGTACCCAGAGTTAATTACAAACCAAAAATGCTGTACTGAAAAACACAGATTAGCTGGAATGACTCTGCAGCACGGGATATAAAATAAATTTAGCAAAAGGATCAGCATGACGTGCACTGGGGTCAGCCCTGAGGCATTTATTCTCCCTACAGGAAACACTATCAACTTTCTTCTAGACTGTTCTTTAGAAAACTCTGGTAGTCGTGACCAGAGGACTGCCAGGGAACCCTATTTATCCCATTACATAAATACAATTGGTAGAAAGACTTGCCTCCAAGTTAAGGAAAAAAGCTCCTCTTGACTTCGATGAATTTTTCCGGAAGGGAGATCCACACTGGAAAAATGCAACCTCGCTAAAGGTTACAGAAGTGCTTTAAGCTTCACAGTAAAACCCAGGTAAAAGTAGATTATTGGATCTTCTCATTTCCAGAATAAACATCTAAATCAATAATTGAACACCTTGGGCTAAGAAATTAGCCAAAATCAGAGCCAGCGAAATGCAAGAAATGGACCTGTGCACTGCAAACCTTAGAATGCATATTTTATTCCCTGTAGTAACCCACTAATATTTGTCAGGTTATAGGAGAACAAAAATTCTCTAAATTAATATATGGTAGACTGAATCTCTTTTGATCTAAGAGTTTATCTAAAACTTTTTTTCTACGTCCCTGCAATCTGTAATCATTTGATAACCCACCCCCACCCTAAATGACGTTATCAACGTGAAATGGATTTGAATCTTCTGTTCCAAGAAAAGCACTGGTGCATGAGTGCATTATGCAAACTATAAGGAATGAAACAGGGGCTGTAGGCAGAGAAAGAGGAGACAAATGAACGTGCACCATGCGGGATCAGGCTGCTGGCTTGCTGCTGGCTGTGTCTTGAGAAAAGAGAAACGGAAATGCATGACCACACACAGATGTACGCTGGCTGCGGAGCCAGCAGACTCTCAGCACCCTGGGCAGAAGAGGGGACCATTGGAGGCATGTGGTGGGCGGGGCTGGCACAGAGGGATGTGCGATGCCCATGCAGGACCAAGGGCAAGGGGATGGAGGCGGGAGAGTAGCTCTCTGAATGAAAATATTCAATCTGAAATGGAATCAACTTGCAGAAAGAGCAAGCTGCTTGCTCCCTCCCAGCTGGGGGAAAAAGACGCGGTCGGTGGTGGACAGGGCAGACCTGGTTTTCCCACCAGAGTTCACGCCCGGCCTGTGTCCCCGTGATACCTGGGAGCTCAACAACCATCCATTGCCGCCACTCTCAACAGCCTGTGTCACTCTCACTTGTTAACTTGGTCTGGCCAAACATCTCTGACAAGAGTCACTCACCTGCCCCTTCTCTCAGAAGAATTTTTGTTTTCTTTACAAAGAAACACAGAGGAGCACACCTCTTTACACTCGAGCTGCAATGCCCACCACCACGTGCATTTTAAAAACTACCCATTCTCCAAGCAAGAAAAGGACATTCACAGTTCAAATCATCCTACCGCTCCTGTATACAGAAATCTCCAAGTTTCTACCAATTAACAACTTGGCCGTAAGTTACGCAAACAGAAAAGGTAAAATTCATTTCAATGTTAGCTCATAGTCAGGATATTAAAGAACACTTGATTTTTAAGGCCTCCAAAATGTCTTTCCTACCATGGAAAGTATTAGAGATTTCTTCTTCTTCTTCTTTTTTTTTTTTATTTAAAGACCACATTTTTCTCTCGATTGTAACATTTTGGGGACTTTATAAGTATTTTCAGTAATTTGATCCTCTGTGAGAGACTTCGGAAATAATTTTGTCTGAGTAATTTTCCAGAGTTCTGGAAAAACAAAGAGGCATCTTGTATGCTTTACAGCAATATTTCCCAGCTCTCAATATCTGGGACCAAAAAAAGTTTTAAAATATACATTTACCTCTACATCGCAGGTATATTCTGATCCATCCAGAAGTATCACTTTGCACTGCATGCTTTTTGGCTTTTTGACAATCTTTAATGGAGATCGAGATAGTTTGCTGCTAGATGATTTCTGGGAAAGTTTATCGTCTTCAAATTGCTGATATTCGGGCTGTTTGGCAGGTCCGGCGCCAAACTCCTGGTCCTTGTCAGTGACCTGCGAAGAGCAAACAATGGACAGTTTTCACTGCAAGACAGGAAATAAATATTGCATTGCTCAGGCAATAACAGCACACTTTAGAAACAGGCTTTCCTATTTCCTAAAGGATGAGGGATGTCTGAATTAGGATATTAGGAATGGATATACATATACAAATACTTAGAACGCTAACAGTTACACTTAAGTAACTCCTGCAGTTTAAAAGTACCCACAGGGCCTTATTTCAGTTTGACTCAAGGATTTACATTAGCAGTGCTAAGCTCTTAGCAAATGCCACCAAGGTTCCACTAAGCAAAGGAGGGTACAAAAGTGGGCTCCTGACTTTCTAAAAGGCATCGGCTTCCACAGACACAGTGAGAGGACTTCTGGTTACTGGAGGGGAAAGGGTGGTAGAAGGACAGATTAGGAGTTTGGGATTAACGAAGATACACTACTATACATAAAACAGATAAACAAGGACCTACTGCACGGCACAGGGAACTATATTATCTATAGCAACCTATAATGGAAAAGAATCGGAAAAGGAATATGTATATATATGTATAAGTGAATCACTTTGCTGTACACCTGAAACTAACACACTTCAATTGGGGGAAAAAAAAAGGCACTGGGTAGTATAAGCCTTAAAAACAAATAAAGCATCTAAGATTTAACCTAATGTATTCTGCTTCTTTCATTCACTGGATCCTCCTTTATTCCATGACCCATAACTGTCCCATAAACATACCAGGTATCTTATAAATTGTAAGGCCTACATAGATTCAAGTATTAATCTTCTCAGTAATTTCACAACTGTTAAAATATTTGATTTAGCTCTAACTCAATTCAATGAAGCCAGCAGCACTGAAATTCACTACAAAGTAATCCCTTAAATCTGCTTCCCCCTTCACTGTAATGAGCTAGTATAAGAACAGATCAAACCTGTCCAAAAGCTTTAATCTGCTTTCAAATCACAACAGTCCAGTCCAAGCTAGACTCAGAACTGCAGAGGACATCCTATGAACAATAAAGTCCTCCCCTCAGTCAGTCCCCTTGGCAGTCTCCCTGTGCACTCCCCTCCAACAACTCTTTTTCTGCCCTTTTTCTATGTATTAAATGACCATCAACGCACATTCAACCCAAGGGCCAGACCACAGCTTCCGTGCTTCCATGGTCTGCAAATACACTCTGAAAGTCCAAAGGAAGATATGTTTTGAAACTCAGTTTGGGCCCCTTACATAAGCACGAAATTTCCTCTCTCATGAATATACCACCAGCCTGGTGGCTGAAGTTCATGGGCTGGAGAGTAAGACCATATTGAGAGTTGCAGCTTTCTCAAGGTCACCAAACTCGTCAACTGGAATTCAGATCCAGCCAAAGCCCACACTTTAATCATCACGAGATACCAAAGCACACTTCATTCTACCTCGAACATGACTGGGCACCCGGTGTGAACGAGAGAATCTGAGAGTGGAAGAATCCTAGAAAATTATCTTTTCTGATCTCTTCGTTCTGTAAATGAGTAAGCTGAGGTCCAGAGGACTCGAAAGAGTCCTGAGACAACTGAGATAACCAGGGGGGAGGCGGGGCTAAAGTCTCGTGACTCTGCCGCCAGTCACCTTTCCCTCCAGTGGCTTCGAGTCACTCCTCTTTAGTTTCAAACGTCTGACTACAGAAAGTCAATCCATTTATTAAATACACATGTCTAATCGTGCCTGGGTATGGAAACTCTTCCTTCTCTCCGATTTCCCCCACTTTCACGTTTATTTCATTTCAGAGTTAGGAAAGAAGAGAGAAAAATCCAGCCTAGTAACTTTAAATTTCGGAAGATCTGAAAATTAACAAACAAAACACTACCACCATCACGTCTCCACAAAAAGAAAAGATAAAGGAAAACCATGATGACAGCACCGTTCCTTTGATTCTGTTTGACAGGTTGAAGGATAACCCCCAGCTCCCTGCACAAAATGTCTGAGATCAGACAGAGCATCTATTTACAGAGCATGAAAATAAACATTACTCTTTATACCATTTAAAAGCGGAACTTAAATACCATGGGAAAAGAAATAAAATAATCAGGCTGTAAACACACAGTAGTTTAAGGCTATACCAATGTGTTGTGTTTTCCAAAGACATGCCACTTCCTTCATGTCTCTTAACATCTTCTAGAATTTCTGGCTTGACACAAATACTTCCAACCTGTAAGAGGTCAACCATGTGTAGGGACTCCCAGATTTCCTTAACCCATGAGTCGGGACCCTAAAACATGCTGATTCCTGGTTTGAAGTTTCAAGCCAAAGAAATTTAAACACGGATTCATTCAAGGCCCAGGTATAAATCGTGCTTTATATTTTGTAGGAAAGCTTTTAAAAGGAATAATCACATATCCATGACAACTTAAACATGTTTAGGTAACAGAGTTGAAAATAGACATGTCCACGGGAGAGGGAAAGAGGCACGAACACCCACTATAAGTAGCTGGCAACTTTAGGGTCAGAGTGGCCCCAGGGAAAAATCACAAGAGCTCTGAACCCAAGGCTTAAATAAACAACCGGGCGCATAATTAGAGCCGCCAGAGCAGTGTCTAGCCTCCCCGTAAACCCAGACAAAAACCACTGACCTGCAGTCCAGATTTCAGTGTGAGTTCAAATGCTTTCATCAAAGGAAGGCGTCACCAAGCAAGGCTGTGGAATGTCATTCACTGAAAGCCTTAAAATAGCCTAACTTTCCATCTGCCCAGGACCAGAAGGGGCCAAGCAGATGACCCCTGGTGGTTCCCTCTAGTGCTAAGAGGCCAAGGTCAGAGCAGAGCCTGGAAAAGCTCAGCAAACATTCTTTCATGGGTTTTGGCGGGGGGGATGCTCGCAAGTGCGGGGTAGTCCAGACTCACCTCCTTCCTCACGGGCGTGCTGTGCGCTGCCGCCTCCTCCAACTGCTCCAGTGCCTGGGGCTGCTCTTCACTGCCTGGCTCAGCTCCTGGCTGCGCCCCCAGCTGTGCCCCCGCGTGACCCTCCTGGGGCTCGGCCTCCGGCTCCGGCTTCGATTCCAAGTCTGATCCCGATTCGGTTGTCATGGTTGATTGTTCTGCAAGCAGAAAACGGGAAGGGCCCATCACTTGGTGCCGTGACCTCCCCCAGGCAGGCAAGAAAGGCGGGAGGTTACAGTGAACGGCTGAAGGAAACCAGCACAGGAAAGATGGAGAAACGCTAAGAACCAAAACACGATCCCACCACACATACCTAACAGCCTTGTCCAATTCACCACAAGGACGGGTGCCCGTCGACGTCTCAAAAGGAACATTTAGTAGTAAATGCTAATTTGGAACGATCACAGGCTTTATCCCTATTAGATTTTTGCCACAGATGACCGTGAAATGACATTACCGTCATAATAATTACCTAACTTAGATACGTTTAATTTCAGAAAAATGAATTTTCTGAATCAGCTGGAGATACATTTCAATCTCTGGCAACGATGATCTAGTAATGGAAGCGGATGCTCTTTCTCATTCCCTTTCCCCTTCCCAGGGGCCCTGCTCTGCCCTTCCACACCCGTGAATCCATCCATTCTTCTGCGAATAAACACCCTCCCCCTCTGTGATTTTCCCGTAAATGTTATTCCCTTTTCTTCTTAAATAAATTTATTTATTTATTTATTTTTGGCTGCATTGGGTGTTTGTTGCTGCACGCGGCTTTCTCTACTTGCAGCGAGCGGGGGCTATCCTTCGTCGCGGTGCGCAGGCTTCTCATTGAGGTGGCTTCTCTTGTTGCGGAGCATGGGCTCTAGGCGTGTGGGCTTCAGTAACTGTGGCTCGCAGGCTCTAGAGCACAGGCTCAGTAGTTGTGGCGCACGGGCTTAGTTGCTCTGCGGCACGTGGGATCTTCCCGGACCAGGGCTTGAACCCGTGTCCCCTGCACTGGCAGGTGGATTCTTAACCACGGCGCCACCAGGGAAGTCCCTGTTATTCCCTTTTGAACGAGTAACCACAGTACATCAGCGGCTTCTTCGGTGTTGAGGAACCTGTCCCGCACTGGACCACCCCTGGCCACGGCGGAGGGAAGTCGGGTAGCATCACCTCTCCCGCTCATCACAAGTTCACTCTCAAAGGCTTCTTCCTGGTTCCCTCCTATTTCCCGTGAGTGTTGAAGAAGTTTGTCCTTCTCATATCCCATCAGGAACTCAAACAACAGATCCTGACATAGAATAATCTGCTCTTACATCCTAAAAAGGATGCCGTAAAATATAACTGCCATCTCCTTATAACTTACTCGTCAAGACATAAGTATTTTGTGCCTCAGTTTCCACATCTGCCAAATGACATGTGATCTCATGTGAACATCATCACATCTAAAGAACCTCTTTTTTTTTTTTTTTTTTTTTGCGGTATGCGGGCCTCTCACTGTTGTGGCCTCTCCCGTTGTGGAGCACAGGCTCCGGACGCGCAGGCTCAGCGGCCACGGCTCATGGGCCCAGCCGCTCCGCGGCACGTGGGATCTTCCCGGACCGGGGCACGAACCCCTGTCCCCTGCATTGGCAGGCGGACTCCCAACCACTGCGCCACCAGGGAAACCCAAGAACCTATTTCTTGCTGTTACCTCTTCCTACTACTAATAGACATACCGCTATAATTAAAGCCATTTTTTGCTCTAAGCAGCAAGAGAGCTGCTATACCAGTGGTCACCATGTCATTTTAAGTAATTTCTCATCTTAGCTATGTGGTAAATATCTCAAAAATGAATATCTCAGATAATCACATAATTTCCCTTCCTAATTCTAATTTTATGGTAAAAATACCATGAGCAAAGGGCTAGTGTAATACTTTAAGCAAATGATACACCCGTTAGTATGAGTAGAATTTTTATGAAAAATAAACCTCCATAGTAAAACTACCAGTTAGTTCCTATTTTCACAATACACATTGGAAGATGCTTAATAATTTGAAGAGGGAAACATTACAAATACCAATCTATCTTATAAACTAAATGTGGTATCTGTGCTTTCTGTTTAAGGTTACTTTTTACAATCACCAGCTATTCTGTCTGTTGAATAAAAGACCTGTCAACCTGGCATGTGCTCAGTTACCCAATGTAAATGTAAATATCAAGTCCAAATGCAAAGCCAGATAGGGATCTACATAAAACTAAAACATTTTCTCTTTCCTTCTTACATTTTACATTTTCAAGCAAATCTTGAAGGCAAATATGATATTCGCATTTTTATGCTTATACCGCAAAGTGTCAAGTCTACAGAAAAAACAGTGGAGGGGGAGGCAGAGGTGGTGATTGTGTAATTCAGAGCCTATGGTTGAATTTTACCATTTAGGAGGGGGAGGATTAATTTTAATAATCAGTTCAACTCACCCAACCCTTACTGAGTACCAAATATGAGTCAAGCACTGCTCCTGGTTTAGAGGCAGAGATAAATATGTTGTAACTCCCTACACCCTACCTACCTTCAAGGAGCCCAGAGTCTGTGGCTGAAATAGACTCTCTCCAGAATCTATTTTTTCCATCTTTCCTTTAGTAATCAAATTTTCCGTTTCAGCTGGCACGCCTCCACCCAGGTGGAGACCACAGTGAGTTGGGGCCGTGTGATTAAGTCTGGACCCATGATACAATGGAGAAAATGTATTCAATATTTAGGTCATCTTCATAAAAAGAAAGCCACTTGCCCTAGATTTCCCTTTCCCATTGTCTGGAAAATACTGACTGATGTCATTACTACAGACCTGATCATGGAAGCCCCAAGTTGAGGAAGATGCCAGAGCCGCCCCCCTCAGCCGGGGTCCCGGGATGACCTCATGGAGGGCAGCCCACCTGCTCTGGATGGTCACACAAGGCAGAATCCTTCTGTCTTGTTTGCACCTCAGTAAACCAGCCAACACCGAATCTAATACACATTCTACAGATTAAAATTCTACCCAAACCCAGACTTGAGTGGCTCCCATCTTACTAAAACAAAGTAGCCTTCTCTTGATCTCACATCCTCTGGCAGCTACCACCATATTTCCCTGCTCTCTACCCATAACTTCTCAAAAATCTTGTCGACCCTGTCTCACTTCCTCATTTCTTCTTTCTCTGCCACCACTCCAGCCTGATTCCATCGGGGCTGCTCTTGTGGCCACTACAGAGGATAATCCACTCTTGCCTGTCCTTGTCTCACCTGACCTCATAGCAGCCCCAACTCAGGTGATGAGACTTTACTTGTCAACATGATTCAGAACACCCCACACCCTCCTGCTTTCCTCCTCTCTCTCTGGCGACTCCTTTGCATTCACTGTTACAGGTTACTCCTTATCCAACCTCTAAATGTGGGAATGACCCAGAAAACTCACTCCTAGGCCCTCTTCTCTTCTATTTTTTTTTTCCCAGAGCTTTAAATACTTCCCACATGCCAACGGCTCGCATATTCACATCTCTGGTCCAAACCTCTGTCCTGAGCTTTCAGACTAGTGTCCAGCTGTGCACTGGACACTCCTCACTGACACCTCACAGGCACCTGCTGATTTCTCTCCCCTCCTCAATTTCCCCACCTCAATAAGTGGCAATGCCACTCCTTCCAGCCAGAATTGCAGAAGTCACCCCTGACACTTTCCTTTCCCTCGTCTTCCTTATTAATATACAACAGAAAGTTCTGCATCCTTCAATAACTCCCTTTTCACTGCCTCGATTCCTATCCACCTCTATTCTGTTGACCTTCATAAAACATAAATCCAGTCACGTCACTCACCACAGAAAATCCTTTAATAACTTCCCAATGTGCTTGAAGTTAACATCAAAACTCTTAATTCCCATGGCCTTCATGGCTCAGCTGAGGCCTCAACACCCTACCGACACCCAGCGGCATGCCCATCCGGCCATCCACCTGAGATCCAGCCACGTGGTCTCCTTCCAGTGTGTAAACCACATCAGGCCTTTGTTTTGCTTCAGGGTTTTCTGGACACGCTGTTCTGTTTGCTGAGAACATTTTTTCCTCTGCTCTTCAAGTGCCTGACTCCTCATTCCTCAAGTGTTGGCTGAGAGAGGCTTTCCCTCGTTGCACAGTTATCCTAATTGTGCCTCATTGTTTCCTTCCCATAATGCATCAAATTTTATTATTATTCAGCCATCTCTCAACCTCCTCCCCATATACTCAAGGGGGGAAATCATGTTTGTTTATATCTGAAAACTAGAACATAGTGGGTACTTCAATAATAATTTAATGAATGACTAAATAAAATCAACCCCATTTATTATATAACTATGCATTTAAAAGTGTAATAACTCTTCCTTGTAGTTTTTAACCACTGTAAGATCTCTTAAGTGGGTGGGTAAAGAGTAGATATTTCTACTCTTTAGAAATAGAAAACGGAACTCAGTTACAACTTTCAAAATCAAATCTCTCAAGGTAATAGACACTATTGTTCTGTTCACAGTCTAATGCTTTTATCAGTAGTTGTAAAGGTCTTCCAGAAACACAAAAAAGAAAATGTTCAGGTGGTTTAGAGAATCTCTATAAAAGAGTAACCTAAAAGCCACTAGGTCATGAATTTACAAAGTAAAACATAAATGACTATTAGAAAAAGCATATTTTAAGAAGATGCTTAGTTGTTCCTAGACAGGACAGTTCCAGCATATAAATCATATTAT
Source organism: Orcinus orca (assembly GCF_937001465.1). Lineage (NCBI taxonomy): Eukaryota > Metazoa > Chordata > Mammalia > Artiodactyla > Delphinidae > Orcinus > Orcinus orca. The sequence goes on from NC_064573.1 coordinate 56,735,674, forward strand.
TGAAGAAATTTGAATACCTTCAATATTTTCTATCTTCTATGAATATCCTACTTAGGGTTCTCTGTTGTTATTATCTGTGTTTCAGCAGATAATGGCTATAACTTAGTAATTAGATGTCAAAAGTGTCACAGAAGCAGAAAACCAGAATCATATCTCAAAATTAAAAAATTACTTTAAAATCTATGTATAATCTTTATAGATACAATACAAGAAAATAATCAGCAGCAAATAAGTTGCCATGTATGGTCTTGCGTGACTAATTTTTTTTTACTCTCCCACTTCCCCTTCTATAAAACAAGGGGTTCGGACTAGAAATCAGTGATGACTAAGTGAGGTGGGGGTAGGGGACGGGCTGGGGGTGGTGCAGGGGGCAGTGAAAGGCCGGAAACTTGAGATCTTCTTTCTGGTTAAGCTGACAAACCTGTTGCCTCTTTCACCATCTTCTCCCAATTTCCTTACTACTTTTTAAACCTAAGGACTTTTTACACAAAAGTCGTTGTGGTATTATACATCTCACATCAGTGCACTCTAAACTTGAAAATGTGGTTAAATACGTGTTAAAATAAAAATCTTTCTAAACATGACATTAGCCCCAGGATTCACTATATATGAAATAGAAGAGCAAAATCAGTAAAGGAATAATCCCAGTTTTGACTTTCACTATGAAACCATTCAGTACCTGGCTTTTGTCTTTAATTCTATACGTCGTCCCGAAGGCAGGGAGCCAGCTCTACAAACGCTGAATAAAAATGCAAAATGGACGTAGCCCAGGAACGACCTATCAACTACTTAAACAGTAAAATAACCTACCATTATTTTCTACCTATGAATACACCGTACAAAACCTTACCTGAGCAATACAAGCCCACCTTAAGAAGCAGGAAACATCTAGAATAAACAACCTAACCTTGCACCTCAAGCAATTAGAGAAAGAAGAACAAAAAAACCCCAAAGTTAGCAGGAGGAAAGAAATCATAAAAATCAGATCAGAAATAAATGAAAAAGAAATGAAGGAAACGATAGCAAAGATCAATAAAACTAAAAGCTGGTTCTTTGAAAGGATAAACAAAATTGATAAACCATTAGCTAGACTCATCAAGAAAATAAGGGAGAAGACTCAAATCAATAGAATTAGAAATGAAAAAGGAGAAGTAACAACTGACACTGCAGAAATACAAAAGATCATGAGAGATTACTACAAGCAACTCTATGCCAATAAAATGGACAACCTGGAAGAAATGGACAAATTCTTAGAAAGGCACAACCTGCCAAGACTGAATCAGGAAGAAATAGAAAATATGAACAGACCAATCACAAGCACTGAAATTGAAACTGTGATTAAAAATCTTCCAACAAGCAAAAGCCCAGGACCAGATGGCTTCACAGGCGAATTCTATCAAACATTTAGAGAAGAGCTATCACCTATCCTTCTCAGACTCTTCCAAAATATAGCAGAGGGAGGAACACTCCCCAACTCATTCTACAAGGCCACCATCACCCTGATACCAAAACCAGACAAGGATGTCACAAAGAAAGAAAACTACAGGCCAATATCACTGATGAACATAGATGCAAAGATCCTCAACAAAATACTAGCAAACAGAATCCAACAGCACATTAAACGGATCATACACCATGATCAAGTGGGGTTTATTCCAGGAATGCAAGGATTCTTCAATATACGCAAATCAATCAATGTGATACACCATATTAACAAATTGAAGGAGAAAAACCATACGATCATCTCAATAGATGCAGAGAAAGCTTTTGACAAAATTCAACACCCATTTATGATAAAAACCCTGCAGAAAGTAGGCATAGAGGGAACTTTCCTCAACATAATAAAGGCCATATATGACAAACCCACAGCCAACATCGTCCTCAATGGTGAAAAACTGAAAGCATTTCCACTAAGATCAGGAACAAGACAAGGTTGCCCACTCTCACCACTCTTATTCAACATAGTTTTGGAAGTTTTAGCCACAGCAATGAGAGAAGAAAAGGAAATAAAAGGAATCCAAATCGGAAAAGAAGAAGTAAAGCTGTCACTGTTTGCAGATGACATGATCCTATACATAGAGAATCCTAAAGATGCTACCAGAAAACTACTAGAGCTAATCAATGAATTTGGTAAAGTAGCAGGATACAAAATTAATGCACAGAAATCTTTGGCATTCCTGTACACTAAGGATGAAAAATCTGAAAGTGAAATCAAGAAAACACTCCCATTTACCATTGCAACAAAAAGAATAAAATATCTAGGAATAAACCTACCTAAGGAGACAAAAGACCTGTATGCAGAAAATTATAAGACACTGATGAAAGAAATTAAAAATGATACAAATAGATGGAGAGATATACCATGTTCTTGGATTGGAAGAATCAACATTGTGAAAATGACTCTACTACCCAAAGCAATCTACAGATTCAATGCAATCCCTATGAAACTACCACTGGCATTTTTCACAGAACTAGAACAAAAAATTTCACAATTTGTATGGAAACACAAAAGACCCTGAATAGCCAAAGCAATCTTGAGAACGAAAAATGGAGCTGGAGGAATCAGGCTTCCTGACTTCAGACTATACTACAAAGCTACAGTAATCAAGACAGTATGGTACTGGCACAAAAACAGAAAGATAGCTCAATGGAACAGGATAGAAAGCCCAGAGATAAACCCACGCACATATGGTCACCTTATCTTTGACAAAGGAGGCAGAAATGTACAGTGGAGAAAGGACAGCCTATTCAATAAGTGGTGCTGGGAAAACTGGACAGCTACATGTAAAAGTATGAGATTAGATCACTCCCTAACACCATACACAAAAATAAGCTCAAAATGGATTAAAGACCTAAATGTAAGGCCAGAAACTATCAAACTCTTAGGGGAAAACATAGGCAGAACACTCTATGACATAAATCACAGCAAGGTCCTTTTTGACCCACCTCCTAGAGAAATGGAAATAAAAACAAAAGTAAACAAATGGGACCTAATGAAACTTAAAAGCTTTTGCACAGCAAAGGAAACCATAAAGAAGACAAAAAGACAACCCTCAGAATGGGAGAAAATATTTGCAAATGAAGCAACTGACAAAGGATTAATCTCCAAAATTTACAAGCAGCTCATGCAGCTTAATAACAAAAAAACAAACAACCCAATCCAAAAATGGGCAGAAGACCTAAATAGACATTTCTCCAAAGAAGATATACAGAGTGCCAACAAACACATGAAAGAATGCTCAACATCACTAATCATTAGAGAAATGCAAATCAAAACGACAATGAGATATCATCTCACACCAGTCAGAATGGCCATCATCAAAAAATCTAGAAACAATAAATGCTGGAGAGGGTGTGGAGAAAAGGGAACCCTCTTACACTGTTGGTGGGAATGTAAATTGATACAGCCACTGTGGAGAACAGTATGGAGGTTCCTTAAAAAGCTACAAATAGAACTACCATATGACCCAGCAATCCCACTACTGGGCATATACCCTGAGAAAACCATAATTCAAAAAGAGTCATGTACCAAAATGTTCATTGCAGCTCTATTTACAATAGCCCAGAGATGGAAGCAACCTAAGTGTCCATCATCGGATGAATGGATAAAGAAGATGTGGCATATATATACAATGGAATATTACTCAGCCATAAAAAGAGACGAAATTGAGCTATTTGTAATGAGGTGGATAGACCTAGAGTCTGTCATACAGAGTGAAGTAAGTCAGAAAGAGAGAGACAAATACCATATGCTAACACATATATATGGAATTTAAGAAAAAAAAAATGTCATGAAAAACCTAGGGGTGAAACAGGAATAAAGACACAGACTTACTAGAGAATGGACTTGAGGCTATGGGGAGGGGGAAGGGTAAGCGGTGACAAAGCGATAAAGAGGCATGGACATATATACACTACCAAACGTAAGGTAGATAGCTAGTGGGAAGCAGCCGCATAGCACAGGGAGATCAGCTCGGTGCTTTGTGACCGCCTGGAGGGGTGGGATAGGGAGAGTGGGAGGGAGGGAGACGCAAGCGGGAAGAGATATGGGAACATATGTGTATATATAACTGATTCATTTTGTTGTGAAGCTGAAACTAACATACCATTGTAAAGCAATTATACTCCAATAAAGATGTTTAAAAAAAAAAATAAAATAAAAAAATAAAAAAATAAATAAAAGCTCTAGGAAGTTAGTCTAATGGACACATGTGTATATAAATCCTAACTAGATTTATATACATATATAATGTGATATAATATCAGTCTGTTGTTTTCTTCTCTAAGTTCATGGCTAAAGAATGGCAGAGGCCCAAAGTGGTACAGTCTCGTTCTGCTTATGACTGTTCTCAACTTTTACATCTTTTTCCCACTTACCCCATTGTCCTCGTTTTCACATACCTTCAACATTCAAGTTAAGAGAATTATGTAGGTAATAAAAAAGCTTCTCTCAGAATGTACTGATAATGCAAAAAAAAAAAAAAGCCCTATTTAAATAAAAGAACACTTAAATATCTTTTAAACTTTAGATAGCCTGAAGCTTTATACCCTTTAATGTGCCATTATCCAAGCATTGTATAAAACTGACTTCCCTGTAATTAGCTATTTTGTTGTAGTTTGCAGATTTTCCTCCCTTCGGTATCTTTTCTGATACCTTTTAGACATTATCGCTTCAATAAAAATCTTTTGGACAGGAAAAAAAAAAAAAAAACCTTACCTGTCACACATCACATAAATCATAGAACCTCAAACCTCAAATAAAATCCTATGCCCTTGTCAAATATTTCCCAGGTATATCATTTCCCCCAGCACTATATGCATAATACAAGGAATAAAAATCATTGCTGTTTTTTGGACTAGTTGTAATAAAATAAAACTTCCCTTGATGTTGAGAGAGAGTAAAGTAAGAAACCTTAAAAATGTAAGGCTTTTAAATTCTGGAATCTCACTAGAGTCAATATTTAATTCCACATATCTGAAAGGGCATACGTTTACCTATGAGTAAACAGTATCGACAGCCTCAATCGGTTAAATTCAATTTCAAAACATTTTTTTTTAATAATCTTCCTCCCTACCCACAGGCCAATATAAGCAAGCAATAAACTGATTTTTAAATGGCACACAATGAAAATCATAAGCATCTAAATACAGTCCTTACTTTAACTCATTACTTTAATAATTCTATAGTGTACACCTCCAATCTTATACCCAAATGCCAAAACATTTTTTAAAATGAGATTTTCATATTTATATTGTTTTGGGTTTTTTTTTTTTTTTCTAAGATACTCATTCCCTGCTTTCTTGGATGACCCTTGCCACTTGAAATTGCACATTTTCCTTTCCGACTCACTACAGATGACTATTTTCCAATGTTCCCTTCTCTTCTGATAGATTCACTCTGGACTACCTATAACTGTCAGTCATTTGTTACTGGAAGTAACACCATCACCTGCAATCACAAACGGAAAGTGAAACAAAATGCTTATGCTTAGCTTTGGCTTAAACTGTGCCCTTTCTTTATATTAAACTTACCTTGTTAATTGTGTTTTGCTTCAGCTTAGGAAGGTCTGGAATCCCAGGAACTCCAAACCCTAAAAGCTGGCGTAAGGACATTTACTACATGTACTGGGATAATGGCGAGAGGAGTCCTTTATCTTTTCAAGAAACATAAATTGTATTTCATTATGCCTCTCCTCAGGGATGTATTTATTAAATGACTACCAAAAGAAACGGTAGTCAGCTTAAAAGGCAGCATTGTGCAGGTGTGAATGAAATCATGCCCAATTCCCAATTCATTTCACCTATAAAAAATGGTCATTGGCATGCATTTCAGGCTTTGTTCCTTTTCAGCTCTAATTTTTTACTCTGCAGAAGAAAAAAGTCAGTTTATCCTCATCTTTTCCACTTTTAGAAGTAGCATCTCTAAATTTAACATCTCCTAAAAAAATGACTGCTAAATTAACTTCTGCATTCAAATTTACGTATCTACCTCTCTTGCAGATAAGAAAATTCAGTGACACAGGAAAATTCTATTAAAAGACACAGACCTAGGACTTTAGTGCAGGAAAATGCTCCATAAAAATCTCTGTCCTTTACATATAAAACAGGATTCCTACAGAATAACAAAGCACTTCATAAAGAAAAACCCTTCACACCAGTTACCTGCCTAGAGGACTGTAAGACTAACAGACGATTCTTTTTTAAAAAAAACACAAGCTTTTTTCCCCCCTTTTGTATTTCAAACATAAATGTACAGAAGGGAGGCTAGTAGACCTTTATATACTCAGCTTAAGTATTTGTGACTCCTGGATACCATCCACTGATCCACCAAAACCACCAACGTCAAGCAAGTAAAAAGACAGTAATATCCCCTGACCCCTCTACCGGATTCTATCTGCATTAAAAAAAAGCCCCAGTATCACCCATTAAACACACACACACACACACACACACACACCACACACTCACCCCAAACAACTGCTCTTGACCTTGCCTTCTACCCTCCTACAACCCCCACTTCCACCCCTCCAGGATGGCCCTACTTCTCTCCTCTTCCTCACAGCCATACTTCTGGAAGGAATTTCCTCCCTGTGCTGTCACCACGCCCTCCCTCCCACTCACCGTTCAGAGTATTCCCCATTATTCTAGTAAATCTTACTAAGGTTACCGGCCACCTCCCTATATGGCAATAAATCCATGTGACGTCCCTTCCCATCTCTGACTTCTCCGTGTTTCTGACACACTCTTGATGTTCCTCCTCCTTCTGCCTCACTTCCATTTGCTCTTCACACCCACCTTCTCATCCTGTTTCTAAACTCTGCAGGTCTTTAGAATCAGAGCTCCTTCACTCAGTTTCAAATACAACGGCACATCCAAGATACAGGTTCCTCACTCTGACCTCTCTGAGCTTCAGATCCACAGATATGACTCCACTGCTCTCCTCGCTTCCTTGGGTGTTTCAGAGGCACCTGACACTGAACACTTCTCCATCCAAAGCACTGACCCCCACCCCCGCCCCCGCCCTCCCAGCCCCCCATCTGCTCCACTTCTGTCTTCTCCATGTCAGTAGGTGTCCATCTGTCCAAGCACAGGCCAACAATTAAATCTGAGTTTCTGCCTCTGATAACAGAGCTCTTTCTTCCACGCAAGTTCTGCGCTTCGGTAATAGCAATAAAACCTACTCTTAACCTCCTGTTCTTATTTCAGAAGTAGACAGCTTTTCAAAATCACTGTCTTATGTGATCATCTATAATTCACGATGCTGATACGCTACCTTATTCTTTTATTCAATGTAAATCAAACATGAGTAAATTTAAACTTCTGTAACATTATATTTTGTTTTACACACTATTTTCACTACTACTTACTTTTCTTTATGCACTTATCTTTACTACTTAATCTATCTATATCTATATATAAATATAAAACATCACAATTCTAGTTTCTCATCTAGTGCAAGCCCTTGAGATTCTATAGCAGGCTGCCAGCTAGTTTCTGGAAAACAAACAAAATGATCATTGTTGCTTCTAGAGAAAATACGAATGGTACCTACCCTGCTTCTAGAGTCTCAACAATTATTAACTTTCCACTGGTGGTGGCTTTAAGCCTCAAATGGATGTCTAGATTTTTACCAGCTCCAACTTTAAAAGCGTTGTTTGTGGAGGGCCTCAAATAGACAAGACGCCATCAACATACGTTTCAAGTTATAACTGTCCGACTCCATTGTTTAAAATTTTCAAGAATTCAACGGCTAAAATTAAAAGAGGAGAGAAAAGGAGATGATGTGTTTCTTCTGTACTGCTGGCCAATTCTATCTCTGGCGAAGAACTTATTAGCAAAAATATATCTTTGGCACCTTAATGCAGGAGCATATTTCTCTATTACCCAGCATCTGACTCTGCATCTGTGAGAAATGAGGTGTGAACCAGAGAGAGTGAATAAATTAAAACAGAGTCAGACCCTGTGTCGTCGTCCACCACCGACAAGAGCTGCCTGGCTCTTTCTGAAATGGGTCTCTCTCCCCCAGAACCATTCATTTTCAAAATAGGGGCAAGGTTATGGCCAAAACCCCCAACTTTTGCACCTTAGTGAGGGGCAGCATCCCCTCTGGTATCTGGGGGTACCTGGTTGAGAAGCCAGGGTTCAGGCTTCTCTAGAGGCTAGGGTTGAGGACAGCTGGGACAAAAAGGGCTTGTCTCAAACAACCCGAGAACAAAACCTGTGCTCTGATCGCCTGTTTATCCAGGAAAATGCTTACAACCAGATGTTGAAAAAATGAACGAACGAACGAACGAACAGTATGTGTTTCTGGGCCTCGTGAATACAAGGCTGGTCTTCCTTTCACCTAAGTGCCCCGAACATTCAGATGAGCAACAGAATGCGGATCTGGCGGATTCATTTTCTCAAACTGCACGCATGTCTCAAGGCTTTTATCTCTGTGGTTAGCTCCTAATGGCAAGCTTCATGCAGGCACCAGAGGGAATAGTCACCAGAGGGACACGTGGTGAGAATGAGAAGGGAAACCAAGGGGAAAGTAGACGCTGTTAAGGACCCGGAAGGTAAGCTGCCTGTAAATATTTGTATCTTGCCTTTTAAAGGAGCCTGGGTGGTAGGGATTTGAAGACTCACAGGGCACAGATAATGTTTGATCGAATCAATAAAGACATAAGGAGAAAAAAAGGCATTTCCAGTGCTGAGAAAAGGAAATCAAACATATGGGAAAATTCCCGGCAAGCCACTATTGTTTCCATTTAATACTTACAAGATCATACAAAGTAACCATTACTGTCAGCCCCGCGGTCATTAAATACAGGCAGACCTCACTGTATTGCTTCGCTTTGTCGGGCTTTGTAGAAAATGTGTTTTTACAAATTGAATGTTCGTGGCAACCGCGCATCAAGCAACTCTGTCGGCGCCATTTTTCCAACAGCAACTGTTCACTTCGTGTCTGTGTCACATTTTGGTAATTCTCACCGTATTTCAGACTTTTTCATCATTATTGTATTTGTAGGGTGATCTGCTGAAAGCAGCCCTTTACCCCGTTTCCTGTTTGCCCATTTCTATTCCCTTCTAACCTTGAAAGAACCTAATTAACCTGTTGATTCTTTTCCTAGATAAAAAGATGAATGAACAACTCAGGAGTTCAAGAATGACTAGCGCTCTTCCCCCAACAGCCCACTAAGCAATCTGCAGGTAGATCACATGGCTAAGACAACATCTGAAGAGAGGTCCAGCCAGCCTGCGCGCAATGGAGAATGATGCAGACCCCAACCTCTTGCCTGGATGATTCACTGAGATTCTTCCACTCCCCGCCCCACCATTCTTCCGTTTAAAAACTGTCATGGCTGAGCAGAATCTTGGGAGTTGGTCTCTGGACACGAGACTACCTTCTCCCCAGAGGGCCGGCTTTTCTGATTAAAGCACGTTTCCTTTCTATTGACACTTGCCTCTTGAATTATTGACTTTCGAGCAGCGAACAGCCCAGCCTCAGTTCAGTAACGCTGTGATCTGTGATCTTTAATGTTACTATTATGACTCACTGATGGCTCAGGTGATGGTTAGCACTTATTAACAATAAACTATTTTTAATTAAGTTTTATACATATTTTTGTTTATTTTTTATTTATTTATTTATTTTTTTGCAGTACGCGGGCCTCTCACTGTTGTGGCCTCTCCCGTTGCGGAGCACAGGCTCCGGACGCGCAGGCTCAGCGGCCATGGCTCACGGGCCCAGCCGCTCCGCGGCATGTGGGATCTTCCCGGACCGGGGCACGAACCCGTGTGCCCTGCATCGGCAGGCGGACTCTCAACCACTGCGCCACCAGGGAAGCCCTATACATATTTTTAAAGACATAATACCACTGCACACTTAACAGACTACAGTACAGTATAAACATAACTTTTATCGGCACTGGGAAACCAAAACACTTGTGTGATGGTGCTCTACTGCGGTGGTCTGGAACCAAACCGGCAATATCTCCGAGGAATGCCTGTATATGAATGAATGACTGAATACATCAGCCTCATTTAACATAAATGTCCCCTAAGTCACGTGTCCACAAATAATGTCTTGGGAACTCAGATCCAATTGAGTCCGACTCCTAAACCCCTGGGCTCTTTTGTGGTTTACTGCAATGTACAGGAACAAATACAGGTTAAAAGCTCTCAACTCTTCCCCGCATAGAATATGCTAAATTCGATCAGTTTCCCTTTTAATGCTCACATTTTCTGGGACATATATGTATTCCAAAGCCAAATTAATAGAATTCGGTTTTCACCACAGCTCCATATCATGGAGTCTCTGCCACCGCACAATTAACTAAATGTTCCCAACTCTTACAGGGAGGAGGAAATGGGCGCTCCTCTGGCATTCTGCATCCTTCTGCACTTTGGGATCTGATAGGCTGTTGAGTTTTTTCATCCTTCAATACAAATGTGAGGCCAGGTATTTAATTATTCTGTTTTTACCGTAAAGGCATCAGCTTTTATCTCCATGCTAGCAATGGATGAAGATTACAAAGAACGTTCTTAAAAGAGCTCCCTGGCACACAAATGAGCTGCTTGGAGACAGTGCCTGGTCCAGTTTTCTGAAGGCGCTGATAAAGAGGATTCTCTTTACTCCAGGGCTGTTCCCTGGGTGCCTGTAGCACTGAAAGGGTTCTCCATCTGCACCACAAATCCTGTGTAATTAAAGCTTTAGGAGACTGGCTCAGCCACCGCCTTCCCCTCCCGCACACATCCCCCACCTCCCCGCTCCAGGTGACTCAGTAGATAAAAACGCAGCCTGCTGGAGCCGCCTTCCAATCAGATATTCCGACTGGGGGGTTGAATTTCCCACCCAATGTACTAAAAATGACAGGGGTGATGCTCCATTCAGATTCTTTTTCTCTAACGGGGAAGTAAGCCAACAAATAGCTCTTTCAATTTTTAAATCCACACATTTCCAGTTCAGTGGGGATTAACTTAAAACCTTACAGACAAAAATAAATTTGAAGAAAAACAGAAAGGCTGAAATGAAGTTCATCTTTAAAAATTTTCGTACACTCTTTACGGTCTAGGTTTTCAGAAAAGGTTTAATCACGGCAGAACCTGCTTCACTTCAAACACTGATAATTTTTTAAAATTACTGCACTTTTCACAATGAAATTACTTTTAAATCCTTTAACCTGTCTGTTTAAAATGAAAGCAAAATAAATCTCTCTAGCTGGCAGCTTTATATGCAGTTAAAGAAGCCACAGGAAGTCCTTACTTTAAAACTCAAATAGGCTGGGAAAGGGTGTTTTCTCCCTCAAAGTAGACTCTGCCAGGGTCCGGCTGTGAAGATGATAAAGGTCTCAAGCCAGGGTACAAAAGCAAAATGGACCAATAAGAAGAGAGGATGACGTCGGTTCTAACACGTTTACCAGGAAGCTCTATCTTTACTGGAAAGAGTCACACAAGTTCGGGACGGAATGAGAGCTTTCCGGCCTCCCAGTGATGTTTCTGATCTACAGTAGGAAAAATGAAGGGACAGAGGAAGATAAAGTATTCTCTGAGGTCGGGGAGGTAACAATGCTTTCTGATGGAAGGAGTGGGCGAGCCATGGAACCCAGACAGCTGGGGAGGGTAGTGGTAATGACTAGCCCTGGTAAGGCTACAGATTAAGCCTGGGGTTTTCAACATCCAGACTCACCAAGACAAGACATATTTGAGTGATAAACCAAAATGTTAGGAGAGATCATTTCTACATGGGTGACTCTGTCTTTTTCCGTTTTTGTACAACAGTATTATTTTTATAACCAGAAGAAAACAAATCAACAAAATATTGCTTCTTAAAGAGATGTTTATGACATCTTTAAAATACTCTTTTATCTAGGTGACTATCCTAATATCTTTAGTTTTTTTATTTTAAAAAAATGGATTCGTTCTAATATAATTTTGTTTCCACTTCGGAAATATGCCTATTTATCCGTCACTAACATAACTTGGTTCCACCATTCAGCGGCGAGAGCAAACCAGTGAAGGCTTAAGGTTTGCACAGGCTGGTACTCAGACCACTTGGATCAGCATCGCCTGGGGCTCTGGTAAACTTCCACAGTCCTCAGAATTAACCACAGGTACAGAGAATCTTCCTCACACAGATGCCTGGGTTCTACCCCCACAGTTCAACCAGAATCCCTGATGGCAGGTCTTAAAACCTCGTTAATTTTTAAAAACTACCCTGGGATTCTAAAATGCAGACTGGATTGAGAAGAGTGAGATTAGCATTTCTGCACTTTTAATAAGCACCCAGGTGATTCTTGCACTGAAGTTTGCTAATCAATGGCCCATCAGGAAATTCACAGCCCGAAAGTCATTGAGCGACTGCATTTGGAGACAGAAATGACCAGTAGATCACAATAGCTCCTTGGCCCTGGTCAAGGTCATCAGCTTCTGCTTACTTTGATTACGGTCACAGAATCGGCCCAGCAACCTTACTGTGTTTTGCGTCTCACGTATGTATATGCCATTTTGGTTTTGCTAGTTTACTCAGAAGGTATATGCAGACTATATGCTTTTGAATGTTAAGATCTCCACTTCGATAAGAAAGCAAGGCTCATTCCAAGCTCTATTTCACAACAGTTATGTTCTGTCTCAGTCACACGCAGTCTTCTTCCTAACAGACTATTAAGCAGTAACTGATGGAACGAGTATTATCCACCTGTGTTAGCGATGACGATTACTGAAACAAGGTTGAGAACATCTGACTTGCTTAACGTTGAGTAAATCTTATTTCCTCTTCTTTCCAAAGAAGCACCTCCCTTAACTTGAAATGGGCTCCCAGTGAGGAAAGGATGAACGAGGAGTGGACAGAAAAGGGAGGAAGGAAAACCCTGCTCATTAAAATTCAGAGGCCTCCTTCAGTTTCCGCCGTAGTGAAATCTGGACACCTACCAGCCTTTAGCCCGTGTTTTCAATTCAATTCCACATAAACTGCTGAGCACTTACCCCTGAGTCAGGGTCTTGGTCATCTAATAGAAGAGGTAACAGATACATCAGGGTCTTTTTTTAAATAAAAAGCCCCCACAACCAAAAACCTTTTATTTACCCAAGGCTGAACGTCAAGAAAACCAGACATGGGCTGGGATTATAGCTCGAGGCCCTGTGAACTGTGTGTGCTTGGGCTGCATGACCGCCCGAATCTCAGGTTCTTCATCTTTAAATGAGCAGACATCCACCTTAAGAGGTTGTGCAACACCTGGCGTGCAGCCAATCCTCCGTACATTATAGCTATTGTTGTTGTTTCTCTTACTAATTTCTCAGAATGTTCTTAGGAAATTACCCACTGTGGACTACTCCTTAATAGAACAGGGCGTGGGACAAAAGTCTGGATTTAAAAGAAGCTTTGGTCCAGTGTGAGAGAAAAATATATCTGGGTCCTTAGCCAGAGAAAGCACGGTCACTGTTATCTCTAGTGGCGACACCTTGGAAATTGGAGGAGCGGAGCCGGTTCCTCCAGACATGTCGCAGAATCACAGACGTTTCCTCGACTGGCATGGGTTCCTTCTTTAGGGCCCCTCTGGACCAGGCCTGAGAGACAGCATGAGGGTCTCCAGAACTGAGACACTCATGCTCCTCAATTCCATCTCTGAGGATGGTCCCCAAATGCCTGGAGGCTGCAGGGCAGTCTGGATGCGTTGAAGGAGGCCAGGCCACTGGACAACCCAGGGAGTAGCTGGAATTAAAAGCACAGTTGACCCCTGAACAACGTGGGTTGAACAACAACCCCACACATAACCACAGTCAGCCCTCCGTATACCTGGTTCCCCGTGCATCCACAGTCCTGCATCCCTGGATTCAGCAAACCTCGGCTGAAGGAGTAGTATGTACCACTCAAAAAAGTCTGCATGTAAGTGGACTCCGTGTACTTCCAACCCACGCTGTTCAGGGTCGAAGTGTCCTTGTACACTAACCATGACCCCTATCTCATGCAGAACGTACCACCTGCTCCACATTTATCTAAAGAGGAATACTCCTTTCTGTGTAAAATCAAGAAGGCAAAAATGTCTATGATATCCAGAAAAATGCTATAAAGAGTGACCCATCCATCCCAGGTCCTGACCCAGTTTCGGTTATGACACAGGCAGATCACTCCTGGTCCAAACTCATAAAGAACCACAGAGCAAACAAAGGACACGGAGAATATCGATGTGAGGTCCAAGAGGCAGAATATAACCCACCCTGCCCATATTCAGCATTAACAGTTTGACAGAAGCCTCCTCTCTTTCAAGGGGATTAACAATAAAAGGCAAAAGGACATTATTATTTAAGATATTTTGAGAGATATTAATAAGCACAATTAATCACTCTGGCCAATTGGGATCCGTCACCGATCTCCTACAAGGTGTTCAAACCTAACAGATTATGTTAAATTTGAGCTTTGTCACTTACCAGCTCCGTGAACTGGAGTAAGTTACTCAAATTCTCTAACAATCCATTTTTATCAATTGTAAAATGTAGGTAAAATACCTCTCATGCTTGCTGAGAATTAAGTAAAATAATGCATATAGAGTAGCATTTAATACAGTCCCACACACACAGAGAGCATTCAATAAATGGACCATCATTTTGAAACCAGTCGAGCAATTCCTGTTGTTACTATCTCCTGGTTAGAATTTATTCCAATATTAGTGAGGGAAAAAAATGAACATTTTGTTAAACTCCAACGATGATTTGGGCAAAGTTCCTTAAAACTTATGAAATGTTATCTCCTCCTTTACAGTTTCATAGGATCGCTAGTGCTAATATAGTCATAATTAATACACCAAATGAAGGGACAGGTTCAATTCTCTCCTGGCTACTCTGTCAGAAAAATCACAGCCGCATCTATCACTTCTGTGCACTTGTCATTTCCAGTAATGTGCTTACATGAGCTCCGCTGCAAATCTGAGCTTGGGAGATAATTATCCACCCCAGGACTCTCTCAGGAGGGAGATAAGGAAAAGGAGTTCAGACAAAGGTTACACAGAACAATGATGCCCTCGGTCAGCCAGGAAGACGATGAAAATAAATGTTCTGGGTATCCAGGAACCACAACTATGAAATCGTAATTACTAGAGTCTAATCCTTATCTGGTCCTAAAAATATTTTGTCTTTTTCATTCAGCTTCCAAAAGCCATGATAAAACAAAAAGAAAACATACTCCACTTCCCAAGCTATGTTCTCCCCCTGGTGATGGGGAAAAAGAGAACAATTCACTGCAGTATAGTTTTTTATTAACACTGTCCACAGCAGAAGATACACCTCCCACTAAAATCTCTTCCGTTTGCTCTAAAATTTTTGCAAAGTATTCCTGTCTTCCACCTTTCTGTTTTCCCCATACATTCACTCATTCCCCATCACCATGTCTCTGCTTCTTCTGCAGAACCGTATCTAAGAAGAACCACAGCTATTTGATGTGTCCATTTCTTAAGTCTGATAGCAACACACAGACTAGTGAAGCAAAGATCACACGTAAACATGAAAAAGCACACGGCGCTCAATCGCGAGAACAATGATGATATTTATTCTAATCAGCGCCATCAGCCCTGGAGAGCTAAAAGGTCGCCCATGGAAGGATCACAAAGACCAACCTAGAAGAGGCCAGATTTCAGAGTCCGGTCAGGCAATACCTCAAGGTAATAAAAGCAATAAATTTCATAATCAGAGACCAGCCGTGCTGAGAAATTCTTCACAAACATTCGAACTGCCCGAGAGGACGCTTCAACTGTGAGAAGAGCAAATAAACCAGAGGACACGTGAGGCTGTTCCAGTGGCGGAGGAGGGCTCAGGTCCTCACCGGGCCCAGCAGCCCCCCTCCCGACCTCCTCCTGAGCATTCACTGCCTCGGACGGAGGACTGGGTCCTGAGGGTCCGCAGCAAGGCGTCCCCTCCTGGTGACACCTGGTCCGTCAGAGCCATGGCAGTTGCCTAAGACAGCAGAGATCTGAGGGAAGAGAGTTAAATGTGGCAGGAAGAAAGGAACAGTTGGAGATGTAAACGGGAGTGGAGACATTCATCTTCCTACTGCACGGTTTGCTACTCTGGAATCACGCTAATCTGAAAGGAGTCGAAGGAGATCAGCAAGTTAAGTCAGCAGGCCCCCAACCGGATGTGCTTAGACCAAGGGCAGCACTCACACAGAGAAACCACGAAACAGCCTCAGGTGGCTCTGCTCACCTGCTTTTCCAGAGCACTTTGGGCAAATCTCGACTAATAGGACTTTTGTTGTTTTGCTATTATTCTGCTCTGTTTGTAAAATAATTATTCTAATCATTCTCTTTAGAGTCACCCTTCATTCTGAGCCATTCATGCCTTCAGTCTGTCATTCAGCAACATTTATACGCTATATGCTGGGTCCTGAAAATATGAGACTGATATCTTATTTTTGATTTGGCTATTTTTTTTTTCTTTTCCATTATGGTTTATTACAGGATAGTGAATATAGTTCCCTGTGCTATACAGTAGGACATTGTTCATCCATTCTATACATAACAGTTTGCCTCTGCTAATCCCAAACTCCCAATCCTTCCCTCCCCCACCCCCTCCCCTTTGGCAACCACAAGTCTGTTCTCTATGTCTGTGAGTCTGTTTCTGTTTCATTGATAAGTTCATCTTGTCACATTTTAGATTCCACACATAAGTGATATCATATGGTAATTGTCTTTCTCTTTCTGACTTACTTCACTTAGTATGATAATCTAAGTCCACCTATGTAACTGCAAATGGTATTATTCCATTCTTTTTTATGGCTGAGTAATATTCCAGTGTGTATATATACTACACCTTCTTTACCCATTCATCTGTCAATGGACATTTAAGGTTGCTTCCATGTCTTGGCTATTGTATACAGTGCTGCTATGAACACTGTACCTCTTCAAATTATAGTTTTGTCTGGATATGTGCCCAGGAGTGGGACTGCAGGATCATATGGCAACTCTATTTTTAGTTTTCTGAGGAACCTCCATACTGTTCTCCACAGTGGCTGCACCAATTTACATTCCCACTAACAGTGTGGTTGGGTTCCCTTTTCTCACAACCTCTCCAGCATTTGTTATTTGTAGACTTTTTAATAATGGCCAATCTGACCAGTGTCAGGTGGTACCTCATTGCAGTTTTGATTTGCATTTCTTTAGTAATTAGCAATGTTGAACATCTTTTCATATTGATTTGGCCTATTGTTTATATTTACCACTAAACAACATGTTATACATACATGGTAATCGTTAAAGCAGCTAAATACATCAAACAAGTTACTTACAGCTAACCATCATCAACCTAGACCTAGGTCAGGAGGTACCTGTACTCCTAGAACACACATACTTACCCCTTAATACAGAGGCAGTACTTTAATATGGAAATCAGGGAAAGCTGGTATTGTAATATCGGTTTTAAAATAATATTTGAGGGCTTGTACTTCTGAAAAAGAACTCTTTTTCACATCAGGAAAGGTGTTAATGTGATGTGACTACATATGAACTATATGATTTTGTTACGAAACTAGTATTGAGGACCTAGGGGACGCTTGCATCTCTAGGTTATCTGGTCTACCTACAGGCCCCATGTTATGTAGTCCAAGGAGGGTTAAGATCTGACACACTGTGCTCAGGAACAGTGATAAGAGGGCCCAGAGGTCCCAACTTCCTTCCTTAAGGACCCAGGTGAAGCATCAGCCCTTACATAAAACCAAGCCCAACTCCCAGGCAGCTGGGGAGCCCCTCCCCTGTGCTCAGGAGCGGCGCCCACATACTTACAACAACTGCTCTGCCCTTACCTAGTGCCCACCCTGACCACAGCCTCTTCTTCAGCAGGAACAAGCAGCTTTACCTTTTTATTCCAGTGCTTCGTACCCAGATCACGTATTTGTTCAGTAAATGTATAATGAAAATTATTCTAGTAGTTGATTGATTGATTGATTGATTTTTGCGGTATGCGGGCCTCTCACTGCTGTGGCCTCTCCCGTTGCAGAGCACAGGCTCCGGACGCGCAGGCTCAGCGGCCATGGCTCATGGGCCCAGCCGCTCCGCGGCATGTGAGATCCTCCCAAACCGGGGCACAAACCCGTGTCCCCTGCATCGGCAGGCGGACTCTCAACCACTGCGCCACCAGGGAAGCCCCAGTTGTTTTATTTTAAAGTAGACTTACCCTCAAATTTTATCTGATAAAATGTATTAAATATATATCAATATTTTTTTCTTAAATGTTAACTCCATTCACCTATTCATTTAGGAGAGGAATGAAACATTCATTGCAGGAATCAATCTCCTAAAAAAGGAGTGTCTGATGGGACAATACTTGTGTGTTGTCCCTTTATGCAAGTGGGCAATAATTTGGGTCCACAACCAGTCAGCATTCCACAAGTCCTGAGATACGTGTTACACAGTGAAAGTACAAAGAACTGACAAATCTATTTTGACCAGAGACCTTCACTCCTAATAAACCCAGGGGCAGACAGTGGATTGTCACCCACGTGCCTCCTCCAGTGCTTGCCTGCTGTGGACCTTTTGTTGAGTTTGATGTGTACTAGCACTTCCATTATAAGGGAGGGGGGAAAAAACAGGAAGTGTGTGAAAAGCAAGTGAATTAACCTGACTTTTCTCCAACATCTCCTCAGAAAAACTGAGTTGAAGAGACAGTAAGAGACAAAGGAACTGAGTCCCACCTTTTTTTTTTTTTGGTCCGCCTTTTATTTTTATTTTTTTTTAATTTATGTTTTTTTGGCTGCACTGCAAGGCATGTGGGATCTTAGTTCCCCAACCAGGGATTGAACCCGTG
The DNA here is from genome assembly GCF_937001465.1 of Orcinus orca. Taxonomy (NCBI): domain Eukaryota; kingdom Metazoa; phylum Chordata; class Mammalia; order Artiodactyla; family Delphinidae; genus Orcinus; species Orcinus orca. The sequence continues at coordinate 56,754,445 of NC_064573.1, forward strand.
CCCCCTGCAGCGGAAGCATGGAGTCTTAACCACTGGACAACCAGAGAAGTCCTCACCTTTTCTTTCAATGGCTTTTTTCCCTATGTATTCCCAACGTTCCCTTATCTGCAGACATAATCAGAGGATCCAATTCTGGTTTTTCCTGTCTTTGAAGAGAGGAGACTTGGCTCTGGCTGAGATTTCTGAGTTGTTTTTTTTTTTCACAAAGATTCTAACAAAATCAAGATACGTTTCAGTCAAATATGTAATCTGTATTTCACAATACTACACTGAAGCTTTTCTCAGGTTTCTTTTTCACATTTACCATCTGAAACACTGACTAATTTTCAAAGTGGTGACTTTTTAAGGGTCCTCAACATCCCAGCCTTCCAGACCACACAGGATGCCCCCCGGGTAGAAATGTATGCCAGGAACAGGGCTGAAAAATCTGGAAGGGCCACCTGGCTAGAGATGAAGAATGTATGGAAACTAATCTGTACCCACATCATTTCAAAAGGTTTTCTGAATAAAGTAATATCTGAGAATAGCTTTTAGTAAAACAAGGAGATCCTGGAGGAGTTAGAACTTTCTTTCGGTCAAATTCCGCAATACAGGAAAAGAGGCACAGCTTTGGAAGAAGAACGAGGGGGCCAGCCGACTGGATTCCACTGCCTGCTCAGAGCTCCTTCAACCACCTCTGCACAATGTGCTAACGCGCGGGGGACAAACGATACACACAAAAGACATGGATATAAATGCTCCCGCCCCAAAGATCTCATAGTCCAGAGAGAACACAGACAAGCAAATAGTTCTAAAACAGAGCTGAGAAATGCCTCGCGGTGGGGACATCCCAGATGCTGGGAGACGTGGGGAAGGGGCACCCAGCTTGATGAGAGACCAGGAATTCCTTTCCAGGGAGAGTGAAATCTGACACCCGAAGAAGAGAGCAAGGCCAGGAAAAGAGTGTCTGGGTTTGGGTAGGGGGTTGAGGGTGAGGAAACCCAGGAGGCTAAGGAGGCCCCAGGAGCAGATCACAAAGGGGGCTGACTCAGCGCGCATCAGGATCAAAGGAGGACAAGTTCGAGGTTTGAAGGCTTGGAGTAGACAGGCCAGACTGGTGTGTTAGACACATCACACAGGCTAGAAGGTGCAGAATGGATTAGGGAGTAGACCTGGGGTTTAGCCCAGTGAGGAACGTGTTAACGGCGATCCAGGCAAAAGAGGAGGGCCTGGATAATAGCATCGTGGAAGTGGAGAAGGGTCTGGGGTGGGGAGAGCAGGAAGGACAGGGAGCTTTAGCTTGCCCCCTCATCCCCATCATTTACAAATCCCCCCACAAGCCACCTCCCTCCACACCCTCCCCCCAATAATCTAAGTGAAAAAGGGCTGGCTATGCAAATGCAGGTACAAGACAAATCTTCTAGTTCCCCACTTCCAAAGAGCGTACCTGGTTACACCACCCCAATATAAAAATGCTGGAGCCGCCAGTCAGGGGACAGGAGTGTATTCTGCAGAGAAGGGATCCACAGATACAGCGGGACAAGGGAAACGGCAACAGGCAAGGTGCCCGGGCCTCAGTGGATGGTGTGTGTGGAGCTCCTGTTTGGGAACTTGGTTGTGCAGTTAGCAGAGCTCTCTCCCAACTAACTCTCGTTCACCTCTTTCCAGGCGCATAGTAAGACTGCATATCCTTGTGAATCTGGGTCCCTCAGTTACTGCCTTGGGTAAAGACCTCTTGCCAAACCACAATGCACGTATAGCTCAAGCAAGAAGTGAACCTTTGCTCCGTTAAGGTGCAGAGATCTGGCGTTGTTATAGCAGCATCACCTTACCTACCCTAACTGTCTGAGCATGAAGGCCACACGTCTGGTGTAATGAGGGAAGAGAAAGCCAGGTATGTTTGCGCTGGGTTTCAAGGACCCAGGAAGATGGAAGGGTGGCATGACCAGATAAAACTGAAGGTGGCAGCCTAGCAAATGGAAAGACTTTTCCCTCATTCAAATACTTATGGAGCACCTCCTCTGCAACTGCAGCAGGGAACTGCTCACACCATTTATTGGTCTCTATGCGTTATGAAGACACAATACAACAGAGAGGGTATAAAACCCTAAAGTCAGACCACCTGGGTTCAACTAGCTCCATGATTAATCAGCTGTGTAACTTTGGGGAAGCTGCTTAACCTCCCTGAGTCTTAGTTTAGTAAATAGGAATATTAGTCAGATCTGCCTATCTCACCAGCTCACGAGAATTAACTGAGATAATTTATACAGTCTGGCACATGTAAGTACACATTAGGTACTCAAACGTTAGCCATTGTCTGTCATTTATATTTCAGATTTCTAAACCCAATATGTACAGAATACAGTATCTACGGTTATAACAGCTGATCCCAAGTAGAAAACAAGATAATTTTCATGTATGGCCTAACAGAAATCGGATGATAGAAAAGACACGGCAACACCAAAGCTGCATTTTTAAACTCGAAACTTCCTTCAATCAAAAAGTAATAATGACTTTGGTTTGGTTAATGCAGAGGCAAAAGCATAATTACAAGGTTGCAAAAGTGGAAGAAAATGAGCATTTCCCTCAGTGCGTCTTGTGTATTAAATTACAGCGACATTGCTGACACCGACACTTATGCGCTGATTATTTCAGTATGAGGCACTCTTCCTTCCTGCCCCAACCTAACCGAAACAGAACGCCAGAGCAGCTGCTGGCACAGTACAATCCTCACCACTGATTACACTGCGAGGTTCATTTTCCCTTTACAGGAGAAAGCAACAAGAGAAGTGGCGTTGATGTGCATTTTGATATGAGGCCAATCACAAATGGCTAAGTGTTCTTGCACTTTTTACAAGAGTAATTTGACAACATAACCAAAGTAAGACATCACTTCACGTAAACGGTAAAAATACACATTATAGGAAAAGATCACTCTTGAAATACATCTTCTCCCTCCATTTATGCATAAGCATTACAGTCCACCTGCAAATAATTATTCCTTTTATTTCCAAAGTAGTTTTCTCCTCTTTAAAAGACAAACCTAGCCTTACTTGCACCGCACATTATTAATGTACACATCCACTTTACTTTTATCAAGGAATGTCAACACATTAAGGAAAGTTACAAAGAAACAATATATTTTCAAATGAACCTCCTATGAAAAATGCTAATAAGCCCAAGAAATGTATTCCTTCCGAAGACTCATTAGCACTTTCTTGGTATGACTTTGGTGCTGGTGGGTTGTTTTTAAAAAAAACAGAGGGACTATTTCTCGCACCATATGTTTCTGACAAGAAGGTGGGATTTCCTCGGTCCTAGAATCCATTAGTGCAGCAGGGCGCAGCTGCACCCAGAAGATTCTGATATTCCACATCACAGGTCTAGAATGTTGACTTCCTCCGCTATCTTTAAACCAACAGACACAGAAAAGTGTCTCAAACACACAATTCTGGACACTCAAAGGAAGGGACATGTTCTCTTGCCCACAGGGTTTGAGGCAAAACTACTACAGTGATGGACCACCGATGTATTATCACTAAGGAGGGTAATTTTCACATGTCTAAGGCCAACATCTGCTGGACAGGACACTTTATTTTTACTCTCTCTGCACTGTGGCTCCCCGGTGCCCAAGGCAAACAGCTGTCATCTACATGCAGGCCTTCTGCTAATACTTTCTGTAATTCCTCAGGGGCTTCCCAGCCTATAATTAGACTTTCCAGCTGCTGCCCTCAAGGCTGCTTGAGGGGAGCTCAGAGAGCTGTGCCATACAGAAGTCCCTAAAATGTCCCCTTCAAGACGGTGCTGTTGGAAGAACACGGATTGGAATTCGGTCTGGAGAGCAAGTAAGCATTCTTCCACCGCTTGCTATGGGACAGATCTGTGCTACGAGCGGGGTCTGCTTTAAAATGCACTGAGCCAGCCATGTGGGTAGGGACTTGAGACTAGGCATGAAAAATGGGGAAGTGCGGAACCATATGAGAAACTTCCTGATTCAAAGCTGCAGAGCGCACCGGCACTGAACCCACTGCGACAGCTTCCTTGGCCTTTTACGTAATTCTCCTTTCCAGGCACCATCATCAAGGTTAACCAACACAGCACGGCGAGGAGGAACTAAGAGAAAGCAGGCAAAAATCCCACCCTGTCTCAAAATCCTCAAGGCCAACAGCATTAGAAACGAGAATAGTAAGTCAAAAAGTAAAGGAAGGCAGCAAGCTTTAAGCTGGAGTAAGTCTTTCAAACAAAAAGCGGCCTGAGTTTTAAGAAAATGAGAACATTTTCAAAACACAGAGCACCATCCACCACCACCCCTCTGATCTACTCCAATATTCCTAGGAAACAGGGACAGAAGTAGATTTTCCCAACAGAGAAAGGACCTGCTGTCCTTGCAGAGGGAGACCTGTGCCCAGGGTCAGCCTCAAACTCACGGAATCACTGTTTCCCTGACGAGAAAAATGACTATTACAATGGACCGAAACTCAAATGCCCATAAAAAGTCAGATACCCCAAGAGCTGATGACTGATACAGGCAGGGTCCTCTGGGCAGTGAGATGCTCTGCACTCACAAACATTTCGGATGCTACAGATGCCTCTAGTCTGTGGACCACCCTCAGAGCCCCAGGCCCAGGGGTGGATTTCACACAATCTATGGATGCTATCCTCCTGGGCGACTGACACCCGGGCACAACTGGGAACGCACCTCACTACCGGCTTCTTCAACTTGAAAGCACAAGAAGACAACAACTAAGACCAAGGGCTCATCCATGTTGTGGGCTTTTGAAATGCCAAAGACAAAATTAAGAGGATACTTTAAGGACGTACTGAAAGAATGGATGTGAGGACCAGCCCTCCCACCCAACCAAGGACCCCGCTACCGACCTCTGTTCTAGGAAGAAGGCATCTGGAAATTCTTGTTCCACTCACTTTACTGACCGGAAGTCACATGGTCAAGGAAACACTAGAATGTCCATGCTGGTTCCTGACATTATCAGCTGTTTCCCATGTGAATGTTTCCATAAACTGAGGTTGTTTTCCTTCCAGTCCCAAAAAAGGGCTTTAAAACCATCTTTGATGTTAAGAACTCTCAGTGTTCCTTATAATCCATGACTCCCTAAACTAGAACTGTTCAACACTGAACTGCCGGGACCCCCTTTCCACAGCATGTGGCTAGACTACTGTCCTGGGTATCGGATCGTGTGAATCTGGGGAATGTAAACACAGCTTAAGATTTACCTAACTAATGAGAACCTACTGTACAGCACAGGGAACTTTACTCAGTGCTCTGTGGGGACCTAAATGGGAAGGAAATCTAAAAAAGAGTGGATATATGTGTAACGGATTCACTTTGCTGTACGGCAGAAACTAACACAATATTGTAAAGCAACTCTACTCCAATAAAAATTGTTAAAAAAAGATTTGCCTAAGCAAAACAATTGAGACAGATTTTATTTTTTTAAACTCCAGTGGTCAAAATTCATGCATTTACACTACTACGTACGCCTATAAGCAGAGATAACCAAGAGTGGATTGTTTTACAAAATCTGCTGAATAGATTAGTTAAAACTCGAGTACGGGCATTTCCCAATTGCCAGTTAGTTATATTCCAAAATGTAACCTGTAAAGTGGTGGTTTCAGTGGTTGCCGAAAGCCCCTAATCCTGTTTTCCACACAGATTACTAGTGTCTTAAATTACAGTTAGGCTTCAAGGACTGCCTATAAAAGTCTGAAGCCAGAACACGCAAGAGAACTGTATTTTGGTGGAATCCCAAAGACCCGTGGGACTCCTTAAACCCAATGGGGATGAGTCATGGGGGAGGAGGGCTGGGTATTGCTCTTAAGACAAGAAATGTCGCTGTGCCTCTGGCTTACGGCTCCATCTCCAAACATTTCAAGCAGTCCTCGGCACATACCAGGCACACAGTATTTGTGGCAGCGTGAACGAATGAATGAGTGAATGAATGAACTGCACCCGCGAGTCTGACAGGGTGAGGGTCTGGCATGATCCCACAAGAAGAATACCTCAAAGCAGAGCCAAGGAAAGAAAAGAGGAGAGAAAGCCAAGGGTTGCCGTCAACTCCCACGCTCTTATAATGGAAACGGCTTAAAAGCTATGACTTTTAAACTGAAAAAGTCTCTCCCCTCACTGGAGCCCCAGTAGGCCTCCACAGGGGACACAATGTCAAGTTTTTTGGGTATTTCCCCAGAAATGTTCTAGGCATAATGGAGCACCAATATGGATGCAAACCCCTCCCCTTTAAACAAAACAGAAGCATCTTGTACACACGACTCTGCACCATGCTTTATCCATCACCCGCAAGGGGCACAGTCATCACCCCCCTGCCCTCCAGACACTTGCTCCTTTAGGATTCCTGGCCCCAGGCTCCCGGTTTGCCCTTCCCCTCTGACTGCTCTATGGTCTGCAGACAATGGAGAGCTGCAGGGCTCAGTCCTTAGAAATATGCTCTTCTCCACCTACATTCAGTCTGTGAAGAGCTCAACCATCCTGGGATGCTACCCTGGGATGCTTTTCCCTCCACACCCACGGGCCTCCCTGTGTCCCCTTCAGGCTTTGTTCAAATGCAACCTCTTTCCCTGAAGCCTTCCCTGAGTTCTGCACTCTCTCAAAAATGCCAACCCGCCCTTCCTGTCTCCTCTCGCCTGCTGTGTTTTGTCCGTAACACTAAACAGACCTCGAACACCCTTTATTAATTTGTTTATTTTCTAGAGTATAACTTGCAGGACAGCAAGAATTTTTATTTGCTTATTCCCATTTCTGTCTTGGGTTCCCAGAATAATGCCTGGCACTCGGTAAATCTTTTTTGAATGAATTAATGAATAAGCAACATGTTTTGAATACTATTTCTTAACAGTTTTCTTATTAGGTGGAGAAAATGATCTCCATGCATTTGACATTTAACACTGCCTCGTTCCCCCACCCCATGGATGGTAAGCATTTATGCAATCGGTCGCCTCTGGATGGACCTTTGGGGTGTCTTATTCTTTCGCTACTTAGAAATAATATAAACTTCCTTCTATGTGGACACATTTGCAGATAAAAAGGAAGATTGGAATGAAAAGAGTTGAGCTTTTTCTTTGGGTACAAATATCTCAAAAGGTAACACGAATAAGCAGAGGCTCGCTCAAGTGTCTGAACCCACTTGTTGGGCAAACGAGCAGGCAATGTTTTTGCTCGGCCAAGACGGCAGCTCAGATGTGGGTCAAGTGACAGCCCACAGAGAATTATTACAATAAAATTATAGGGTTGATCAGAGAGAAAAATTGCAGGGAAGATGACTCATGCTAGGCTTTGAGAGAGGAAAACAGGACTGAAACAACAACAGACCCTCAACAGTTGTTTTCTGGTGAAAGCACACAGCATGTTCCTAGCAAAGCCAGTCCATGTGGCAGTGCGGCGTAGCCCGTCCGCAGGTCCAGATGCAGACGGCACGTGTATGTCCTTGGGAAGATGGTAACACAGCCCAGAACTTCCAGTAAAGAGGGGACTGATGATGACGAAACCCTTTCCTCTTCAGCCCTGTTCTCCTCTCCATCTTACATCTCAGTAACTCCTGATATGTCGTTTCCCCTTGTTTTCCTTTTCAAACATTCTCGGGGAAAACAGTCACTTATAACCAAGAACTGCAATAGAACAAATCTAGCGCCACATACATTTAAGAGCAGAGGGTGGTGCCTCTGAACTGCTGACCGCCTTTGTCAAGAGAAAGTGCCGAAGCCACCAGCTGTGTCCTGCCCAACTCGGGGTCCCTAAGGAGGCTCTGCAGAGCACCACAGGGACATCCCCCCTCGGAGGATGCCTCTGCAGGTGTCTCCTCGCTGAGTTACTGCTGGACCTCTGCTGCACGTGACTGTGGGATCGTCTTACTTTCAACCTCGAGGTCCATCTGACACACAGGATGGTCTTTGTTCTTCCTTAGAAAGGATTTACCCTCCTTTCCCTGCACTGAGGTGGATTCAGCTGAGCATCCCTGATTCCCTTCCTCCCGTGGTTAGTTATCCCCCAGCTTCGCTCTTCCGTCTTCAGGGAAACACTCGGAGGGCGAGTATCATCCCTGCACCACGCTCCACAAATGTTACAAACGAGCACAACCCAACCTAACGTGTCTTCAGGGATCAAAGCCGCAAAGGCGGCTCAGTAATGGGATTGTTTTGCCTTTTGAGGCAAGTCAAGGGTCCTGTCCGTGATCCCTGGCTGCAATTCCTACTTCCCGGCTGGGCATCATGAGATGCTAATAATACTATCTAGTAATCGACGATGTTTCAAAGGTGTCAAACCAGAGATGCCCCCAAAAGAAATATGCTTTAACTCAAGGAGAGAGTAGCAAGGCCAAATAAACTAGGTCAGTAGATTTATTCCTGAGTTGAAAAAGTTGGACGTGTTGCCGAGTCACAGAGTATTAATCAAGGAGAGACAGTCAAGCTGCTTGCCTCCTAAAAGAGAGGACGGATCCAGGTCAGGGTGGGTAAGCACTTCCCTGGGAGTTAAATTCTGCTGGTTAGAAAATGCCCAGGTATAATAATATGTTTTCCATCAGAATACTGTTTTGTTATTAAGTTTACTGCCCATCAAATAAGAAAAGATAAGTCATAAAGTGTTCTTCCACTTAAAATATCTTCCAGGAATTTAAACCCGATGTTTCCATGATCAAAATGCTATTAAAAAAAAAAAAATCTAAAAACTGGTAATGTGAAATCCGATTAATAATAAAATAGGTCAAAACACTTTAAACTAGCTCCTCCCCAACTATGTTACACAGGATGATGTTCTTCTTGACATATATTATTGGGGGGAACAAAATTAGAAAATGCTGCACTAAATAACTTTGATTTTATTTCTCTTCCACGTAACATCACCCATGCACCCCTCCCCCACCCCAGGGTAAAACAGTATAAAGCTGGAACTTCCACTCCAGACTTACAGACAGGAGGTAATACCCGTCCAAGAAAGGTATTGCAGGCTTAGAGATAACAGAAGATTAGACTAGACTATAAGCTCCATGTAGGCAGAGATTTTCTGGGTTTGTTTTTTCGTTTGTTTGCTATGTTTTTTGTTTGTGTTGTTCACTGCTAAGTTGAAAAGTCTCTGGCAAATAATAGGTACTCAAGAAATGTTCCATGAATGGGTGAATGAATGCAGATGACTAACACAGCTGGCACTCAAAATATAACTGGGATTAACTTAGTCATAAAATATTGAAATACTGGCAACTATTCTCACATTAGCCATAAAAAACCCCCTTAATCATAATATACAATATTAACAGTTAAAAAATTAACTTGTAGCAAGAATGCAATTAAACAATCAAACAGGGGACCTCAGGAGGTTGTTTACAAGTAAAAGAGTTATCTTTGTAGAGCAGAAACATACTCCTTTCAATGCCAAACAGATGTTTATAGTTACAGTATAATAAAATAATCAATGTATATCTCTAGATATAAATGGTGATCGAGATGAAAGAAGGTATCGGTCATGCAAAGTATACTCAACAGACTACCTTTCAGAGACTGTATACATTTTGTCATTTTGCACTCTACTTAGCTTCAAAAGTCATCAACCCTCTCATCACACAGTTTCCCTAGAGTTCAAAGCCTTCCGAGCACACACCTATTCCTTTAGTTTTCGACCTGGGCCTAATTTCAGTGATCTGAAAACATGAATAACTAAAATTGCTCTTAAAAGTCATCCCAACTGGGGCCAAATCTTAAACAATGAAACATAAAAAAGCAAAGCGACAGATACAAAATAACAGGCAAGTTTTCTATTTGACTACATGCATCATAAATCACGTTATATTTCAATATTGAAAGATAAGTAATAGTAAGGACCTAGCATCAAAAACATCATAGGTTTAGCAAACAGGGACATACAAAATGAGTAATTCCCATTAAAATCTTTGATAAGGACAGACACAGATACCATACGCATCACACAAGGGCCACAAATGTCATGAAAGCAGTGGTTTCCATACTTTGATTTCACAAACCGGAAACTGACATTATTGAACATGAAACGGTGTCAGATGTAGCTGCTGAACCAAAAGTCACCTGTAATGGTTTCCGAATACAAGCTGCTCAGAAGTGGGTCCCTTCAAGTTCTCCCGTGCCCTCCTCATCCTCCTCTGATTCGGGGCTACCACGCCTCCTCCTTGTGAATTCTCCTCTTTTATTCCTCAAACTATATAAATTGGGCTTTTGTCAACTGAAACAATAAACCAGCACTCCAAATCGGAAAAGGATTAATACTATAAAACTGATATAAATAAATTATGTATAATCTTGCTGCAAAATAATGTAATTTTTCTGTTTGAATTTTTAAAATATATCCAGCTTTTAAAAATTTTAATACCTGTTGGTATAAGCTTGATAACCTAACATTTGGAAGAAGGATTGTCCAAGATCATGTCCTTACTACTTTTTTAATTTTAAAACCTTTGTTAAAAAAAAAATTTTTTTAAGTATGCACGCATCTTTAGAATGCCCCCCAAATATTTAAATACATATTTTAAATGTGCTTTATATGAAATATGTATATACATATATATGTGTGTGTACACACACGCAACACACACACATATTGCCCTAAAAATGTTAACTCACTTAATTCTCACAACAAACCTATGATGTGGGTACCATTATTTCCAATTAAGGAACGTGAAGCACAGAGAGGTTAACTTTCCTCTGGTCATGCAGATAGAAACTGGCTGGGCTCTATATTATATATACTATATATATGTAGAGTGTGTGTGTGTGTGTGTATATATATATATATATATATATATAGTATATATACTCTACATATATACAGTATATATATATACTATATATAATATATATAACTATACTATATAGTTAATATTATATATTATGATTATATATAGTATACTATATTATGCTGTTAGCAGCTGTTTTCCTACTATCCTTAGAAGATACTAACAAAAAAAGTTTTGGCCATTTCCACTGGTCATTTGCAGGAAACAGAGCAGTTCACCAAACACCTCGGGGATTCTACTTTGCTAATAACACATAATCTCACCTCTCTTGTTGACATCACGCTCTCTTGGCCAAGCAATAATGTCACTTTCTTCGATCTCAACCACTCAGAAAGTTAAAGCCACCTTCCTCTAGCCAAATGGAAGATCCCAGGGGAACATCACATACCCAGGAAAGGAGGAGTCCAATGCCAAGGCCTGGGTCACCTGCCTCTCATTTAGCCAGGGAGCAGGAGGCCAGTACTGACAGCCCCAAATTACCCCAAGAAAGGAGTGAGGAGCAGTTCTCCAAAGCCATGGGGAGGAGGCGTCGGTCAGAAAGAAAGATGCCCACCATGAACGTCGACGGCGTGAGATCAACCGTCCAGCTTCTTTCGCTTCTTTACCTTTAAATCATTCATTGTAGGAAACCCAGTTTTAACCCAGATATGCCATGTTTCATTTCATTCCATGTACAGTGATACACAAACATGAGAGCAGCCAAGCAACAGAAGTCCCCCCATTCTGTGCCCTTTCCTACATTTGCTCCTTGCTGGGCCCAAGAAGGCCTGACGGCCCTGGGGCCACCTGCTCTGAGCGGTCAGCAGAAGGCCCAGTCAACCACAGCCACGGGGAGTGTATCCGAGAGGGGCACCATGGCCTAGGAAAGCTTTCACATGGACCAGCACAGTCCTGGGGACTGGCATTCTGAAACCAACTCTGCAAAGTGTTAGGAATATTAATAACAATCCTCCCAGTAACACAGTGAGGTCAACTTCACCACGATTCCCATGTTGGATCTGCACTTTGCAGCACATAAACTTCACATGCACCCAGCGAGGCTAGTATTACCAGCCACACTTCACAGGCGAAGAAACTGAGATGAAGAGACATTAAGGAACTTGCCTATGACTGCACTGTGAGTAAAAAGTGACTGAGCTGGGATCATCATATAACATATAAAGGTAATTTACTGCATATCACAATTCTGAGCTAAAACTTCCACACTGATTATAACACCTAATTATAATCGTAACACATATATGCAAAATACAAGTGATTATTATATATTCTTACATATGTAAGAGATGAGAAAAATATATGAAATAAAGATTGACAAATATCTTCTCAGAACTTAAAGACGTGAGGAGAATGGTTTTAGAAGGCATACAGGCCTCCTAACTCTTCTGCTATTAGAGAACACCCAAATTGATATTTACTTTACCATGCAATCCTCCCTTTATCAGACGTCTGGATTAAAATCATTGCACTGTCCTCGGTACATCCTCCAAGAAGACACCTTGTATAGGAGAAAGAGTCAGTGCACATTTAATGCTTACGAGGACTGTAATGATGCTGGTATTTCTACTGAAACGGTTTTCCACCTCATCCTCTTTCCAGTATCAGATAAAGAACGCCAAGAAACAAGACTGCTCTGTCAGGTAATCCATTTCACTAGAAAGCCATAAAAACAATTATCTCCATCATTACAGACTCTTTAAAAGGAGTTTCAGAACGTCAAAGCTGCTGATCTGGGCCTGAGACAGAAACCTGACTGCCCACGCTCAGGAATAATGGCTTCAAATTGAGTCCTGGCTGTCATTAGACCTCCTCAAGTCAGAGAAGCCAAAGACAGACGGATCCCAAGAGGTGGGGCACCTGTGCATCTTGCTCCGAACTAGCCTGTGGGTCATGCACTGAAGCAGGTCACGAGGAAGGATGATGGCGGGGGGCGGGGGGTGGCGGGGGTACAGGCGTCCAACATCCTCAGTTATTAGAGAATATCTAAGTTGCTATCATCTTTACCACTCAATCAACTCCCCTTTATCAACCGACACGTTCAACTCATCTCGCAGATCGCAAAGGCTCATCCCAGAACAAGTCACCACTGACATTGAGAAGAAAGGAACATAAGTGAAAACGAATCTAACAACGATGAGAAACCATTCCATTTCACCTGGAGGTACATAAACGCTTCCTGAGTACCTGCAGGTAGATAAAGGGAAACTGCAGATCTCTACCCTTGTGAAGTTTAGACAGAATACTCAGATTTAGAGAAAATTTTCATTTTTTATAAAGAAGTAGAAAAAAGGCAGTCATGAAAACTTTCTTTTAGATAAGAAATTCTTCAAAACCAAGTTATAAATGATTTTGCCAATAGGACAACACGACTATCCATCCTTATATGTCAGAGTCATTATCTACGGCGGTCCAAGTGGACGTTTATCATTCATTTTTCTTTAATTAGGATGCACACCTAATCAAAACCTCTCTTATCTACTTCATGTTTAAAGAGCTCAGAAAACCAACCATGCTTTGATTTTTCCCAGCACTGAATACAAAGAGTGAAAATGAGAGGTGTGCAAATTATCTTCCAAATTACAAGAAAATGGAATATTCATTGGTAAGGAAGGGGAAAAAAAACCTGTTTACCTTTGACTGTGCTAAAAATGGAAGGGAACGAAGGGGGCAGGCCAGATGGCATGTCTGGGAAGATACTGATGATGCATAAGTGTTAATTCCTGGGGAGGGGAAAAATTACTATACTCTAACGAGCGTAAAGAATTGCAAGTCCAAACTAACTGAAAATGACTGGAACCCAACTGTCACTCTGGGAGGCATGGCCGAACTCACCACTGATCAGAGCAGGAAGGTCTTGATCTGGTGCACACACCAATTCTCTCACATCCCAGAAAGATCCTTCAGGCCACACAAGTGACCTCTTCTCATCACGGAGTCTCACTTGTTAAGGTTATATTTACAACTCGACATTAAATCATTTTTCACAAAATCATATCCACTAAATGAAAGTTAAAAGTGGATTGAGAATTCTCCTTCATTAAGGTCACATCACATTTTAAATGACTCCTTCATTTACTATTTACTGAGCACCTACAGCGTGTCCAGCACTGTTCTCAGAGCTGGGGTCCACGGTGAACAAAACAGATTAAGTCCTGTCCGCATGAAGCTGATATTCTGGTTGGGGAACGCACACAATAAACATAAATAAGTAAAATGTGTAGTGCCATGAAGAAACAGCAGCAGGGAAGGGGAACAGTGCTGGGCGGGGTGAGAGGTGGTGGGTGCGTGTGTGCAGAGCAAGCTTTGTAAACCTGCTGGGGAGGATGTCCAGGCTGAGGGGCAGCAAGGACGGTCGTCCCTTGGTGTCTTGGGGGGGTCGGTTCCAGGACCCCTTCGGATACCAAAATCCACGGTAGCAAGTCCACGATGCTCAAGTCCCATAGGTAAAATGGCGTAGCATTTGCTTCACCCCCTGCACACCCTCCCATATACTCTAAAACAGCAGTCCCCAACCTTTTTCACACGAGGGACCGGTTTTGTGGAAGACAATTTTTCCACGGACCGGGGTGGGGGGTGGTTTTGGGATGATCCAAGTGCATTATATTTACTGTTCACTTTATTTCTATTATTATTACATTATAATATATAATGAAATAATGGTACAACTCACCATAATGCTGACAGGAGGCGGAGCTCAGGCAGTAATGTGACTGATGGGGAGCGGCTGTAAATACAGATGCAGCTTTGCTCGCTCACTCGCCCGCCACCTACCTCCTGCTGTGCTGCCTAGTTTCTAACTGGCCTGCTACCGTGGCCCGGGGTGTTGGCGACCCCTGCTTTAAATCCATCTCTAGATTACTCACAATACCCAATACAATGCAAACGCTATGTAAATAGTTGTAAATACAATGCAAATGCTATGTAAATAGTTGATGGGGTAAATTCAAGTTTTGCTATTTGGAACTTTCTGGAGCATTCTAAAAAAATATTTTTCAATCCATGGTTGGTTGAATCCAGAGATGCAGAATGGGAGGATACAGGGCAGCCGGCTGCACCGCGTTCTGAGGTGGGAAGCACAACCTTGTTCAAGGCCTGGGGAGGAAGCCACGAACCATGGTTAAAGCATCGGTTTTCACACATAAGAACTACACCGTGGGCTCCTGGAGGTGTCAGCAGACAGGAGACTCCAGCATGTGCTGCATGAACAAAGCAAGCTGCAGAAGGACAGGTACAGGACACCGTTTAAAGTTGCGTAAACGTGAAAAACAACACCACAAATAATTTAGTGATGCTATAAAGAGTGAGTGGGAAAGGAATAAAGAAATTTTATGGTTACGATAAACACCAAATCAGAAGAATGGCCGATTCTAGGAGGGAGGGAGGTACAACTGTGGAGAACTTGGGGAGATAAGCAATTTGGGGTAACATTTTATTTCTTAAACTGGATGTTGGATACATAGGTGGTCATTATACTACCTTTCAACCTTTCGTGTATCAGAAATACTTTGCACTATTTTTTAAGAGGAATCTTCAACCCTATCTCAGCATCCTCTGGTCTCTTAGTTAACCATCCGTGGGTCATCCTGACATGGACCTCTGCATAACGGACAAGGCGGCACCAGTATTTCTGTTCCGCTGTGATTAAGAATACTGTACCACCAGTGGAATCATTTCTGGTACGAGGAAAAAGGGAAGAAATTAACGGAATGAAAAAGCTGTCATCACTTTTCTAGCACTCTGAAACTACACATTAGAACCGTTTAGGGTCTACAGAAAAGGCTGCATAAAAGAAAAAAATGGCAAATCTATGTTTAGTGCTTTAAACTGAGCTGCCTGTCACCATTTTAGACACAGCCCCTTATCTACATAGGAGGGAGGTATTTTTAGCAATGTCACCTTTGCTTCTCAATATACTTCTTTAAAAAAATAAAATGCCACGGATAAAAGGACATCATATATCATAAACACACGTGTATTTCGCAGCTCACCGGCGTGTGGAAAAGCAGCCGTGTATCCAGGGCTTTTCCCTGAGGGATCCCTGGGGGCACTGGCTCCCCTACTTCCTGCAGTCTGCTCCATCCTAAGGACCACAGGAAAGTGAGCAAGCAGAAGCAGCAGGTGCTCCCTGGGGAAATGGGTCCCGCACTCTAAGCCCCTCGCCGTGAGACCACCAACATCATAGCAGCTGAACCAAAGGTGTTTCAGGCACAGAGAGGGCCTGGGTGCCTGGGAGCCCTGGGCACTCACTGCTCCTTCCAAAACACGTTTCCAGGTGTGATGTCACACTTGCAGAGGAGGGGTACAATCGAGAAGGAAGGACTTAATAAAATGTTAAACATCCCCAAATGACAGTATCTGAAGTAGCCCTCTACACCCATCGACACCGTGACCTAGTCCTGCTTCAGAGCATTCATCCTGATCTGAAATCATATTTGTTTATTTGTTTATTGCTGGTCCCTCAGCTTAAAATACAGGGTCCAGGAGAGCCGAGGCTTGGTTAAGTCCTGTTCTTTGCTATAACCCTAGCACCGAGCAAGGTGCCAGGTACCTAAGAAGCATTCTGTAAGTATTTGTGGAATAAACAGATAGATGGCTAATGAAAAAAGGAAGAAAACTTTACAAAGGTTCAAGATGTCACATCATCAGTCTTTCCAGTTTAGAACTGGATTTTGGTATATGTTAGTGACTCTTTTAAAATAAATTATTGCTATCGGCAAATGAATATCATGCCTGGAAAAAAAATCATAATTTCAACGAAGTCTCTCGCTCATGGTCAAGCAGTAGATAAGAAACACTGGCAGTAAGCTTTGGGGGGAAGCTGCGTTAAAAGATGGGTTGGTTTGGGGGCTTCCTTGGTGGCGCAGTGGTTGAGAGTCCGCCTGCCGATGCAGGGGATACAGGTTCGTGCCCCGGTCCGGGAAGATCCCACATGCCGCGGAGCGGCTGCGCCCGTGAGCCATGGCCGCTGAGCCTGCGCGTCCGGAGCCTGTGCTCCACAACGGGAGAGGCCACAATGGTGAGAGGCCCGCGTACCGCAAAAACAAAAACAAAAACAAAAACAAAAACAAAAACAAAAAAAGATGGGTTGGTTTGTTTTGTTTTGCTTATTTTGTTAGGCTGGGAGACACTGGAACTGGATTCATTTGGAAAAGAGAGAATTCGGACAGAAGCTGGTCTGAATGGAGAAGATGTGGATCCATCCTGGGGGCCAGTGAAACAGTCACTGAGGCAGGGAGGGTGGGGGGACGTCCTTCATCTGACCAGCAACACAAGCTCTTCAGGACTAAAATGGCAAGGTCAAGGGCGTTTACAATTCTAGCCAGGAGAAGGGCGAAGGCAGGGAGATCACCAACTTGCAATCCAACCCTTAAATAGGAGCATTTAGAAATAACAGGTATGACGGTAAACCGCTAAAGCTGATAACTGTTTCAGAGGAACATTCCGCCGGAAACTGAGTAGAAAAAGAGGTTACGAAATTTAGTTTCCTAATATTTGTATATTACATCCCTTACCTTTTACATACATTTTCCTAATGTTAAAACACTCTGAGAGGTGACTCCAAGATGTGTGTCTGACGGTGACTGGAGAAGGTGCAGTGAGAGGGAGGAAGGCAACGTCTCTTGGGGTTTTGATAATTCATCTGACTTACTGGCTCTCTACCGAGACAGCGCCATGCTCTCAGGAAAGCTTCTGAAGACTCTTAAGCTGCAATGCAACTGGAGCTCCAAAGACTGCAAGCTCCCTCTTGAATTGGTCTTTGGGTCCTAAGAAATCGATGCAATTTAACGGTTTTGTTTTGTAGCCCCTATATGAAAGTTAAGAACTTCATAATACCTTGAAAATATCTGTAAGATCCAAAGTACTCGGTATGATTTTGATCAGCAGAATCACATTCACTCATAGATGCATCTCTTCTTCACTGATTTCACTCCATTTTTCTATTATCAATCAAAAGGAAAGAAAACCAACCCCAACTGAAGATGTATTAGAGAGCCACATATTTTCACTTAAGATACTCATTTCATACTCCCAACCTTTATGCTAAATAATTACTATCATCCCTATTTAACAGATAAGAAAACTAACCTTTAATCCTACTTCCTTAACCTTTTAAATTTTACATAATTTCCTGGGGCCACAAAAGTGGTAAGTGGGGACTTCCCTGGTAGTGCCATGGTTAAGAATCCGCCTGCCAGTGCAGGGGACACAGGTTCGATCCCTGGTCCGGGAAGATCCCACATGCCACGGAGCAACTAAGCCTGTGCACCACAACTACTGAGCCTGTGCTCTAGAACCCGCGAGCCACAACAACTGAGCCTGCAAGCTGCAACTACTGAAGCATGCGCACCTAGAGCCCGTGCTCTGCAACAAGAGAAGCCACCGCCGTGAGAAGCCCCGTGCACCACAACGAGGAGTAGCCCCCGCTTGCCACAACTAGACAGAGTCTGCACTCAGCAGTGAAGACCCAATGCAGCCAAAAATAAATAAGTAAATAAATAAAAACAAAAATAAATTTAAAAAAAAAGTGGTAAGTGATGGACCAACCATAGCAAAACCCAGGCAAGGCTCTTTCCTCTATGCTAAGCATTCTCTTGACCATTAGTACCATTTATTTGCAGTGTATTATCTTTCCAGATGTTTACCAGACACTAGCCAGTAAGCTGGAAAGTCACTGAGATGATTCCTTAAGACAGTGATCTCAGGATGCGGTCCAGGGACCACTGCATCAAAACCCACTGAACTTGCTGGACATACAGGTGCCTGGACCCAACTCCAGATCTACTGAGTGAGAACTGTGGATGGGTCCTTGCACACTGCTTTTTAACAAATTCCCCAGGTGACACTGTTTCACATGAAAATTTGAAAACCGCTTGTGGCTAATTCTCTGAAAACTTCAACTATTGCTATTTGCAGTTTCAAATTTGACAAAATTTTGTGTTCTCATTGAGGGTCATCTTTTGGATGATGGAGCTTGTGGTGGAATGTTACAAAATTCCATATTCCCCTTGAGGATTTATCTTTAGAGCCTCACAGTTAACGTAGGTCCCTAGGAACTTGCAAAGCAGGTAAACATTATGAGCTGAAATGGCAGAACATTTATGACATGCCTACTCGGACTCCACACTGCTCTAGATGTCTCCCAACACAGAAGTTTCCTTTCAACCTTGAGGTTGCACCAGCATCACCATTTCATTGCCCAGAGAAATGGAGTAACCTGTCCAAAGTTACACACCTGAAGGTTGACAGACGTTTCAATGTATCTCTTCTAAATCGCTGTATTTCCTTTGTTCTACAACACAGCTCCTCCCCATGAATGACTGCTACCCAGGGTTTAAGAATGAAGGGGAGAAACTTTCCAAATGTCCTGAGCAGACAAATCAGTCAACCTCTATTTTTCCAACTTTATACGCATTCCACTAAGAGTATTCCTCTTAAACTCAAGTCAATAAAAGTCAAAATCTAATAACACAAAAGAATGGTATCAAGTGGGGGGAAAAAACCCAGGAATTCTCTGTAAGGATATTACCAAAACCTCTCTATATCTCCGTGATGTAATTCTCCATATGAAAACTGCATAAAAGCCGGCCACTCCCAAGCCCGTGCTGAAGCTCAGAGTCCACAACGGCGGGGGCTAGGAGAATTCCAGGTACCATGCCCCACAGCGTCACCTTCGGTTCATAAAGCTGTCTTCCTCAACTGCATGAACGTGGGGGAAAACAAGACTGGATTTCAGGTAAATCTAAGGTCCATCCAAACCATGTGCTTTTCAAGAACGTGACAGAGCAGCTCATGCGCCTGGAGATTCTGCATGGAATCTGTGAGGTGAGCCTGACCTCTGCTAACCCCCTGCCGCAGAGGAGAAGGGGAGGCTTTGGAACTCAGAACAAGGCCAAAGGAAGCTTAGTATTTTCTATCTCTGGGCCAGCGCCCCCATAACTCCTAGTATATCCCAGCCTCTGAAGCGTCTTGACTCTGAGTTCAGGCTGGTTTGGGTTCAGGCTGCGGTGTCTGCTGCCCCTTGGGACGTGCAGGAGGCACGTCGGAAACGGTGGGCACCAGCCCCCCATGAAGAGTCTCTACACAACAGTTCCAGTTAAGAAACTGGGAAATAGATGGCTAAAGGCTGGTTGTTTCAGTTAAGACTAAATATTTACGCACAACACTGACATGTACACAATCATCGTCAGGGACTTTAATTTTGCTTGAATGTCCTGTTTCACCACAGCTCTCTGATGGCTGTGCTGCAGGACAATGATGAAAAGTGTAGGCAGTACATAGCGGGAGGGGGAGGGACTGGATGACAAGGCTTCCCATCGTCATCGTCAAGGTAATGATGCTTTACCAGTATTGCACAGGACCCAAAGAAAGTATTTATCTCCCATTAAAAATAATGATGCAGATAAAGATTGGTATAGATGAAAAAGCTCCCCAGAACATACTGTTGCATAAAAAAGAAAAAGGTTACATATTAGTATTTAAGTCAGAAGTCTCCTCATGCCAAATATGTAACTGTCTACAAATCTGTACTTGTGTCGAACAAAGCTATTGCTATTAACTAGGTACTTGTGATGTACCAGGTACTATGCCCAGTGCTGTGCGTGTATTATATATGTAATCCTCATGTCCTTGAGGTTTAGGCACTGCAGCCATTTTGTAAGTGATTAGACTCAAGAAGTCAAGAGAGGGCTTCCCTGGTGGCGCAGTGGTTGAGAGTCCGCCTGCCGATGCAGGGGACACGGGTTCGTGCCCCGGTCCGGGAAGATCCCACATGCCGTGGAGCGGCTGGGCCCGTGAGCCACGGCCGCTGAGCCTGCGCGTCCGGAGCCTGTGCTCCGCAACGGGAGAGGCCACAAGAGTGAGAGGCCCGCATACCGCAAAAAAAAAAATAATAAAATAAGTCAAGAGACTTGACCCATGACACAAAGCAACCACATAGGAAGACTGGGAGCCCAACCCAGGTCTGTCTGATTCCAAGACCCACTAGAGTCTATTACACACTCAAAGAGGCAGCTTTGGGAGGATTTTTGCCAACATACCTTCAGTAGCTATCTCTAGACAACAAGATTTCTTCTTCTTGTTTTTCGATATTAGAAAATACTTTACAGCGAGTATGGATTATTCTTAACACCTGAAATAACAAAGATGTTTTAACTGGAAGGATAAACAGGATTGAAAACCATTCTATCTTCTGAACATCTCCTTTTCCACCCTAAACGGTCCAAAAGTAATATTTAATCTTCAACTAAATATGAAGTATTTAGTAATATTTAAGTAATATTTAACCTTCAACTAAATATGACCACAAAAAATATATGTAGTGAATTGTCAAAATATCCATCATTGAGAGGAGTTAGCGTTACAGTCAATTTCTGAAACTTTCTGGATTACTCCATTAACAAAAGACCATCTGTCTCCAGACTCCTGTTCTTCCAATACACCCTACATTTATCACCAAGCATCTTCTTTCCGACTCCACTACTTTCAATGGCTCCCCAGTACCTAGCAAAGTCCAAAATATCCCTTAGCTTCATATCCACGATCAAGCCCCACGCTCCTTAGACTCATCTCCTAGTACTCCCCAGGATAAAGGCTACATTCCAGTTAAATGTAGGCCTCTTGACTTCTGGAGTGTTCTATCTGGAATGTCTGCTCAATGACTAGTCAAAGTCCAACCATCTTCCAGGGACCAAATTGGAAAAGCCAAAACAGAAAATGAAGACCGCTCAATCGATTTTTCCTACAAAGGGATGCGCATAAGAAACATAGTTACCAATACATAGAAGGGGCCATGTGAATAAGCACTGAACATTATAAAACATTTCTTAAATTTGCATAGCCAAGTGACAAACCATATTTCATAAAATTCATGATACCGTTAATTGTAAGAAATAACGAGATATGTAGCACTCTGCGAATTAAGAGGTAACTCAAACGTTGCAATTTAAATTTTCTATTTAGAGAACTCTTTTAGATTTATTTAGATATTCTGTGCATGCAAAAGAAAAGAGGAACAAAACATACTGGCCAAGATATTCAAAATAATTCTTTACAAGGTCAGAATCCAACTCTTTTGAATTGCATTCCGACTCAGTTACTGTGCTCTATGTTTTTACACAATACCATCTATATTTCTTCATGGGTGATGCACTATTTCTTACGAGTGCTCCATTACTGTCTCCAAGATTTTCTTCCAACCAACTGACACCCAATCTCCAATTTTTGATGCGTGTGCCCCATCAACGAATTCTGTTGCCAGCTTTCTCTCTGCCATATGGCTGAGAGCAACTGTAAGACATTTCCCAATTTCAGAGATGTACAAATGTGAAAAAAAATAGGTTTGTTTTAGAAAGGATGAAATGTGGGGCTTGACTAAAACACACAGAAAGTCACTGTTGGAGAATGTAAACACTACATAGAAAATGACCAAAGAAGAGAGATCTACAAGAGAAAATAGTTTTTCTCTTTTTAGTTCAACGTCAAGATCAATATCACGGCCCAGCCCTAATTCAGCTTTTGTCACTCCCCAATCTGATCCCTTTCCTCCTCTTCTGAGTATTTCCCCTCTACTGATGTCTTCCGTGACACCAATTAGAGCTGGCAGGAAGGGAAGCAGCCCGCCTGCACATCTTCTCTCAAAGATCCCATTCTTTCTTCTCAGGGAACCTGCAGTATTCTCTTCTCGGATCAGACAAAACCTCTAGAATCTGTCTAGTCTGAGCTATGGACAAAGCAGCAAACTTGTTATGAAGAGGATGGTGCCCTTAAAAATAACCACTGCATACGCGAGTCCGATAACGCTCAGTTTTAAATAAGGGGCCGTGCTTTTTAAGCCTTTTCAAATATTTTTTGTAGTGAAGCGTAAGTCACACACGGCCTCATTTTTTAATTCAATTCCATAAATATTTACTCAATACCCTAAGTGTTGAGACCCATACCGGTCTGGGGATCAAACTCCAAGGGAAATAATTTCCTCCAAACAACAAGCACTCGCTCAATGTAAGTGGAGAGCAAAACAAGCACACACGGCAGAGTAAACATCACATCTGTTTTCTAGATTTAATAGAAACCTTTCTGCTTTCTCTTTCTTTTTTTTAAGTTTATAAGGAAGTGTTAAAAGAACAGTGTATCAAAATGTCAACCACCTAAAAATTAAGTTGTCGGCTTTTTCTCTGTACTGCAAATTACCAAAGAATTAGGGGTTTGGTGCTAATAGAAGCTTACAACTCTGAAGTGTGCAATTTAACCAATCACTGTAAAGTCTAAAAATGCAGTACCGAAGACATTTCAACCAAGCAAGCTGCAGGTCTGGTACCTAATTTCAACTTCTCTATTTGTGCCATTCCTCCCTTTTTCTTTTTTCCTTCCCTTTGCTTTGGAAATGTGTTTTGGGACAGTGACATGGTTAAATGAGAAGTGCCCAGAGGTCCCACATTCATAATACACTCATGTGAAAAAAGGACAGTCATCCAACCAAGGAGGGGAAGGGAAGACCTCGGGCTGCGGCCATTCTCGGGTCTTCTTTATGCTCACGTCACATTCAATTCTGGACTCAAAACACGAAATTTGCTTTACAGCTTCCGAATTTCAGACTTCCTTTTGCAACTGACTCATCCCTAATTGGGGTGCAACGTGTCTGTGATCATCTCTGCACTAGAATTCTCACTTCAGAGAATTCTAAAATGCTAAATTATAAAATAATTTGCAAATAAAGCAAAAACTTAAACAGAAATCAATTACCCCAAATCACTGCAGATATCTTCTACACTTGTGAAACCTCTCGCTTCCCCCCCCCATTTTTTCTAATTGCCAACTGCAAACACATCACTTAAAAATAAATCGGAAAGAACACTGCCTACCCAGGAGAGACTGTATCTTGACAGACAACACATACTTTTGAAAGACAACACCAATAACCTAAACCGAGAATATAGCAAGATATTTGGGTACAAAGGAGAGTAAGAAATATACTGACGCTTTGCATCAATATAGACTCGTTACTTAAATACAATTTTTAAGTAGCCCTTTAAACAATATTTTCCTCAGTAAGAAGAATATTCAATGATTTCTACTACTGCACACACAAAAAAACCTCCTCTTCCCTGATCTATGAAATGCACTTTCCCATGCAGGCTTGCATCCACGTCTAATTCTCCAAACAATAACTTACTGCGCAGTCCAACTTGAGAAATGAGAGTCTCATTCATTTATCAGGCAAAGTTAAAGCCAGCAAGATGCTTCAGATGGTCTGGTTTTGCCTGCCCCACCCTTGTTTCCTTGGAGCCACTGTGATGTCACAACACCAGGCAGGCTAGTGACTTCACTGCTCCAGCCCCTGCTTCTGAACACACAATTCTCTGAAGCCCCGGCAAATCAAATGACAGCAGAGCTCTCCAGGAGTGCCTGATGAATTCCCAAGAAACTAGTAGCTACGGAGCCTTTCGAAAGAGAGAGATGTTGCAGTGGCACCATCAAAGATCTCTCTCCAAATGAAGTCGTGCCAAAGAGAAATCTGAGTCATGGTTTTCAATAGTAAGTCTATATTCCATAATAAAGCTGACATTTAGAGGAAGACTGTGGTTGGATACTTGGAAGAGGCGGGGGAGGAAAGATGACCAGGGTACTCGAGGACTTAAGAAATTTCTCTCCATTACAGTCAAATTCTCATGGAAAAGAAACATGTATTTATTTTTCAGCCTACTTTTGGAGTTCTATTTTACTGGAGAGGACTTGAATTCTAATTCGTGAATTTTAGGGCTTTTCAAAAAAATCACTAATTTAAAAGATAAATATGTTTTACAACATGGAAGACAATACACTGGACGGCATATGCCTGTCCTAAACCAACAAACAGTAAATCCAGAAAGGATTCACAAAGTACTGACAATATCACATCTCCTGGGACATGAAGGGCTGCCCCTCTTCTACTTGAGTGGCCCCTGGATGCATCTGACCAACCGATGTTTCAAGACCAATGTCTAGATAAAATAGCATCTGATCAAGTAAAAAAAATCCCAGATCTATTTGAACACAATTCAAAGTTGGCCCAAGTCCAAGCACCGTGCAAGAAATGACACAAACTACTTTTAACCTAAGTTGCATTCGTGCAGAGGAAATGACTTAAAAATTAAATGTAGGGCTTCCCTGGTGGCGCAGTGGTTGAGTCCGCCTGCCGATGCAGGGGACACGGGTTCGTGCCCCGGTCCAGGAAGGTCCCACATGCCGCGGAGAGGCTGGGCCCGTGAGCCATGGCCGCTGAGCCTGAGCGTCCAGAGCCTGTGCTCCACGACGGGAGAGGCCACGGCAGTGAGAGGCCCGCGTGCAGCAAAAAAAGAAAAAAAAAATTAAACGTAAACAGTTCCCTGTGACAGACCTTTGACCTCTATCTACTCAATCCTTCACCTCAAAGGGGTCTACAAATTAAATTAAGTGGCTTCTCTTCTGCTTCTTGATAAATCATTCACAAAACATGTTCTGTGTTGCCAAAATTATTTGCCTAAAGTGTATTAGCTCCATAAACTGTACGCAGTAACTGGTGCATCTGGTATTTTGCTTTTCTAAACCACCAGAAAATCATAATGCAAATGAGACTATTTACTATTCAGCTATTTTATTTTCATCAATGCCTTCTCAAGTTAATAAAGTCAGCCTTCTCAATGTAGAATTTATTTCCTCTCACAAGGACTTTGTTACTCCAATTAAAATTTTAAAAGTCTGCTACCAAAATTAACATGCATTTTTTAAAAACACTGTTTGAGCCACGATGCAAATCACCTCCCATTCCCCAGGGTTCACGCAAGCTTTGATGTGCTCTTTTTTCTTAATAGGGCTTTTCTGCTTAATTTTCTGTAATTGGTGCTGCGTTCAGGGCTCCCAGATCATAAATGGATGACCATAAATTATCATTTTTGTTTCCTTGAGACATTAAAAATCAGTGTAAAACTCAAAAAGAACGTTTTCAGCACTGGATTTGTTGACTCTACTGCTAGGAAAGTTAATGCTACCAGGAGAAACTCCAACGCACACCTGGCCGCCCCAGAGAGCCTAAAATGGGCCAAAAAAAAAAAAAAAAGGACGGGCAGGATATCTGCAAAAGCAATTCCGCAAGCCTAATGTAAAAAATCTGAAACCCCAACTTAAACACGTAATGCAAGCGCCGCATCAGCAGGAGTGACTGACCCTCTCAGGATTTCTCAGGCCGGCCTCCACGCGTAATTAAAACCACATGTTCTCTTTATCTTTCTATTTGTTCTGCAACAATCTCTCCCTAACTTTAACCCTAGGCTGGAACTGGAGAAGAAACCCCTAGACAACTTTGTATCCGGAAATCTGAAAACCGAAAAGGAGAGAACGCTCCGGCGGCAAAGGACCACAGTGTCAATTTACTAGGTAACCACACCCACCGCATTGCAGAAGCCGTGAACTTGGCGGTTGCGGGGGGGGGCGGCGGTGAGATGGCGGGGCGAGTTGGAGAGGGGACGGAAAAGGGGGAGGGAAAGGAGGGCGAGAGACGAGGGGAGACCCCAGAAAGCCGGCCCCCGCGGCAAGGAGCCGGGAAGCACCCGCCAGGAACTGGCTGAGACCCCGACTCCCGCGATTCCGAGCCCCGGCCCCCACCCCCCGGGCTCCCCGCCCCCAGCCGCCGCAGAGCCGCCCGCGCACACGCCTCCCGAGGCAGCGGAGCCTCGTGGGCGCCAGGTGAGCAGCGCCGCCCCTGGCCCCTCGGCCCCGCAGGTGCCCCAGCCCCGAACCAACCCTTTGAGACGCTGCCCCCTCCTCCCCGGCCGCCCGGCTGCAGCCCCCGCCGCCGTCCGGGGGCCGCCGCCCCACTTCGGGGAAGCGGACAAGTTACATAAAAGCGGCCAGCCGCTCCCGAGCGGGGATGCTTTGTGCGAGCACACCTTACCGGCCCCGCGCCGCGCCCGGCCGCGCCGAGCCTGCAGCCGCCGCGCCCAGGCCCCTCCGCCGGCCGGCCCCCGCCCCGGGCGGCGCCGCAATGTCGCCCCCGCGCCCCTCCCCCACCCTACCCCGAGGGGTAACTCAAAACATGGCGCCCGGGACGGTGGAGGTGTGGGGGGCGAGGAAACTGACAGAGCCGGGGCGTGGGGAGCCAGCCGCCCCTCTCGGCCATGGCTCGGAGGGAGGACCCCAGGCCGGAGGCCAGGGCTCAGGCTGCGCGCCGGCCCCGCGATGCTGCAGCGCGGCCGGCGGAGCGGGCACGTCCCCGGGCGCGATACGCGGCGCTCGGGCTCGGCCCGGCGGGGGTCCCCGCGGGGGTCCGGGCGGGGCGGGCGCCAGGCTCCCGCGGTTCGGGCGGACGAGCGGCGCCGGAGCCACGCGTCCGCCGGGCCGCCCCGCGCCCGCCCACGGCCCGCCCTGCGCACCTCGCGACCCCAAGCCCCCCTCGGATCCCCTAGCTCCGCAGGCAGAAAAGTTACCTGGCCTGGGCCGGGGACCCGGGCGCGCCGCGGCGTAGGGACCGGGCTTGGGCGCGCGTCCTCTGGGCGCTGCGCGGAGGCTTGGGCGTGGGGAGGAAGCCGCAGACTCGGGCCGCTCGCCGCGCTCCCCGCCCCCTTTTGCAGGAGCCACGGAGGCTCCGCGGGCTGCGGCGGGGCACACGCCCAGGGACGGCGCCCGGCCAGGCTCGGCCGCGGGGGAGGGGGCGCCGCGGGACTTCAGGACCGTCGCGCCGCGGCTGCCTTCCCCATCGTGGCGCAGGGTCGCGCTCGGGGACGACGCCTCCAGACCGTTGCCAATCGCGTTAGCCTTTGGATTTCCACTGCGATTTCTGCCCGGCTCTCTATCCCTCCCAGGCACCCCCGGGAGAGTGGGGGGAGGGTTTTCTGACCTTCAGGTGAGTTATTTATTGGCTTAGGGACTGCAGGGTTTCCCCCCCCCCCTTTTTGAAAGAAGAAAAGAAATCAAATTGGCGGCGTTTTGCACAGGGTGGGTGCCCCAGAAATACTAAATTAATGGAGAAGATCTGAATTGAAGGTTGAGGGAGGAGGTTTCCTGTCTTTGGGCAGCCCCCGCCTCCCCACTGTCTCCCCCTTCCCCACCCTAAACCTGCAGTTACAGGTGGTCTCCTGGGCTTCCCAGCCTAAAGAGAAGTCATTATTGATAACGCTTCCCACTGAAATGGAGGGCGGGGTGGTGCACAACGACTTGCGGGCAAAAGAAATTATTCCTGGTCTCTCACAGAATCTAAGCTCTAACCAAGTAACCAAGGCACCTTTATGAAAATGTTAAGGGCCTCTCCATTTACTCCTAGTCACCCTTCCAGGAGCTCCCGACTCATTTAGGGAGGGGAAAAAATGGATTTACAGAAGTATTGCATTTGCAATCCAGTGCCAAAGATGTGGTGCAGAGTTAAATGGCTGTGGCAGAGCTTCTGGACCTGCTCTGTCGGTGAGGCCCTGGGAGGTGGGAAGACTTGGCCTGTGTTTCCAGGACAGGGAAGATGGCAATAGGGAGTGGGGGGGCTTATAGCACAAGGAACTCTATACTCTATTCAATATCCTTTAATAAACCATAAAATGGAAATGAAAAAAAAAGAAAGGGGAGGGGGCATTGTTCACATTTTTCAGGTTGTGTAAGAGAGAAGTTTGGAAAATTGTGGTTCCTATGTTTCTGTGGAGTTTATGGATCTGTATTCTGTAGATAGGCAGCTTTGAAAAATTTCTGAGGAAGAAAATGTGACTTAAGTCATGTTATAGGAAAACTATTCTGATAACACTGCAAAGACTAGAAAGGATGGGCAAATACCAGAAGCTGACAGGAGGTGACTATGGCATTGTTCCAAGTACCAGAGATAACACAGACCTAAACTGTCTTTCAAGTGACAGATAAAGGGTCAGTTCAAATACTGGATGCATTTGTGGATGATGACCTGTGTTAATTTCCTATCGGGGGCCACAAGTGTTAGACATATATATATATATATATATATGTATCACATCTGTACATATATGCTGGTGTGTGTTGCATATAAGATCTGTGAATAAAGAAAGGATTTATTTTCCTTTTTTGATATACACACTAAAGCACTTTCCTTTTTTTTATTTATGTAGGTTGTTTATTATAAAGGATCCATTGTTTTTATTAACTGCATAATGTTAGGAAGAAAATGCAAGGAATACTAGGATTAGGGACAGAAGTAAACCTGTAATACCAAGCTAAGCCTGATATCACATAAATCCAAAGTAATTCTCAAAATTGTTTTCATATCAATTTATAATTCTCTTTTACATGAAGCAATATGTTTCTCTTTTATTTTTTAAATTTATCTATTTTTTTTCATTTTTTTAACATCTTTATTGGAGTATAATTGCTTTACAATGTTGTGTTAGTTTCTGCTGTATAACAAAGTGAATCAGCTATATGTGTACATATATCCCCATATCTCCTCCCTCTTGCATCTCCCTCCCACCCGCCCTATCCCACCCCTCTAGGTGGTCACAAAGCACTGAGCTGATCTCCCCGTAAAGCACTTTCCTTTAAAAGTGGAGTTGAACAAATTGTATTGTTTACAGTATACACCACATTGGCATTATCATTCGAGACAGAGATGGTTTCATATTCTCATTCATTTTATTGCTGTATTTTTTTTAATTGAAAGCAAACTGTTTTCTCCCTGACTCATGAATCTTAATCTTTCTAGTGATGGAAAAAATCAGCAATAGTGTATGAATGTCTATTTTCTTGGGAGAAAATGTTCAAATACTAAATATTATTTTTTTAAAGTTAGAAGTACCTAGCTATTTATCCTAATACTGCATAAATTCAAAATTTGGAGTAAAAACCATACTGCTTCACAGTTTAACAGTAAATGTGGGAAGCAGTTACTACGAAACCTTTTGGGTTTGACCAGGGCTCTCCGCTATTCTTTTTTTTGTTTTTCCTAGCACACATATGGAGAAAAAGAAATGCCAAACGAAAATTCATGAGCAGCACAAAGCTAGCTCGTCAGTAACTTGCCTGCATCTCTGTAATAAACTCTCTTCCTTCTACCTTGTGAATATCGTGCCAAAGCCGCTGCTAGTCATCTGTCTCCCCACAGTGCCTCACTGGGTACATTGCAAGCAAGCATTGAACACTTTTGCTAAATGAATGAATGGACGTTGAATAATGAACTAAGTTGTCGCTTGACTTTGAGGGTTCTGTTTCCTCACATATAAAATAAAGGACTATTTCCAAAATTCCTTATGTTTCAAAAATACTAGGGTTCCATAAAATAAAAAGACATTAACACATATTAATACCTGCTGAGTAAAAGCAATAAGGGAAAACCTACACTTTAACGCTCATCAGGAAATAAAATAACGAGCTCTTCCACATGGAAAAGAGAAGGAAAGTAACAAAGGAGAAGACTGGGTGATGATACCATTATAGTTGGATCTGCTTTGTTTCATAAAAGACCAACGTCACCCTGCATCCCTCTCGCTATCAAAAATAAAGCCACTGTACCCCCAGAGAACTTTTTATTCTTGTCAGCGTGAGACCCCTCATGGTGCTGTTTCAGTGGGTTACAGAAAAGTAGTTCTTGGATCAAAGGAATGCCTTTCAGTCCCAGAGTGAGTGCAGATTTGGCCTGAGAACTCAATCAGATTCTAAATTTTCTGTGTTCACACAGGAAGTACCGAAATACTCCATGAAATGTGGGGAACGAGTCCATGACTCCAAGCCCAGGTCTCAGGATGCCCATTCTGGTCTCTACCACCATAACTAAGGCTTACCCTACAATAGGCTTCCTGAAATTGGTCTACTGTAGGGAAGATACATCACTGAAGGCCAACAAGCCATCCAGAGAAAAGGGACACAGCTAACTTTAGGTAAGATAAATGTGTAACTTCATCCCAAGCTGTAGAGACAGGATTCCCCACGAACCTCCATCCAACCACAAGCATCCACAGCATACCGACTCCTTGGTACTCACTGGTACCCTGCTACCTGATGAGCAACGATAACTCCAGGGCATTCCCTAGCAGTCCAATGATTAGGACTCCAGGTTTCCACCGCAGGGGGCACCGGTTTGATCCCTCGTTGGGGAACTAAGATGCCGCAAGCCGCATGGCGTGGCCAAAAAAGAAGAAGCAAAAGAAAAGAAAATGATAACTGTGGCCTGACAGCCAAGGCAAGGGCAGCATTTGCCGGTTGTATTAGAGCCTCATCAACAAGCTGTCAGGGTGTGTTGTCAACCTCATCAACAAGACCCCAGGAAGAGATGATGGAGAATCTGTCAAGTGATCCCATCAGAACGCTGCCCTCCAACACGAGGACTGGGAGAACACTGAGGCTTGACCAAACCCTACAGATGCGGCAGATCGAACAGGCATGCAGTCCTGTCGACAGTCTCAGACTACCCTTCATTAAAGCATGTGGTATTTTAAAAAATCTCCGTATTCTTCAGTCCTTTAAGTTGACTGTTTCTCATAGTCAGTTGCCTTAGTAAAATGTTAACAACAGGGCTTCCCTGGTGGCACAGTGGTTGAGAGTCCGCCTGCCGATGCAGGGGACACGGGTTCGTGCCCCGGTCCGGGAAGATCCTACATGCCGCGGAGCGGCTGGGCCCGTGAGCCATGGCTGCTGAGCCTGCGTGTCCGGAGCCTGTGCTCCGCAACGGGAGAGGCCACAACAGTGAGAGGCCCATGTACCGCAAAAAAAAAAAAAAAAAAAAAAAAAAAAATGTTAACAACACTTGCAGTAGCTAGTTGAGACTTATTCTATGCTCAGGATAATGTCAGGCACCTGAATTGCATATCAAGTCCTTGAAATGAGGACACACAGTCTTTAGCCACGGCATTACCAGGGACCATAAATAAGGGAAATACAGGGATGAATGCATAATTCAAAAGCAACAAGCTTATTCTTCTGAAATAAAAATTCATTTGAGAGTTTCCAGGTTCTAAGAATAGTGTCAAGTTAACAGCTCATCAAAGCTTCCAGATGCTTCCTTCATTCCAAGTTTGTATACATCATTTCAGGGGTCTGCATACATGCAGAGCACAGATGCAAAATGAAATTTTAAAATGCCAATAAGTACAAATGCACCACAAAATATACAAAAACATGTACATATGAGAGGAAGTACATATGATGTACTTCCCCCTGCTAGTACATCATTAAAAAATCGTTCCCCACAAGATTCAGAGCTCTTTTCTACCTTTTTTGTTAAGATATGGAACAGATTCAATGCCTTCAAAAAATCAAAACATAATCTTAATGGAAAATAAAATGATTTATATGCAAATCAAAACTACAGTGAGGTATCACCTCACACTGGTCAGAACAGCCATCATCAAAAAGTGTACAAGCAATAAATGCTGGAGAGGGTGTGGAGAAAAGGGAACCCTCCTAAAGTGTTCGCGGGAGTGTACAACCACTATGGAGAACAGTATGGAGGTTCCCTAAAAAACTAAAAATAGAACTACCATGTGATCCAGCAGTCCCACTCCTGAGCATATATCCAGAGAAAACCATAATCTGAAAGGATACATGCACCCCAGTGTTCACTGCACTGTTTACAATAGCCAAGACAGGGAAGCAACCTAAATGTCCATCAACAGAGGAATGGATAAAGAAGATGTGGTGTGTGTGTGTGTGTGTGTGTGTATATATATATATATATATATATATATATATATATATATATAAAATGGAATATTACTCAGCCATAAAAAAGAATGAAATAATGCCATTTGAAGCAACATGGATGGACCTAGAGATTATCATACTAAGTGAAGTAAGTCAGAGAAAGACAAATATCATATGATATCACATATATGCAATCTAAAAAAAATGATACAAATGAACTTATTTACAAAGCAGAAACAGACCCGTGCACACAGAAAACAAATGTATGGTTATCACAGAGGAAATGACAGGGGGAGGGATAAATTAGGAGTTTGGGATTAACATATACACACTACTTTATATAAAATAGATGATCAAGAAGGACTTACTGTACAGTGCAGGGAACTCTACTCAATATTCTGTAATAACCTATAGGGGAAAAGAATCTGAAAAAGAATGGATATATGTATATGTATAACTGAATCACTTAGCTGCACATCTGAAACTAACACAACATTGTAAATCAACTATACTCCAATATAAAATTAAATTAGAAAAATAAAAAATCATTCCTATTCATCAAAATTCCATATTTGCCTCCTTCCTGTCTTTGTACTCTTGTAAAAATATTAGTCAAAAAGATGGGACTAATATATATCATGTAAGTTTCATTGCATTAAAATATACCCTTATTAAATAATTTTTTACTTTCTCCATTTCTAGTAAATTTTAGAAATCTCAGCCCTTTTAAATAGAATAATTTCTGGGGAATTCCCTAGTGGTGCAGTGGTTAGGACTTCTTGCTCTCACTGCCAAGGGCCTAGGTTCGATCCCTGGTCAGGGAACTAAGATCCCTCCTGCCGCGCGGCGCGGCCAAAAAATAAAAATAAATAAATAGAATAATTTCTAACAATAAAATTTTAAGGGTTATTCTAATCCTCAGTCCTTTATAAAGTTTAAATGCTGAATAACTATCCTCTTCCCCTTAAGTAAAAATAAAGAATATTTTATATTTGGGCATTTTGTATATAGTGGCAAAATATAAGTAATGGAAGTTGGTAACCTGTAATATTAGGAAATTCAACTCCCAAGCGATTCACCATCTGAGACCATATTGATACTCCACACAGATGCTCACTACTGAATGATGCCAAGACAGTTAACATTTTAATCACTTCCCCCGAAAAGACATAAAATGAATGGCAGCGAGCCCCTCAGTCTCCTGTAAAGTTGTAAAGAATCCTAACTAGCTATTGCATCCGAACAGCAATCAGCAAGAATGAACCGAGGAAGAAAAAAATGGTCATAAGACACATGCAGATGTCTGGTTTATTAACTTGTTGACTCTGTCTCCAGATTTATGTTCTCCTCTTTAGGCAAACATGCCATAGTTAACTTTGTAAACTGAAGAAACATGCAGCTATGACTACTCCAAGAAAAACGTCAGCTTTGCTGCTCACTTTGATTCCTGTTGTCCAGGACTTTTATTTGCTATGTCCAGTGTCTCCCTGTGCATGCATACTTAACAGTGTGGGTACAACCTGAAAATAGTCCACAGCTTCCAGAATGTTCCGGGAATCAATGAAAACATCATTAGACTATCTTTGCCCCTTGAAATAAATTTGGTGCTTAATAGGTCAAAGCCATCTTAAAGAAAGCTTCTGCTATTGACTCTCTCCTGTTCAAAATGTTTATCAGGCACTTGTCAGAACATCAAAAAAGGGCTTATTTGCAAATGATAGAAATCTGAGAAGGGCGCCAGAGTTTCTCAATCCAGGTGGTTTGTGAAGAGTTTAAGTTTTATACTTGCGTGTCAACAATAATCTTGGAAAGCAGTAAAAGTACCACTTATATCAGAATCCCTCGGAGTACTTGTTAATAATGTTGATTCCTGGGTCCAGCCCCTGGAATAAGCAAACCAGAACCTCTGGGGTGGGATCCAGAGAGCAGGCACTTTTAACAAGCTCCCCAGGTGATTCAAAATCACACTTGGTTTTGAGAACCACTGATCTAGGTGAGCAGGGTACAGCAATAATGACGCAGGTCAAAAAGTTGGTGTATTGTTCACACCAATGTTTCACAAAAGGTGGGACAGAGAAAAGTGAGAGGACAGCCTCATTCAGCCACGTAGGTGCACGGAACAGTAGGAAGCCTACACTATGGCAGTCAGCACACGTTTTGCCAGAAGAGTTATTGTTTGGATCCTGTCGTCGTATGCATCAATTTGCAACAGCAGTTCATTTGCAGTAAGTACAGTAATAAATAACAATGAAAGATTGTTCTGTACCCAGTTCCAGCAATAATTGGATTTGACGCCCATTTATCCAAGGTTGCAATAACACTACAACTCTGACCTTAATTTCCAAGTACACAAAACTTCTTGAAAAAGTTGCCAAGAGATGTCTCATTAAAATGGTAAATGGAAAACTAACTGTTGGCAGTTTGAGTTAAGTTTGAGATTTGACTTTCCCAAACCCAGCAAATGGAAACCTTAAGTTATTCATACCTTTTGCTATAACATACATATACAGACAGGCATACCCTGTGCTGATTAGTGAAAGCTAGTGAACCAAATTAAAGAAATCGACCAGAGGCTACATCTTTCTACCCTTAAGCACAACGTGAGGGATTTTATTTGGGAAAAGCAAGATCATTAATCCCATTAGTATGTTGTTACTTTATAAATCTTGTATTTTTCATATCATTTGTAAGGTTAGTTTGGTTTTATAGTTGATGAGAACTACAGCATGATGAATTTAAATCTAGTTTTACATCTGTATATATTTAAGTAACAAAATAATATAAGGTAATATGGGAGGCATCAGAAATCTTTTCTTTCATTAAAGCGATGTTAAAGAATGAGATTCCAGCTCAATAAAAGATAATACTAATATGGACCAGCTGTCTTATGAGCAGTGGGCTTTCCAGCTAGAAGGATCAAGGAGATACCACGTGACATCTGTCAATAATGCCCCAGAAGAGATTCCTCTTACAGATGGGCAACTGGGCAAGAGCATATTTAAAGTCCTGTCCATCCCTGAGATCAAATTGTTTTCCAAGTGTTTGCCACCCAGGAACCAGGGCTTGCCCACTATTTTTCATTGTTTAGGTAGCAACTCAAATCTTGACTTCATTAAGATACACTGAGATATATATAAACACATACGTGCGTGCGTGTATACATATTATGGAATAGCCTACAAAACTTCTCCATTATAGGTTGAGATTAATCTGCCATTGGTTCATTACTTTTTCTCCATGAATCTGAAGATAATTTCCATGACCAGTTCCCTTCCTACATGACCTCCACTTGTCCCATCCTTGCTCATCAGACTTTTATCTCTGAGTTAGGTTTTATTGCGTTGCATCCAGCGGGTGGGCACCATATTGTTTGAGTCAAGGTCTAAAGATTCTAAACAGGAAAGCATTATATTTCTAAGCCCTTTTCTGACATGTTCCCAGGTGTTCCAACGCCCATTCCCAAACTATTCCACTCTTTAACAAAATCAAGCAGGCACACACTTGCCATACCACATACGTGTTCAAGAATGCCATTATGGCTTGATGAACAGAGGACTGAATGATGTCTTAAAACTGCTGTGTGGCCTTGAACAAATTTCAGCTTCTCTTTTTATTTTTTTGGCTGTATCATGGGGCATGTGGGATCTTAGTTCACTGAACAGGGATCGAACCCGTGACCCCTGCAGTGGGAGTGTGGAGTCCTAACCACTGAGCTGCCAGGGAATCCCCAAATTTAAGCTTCTCTTGATATCAATATCCATTGAAATATTCCTTCCATTTTCTGTCTTATTAGAATAGAGCCGTGGTTCTCAACCATGGCGGTGCATCAGAAGAATCACGTAGGGGAGATTTTAAAAAATAGCAACTGAAGTTCATTACCATGGTGGCGTGATGAATACATGTGGGCTTATTATTCTAATTCTCTGTACTCTGTGTACGTTTGAAATATTTCATAATAAAAAGTTTAAATTTAAAAATATTTTAAAAAATAACTGATGCTTGAGATCTTCCCGAAACCAATTAGATCAGAACCTCTGAAGAATGAAGGGCAGGCATCAATATTAACATTCCCCAAGTGGTTTTTAAGGGTAGGCAGAGTTGAGAAACAAGAGCAAGAGAAGACTGAAGCATAAAATTAAGTTGAATATTAAGAATTCCTCAAAAGAAGGATGCCATCAAAGTAAAAATTCATAGAGGTTTATATCTGTTTATACCTTCAAGCAGAAGCCACTGGATTAAACATGCATGTACCTATCTGTCCTCTGTGAAGCTAGTTGCTTTTTGAACACATCTTCAGTTTCCTTAGCAGTGCCTGCCATCAGATTTGTTGATACTCACACTCTTTAGGGGAAACTTATTACTGTAGCTGGCTGCCCGTTTCATAGTAACGTGTCAATAAAATGCTGGCATATTTAACAACAGGCATAAAGAACTCATAACAGTAAATACCATGACTAGAATTTCAACAACTCTTCAAACACCCCAAAGGAAAAAAAACATCATTCAGTTTTATTCCAAGTTCCTCTGTGAAGTAGAGAAAATACACTTACACACTCATGAGTATCTTAGGTGGTGGATGATAGAAGATTCCAGCATGTAATCAGAGGGGTCTAGTAGGGAATCACGTCTAAATAAATATAATCTTAACATTTTATGAATTGGAGCTAGTGATTTCCCCCAGGGGTGTTCAGGCATTGGGCTTCAACATCATGGTGCCTCGCCCAGGGATCACTGTTTTTACTAAGAGCCAAAATTTATGGAGCATTTACCTTGTGCAAGGAACTGTTTTACGAGCTAGTCTATGAGAATACCTTGTTTCACCATCATGAGAAGCGTATGAGATAGATCCTATGATTGCCCTTATTTGACAGAAGGGGGAAATGGGGCAGAATCAGGTTCAACAATATGTCCAAGGACACGGCCATGACCAGTAGAGCCAGGATACAAACTTGGGTGGTCTGACTCCCAAGCTAGACCCAAAAGGCTTCTACCTCTACAGTCAAATGTACATATACGCACACATACACACATTTGGTTAAATCTCATGAAATCGGCAAACTTCAATTGCTTTTTGACTTTCAAAAACAGTAACTTTACAGTAATGAGAAGACACTGCATTAGCTATGAAGGCAGAGAAGCATGGGGTTAAGGAATGACTATTTCTACTACCATGGACATATTAGAGAACAGGAAGAGTCCGCTGAAAGTCTCTAAGAACATGAATATAGAAAGAATACTCTGGTTGTTTTCAGTCTAAGACAATTCTAAAAGAACTTAAGGCAAACGCTAGTAAAATAATTATTACTAACTCTTCTTTAATACCTACCATGTGCCCACACTGTTTTAAGTGCTTTATATCTCTATTCCTCACAGTTCTGTGAGGCAGGAACTCTTATGATCCACATTCTAGAGATGATAAAACCAAGGCCACTGAGCAGCTAAGACACTTTTCCTGGTCACACTTTGGGAAGTCGTGGACCTGGCAATTTTATTTTGGAGGCTGTGCTCTTAACCACAATGCTCAGTTGTTCCTACAGAATTCCATCAGTTCAGCTGAAATTTCCTCTACATAAAGGAAAATATCAAATTAAAAAAGCTATACCCCACATGGAATCCATGTATACAGATGGATCTATTTCACTAAGGAGTGCATTCTACTGCTATTTCGAGTCTGAGAAAAAGGCCAAAGGGGAATGCTCTAATCCATGAGTGAATTTTAGGGGCTCTACCCTCAAAATCTATCCAGAATCCCACCACACCCACTGCTAGCACTCTGGGGCAAGCCATCACCATCCCTCTCTGGGTTCCTGCAAGAGTGTCATCACATCTCCCTCTTCTGCCTCCCTGGGACCTTTGCTGTCATTCTCCAAACAGAAGATACTGTGGTCTTAGTGAAACAAGCCAGATCACGTCACTCACATCCAAAGCCCCAAAGGCCTCCCGACTGTACCCTCTGCCCTCACTGTTCTGGCCTCTTCTACCAACCACACTCCCAGTGCCTCGCTCACTCTCACCTCCTTGTAGATCCTCAAACAAGCCAGGCACAGCCCACCCTCGCCTGCTCTCTCTGCTATGCTGACATCTCATCTCCTTCAAGTCTGATCACGTGCCACCTCCTCAAAGAGCCCCTGCAGACCTGATTATAAACTGACCCAGCTAACCCAGCACTCCCACCCTACGCTACTTAAAAAACAAAAAACCTAACATACCCAGCATTTCCTTACTGATTATGTTTACTGTCTGTCCCCTGACATTCTCAATGTGAGTCCCACAAAGGCAGGGGTTCTAGGTCCCATTCACTGGGTGTCCCAGCCACAGAGAACAATGCCTGGCAGAGGGGAGGCTTTCAATATGTGTTTACTGAATGAAAGAATGAAGAAAGGAGCAGGGATTATAAAAGATGGGACTCTGGGGAGAAGAGTGATTAGAGGGGCAGAATCACAGAGTCAGGTGGCCCAGGATTGGGATTGAACACCAGAAGGAAGAGATCCAGAAGGAAAAAACTAACTATGAGGAGGAATGGATATATGGTCCAAACGTGTGCAGAGTTATATGCAGCATACCTCCTCCAGATCCACTAGTGGAGCTGATTTGGGCAGAGTCTCCCCACCACCCTAAAAGATTCCCCATCCGTACCCCAAACCAACACAGAGGACACCAGCAGGATGCATCTCTCGCCACATCCTCAGAGAAGAAAATAAAGCATGGTGTAGCCACCTCCCCAAATGCCACTTAACATCAGGGGGCATTTAACGGGCACTTGTTTTCTCAGGACAAAGGAAAATATCACAAGGCCCAGGTAGGACCCTCCTCACTCATCTCCGCAAACAATGGAAATGACCACTGCAGTGGGAGTTGTCACATCAGCTGGAGCAGAAGTGTCCAGGCTAGTACCGTTTTTCATATCAGTGGTTGCCATGGTGATATTAATAAAGATGTAGCAGAGATCAGGCAGTGAATACTTTTAAGAGGCTGCTGGAGGGAAAGAAGTTGCAGTCCACCCTCCGTCTTCACAAATCACTCTCATCCCACTTGCCCCCAGTAAATGGCTCAATTCTTTTGACTGCACTTGGCATGCCCATGAAAGATGAGTCTTAGATTCTGTAATTTCAGGCTGGAAGCCTGTACCGTGTTTTTCCACTTGGCCTGCATTATGGTCTTATTCAGTGATTCACAGCACCTTTTGACCTTTTCAAAATGATCACCAGATCATCCCTTTACCTGCCAGTAATGTCTCCTAATCCCCAGCCTCTTCCTCCCCCAGGGCACCCAAGTTCTAAGACCTCCCAACCCCTTTGGAAGAAGCATCTTTGTGTATTACCATTGCCAAGTTTATGCCACAGCCATACTTTAAACAAATCTTAGGAGACAGAATATCTTCAACACTCCCTCCCCCGCTCCGTGATTAGATTGCAAGCTCTGTGAATGAAGCAGGTATCTCTTTCTCATAGCTGTACTTTCCAGGATGGGTATCATGGCACATTAACCCTAAATAAAAGCCCTGAAATAACTCCTAGCACCAGGTACTAGAGGGCTCAGTGAATGACCCCACTGTCTCCAGTCGTGCAAGTCAGAAACCCTGGTGTCTTCCTGGCACCTTACTCCATCAGCTCCTTTACCAGCTCTGTCACCCAGTTCTTTGCATTTTACCTTAATCTCCTGGATCTGTGCACATCTCCCCTCCCCACCCTCCATCCTGTAATAGTCCCTTCTCGGGTCTCCAATTCCGCCCCCCCCCCCACCCGACAACAGTGAGCTCTGAGAGACATAAGTGGGATGCTCAGAACATCTGCATCTCAATGTTCTGAGGGCAGGGACAACCCCCTCTAACGCAGCCTCAATGCCCTGAGTTCTCGCCGGGCTCCTGAACCACGCCCCCCCTTCCTCTGCTTGGTCAGACTGGCCCCTTTCCATTCCTCTTTTCCAAATGCCATAACTGGGTCATACACCCTCGTTCAGGGCTCCGGAAGTACCACCATGGCAACTACGCATTGTGGTGTGTTTGATGAACCACCATCTCCCGTCACTAGAATCAAACCCCAGGGCTGCTGCTCACCACTGTGTCCCCACCGTGCACACTGCCTGGCACGTCAGAGACGCTCAGTGAACATTTATGACAAATGAACGTCACGAGACTGTCGTCATTGGAGACGGTGCGGCCCATGATGGTTAGGTGTCTGTCTGCACAGGTGGTACTGAGGGGCTCACTACTTCTGGATGCAAAGGAAAAGCAAATGCATAGACCCAGACTCAACGAGGACACTTAAGGAAGGCTCACAGCAGGCACGCAAATATTTATCCATATCATTTGCAGACAGGGACTGAGCAGGAACTAAAACCTTGCCATTTCTCCCAGCGGTGTGGTGGGAGTAGGAACATGTGGCACCCGAAACGCTGTCCCTACGGTGGGGAGAATGACGCAATTCTTCCTCCGCCCAAAGCATCAGCCTCTGAGCTTCGCCACTGATTCACATTCACTGTCTGCATTTCAGTGATCAATCCAGTTAGAGGAATTAAAGGGCAGGCAAAGAGGAGCCATCGGTACGGCCATCGGGGATGGACTGCGGGGAAGCCTGGCAGACACCGAGTCTCTCCATCTGTCCCTGGCCCTGTGTGCTGGACAGAGCATCGGGCCTGGAGTCAGTCCACTGGCTCCTCCATGCGCCTGCGTCCCTGACCTTGGCCTGGGCCTTGTTGCTTCATCTCCTTGTATCTGCTTTCTCATTTCTAAACTGAGTGACTAACCTGCCTCAAGGACCGTCGAGAGGACCGAATGAAATAATGTAGAAAGCACTTAGCTCTAAGTTCATGTAATGGTGGTGGCATTATATGCAGTTATGAGGGTAGCTCACAATAATACCTGTTGGCCACCCTGCCTCAGCCAGTGCAGCCAGGAGGCCCCTGAGGTCTCCCCACCTCCGTCTCACCTCAGTGGGCTCCAAGATGCAGAGCAGGGTGCCCCTGGAGAGCCCGCCTGCTTGACAAGGTGAAGAAGGATGGCTCTCGACCTACAGAACGTGTGTTGAACTCATAAATCCAGTTTACAGAGGAGCTGGGAAGCAGCAGCCAGGAGCCCTTAACAGCTAATCTGACTTGGTTATGTTGCCCGATGGAGAGGGGTAAGTGCAGTTAATCACACCTGCTTCGAGCTAAGTGCTTATATATTAACATGTGTGCTGCTCCTAATAAGATTTTTTTCCCCCAGTCTTGTCGCCATTGCTGAAAGCATTTTTTTTTTTTGCAGTACGCGGGCCTCTCACCGCTGTGGCTCCTCCCACTGCGGAGCACAGGCTCCGGACGCGCAGGCTCAGCGGCCATGGCTCACGGGCCCAGCCGCTCCGCGGCATGTGGGATCTTCCCGGACCGGGGCACGAACCTGTGTCCGTCCCCTGCATCGGCAGGCGGACTCTCAACCGCTGCGCCACCAGGGAAGCCCTGCTGAAAGCATTTTTAAAGCACTTATCTGAGAAGTTCTCAAGTGCACCTGTCTCAGTGTTTGGGAGCCCCATCAAAAACTGCAAATACTCATGTTGTTGAAGATGGATTTTTTTTTAAGGAGGCAAAATGATTTAGCAACAGGCTAATGAATAAAGGGGTCAACTGGGATCAGAACCATTGGCCATCAAAAAAAGAAAAAGACACAAAACCCTGAGTTTTAACTATAAACACTTTCAACTGAGTTCTTAGAAGAGGTTAATGTGCTAGTTTGGAAGGAAGTTCAAAAAGCAGTTGCAAAAAGACTTTGACCCACAAAACCACTCATGAAAAGAACTCTCATTTATTGAGAACTAGCTATCTGCCAGGCACTTGGTAAGTATTTTACAATACACTCTATTACTGAAGATTCAGAAAACCCCTAAATCTATATTATACCATTTTTCTTTTAAAGCTTTTTATTCTATATTGGAGTATAGCCAATTAACAATGTTGTGATAGTTTCAGGTGCACAGCAAAGCGACTCAGCCATACATATACATGTATCCATTCTCCCCGCAAACTCCCCTCCCGTCCAGGCTGCCATATAACATTGAGCGGAGTTCCCTGTGCTATACAGTAGGTCCTTGTTGGTTATCCGTTTTAAATATAGCAGTGTGTACATACCATCTTACAGTTGAGAGGTTCAGCACCTGCCCAAGGTCACAACCAGGTAAATGGTAGGACTGCATTTGTCTGCAGAGAGGTGTTTACTCAAATCCCTCTCTCCTCTCCAAGAAGAGAGCATTCCTTTGAATGAATGCACTCTGATATATTTGTAAAAAAAATTTTTTTAATCATACAGTGGTCAAGCTTTTTTAATCCATGCCAAAACAGAACCCTGCAATAAACATGCAGGATTAATGGAACCTGGGGCCTAAAGCACTTGGAACAGGGCTTTGCAAGTGGACAGAAATCCTCTGAGACCCTTTCAAATGGGAAGAAGAAATGAACCTAAGAAAAACCCGGAAATGGGTAACAACAGGGAATGGCATGTGTATCCAGGTACCATTATGCTTATGTGGAGCGTTTAAGCTGGTAGTATGGAGAATCATTATGTATTAGATTTAATTATATAGAAGCTGCACAGTCTAGGTGTTAAGAGCTGAGTTTAAACCTGGCTCTGGAATCTCCGGGCTGTGCACTAAATTATCCAAGGCCTCAGTGTCTTTGATGCAGAGTGGGAATGACCACGTCACCCTCTTCCTGAGATTGCTTGAGAATCAATATGTCAAGTGTACCTAGCACAGAGGAAGCCCACTGTAAATGTTACCTATGATTATTCACACTGATGTAAAAATACATTCATTTTCCCCAAGGGTCATAATCTGGCAGAGGGTACCACAGGACAGACATTTATATTCTACAAGTGTACTTAGTTTTTGACAGTGGTGCTTTAATTCAATTAGACTACATCAAGTCTGAGTTTTTTGAACTTCAGGAGAATTTTCCTTGCCAACATTACACAGTGTCTGAAATTAATTAAATGATAGTTGCTAAAGTGAAAAGTTTCCAGGACCCGTTTCTGTGGAATACCTCAAAAAAGAAAAATTTGGCATGCACTCCTTACGAAGATGAATATACATTTCTTGTTTCCTGCGGAGGACTTTGTGATCTTCAAAATATTTGGCTACAGTTTTAGTTTTATGAAGTTGAGGCAGCCACAGTTACTCCAAAGTTGGAGATCAATAGAACAGACGATGGTGTTTTCTACCATGAAATGTTCTCATATTATTAAGTCTGAACTTTTAACAGCCCTATTTTCAAATGAATGGAGAAGAAAAATTTCCCTGGGTTCCTCATTTAGAACACTGATTTTATGCAAAGAGAGAGAGAGACAAAGTTATGGGTACCTGGAGTATCTACCTCGACTAGAGGAAGTCCCTGCTTTCATCAGAGTCCTGCTGCTTCCCCCATCTTAGGACACCAGGAAAATATTATATTGGGGCCACCTGTGAACTCCTAGCTAACTCAACCTCCACCAGAGATAGGACCCCAAAAGCAAAGCTTCGTAGCAGCCATGCGAAAAACATCAATTCAGTGGAAGTGAAATACTACAGTTTATCCATTCTTCAAATGCATCGTGGATGAAACAGACTTCCGTCCAGTTACCCGGGAAGCCAACCACTACAACAATCTTTCTATGGGAGATTGTCTTCTGAGTTACAAATAATCAATCTACAAATGAACTTATGGCTGTAAGTGTTTATAAATTCACGGTTCTTTGGTTTAATTTGAAACCTTCTTGCAGTTCATATCAATCATGCAATATTTACTTGGTTGCTTCTCTAGAAAAAACAATGAACACTAAACACAATTATTGACAGGTTAATTACTATCTCAGATTCTTGGTATGTGATCTAAATGAAATATTTTTCACCTACCACATAATTAACAGTTTTTCTAGTAATACGAGAGAAAATTCATTATACTGCACCTATATTATGACATCAGTTATTATACTCAAAATTTCGCCTTTATGCATGCTAAAACACGAACATGTTATTTAGCCTACCTCTACAGATAGGCTAGTTTTCTTTTCCATCTTATTTTGATCTTTGTCTCAAACACTATGATACCATCCAG
Source organism: Orcinus orca (assembly GCF_937001465.1). NCBI lineage: Eukaryota > Metazoa > Chordata > Mammalia > Artiodactyla > Delphinidae > Orcinus > Orcinus orca. The sequence continues at coordinate 56,798,862 of NC_064573.1, forward strand.
ACATGAAAATACATGCACCTCCACGGACTGTCCCCAAGATGCTCCTGTCCCTACAAATCCTCTCAAAATCTTGTGTTCTCCTGCAACTCTGAGTTACAGAAATGTTGAAAGTAATCTAAGGTGTTTGTATAAAAGGGTAATATAAAAATGGAGGTAGCACAAGAGCCGATTAAAGCTGAACCTAAAATTAGGTGGGTTCCCGTGATTAATTGCATAGCAAGAGTCTGATGAGTGATGGATGGGGGACAGCCACAGTCGACGTTAGCCTAGATTCAGTAACTTTAAGAATGAAGAACTGTCGTCCCTAGCTTAAAATTAATTTGTAAGTAAAAGCTCCCCAGGGAAGCATTTAGGAAGACGAAACAATTCGGGCAGCACAATCTGCCTGATAAGAGCAACTTTTTAATTTTAACTTTTTCAAACTTAATTCAAGAGACAACGGGTTACTGAACTAAGTCAAAGCCTCAGGTAAAGTACAAGTTCATCTAAATACGGGAATTAGAAGTTCCTAAAAGCGGATCCTAAAAGTTCTAGACAACACTGCAGGATACCCCACTGCACCCTTCTGAAAATCTACATTTGTTTGGGTACATTGATCAGGAAGGAGAACGTCTGCACGTTTATTGAAAGGAAATTGAATGGTAGCCCTTGTTATGTGACTTGAGTGTTACATTCCATACTTTACGGAGTAATTTCCATGACTTTATATTGGGGGAAAAGAACAAAGAACGTAGTATCTTCTGTGGCTTTCTTATGGCCGCAGGAGGTAAATCCTTCATAAGAGGCTATCATTGGACTTAATGAGGTGTCCAATGAGAAATTTTAATTTTCAAGTAGGATACATAGTTGTAATTAACGTAAAAAATGTGCTTCATTTGCTGAGCCTGGAGCATCCTTAGGGCTTTAAGGTATGAAAGTGCTAAAAAATAAAGTTGGGGGGGCATATGGAAGGGACACAGGAGCTCCTAATGGCCAAGGCTGGAACAATCTGAGCCAAAAAAAAAAAAAAAAGAATAGTACTGGATTATAACCCAAAGAATCAAGTAAATATGCACGAGTCTGTACTATTATAAAAAAATGACCGAACAAATACATGAAAGTAGAAGGAACAACTCTTACAGAATTCCAACTAATAATTGTAGACTGAATGAAGGAAATAGAAAAAATCACCATTAGAAAACCACAGGAATAATGGCTCCAGGCAGGATCAATTGATGAATGCTAAAATTAGGGGGTAAAAATGTAAGTTGCCTAGTTTCAAAGTATCTCTCCACATATATTTCTTAACTACAAAAGGATACGTGTTATCCTCACAGTCAGAACCACCTTGACCAACTGATGAAAGTTAACATCATCAATAATAAGATGTTAACACAGAGGTCACAGGCCCCCTGACATGATGCCCTGAGAGGTCACGTCACCTATACAGGTTTTTCTCCTAAATGCATAACCTCAGTCTAATCATGGGAACACGTGAGACAAAGCCAAATGGAAGGACGTTCTACAAAATATCTAGAGTTTGTCTTTCAATGTACCAAGGCCATGACAGACAAGATTAGAGGAGATGAAGGAGGTCGCATTAAGTCAACTAATGTGCAAGGTGGGATCCGGAATGGATCCTGGAACAGAAAAAGGACATCAGTGGAAAACTGTGAAATCTGAACAGTCTGTAGTTTATAGTATTGTACCCATGTCTTAGTTTTGATTATTGTACTATTTTTATGTAAGTTGTTATCATCAGGGGTAGCTGGCTGTGGGATACACAGGAACTTTCTTATTATTTTTTACAGCTTCTCTGTTATGTCTAAAATTATTTCAAAATAAGAGTTAAACAACAAAAGAGTTAAAAATTTTGCTTAGCTGCTCTGTTTGCAAACTGAATTGTTTCTTGAAGGCCGAACAGGAGTTAAACAGTGAAAACGGGGATCGTTACTAGCTTAGATAAAAGAAGAATTAGTCATATAACCCACTTCCGTTCCTCCCTCAACCAGTTATGAGCTGTGTGACCTTGGCCAAGTCACTCAATCTCCCTAAGGCTCAGTTTCTTCATCAATAGACAGGGGACAACTCAGGGTACCTACCTCACAGAGCTAGAAAGATGATTAAATGAAACAAGCCATGTCTGGTACATCGCAGGGACCCAATCAATGTTGACTGTAGTGATGGTGATGACAGAGACAACATTGACAATGACGATGATGAACAGCCTGTCTCTGACTGGCCACCCTGTGATATCCCATCCCCATCACTCAGCCACAGAAGTCCCCAAAGCTCTTGTCTGCACGCCACCACTTCGGGGCCTGTCAGAGCCCCCTGGCACCTTCCCAGCCCTGTCTCTATGCAGTTTTCTTCTGATGTTTTTATTGAGCATTTACTATGTGACTTAGTACTACTTAGTACTTAGCAAGGACAAAGAGAGCTGGTCTTTGGTGGGAGAAATAGACTTGTTACTTGTCCAGTGGGAGAACAGACATGTGAACAAGTTCTTTCACTTCACTTGGGGATGCTCGGCTGGAAATAAGCCAAGGTGCTATGAGAACACCCAGCCCAGCCTGAGCTGAGTGTTACTGGATGAACAGGGGTTTAGACAGAAGAAGGATGGGATGAGGATGGGGAATGGCGTTCCAGGCAGAAGGAACAATTGAATTAGAAAAGACACAGGATCTTTGAAACAGTCAGGAGTATGGGGAACTCTGTGAGAAGGGAGGATGGGAAAAAAAATTGAACAGAGGCAGGTAAGGCCGAGGTGACTGATGATTCTGTATATTAAGGTAAGTCCTTGAATTTTACCTTTGGGTGATGGGTGGTAGTCAGGGGAGCAACGGGATTAGATGCGTATTTCAGAGCTATCATTCTGAAGGCATTTGGGAGAAAGGATTGTTGAGATTAAGACTGGTTAGTGACAGGGGCCCCAAATAGAAGAGCTCTGCTATCCTTTCAGCAAGAAATAATAACTCATAATATTAATAAATGAGTTATCGTCATGGTTATATTAAGTTATTATTAGGGCACTAATAGTAGGGATGGGAAAAATGAGATGGATTGAGAAATATACAGAAGGCAAAACCGACAGGACTTGATGTCCCATTTCTTGACACAGTTTCCACCCAAGGCCCAGGTTTTGACTGAATTAACTGTGTGACTATGAGAGGAGGGGTCTGTGATGAATCTAGGTGTCTAGCTTAGGGGACTATGGTTGGTGGTGGTGCCATTTATTGATAAAGAAATGGGGCGGGGCTTCCCTGGTGGCGCAGTGGTTGAGAGTCCGCCTGCCGATGCAGGGGACACGGGTTCGCGCCCCGGTCCGGGAAGATCCCACATGCCGCGGAGCGGCTGGGCCCGTGAGCCATGGCCGCTGAGCCTGCGCGTCTGGAGCCCGTGCTCCGCAACGGGAGAGGCCATGACGGTGAGAGGCCCGCGCACCGCGATGAAGAGTGGTCCCCCGCTTGCCACAACTAGAGAAGCCCTCGCACAGAAACGAAGACCCAACACAGCAAAAATAAATTAATTAATTAATAAACTCCTACCCCCAACATCTTCAAAAACAAAAAAAGAAAAGAAAAACCACAGCTTTAAAAAAAAAAAAAAAAGAAATGGGGTGAACAAATATGTTGTTGGGGGAGGTGGGAAAGAATGTGAGATGAATGATCAATTATGTTGTGTCCGTGTTGAATCTGAGTTGTGTGCGAGGTACTGAGCTCATATTTCTGACAGTCAATAAAATATTTGCTTGAAAATCAGGGGATATTAGGATCACAGAGGCAACATGGATAAAAATAAGGATCTGGGCCAAAGATAGAACCCTTGGGGTCACTTACGGTCAGGGGTTGGGTATGAGAGAGGATGGCTGTGAGGAAACCCAGGAGGAAACTGTCAGGGAGAGACTACGTAGGGCTAGTTATGTCATCCACAAAAATAGGGATTGAGAAGAGTCCACTGGATTTAAAATACAAGTGTCACAAGTGGCCTTGCCTGAGCAATTTCTCCTGACCTTTGGGGATAAATAATTCAGTGGATTGAAAAGAAAGAAAGAAATGCAGACATTTAAATATCCATAAACTTGGCTAATAAGAATTGCTAACCCGTTGACGTCTTACAGGGGAAGACAGGGCTCTGGATCTTCTGCACGTATTAGTTCATATAATTCTCTCAGTAACTCTATCATGTAGCTACTATTATTACTGCCATTTTAGAGATGAGGAAGTAGATAACGTAAGGAGAGAGACAGTTGCTAGTAAGAAATGGATCAAGGAAAGGGGTTGATGAGGATGAGATAGCCTTGAACGTGATCGTACCTCAAGGGGAGAGAACCACAGAAGAGAGGGTGGAATAATGGAGCAGGTGGTGGGTCCCTGGGCAACACTCTGGAGGAGATGGATGGAGGACAGGTGGAGGCAACGTCCTTGAGCTGAGAACGACCCCTCATCCTCAGAAATGAGAGGAAGATGGGCTTAGGTGTAATATATATATAAGTTTATAAGTAATGGGTCAGGAAGTCGAGGAAGCTCAACTTTGTCACCTCACTTTTTCATCTAAGTTTCCAAGGGAACAAAAATTCTCATTTCCTTTCCCAACTCCTCCACTCCTACTAAATTCCTTTGTACCAGTGGAACCCCGATTCCCTGAGCCTTTCACATCCTCTATCAAGTTTGTGTATTGAATAAGAGGAGCGGGGAGACATCGGACAATGTGGGGTGGGACACAGACATCAGAATTCTACCTAATAGGGCTTTGTTTTTCAAATAATGGTGACATTGATAGGACAACTAAACACATCATCAGAACTTTTCCCTCAAACAAACTACCGCATAGCAAAATATTTATCATCTACAATAATGCTCTTCAAACTGGAATACGGATGCCTCCAGGAGCACACAAAATTATTTTGAAGGAAGATGCTGCCACTTGTCTAGTTGTAAGGGACTCAGTTTCTGGATTCTTAACCTCCAGACCCTAAAACGGATCTGCCTGAGAAAGCGTCTGCATTCTGAGGTTCTCCTTTCTCACCTCCTATTTCATAAGCCCCTTCCTCCCACTGGACAAGGCAAAGGCAAACCAGCCCCCATGCCTAAGCCGTGTAGCATGTCATCCCAGGATGGTGACCCTCTGGAGGGCAAGAAAGGGGACTAGCCACAGACTGCCAAAGTCAAGTTCTTCACTGATTGGAAATACTTAGGTGACTGATTAACGAATCTTTCACAACTCAGGTAAATTCTCATCTTTTCCACTCAACCAAACTGAGGAAGGGCAAAATGAAGTAGCTCACATCATATCATATCATATATTATATATATTATATTCAAAGAATTGGGGAACATTTGCTGTATATGGTTCTTCTTCCATTTACATCTACTTTTGTACCTCAACAATTTTGATTGTGTTTAGCTATGAAATGGAGAAAGAAAAAGAAGAAAAAAGGAGGGAGGGAAGAAGGAAGGATTTTGCTGAACCTTGTCTCATCTTAGCACTATGTAATATTTACCCACAAATATATAAACTAACAGAAAAAAATGCTGTCTTATAAAGAGATTAATTTCCAATAATATTTTACTTTTTATGCTTGTTTATCATAGTATGTAGTATATTGGTGTTGTTTAGATCAAAGCATCTACTGCTAATAATTAATCACTTAATCCAGAAAATATTTTTCAAACTTAGAACGTTATGGTCACATAAAACGAAAGTTCAAATTTCAATTTATATACCCATTTTTTGCAGACAATTATGATAGGTAATCAATAAAATACTTTCAAGCATAAAAATATCACGTGAGGGTTATATTCTGTAGAGGAAGTAGAAAGAAATAAAAGTTTAAGGAGAAAAAGAAATGATGCAAAATACCTGTAAGACAAAAGTTTGTTCCTGTCATAAAATAGATGATGACAGATAGCAAATTGCTATGATATTGAAAGATACATATAAAAGAGTGATGTGCTTTTTTGATTATGAAAAGTATAATATATGCATGATAGCTGAAACCACATGCTGTATAACCATTTAAATTTAACATTAAAAAATTTAACATAAAAGCATTTAGGTGTGAGCCTAAAAATGTTCAAGGGGTACATAGTTTTTCAAACTTTTTTAAGGTGAGACAGAAGCAAAAAAATGTGAAGACTGCTGGTCCTCAATGGAGTACCATTCCATCCATACTCAAAAGCTTCCCATCTCCTTCCACTATGGTTTATACCAATTCTTCTAGACGGTTAAAAAGAAAAAAAAAAAAGTCAGGTATGAGAGAAAGCAAAGGCTTTGTTGAAATATCAAAGAATGTTTTTGAAACACTCAGTGTGAAAATATGGATCTAGATTTCCCAGAGGTATCTATCTCCATGTTTGCTAGGAGGCTCCCCAGGGAGTCCTGATTAAATGCAAAACATCTGTGGGTGATACTGATTATTTGTCAACAAGAGGAGAGACTAACGAAGTTCCAGTAACCTTCCCCAAGGCATCTTCCTAGCAGTATATATACAGATTATTCCCAGGTTCTCTAATGGAGGAACCAAGTGAAATATTTTGCTCTTCAAGTCCGTATTTTCAGACCCCTGAATTTCCAAATTAAGAAGTTGTTATTGAATACATTGTTGTGTGTTAACCACTTATTCAAAGAGCCCTGGCATAGCCCCGACATACTTTGAACTTACAGAATTCTTTAAGAAACTCAAGCTGAAAAATTAGAAAAAGAAAACCAAGACTTTCGGTTATAAAAACTTGAGGAACTGCTTAAAAGACTGAGCTTAGTGCTGGTTATGCCGTCTCCTAAGGAACTTTTCCATAAATACAATTTTACAAAATGTATCTTTTTTTTTTTTTGGCTGCACCACTCTGCATGTGGGATTTCAGTTCCCACAGCCCCTTCATTGGAAGTGCGAACTCTTAACCACTGGACCACCAGGGAAGTCCCTATAAAATGCATCCTGATTATAATCTGCAGATTTGATTGGGTAACGTTTCCTTTCAACAGGACTGCACAGCTTTTTAGGACAATTTTCAGTAATCTGGAATAGGAATACTCAAAATTAGCCCTTCAGATCTAGAGGCAAACTAAAGGAAAAAATAAGGAGACAAAATAACTGCAGAATCTGTTTTGGTGAGCAGAACATTTTTAGTTTGATGGCTGCATTTTAAACAGGGTAGTCGGCTCCCTCCAAATATTTTTACCAAGTATTGGTACTTATTGTATAAAGTTAATCAAATGTTTCAATCACTCACTTTTTGTCAATCACTCACTTTCTAATTTGGAATCACTGTCACTGCTGTGTGCAGGACCAAAACAGCAATTAAGAGTCAGCAAGGCTTGTGAACAACTAGGTTAAAATGTTGCTGAGGTGTAATATACAAAGCAGTCCTCAAATCCGGGATACCCCCATTGTGAATGAGTAGCCCACCTGAGGGATGGGAGGGAGGGATGAGAGAGGAGCATATTCTTGGCCTCTTAAGGGGTAAATGTATTTTACTACACAGTTCATAACACTAGGTTTGGTGACTAACCCAGAGATCTGTATTTCTCTTCTGCAGAAGTGAAAATCTTGCTTCTTTTCCTCTGTGTATGTCCCAAGAGGAGACAGCTTTCCATAGCTAACTTTCAATGCATCTGAGTGGAGGATGTTTATCTGGTGGTATCCCTAGTTGGAATTCTTAATATATTGATATTTTCCCATGGCAATATATTGGTATAATTCATACCAAATCATTGGTATAATTAAATTGTGGTACTTCTATAGCAAAGTCCAGCTATACAGCTAGATGAACTTTGCTTACGGCTGAAGACACACCCCTTCACAACTTGTAGTCAGTGCTGTTTGATATATTTACTATTTATGATTCAAACTTTCTAAAATGTACACTGAGTCTTTTTTTGTGCTCAAAACATTGGAATTTATTTACTATGATCAATTTTTTTGATAATTCACTCTTTTTAAATTGACGTATAGTTAATTTACAACGTTGTGTTAGTTCCAAGTGTACACAAAGTGATTCAGTTATAGATACTTATATATATATTTTCAAATTATTTTCCATTATAGGTTATTACAAGATATTGAGTATAGTTCCCTGTGCTATACAGTAGGTCCTTGTTTATCTATTTTATATTGATACATAGAAGTGTGTATATGTTAATCCCAAACTCCTAATTTATCGCCCCCACTATCCCCTCTGGTAACCATAAGTTTGTTTCCTATGGCTGTGAATCTATTTCTGTCTTGTAAATAAGTTCATTTGTATCATTTTTTTAGATTCCACATATCATCATATGTGATGTCATATGATATTTGTCTTTCTCTTACTAATGAGTCTTTAAAAAGAGTATTATTTGTTAGTTATGGTACAGTTGTTATAATTCTTATAAGGAGGATGCTTAGAGGTAGAGGGGTTTACTACCCATCCTATTCACTCTGGCTAGGAAAGGTGCTACTTATCAATCCTTCAAGAGCATCGGGAACTGAACAGACTTACAGTGGCTGGCTTGGGTGCTGAATGGCCACTGATCATATTTTTAACATGAAAAACAGTATTTAAAATTCTAAATGAGCAGTTCACCCGCTTAAAGAATACAACCCATTCTTACATAGGAAACTTTCCTCACTCACACAGGTTTTATTTCTCTGCTGTTGCCTGGCAACAGAGATGTGGTAAGAGATGTCAGGTTAGGGAGCAGACTGAAGTCATTATGGAAAGCAAGCTTATCAGCATTTTCCATCGAACTTCGTCATACTTGAAATAAAATAGGTTTCATTGTATTGAATAGTCTGTATTTCTTTCTTATCAAACACCAAGTTTTTAGAGACTTTCTTTCTTTCTGAATATAAGTGCAGTACACATGGAGAATTTAAATTATGTGCGTTTCTTTGAAATGGACTTCTCCATTACACTAGCACACTTTGAAGGGTAAAGTGGAAAACTTCTGGCATTCTGAAGTCAGGTACTCTGAGAAGAGTGGTTGTGAACACGTCTGAAAGCATTCCAAGAGGTATCAGAAATACATATGGGCTCTAAATTTCCTCACCGTTGAACCATTAGTTTATGTCAAATAAAATTCCATTTTCAAATACACTGACCTGCTTATTAAAAAATTATTCTTTAGAGAAAGGAATGCAAACGTTCTATAGGTTGGCTTGCCTGTATTTTGAAATGAGCAGGAATGTGATCCAAATTTAAGCATCATGTCTTGGAGTTTATTTTTGCAGCCTGTTCTGTACCAAATGCTAGCCCCTGAGGATTCGTTCCTCATGGGTAGTTCATTGCATTTCAGTATGATGCATTTTAAGACTTCCTTTCCAGTGGGCATAACATACTGTGCTTTTAATGACACTTCATTTCTGAACAATGTGGTTGTTCCATGATTCCTAGCCCAAATTTTTAACTTTTCCAAATAACTGCTATAAAGGTAAGACAACCTGAGATAGAATCATGTTCTCTGTTGGTTTGAAGTGGATCCAGGACTATTTTTGGAGGAAGATGTTTATCTCTGCTATGGGTCCTCCCTTGTTTCATCCCTGAGTGAAGCCACAGTGACCATCCATTTAGAGATGTGTTCTTAAATTTTGCTATAGAAAATTAACTGTGTCCTTCTGTAGCCGAGTAGGACCCTATGGGGCCTTCCTGGAACAGAGCTCCCCCCCACCCCATGTCCTCCACCTGCCTCTTGCCTGTAGAAAAACTAGCCTCCTAGGCCTTCCCCGAGTTCCAAAGAGTAAATTTAATCAGAGAAGTGAGAAAATGCAGAAAGAAAGGTAAACAGTCAAGCAAGACAAATAATAATAATTGTTTAGCCATTAAACAAAGTCAGGGACCTTAACTTCCTTCTCAAGGGCTATAGATAATATTCTGAGCCATGTTCTTTGAGCAGTTTTGCAGATACTCAAACACCCACCAGGTGGCAGAAGCTAACTGCATGCTGCCCACAAGTGTGCAGACCCCAGACCATTTGGAACCAGAAGGTTGATGATGTTGATTCCCGATTATCTCACTACCAACCAATCAGAAGACTGTCCACAAGCTGATCACACACCCCACAACCCCCCTCCCCTCCCCTGTCTTTAAAAAATTTTCCCTGAAAGCTTTGGGGAGTTCAGGCCTTTTAAGCACGAGCTACCTGGACTCCTTGCTTGGTGCCTGCAATAAATGCTGCACTTTCCTTCACCACAACCGGTGTCAACAGATTGGCTTCACTCAGGCGAGTGGACCCAAGTTGGGTTCAGCAACACTTCCTCCACTGACCCCCAGATACTTTGGCAACACTGCCACTCCTGGTTTTAGTCAGAGATAATAAACCAATATTCTGTGTTGAGTAATTCTTATTAAAATCCCAGTTGGGAGAAATACATCCATGGATATAATCACCCAAAGGATACAGGGCTGCCTATTCCTCTGAATTTCCTTAATTTTGCTTTTGGGCAGGACTGTGTACTGGGACTCAGTGGTCTTTTTAGAACTGCTTCTGCTCAAGTAGGTTTGTGCAGCATATAAATAAGCATATATTGATGACATCCTGGCCAACAGCCATATGAGTCTCACTATCTGTTACAGGGTGCTGGTGAATTACTGTCCTTTACATGACCCTTAAAGAGCATCTACAGAAGAATCTCCTCTTGGGTTTTAGGATTTGGAAAACTTGGGTTTTTATCTTACAGATATTTCAAATCTGTCACTGATCATGTTTTCCTCTTCACTTTCCCTGCTAGGAACCTAAGAGCCAAACCTGCAACCTACCTCATCCACAAGGCATGAAGGTATACACCTCTCAGACTCATCTAGTCCTGGCTTTGCTTTTTCATTCCCCTATTGTCTTTTAACTCTGACTTCCTCAACCATTTATTCTATTTGAACAATTGGTGTACCTAATTCAAGTACTTAAGAGCAACACAGGATGTGAGTTTTAAAAATTCACAGCAAACAAAACAGTCTCGTGGAAGATAAAGAAGATAATCTTCTTCCTGTTTTTACACCTCCACTTTGTGAATCCAAGTAGAATGAAGGATGCCCCATCCCACCCCCCACTTACGGGAGTCCTGACATTTAAAGCAGATGGCAAGAGTTCTGAGGAACAGGAGTAGGTGGGGCGGGGGGGGCTCGCCAGAAGGAAAGAGAAAAATCTCACTCTTGAGCAGCAAGGAACTGAAAGTAAGTTTCCATAGCTACGTGGTCACTTCTAAGGAAAGTCGAGAAAATGCCAGTCAGGAATTTCTTACATTAAATCCGAAGGTGACATTTAAAATCATGACACATCCAATTTGTATAACATAAGAATGTCGTCTCCACAATACATATTTAGGAAGTAGTTTTGCCCAACTCCTGCATCACATGTGTCCCCCACACATGCAAGTCTAAAAATTATCCCAAACCTGTTACTATACTTTCTGTGCCCACAAGTGAGAGAGAACCTTCATTAAAAAAAAAAAAAAAAACACATGTGGAATGAAGAAATGTTGTTTTGGCTAAGTGAAATGATTATTTTTCTGATCAAAAGCAGTTATATTATAATCAATAAATAGGACTTGGATATTTAATGTATTAACTATGGGGAGGAAATATAACTGTGGACTCTCAGAAGCCATGTGGCTGGAGATACGGCACAGAAACCTCTAGGGGATTGCTCACAGGCTACTTCTTTCTTACTTGCAAACACATAAGAAAACATGAGCTATTTATGTTTTTAAAAAAATCAAGATGAGATTACACAGCTCAGGTAAAGCGTTCCAACTGTCAATGAGTGGTAAGGAGAATAAAAGTTGCTACAAATAAATACTTTTAAATGACGTGAATACTATTTCTAGGTTAAAATTATGTCTGTTAACAGTGTCTCCTTCACTGCTACTACAAGTCAAATTTTCCTCTCAACGCTAATTATTTTATTATGCGATTTACTCTACTTGTCTAATCATGACACAAGAATATACTATGGACGTGAATTTCATGCTAGAATCAGTTTTTTTAATAATTTACCAATATCTTGAATGTATTTCATTGGTGGTAAAATATGCCTATTTTATAATATATACAATAAATATACATATACTTTGATTACTTTATAATATATAATATACATATTATAATATAAATATATATTCTAAACATAATATATAATATATATGAATTATATATTAAATCAATATATCCAGAATTTAGAATGTTTCCCTCCCCATTGAGTGGCTCTACCTAAGTAATCGTCTTCTGTCAGAAAAAAACCTACCAGGTATTTCATTTCCCAGACTTGAAAACATCTTCCTGTTCCCTCCTTCCTTATCTCCAAGGCATTTATTCTCCTGGCCAACTATCTCTCACATCTATCCCTCCTCTTTTTATTCTCATACTGATAGCTGAGATTTGCACTGGATTATTTCCAATCTCCCGGCTCCAGTCTCTCACCAACTACTCCACTCTGTTCTCCACTCCACTCCAATGGAATCTTTTGAACCATGGTTTTCAAGGTCACCGTAGCTGTTCAATAACCTACAGTAGCTCCTGTGCACAGCAGGGCTGAGATGCTATCCTTAGAAAGCCCTGCTCGCAAGGGTGGCCCTTGGCTGGTACTTGATTGGGAAAGAGTTCCCTTTGCTCCCAGCTGATCAGGTGACTTGCTGGGCCCAAACTGTTGGTACAAACGATGTGGCTTATGCCGAACGCCCGCTTTCCTTCTGGGAGCCTGGAATTCTGATGGGTACTCGGCAGAGGATGTCCATGGGACCAGCCCCCAATAAAACTCCTGGGCGTGGAGTCTCTAGTAAGCTCCCAGGTGGACACCATTTTCCACGTGTTGTCAGTTTGTTGCTGGAGGAATTAGGCATGTCCTGTGTGACTACGTGGGCAGAGGACCTTTGGAAGCTCAGGGCTGGTTTCCCCAAGGCATCACCCACACACCCTTTCCCTTTGCTGCTTTTGCTCTGCAACATTTTGCTGTAATTAATCTCAGCTGTGAGCACAAATGTATGCGGAATCTTATGGGTCCTCCTAGCAAGTAACTGAATTTGGGAACCCCCTGACACACCTTTTCTCATTTCTAGCCTCTTCCATCCAACTTGTAAAGCCCTTCATAACCTGACTTTATCATAACTTCTCCAAGTGTGCCCACCAGATTCCAGTGCATGCCTACTACTTCAGTTAGACCACACTGGTACCATATGGCTGGCAGCTGGTGCCGTAGGGATGGCTACTGGTGGGGAGAAAGTTCTCAACCTGGAGGGAAGAGACTGCTTTCTGTTCTTAGGTCCCTCTGTTTGTTCCACTATTTCCTGTTTAATTCTGAGTCATGCAAACCTGTCTGGTTCTTATTCTCCTTACACATAAAGTGTGAATAGGGACTTCCCTGGTGGTGTGGTAGTTAATAATCTGCCTGCCAATGCAGGGGACGTGGGTTCGAGCCCTGGTCCGGAAAGATCCCACATGCCATGGAGCAACTAAGCCCGTGCACCACAACTACTGAGCCTGCGCTCTAGAGCCCCCGAGCCACAACTACTGAGACTGTGTGCCACAACTACTGAGCCAGCACGCCTAGAGCCTATGCTCTGCAACGAGAAGCCACCGCAAAAAGAAGCCTGCACACCACAACAAAGAGTAGCCCCTGCTCGTGGCAACTACAGAAAGCCTGCACGCAGCAACGAAGACCCAACACAGCCAAAAATTAAGAAATAAATAAAAAATAAATAAATAAAACCAAACTTTTTTTTTTTTTTTTTTTTTTTTTGCGGTACACGGGCCTCTCTCATTGCCGTGGCCTCTCCCGTTGCGGAGCACAGGCTCCGGACGCGCAGGCCCAGCGGCCATGGCTCACGGGCCCAGCCGCTCCGCAGCATGTGGGATCTTCCCAGACCGGGGCACGAACCCCTGTCCCCTGCATCGGCAGGCGGACTCTCAACCACTGCGCCACCAGGGAAGCCCAAAACTGATCTTTTAATAAATAAATACATAAATAAAGTGTGACTAAAACTACAGGTACCAATAACAACGAGGGGCAAGATTTGGATTTTCTGTACAAATAATTTCTCACCAATTTGAAACTAAAAGGTACATTCTATCAAAGTTCATTTGAAGCAAAACAGCTCTATTAAGAGAGGCCTATTTTCTCTGTAACTTCCATAAGAGAAAGTTAACTTTGGAAAGTTTTGCAAAAATTTCTGGATTCACTGAAAAATTAATGTAAGAAATATTTCAGAAGCAGACAATCAAAGGAAAATATAATGTGGTACAATATAAGGATAATACTCAAAATATCACACCAAAATCTCCCAGCTAATAATAATGTTTTTGAAAGTTACTATCAGAAAAGGAAAGAATTAAGAGAAATTAGCAACTCAGTAGTTGGCAGGAAAGGGGTTACGTTCCTGTTCATCCAAAGCCCCGTGTCTCTCAGGATGAGGAAGATGACAGATACGAAGCAGCCCCTTTGGAAAGATTAAGAACCCTCTTGATTAAATACATGTCAAGATCAATACATTTCAACAGGAGAAGAGCCCACTGAAAACCCTCTCTGAGTTTCTGTATACATACCTTGCTAATTAGTCACTTCTAACACCAATTATTGTTAAAATTCATTTTCCTAATGATCAACAAAAGACCGACAAAAGCCACCGAGGGAGCCAGACATGAGATTCTCCAGCCTGAGATAGGTTCCTGGCTTGACTGACAGCTTCATCCCTTTGAGGTATATGTATCATCCATGTTTTAATGAAGTTGTTTTTACAATTACTTACGAAATAAGTTAAGTTATATTTGACTCTTCGTCTGTGTAATTCTTGGCACAAAGGAAAGTGAATTACAACTTGGGAACCGCAAAACCTGGGCATAAGCCCGTGGCATTCTTGTCTTTGGAGAGCATTCAAACTTTTCTCTTAACCATTTCTTCAGCTGAAGTTGCCATCACAACTAAAAGCTGTTTCCAAACTCTCTAAGATGTATCCTTAGAGCAACGAGTTTCTGATGAATCAGACTGGCGGAGACTAAGAAGGACAAAGGGAAAGGTGAGATGACATTGTGGCTAAACCTCGTCTGTTCCGATTTCCAGATTTTCCTACTAAAAACTGAAAAGCAAAGCTTTTAAACCAGAGGAAACCTAGAGAACAATCAACATAGCAAAGTCATGAATGAACCAACATTTTCAGAGGCATCGGGCACTAAAGAAGAATTTCCACATTTCCCTGGTTGAATTTACATGTGGACTTGCTTAAATATTTATCCAATTAAGAGTAAATCCCTAAAAACGGTCATCTCTCATAAGTACTATTCATGTTAGGAAGACGAAAACGTTACCTCCAAATCCTAAGAGGGACTTTGAGCACAGATAGAGGCAGATGAAGGACGGCATACTGCAGTGCAGCGATTTCAAAGTGACCGGAGCGCTGGCATCCTGGCTTCTATTCCTCCAAGAATAGACTCAATGATACACAAACAGAACCACGGTAAAGCAGTTGTTTTCCTACCACATCCAGCTACTCTCCTTGAATTCAGCGCTCGAAAAACAAGCCAGGAGCAGGCAGAAATCACTGCACAATATCTTACAGTGTCTTTCAGATCCGTCTCCTAATGGTCTTGCTGGTTCCCTCTGTAGCTTCTCTGCATGACTGCAGCACTCGGAAAAGTGCTGTGGAAGGAGCTTCAGCAGCAGCAAACAGAACACCTCAAGTCACATAGGGCTTCCTATGACCTCCGGCTCCCAAGCAGCACCGCAGAATCTTTTGCTTAGTATCGAATTTTCAGTTTAACTGTGTAGATGAGCATTTAAAAACTCCTTAGTTTCCCCCATGGCCATATGAATACACACTTCAAACATCTACAGACGGGGCTATTGAGAGCAAAATGGAATAGTGACACTGATTTTTTTTCTCCTTCATTTTTCCAAGGACTCCACTGAAGTTCTGCCCTTCCACTTTCTTTCCCTGTATTTCTTCCAAGGGAGTCTGAGTTCATTGAACTGCTTTATTCCCTAAAGTATAAAAATATTAGGAGGACTATACTGCCCAGGCCAATAAGCAGAGATTCTCCAACTAAGCAAATGGGGCAAATTCCAACAAAGCCAGTCTACCAAATGGAGGGTCCAAAGTTAGTTTTTGCTCACTAAAGCAGAGAGCAAGAACTAACTTTCTTTTTTGATCATCTGTTGTGCTCTATGTCAGTATTTACGGTACCATATGTAAACATGAATCCGAAAATCAACCTTCTGAACACTGAATTATCATCCCCATTTTTTAAAAAAATAAATCTATTTATTTTTGGCTGTGTTGGGTCTTCATTGCTGCGCGCGGGCTTTCTCTAGTTGCGGCGAGTGGGGGCTCTTCGTTGCGGTGTGTGGGCTTCTCATTGCGGTGGCTTCTCTTGTTGCGGAGCACAGGCTCTAGGCACGTGGACTTCAGTAGTTGTGGCACGCAGGCTCAGTAGTTGTGGCTTGTGGGCTCTAGAGCTCAGGCTCCGTAGTTGTGGTGCACAAGCTTAGTTGCTCCGTGGCATGTGGGATCTTCCCGGAGCAGGGCTCAAACCCATGTCCCCTGCCTTGGCAGGCAGACTCCCAACCACTGCACCACCAGGGAAGTCCCATCCTCATCTTTGCAGATGCAGAAATTATCTCAAAAACGATTAAGTAACTTGCCCAACATCTCCTACAAACCGGTAGGAAAATGACAACCCAAGAGAAAAGTGATCAAAATATATGAAGAGACATTTCATGGCAGAACAAAGACATACGGCCAATAGCATGAGAAGAAGTATTCATCATCATTAATTGTCAGAGAAATGTAAATTAAAACCCCAATGAGATAACCATTTTATACCCATTCAATTAGCAAAAATGAAGAAGTCTAACAATTCCAAGTGTTAAAGGACTGTGGATCCACATTCCAAGGAGAGTGACAATTGGGGCGACCAACTTTGAAAAACAATTTGGTAATATATCCTGAAGTTAAACATTCATCCACCCTATGATCCAGCAATCTCACTCCTGTCCAAGAGAAATTCTTGGACATGTGCATGAAGAGTTATGTTCAACAATGTCAAAACAGCTCTCTCCACAACAGTAAAATCCTGAAGATACACAAATGCCCCATCAACATGTGAGTGTATAAATAAACTATGGAATGTCTTATACATTTGAATATTAAACAATAGAACAAAGTAAATGTAGTACAGCATATCAGAATGAAGCTGAATCTCCCCAATAAAAGGCTAATCTCAAAGGATTACGTGCAACATTATGTCCTCTTTAGAAAGTAAAAAACAATCATGATTAAAAGTGTCTTTTTCAGAATACTTATGAATGCAATAAGATTGCATGTACAGGAAAATAAAGGAGTGATAAACGTGAGATTCAGGATGAGGTCAATGCAGGCGGAGCTGGGATGAAATGAGGGAACAGCCCAATGGTTAGATGGTTTACTGGGTTACTGTCAAATCCTAGCTTTTGTTCAGGAATGTGTCTCATTGCATTTAAAAAATAACCAAATAAATAAAGAGGGAACACAGATGAGAGTGTATCATTAACCAAGGATTACTAGAAGTCCAATTTGTACATCTGAGGTACTAAAAACACCCAAAGAAGCAAGAAAAAAGCAACAAATAAACAAAAGCTGGGCCCAGGTCATACAGTGCTACATTAAGGACTCAAATTCAGGTCTGGTGGACTCCAAAGCCCACACTGCCCAGGACAGGGACCATTGCCCTGTTCTCAACTAGAGACGTACAAACAGTGCAAGGGACCCCCATTCACCCATGATGATGGAGCAACCTTGTCTACAGCTCATAACCAGAGCCATCAACTTGTTTTTTCCAGATCGTGTAGAAAGGCAGCAAAGATATCACAATCTAACAGATACTTCTGGGCAATACACAGACCAACCGGGGCTAGCATCCTGGACCTACAATGTACCGCCTGCGTCACTGGAAGGGGGTATCTCACTCTCACAGCCTCAGCATCCTCAGGACACGAGGACTAGAGATGGCGATGAAGGTGACGATCGTGATGACTAATGCTTTTAGCTGCTTATAAGCCAGAGCATTACCAACATCTTTCGATATGCCCCTCACTACAGTCTATGAGGCATGAATGATTATTATGTCCAATTTAAAGATAAAGTGATTGAAAGGAAAAGAGGTCAAGAAATTTCTCCAAGGTCGCACAATTATGATGGAAGAGTCTTAAGCCCAGTTCTGTCCTGTTCTATTGCCCAAGCTCTTAATGGCAAAGATACACATATATATATGCACAGATACATACATAATACAGATACAAATATCCATACATGAATAGATACACAGCCATAGAAATGCCTAGATACACACGTGTAGACACACTTGTACACATGTGTATGGACTCGTACACACGTGTATGGACTCATACGTATGTACAGACATACATAGATGTGCATAAACACACATGCACAATTTGTATTCAGACATACATATATACACGTATAGGCACATACGTATATAAACTCATAACAACAGATACATACTCATGAACAGATAATACTCATATGTCTATGCTTATACATATGTGTAGACACATACCATATACACATGTATAGACACATACATGTACAGGCACACACTCATGCACTCATACGTACAGACACAAACACACAAAATGTTGCCGAGCTTTTCCAGCACTGCTCAAGACTCATTAATTATTATCAAACACTACTGTGTTCCTTCCCTCCTCCAGTATATGTCATTGAGTTGTCCAAATGAGAAGCAACTTGGCTTAAATTGAACATGATTCCTTTGGAGCACCTGGCCCATGACTTTCCTCCTGGGGCTCCTGGTTATAATCCTTGTTTGCATTTTCACATATGCCTCCCAGCATGCCTGTCCTCCACATCCTCGAGCCTTGGAGCCTCTGGTCGTACCTCACTTTCTGCTTCTTCAGAGGGTCAGGCCCACACTTGCCAGTGGCCTCACAGAGCGACTGAGTGCAAGCGTATCTGTCACTATTTGTAATCAGATCTCTTTAAATTGAAAACAATCCATTAAGCCTTTCTGGTATGACACAAGCAAACAAAAAAACATTTCGCTTTATTGTTACTGATATATAGCAGGTGGAGTCTGGAATGTAACCAGCACGTAATGGATAGTACCAATTATTATTATAAAAATAAGACTCACTATTATCATCACTTATAGAGGGTCTAGCCTTCCTAAATTTGGTTTCTGAGATCCTATTTTTGGAGGCTTTTAGTTTGGGGCATTTACCCTTACAGCATCTAAATATGAAGTTCTCCCTTGAGTTTAAGTTCAGTTATAAGAATATTCTCTCAAATTGGATTTTAAGAGCTAGGCGTTCTAGAGAATAATGAAAGAGTAAACAGGTTACAATTTTCAGTACTTTCTGTTGATGTAAATAAGTAAGATGGGTATGAGAGTTGGAAGTGGGATGCAGAAACACACACAAAAAACAAACAAACACCAAAAAACAAAAAAAAGCCGAAAACAACAACAAAAAACCTCTACAAACTTTGAATCTTTAAGATAGGTGAGAACCAGATATATTTACTACTAGGGGAGAAAGTGCATGGGACCCACTTTCACCCATTTACACACACATGCGTGCACACACACACACATACACACACACTCTTCATGATTTAGCTCTGTGACATTCCGTCAAACGTCACCCAGATCTTTAAAACACAGAAATTTAACCTTCTAAAAAACTTAGATGTTGTAGTTTCACTTTGTTAAAAAAAAAGAGACAACAGGCCCAAAATGGAGTCCCCTGTACTAAGCCTCACATAAGCAAACCAAGACTTCATTCCCAACCTAACTGCAGTTTCAACTTCTCCCAGGACTGTAAGCTTAAACCAGTCAACCTGGACTTGCCTGGTCAGCAGTAGTAGGTAATCCACTGATTACGGTCCCACCCTCCATCCCCCAAAGGAAGTGAGGGAATCTGCTCTTTCCTCGGCCCTGCCCCCTTCTACTTTTAAAGATCTCCCATTTTGTTCAGCTCCTCGGAACATTTTTTCTCTTTGCCAGATGGGATGCCTCCTGATTCATGAATCATTGAATAAAGCCAATTAGATCTTCAAATGGACTCCACTGATTTTTGTTTTTTTAACAACCTACACCTTTCATAGAAAAGGCAGAAAAGGAAAAGCAAAAGAGAATAAAGATTTGGAATGTTGAGTTTTTACATCAAACTAGAACATTTTGCTTCATGGCATCTCAGTAGAAAGCCCCCCCCGCAGTGATTTCAAATCCAAAGACCATCAGGGTTTGCTCTCAAATCGAATCCCGAGGCCACGGGTGTCTGCAGCCACTATGTTTTGCTCTTACATCAGAGAGGAAGTGCAGTGGGAGGCTGGAAAATGATCCCAGGCTAGAAAAAGTGCTAAACACAGGAGAAAAGAAGACACCTGAGCCGGAACAACTTCGCCAAATCTTCATCCCACAAAGACCAGAAAACAGGTAAAGGAACACAGAAATCTTGGCAGCCGCCTCCAGTCTTGGTTAGAGATCTAGGCTTTAAATAGATGTTTCCACAGACAACAGGATCACATCTGCAGCCTACAATTTGATTTCCCCCAACATCAAACAGATGCGTACTTTTAAAATGCGAAACAGCATACGTTTAAGGAGATTCTAAAACTGTTTTCTAAATATGACAAATGTGACTTCGTATTTTCTTACACCAGCCAAAATGGTTTTAACTCAGAGAATGTTAGTGCTGGAAAGGACCAAAGAAATAAGCTCTTCCAGCCCTCATTTTAGGAAGGAAGAACTGAGACCCATAGTTAAGTGACTTATTGATTCTATACAAGTAGTTTGTGACTGAGCTGGAAGCGATGATTTTCACTTGTTTTAACCTCTCATAAAAACTTAAGTGTCCCCCTGGAATTACAGGAGCTGTCATGAAAGTGTGAATGCCAACTAAAAGCAGTCCCCCGGGGATCCCTGAGGGACGTGAAATTTGACAGCACAGATGCTGGAGTTTCAGCAAGGCCAGCGAAGGGTCCCCAGAGAAGTCGCTGGCCTCTGCCAGGAATTGAGAGCCACTGCTGACGTCATGGCAGGGACCCAGAGCAGCAGAGGGGAAGGTGGCAGACGCCACAAGGTAACTAAGGACCCCAAGCCCATGAGATGTACCTTACATACTCCGGAAGAATGATGGTGACTAGAAAGAAGAATCTGGACAGGGTTCTGGAATTCCTGAGATTCAGGCAAAGAGATGAGTCAGGGAAATAATGTTTTCTGACTCTTTGTTACTGTTTGACTCCCAGGCAGGGTGGCTGAGACCAACAGGTCATAAAACCATCATAGAAAATGTACAGCAACAGTCATGACCACCTGGCAGGGTACCCCACCCAGGTGAGCTCTTCTAAATGTCCATCAGCCTTACAAGCTAGGCCTTCATCTGCCTGCTGTATTCATGAAGACTGGGGAAGTTCACAGGCATTGTGGCTGAGCTTTGATTTTAATCCAAATCTCAGGAGCCAGCCCAGGAGAGCCCGGTGCCCCAGGCATGACCCATTTACCCATTAGAATCACGGTCTAAGTGGGTCATCCAGAACAAATTCAAAATCAAGAGGACTTTTCCTTCCTCTTTTTTTTTTTTTTTTTTCAGAATATCATCTGGATACAGCTGACCACAAGGAACAAAGTTTACTTCCAGAGAATGATGTCACAAGAACTCTTTATTTCCTCATTTCTACCACGTGCTTTTCTCTGAACATTTCAATACCTCTGAAATTGGGATGTGAAACTAATTCGTATATATAACGTGATAGTGTTTTCTTCCCCCAGAGCTGTTATTAAATCAATGGGCTAACCACAGAGCATCTGAGAATTGAAGAGACATGGTATGTTTTTAGAGGATAAACGCCTCTGAAAATTTCAGATTAACCATTTTAAGGGACATGGTCCTAGAAAATAATTCTTACATGCTTACATAATGTGTTTCTGACCTGGACCATGCCTTGTCTATAGGTCTCTATCCATAAACCACTGGAAATGAGGGTATGGTATAAACTGGTGAAAAGCTGGGGTCTTTATTTCCTAGATACAATCACTATGGATCAGCTAAGGCCTGTCTGTGGCAGATCCCAAATTCCTTGAATGAATCTGTTGCAGTAGAATGTCATCCCATTAAAACAGGTGTGACCAAAAAGACTTTGATGCGTGGGGTGAGGCATATTTTGTCGTTGTCCTGGTACTGAGTTAGTTTAACATTAGCAGATCATCTCATTTTTATTGGAGAGACAGCAAGGTTTAAGTTAGATATTTGCTTCATTTCATAGTTTTACAATGTCACTTGAGTTCTCTCGATCTTTTTTACTCATCTGTAAAGTGAAATTAATCACACTTACAGCATAGAGCCATGGTAAAGATCGTGACCTGTTAACAAAATTATTCTAAGCTTCTTTGTGAAATAAAATGAAGGATACAGAACAAAGAGAGAGATGAAAAGATTGTGGAACGTAATAGGTGTTCAGTAAATGTTAGTTACCTTCCCTGAGTAATATTTTATGCTTCTTCCCATCAGAAAAGGGAGAATTTCAGCACTCTAATCAATAAATATACAAAAATAACTCCCAACCACCAATGGCAAGACACCCCAAAGTATCAAAGTATTTCATCTCCTTCAACGTGAAAGTCTGTAGCAAATTAAAACCGAAGACAAACAGCTTCAAAGAGAAGGCTGACTTGAATTTAAAAAGTGAATATAATGCTAAGTCCAGCATGAGAGGATGACTCAGAAAATTGGACCGCGGTATGTGTGACTCTTACTGTATAGTCAATGGCTGCCTTGTGTAGGGGAGGGTGTAATCCCCCCAGATTAATAGAAGGACCCTTTTATTCCTTTAGGAATTGTGTGAAACTTTTCAAGAAAGACAACGTGTAAACTGAAATTGAAAAGAAAGGGGAAAATACATAAACATGCTAGTTGCAGTCTGCATTTCAGTTTTTGCTCTTTTTTGAGTTCTGGTAAGTTCACTTAATTGGCTCCTGCAGTTGTAAGTTACAAGAAGTGGATGCCGTTGCCAATAAATGATCGTCTCTCTACTTGTCCTGCTACTCAAATAATACAGAAAGATCTTAAATATGTATCTTTGAAACAAGTAATGCAAGTACAGAGCTATTTAAAAGATACATGATTCTATTGCGTACTGCTCTTCTAAACATGTTTACCAATAAATTTCCTCAAAGGGAACCTCAAAATTCTGTCATGCTAATTATTCTAGGGACCCAGATCCATTTTCTACTTTGCTTTGCTTGGTACCAGGGAGTTGGGGGTTGGGGGTTGGGGGAGGGTCCACTCCTAGGACCTGCATCACTCCGGCTGCTGGACCCTCTGCTTGGGCTGGCTTTGACATTGGGAGGATGGGAGATGGTGTCAGGACTCAAGCAGAGGAGAGCGAGGCTGGGGTACTTAACCCCGGCTTCCTCCCTGCTTTGGTGCCATGTGCCCCCCAGGGGCAGCATCCGTCTCCACGGACCATTCTTGTTGGACGGCTTCTCTCCTACCCTTCAGCTCATGGAGGGCTCTGTGAACAGCTTCCTCCCCTCACCATTTCAGCCAGGGGTGGTAACTACTGGCTACTCTTCTGGTCCTGGTGCCTCAACACCCCTTGTTGGCTTCTGTAAAATTCCCTGTGTTACATTCTCCAAAATTCACAGTTGAGTGTGCCTCCTGCTTCCTGGGATGGTCTTGATTGATAAATCCATGCATCAAGCTAATAGATAACTAAAAGGTGTTCCCTACTTCAATCATTCAGTTAGAGCAAAATTCTGTATTTTGGCATATGGCATTTTATTTTAAAGTCATTTATTTGACCAAGCCACATCAGACAGAGAAGCTGAAAGATTCAAGGATCATATGTTATGAATCGGTAGTCTAAATATTCTTAAAATATCAACGAACTGTACTGCGTTGTGTTTTTCTGTGTGGGGTACTGTTTATGATAAACAGGCTTTCCTGTGTGGTCATTTAAATGATTTCCAAAGATAATTATTTGGCAGCCTGGTTATTCGGTGGGTCCATGAAGCCTGACAACGTGACACAGCTGGTATTCGAACCCTCAGTGTCCCAGGTAATTATAGTCATTTTTTAATCTCTTCAGAACCTTCACAGTTCTTTAGCTCTTTACCTGCACAAGAAGCAGCAGAAAGACCTCAACTTGTTCAGATGTCCTGAGCAAATGTAAACAAATTACAGATTTTGCTTTATAACATTTAAAAAATTCATTAGAACAGGTTTTAACAGACATCTTAGAAATGAAATTTAAGCCATATCGGTCACCATCCATGTCAGAAATCATTTAGTAAGGAGAATAATTTTATGCAACTTTGAGAAGCAGGGATCATCAGGAAGCAGGTAACGGTAGAAATTAATCAAATGACGATGGGCCTTATAACCGGAAAAAGACCATCCCGGGGTAAGTGCCCCAGCAGCTCAGACCACGCACAGCCTTAATGGTCCTTCTTCCCTTCCTGATTCTGTTTCCTCACGTGACATCCATGAAATTTCCATATGATGTAAAGGCAACCAATGAAAGCTTAAAAGCCTGAGAGACAGACCGGAAAGGGGGAGTGAGCGAGATAGGGAATTTTAATTCTGGAGAGCAGCTAGAGTTTGTTTGACTCTTGTTTTTGTTTTTAATTAATTTATTTTATTTTATTTATTTTTGTTTGCTTGGGTCTTTGTTGCTGCACGCGGGTTTTCTCTAGTTGTGGCGAGCGGGGGCTACTCTTTGTTGCAGTGTGTGGGCTTCTCATTGTGGTGGCTTCTCTTGTTGCAGAGCCCGGGCTCTAGGCGTGCGGGCTTCAGTAGTTGTAGCTCGCGAGCTCCACAGCATAGGCCCAGCAGCTGTGGCACGAGGGCCTAGCTGTTCCGTGGCACGTGGGATCTTCTGGGACCAGGGCTCCAAACCGTGTCCCCCACATTGGCAGGCGGACTCCCAACCACTGCGCCACCAGGGAAGCCCCTGTTTGACTCTTATAATCTATTAATGGCTTTAACTTAATGAAATAAAATAATTCTGTAGGACATGAAAATGAGAACTAAGATGAAAATAAAAACAGATGCAATGATCCAATAAATTTCTCCATATTATGAATATAAGCCTCTTAGAAATACCTACTTAAATCCTTTAAGATAATATCTAACCTCAGCTTAACAAGAGTAAAATGCAGCTCACACCCAGAGGCACTAAAATAACACACTTTGAAATGATATTCAGCTTCGCAGACAACGAAGGCAACACACATTTAAATAAAGTACCATCTCACACTTACTGAGCTGGGAGACGCAAATTAAAATAATAAATATAATGTTGGCAGGAGTTGCTAGGAGCCCTATAAATTCCTGTAAAGAGTGCAATAGGGACTTCCCTGGTGGCACAGTGGTTAGGAATCTGCCTGCCAATGCAGGGGACATGGGTTCGAGCCCTGGTCGTGGAAGATCCCACATGCCGCGGAGCAACTAAGCCCGTGCGCCACAACTACTGAGCCTGTGCTCTAGAGCCCAAGAGCCACAACTACCGAGCCCATGCACCACAACTACTAAAGCCCGTGCACCTAGAGCCCGTGCTCTGCAACAAGAGAAGCCACAGCAATGAGAAGCCCGCGCACCGGAACAAAGAGTAGCCCCCGCTCGCCGCAACTAGGGAAAGCCCGTGCGCAGCAACGAAGACCCAATGCAGCAATAAATAAATAAATTATTTTTTAAAAAAGAGTGCAATAAACTTGGGAAACAACCGTGGAATCTTCAATAAGAGTCAGGATGTTGATCACAGGCTGGGACCCAGTAATTCCAACTTTAAAATTGGTACCCTCTAGATGCAACGGAAAGGGAAAAAAATTGTACGTGTAAAGATGTTTTTAATATGCCTTCAGTAATGTGGAAATGGCTGTTTTCCAACTATAAGTAACCTAAGAATGATATATTATGATAAAATAATTTGAAATTTGAAATACATGAGCTATGCACATCCTGGAAAAGTATTTATGAAGTCATTTTGAGTGAAAAAGAAAAATTAAAATGGTAGATCCATTCACTTATTCAATAAAAATTTGTTAAATGCTTACTACTTTCTCATACCCCGGGGACTTAATTACATATCCCATCCTCATTTGCCATGAATATTTCCACGTTAAGCACATAGACCAAGGTCACAAAGGTTTTGGTGGTGTGCAAACATGAGGAATCATTTGCTTGGGAGAAAAAAGTGGAAGAAATATTAGGAAAGTAAAATTTCAAATGTCATGTGCAATGATTGGTAAAAGTTTGAATATGTCATTTTTCTTTTGTAAAAACTTGTGTGAGAATCTCACCTTTATTTGACTTCTAAGTATAGGGTAAAAAGAAATGTCAGGAGTGAAAGAAAAATGGAATCGAACAAAAACTTTCAAAAGGTTTCAATATGTTGTTTTCCGGAAAGGGAGAACACCACAAAATAGATGCGTGATGTAATCTTTTACAGCCACTCCCCTTCCTAGAAAAATGAAAGAATTGCCTATGAAAGAATGCTAAGCTAAGCAGGGACTAGACTTAAATAAAAATTTTTTTTTTTTTTTTTTTGGTGGTATGCGGGCCTCTCACTGCCGTGGCCTCTCCCGTTGCGGAGCACAGGCTCCAGACGCGCAGGCTCAGCGGCCATGGCTCACGAGCCCAGCCGCTCCGCGGCATGTGGGATCTTCCCGGACCGGGGCACGAACCCGCATCCCCTGCATCGGCAGGCGGACTCTCAACCACTGCGCCACCAGGGAAGCCCAAATAAAAATGTTTTAAGCAACAGTGAACTTCCTCATTGTCTCTCATTTTTGAAAAACAAAGAAAAATGAGCTAATTAACTATATAAATAATTTACCTAAAAAGTTATGCCACCAAAAAACTCTAGAAAAATCATTCTCATCTTTAAAAGAGAAGCTAGATAGACTGCCAACTGGCCATTGCAAGAATGGTCCTCAGATGTCTGGGGATCCTGGCGGGACTGGCAAGGGAGGCCCTCAATGGTTCCTCCGTCTAACCTTGCAGCACATACCCAGGAATGTGTTGGAGGAGGGAAGGTTGCACCTGCAGCAAACAGGTAGCCAGGCCCCCCCAGAACAGGGGGGGAGGGGCATAGGCATGGGAAAGCAGGAACACAGAACTCACGGAACAGTGATGCTCTCTGCGCCCAGAGACACTCACTCCACATGGGCGTCATCAACCCCAGCTGTCCATCACCACCGGGAACTTTGGGGGCCTGGAAAGTCATACCTCTGGCAACACGCCACATTATCTCCTGCTTTATGTAATAGTCTCTGGATGTTTTCGAATCAATTGCCGTTAAAGAAAAAACATATTTTCTAGTTGTAGCTGTTGGCATCTTTCTATCACATCACCACCCAAATGTGACAACCACGGCAGGTCTCAGGAAAACAGTACATCTCAGCAATAATTGCACTTGAGAATCACCTGGGAGCCTTTATAAGCCAACAACAGGGCCCAGGCTTTGGAGATATGGACTTAATTGATGGGACCCAGGCAGCAATATTTCTAACTCGCGGGTTGATTGTAATGATGAGAACCACTGACAACACCATAGACCATATACGGTTTGATATTTTAGCATCCTATAGACATGGTTCCAATCCATAACTTATCCCTACTACACTCTAAACATCTGTTACCCACTTTTCCTATGTTGGTGCTAATACTTCATTAGGTAAGACCTTGGGATTACTTTTAACTCACACAAGTAAGGTTACTGGACTTCCTATTCTGTTTGACCTAGTATTAACAGGTGGAAAGAAAAACACTTTTTATTTTAAAACCTTGGACTGTAATAAAATGTACCAAAAGACATAATTTGTATCTTCCATAAGAGTTCATTTAATTGGTGATTTTAACACAGGCTATTTAGCTTTTAATTATGTCATCCTGAATTCTGATCTTCAACCTTCAGACAAGGCAATAGCATCATTTTCCTTCACTCAACTTTTAGGAAGAAGACTCAAAAACAGCCCTTTAAATTGTTGTTCCCCTTGCAGGGAATTTAAGCAGCCTCTGTCAGTAATGAAGTCCTAATATAGTCTGGCAGTGAATACTAAGGATGAAGATTCAATCAAATCAGAAGACACTTTTGCACTGCCCTATTTATTCTGAAATTAAACAACCAAGAAATGATGGGCTACATGAGGTCATCAAGACAAAACTGCTGTCATTAGAATTGAAAAGGTCTAAGAAATGAGTAGAAAATTATCTTTCTTGCAAGCATTAATTAAAATCGTGTTAAAAGACTAAAAGGCAATGCCTTATGAGCACCTGCTAAGTACACAGAATTAATCAATTCACACGAGGCACACTGAGAGTAAGCAAATGATTAATGACCCAACTTTTAGCTTCTTGAAAGTTGAAGTGAAAATAGAGCTCAAAAGTCTAAGAAATGTGTTGTGGGCAAATGGTTATAACTTGCTCTTTCAGGAGAGCAGCCCAGTTTAAGATCCAATATCCTCAGTTGCAAGACATTGTTTCCAAGAGAATCCTTGGCGCCAAAGCAGAGAAGTGACAACTGTGCATGTCAACATGAGTGAAGGAAGGAAAGGATTCTACTTCATCTCTTTCTAGAGATTTCCATGTAGCCCCTGAAGAAAACTCAGGAGCCATGGGTTCTTTGTGGAAAGCTCCTCCATCCATTGGGACTCTCGAACGACCTTTGACCTCCAGCTTTCCCTCCTGCCATCCTCTCAGCTCACAAATGCCCATCTAGCTCATCTCCAAAGACCAATTCACGTGCCATCTCTTTTGGGAATTCCCGCCCCCCGCCCCCCCGCCCCCCATTATATTCTGGCAGAAGGAATCTGTGGCCCATTTGGTACTTGTTCTGGCCACTTTTGCATATAATTGTGTGAAAACTCACAGTGAATAGCATATATCCCACCCCAGGACTTAGAGCAGCACCTTCCCTATCAGTAAGTGTTTAAAACGGATCTGACAAACAAATGGAAACTGGAGGAGATGTATCGAATAAGTCTCTCCTTTAGAACACCTGGAAAAGTGCTTATACTTTCCTTAACAATTTACTGAAAATTTTCTAAGTCAGTTTTTCTTAACCAAGTCTGTGAGGACCAGGGATGGGTGTTAGGGCATCTGTGGACCTCTTGAAATTGTGTATAAATTTAATGTTTATTCTAGTATGTGGCTCTCCTCCCCTCCAACCTCCCCACTGGAGAATCTTTACAGCTTTTTTTGAGTCTTTAATGTAACCATAATCCAAAAATCAATTTTAAAAATCAGTCCTACATATATTTTTATATAAACAATAAAGTATAAGAGCTTCTTGAAACCGTTAAGTAATGCAATGAGCCACCTAGGGCAGTTGCCACCTTGGATATCTATTAAAGACAAACAATTCTCTGTTCTGATTACTTCATACAACTATTCCCTGAGGGCCAGAATGAACCACATGACTCAGGATCTTCTAGTATTGAAACTAGAAGGGGCCTTAGAGGTCAGCTAGTCCAGTGGCTTGAAAACTTTAGAATGCACAGAATCATCTGGAGAACATGTCAGAACACTGATTTCTGGGTCCTGCTCCTACAGTTTATGCTTCAGTAGGTCTGGGAGGGGGCCTAGGAATGTATTTCTAACCAGTTCCAGGGGATGTTGATGCTGCTGGTCTGTGGACCACACTTTGAGGACCAATGATCTAGTCTTATTTCCTACTGTATATATGACAGAGACCTTCAGAAGCTGGGTGTGACCTACCCGAAGTAGCAGAGCCAAGTTGGAGACCTGGGTTCTAACCACACTCTGATTAGCAGGGTCCTCTTAGGCAGGTCACATCTGGGTCTCTGAAGCTTGTAGATGACTAGCACAGACACAAAAATCTGTCTTAGCTGGAGACATTCATACTGGTTGGCAATACTAGTTTCACCTGAAACCACAGAAGTTATGAAGAGAAAAGAATTTCTTATTCCGCTCATCCCAAGCAGAAAATTAAGAGTTTTGTTGATTTTTTTTTTCTTCCTCTAAATGATAAATCTCTGTGGCAGTTTTATTGCTGTGGCTAAAATGTTCTTTTGAAACAAAAACATTATGTCATCCTTCTGACAATGCAATAAGAATATTCTTTTCAAGGGGTCACTTTCATAGTGTTCTAATAATGACATATTTTTCTATAAACCTTTTAGATAACTTTTTTTTCCAATTAATTTTAAGGAGTATATTTTCCAGCATTTGGAAATATCCTCTCCCAGTCCTCCCTATAACTAAATAAGACCATAGATAAAAGCATGATCTACAAGATTTGGCTTCAACCAAAGTTTCACCTCTGTCTTGTCCCATCTTAGACTGCCAGGGGTCTAACTTCAGTCTACTGTTTGTTCCTAACCTCCCCCTCAATGCCACCAGACCCTTCCCAAGCCTGCTTTGGTTTACACGCATTGGTCTTCCTGCTTCTAGGATCTCTGACCGGTATTCTGGACCTGTCTTGTAACCCTTCTGACTCAGGACATGCAAATTCATCTTCCTGTAATACGACTTGGCTTTCAGAGGAACAGACTCCATTGTCCTGCTTCATCCGGAA
Source organism: Orcinus orca (assembly GCF_937001465.1). Taxonomy (NCBI): domain Eukaryota; kingdom Metazoa; phylum Chordata; class Mammalia; order Artiodactyla; family Delphinidae; genus Orcinus; species Orcinus orca. The sequence continues at coordinate 56,829,352 of NC_064573.1, forward strand.
TATAACCTTTTAGTATCACGTGTCAGACTGACAGTACTGTTTCCAAAGCATTGTAGAAGAAAATGAGCAGAGCACGTTATAGTTGAAATATGCTTTACTCAACATCACCATGTACGAAACTGCTGAAAAGCATCTGTAAAGCCTTCCCAGAATTTTTAAAAACTTGTTCCAATCCCACAGTACTCATTCTCTACCGTTTATGAAAAATTGCAGTTATTCATTATACTTTAAACAATGAACTTCATATCAAATGTGAATATAAAATACGAAACCCCATCTCTGTTATATTTTCTTCCAGTCATAACCACCATCACAAGTTCTCTAATGTAGTGTATTCAGAATTTAGGAAGATTGTACGAAAAGCCGGCAAATCAGCCTCATCCTGGATGGGAAGGATATCAAACTGAATGGACCAAGCTATATAACCTAGGGATGAGACGGATCCTGCTTTGTCCATAGTATCATTGTCTTCCACAGAGTTTTACTTCTAGGCACCCCTGAGCTGAGCATGACTTTGTTTTCTGACTCTGGGCTTCACATCACCCAAGACCAGGGGAACAGCAGCATTTTATTACTGATATCACATCCACATCACAACCATCTATTTGAGTGCCTTCTCTGTGCCAGATCCTGTGCACACATTGCTTCAAAGGTTAAGTAACTTCCGAGGGCTTCAGATCTGGGAAGTGACAGACCTGAAGTGATATTTGAATCCAGGTCTCATCTTACTTAGACTAGCAGTTCTCAAAGTGAGGTCCAGGAACCCCTTGGGGCGTTCCTCAAACACCCTTTCATGGGTCAGCAAGGCCAAAAGAATTATCTGAAAAGGCTATTAAAGTACTTCTCCCTTTTCCAACGATATTTCTGTGTGAAGCTGGATTTTCTCGCCAGACTTCAACCAGAACAATGTATCGTAACAGCTTGAATGCAGAAGCAGATGAGAATCCAGTGGTTTTCTTTCTATTAAATCAGACATTAAGAAGATTTATTAAATATGTAAAACAATGTTACTCTTCTCACTCAATTGGTTTGGGAAAACAGGGTTATTTTTCATAAAAATATGTCACTTGTGTTAACATGTAACATGGGTTTACTAATGTTATTTTTAAATGGATTAATGCATATTTTAAAATATTATTAGTTTTGGCTTCTAAAGTGGTAAATATCAAAAGGCATAGATTACTTTAAAAAAAGCTCTTTGTGGATCCTCAATAATTTTTAAGAGTGCAAAGGGGCATCAACTGCCCAAACTTTGAGAATCACTGCTCTTATATAACACTCTGATTCATCTTGTCACCTCCATTGTAGAAGGAAAGTTCTCATTGCTGGAGAAGGGGGTGGGTAGGAAAGAAGACCCCTTGCTTTTAGAAATCCAAATTCCTATTGCACTTATTATGTAGACCATACACCAGGCACTTAACTAAATGTAGAAGGGAATAAATGGTCTTAGAAAATACACTTGTGCTCAGCCCCTTCAGCTAAATTGAAAGTTTCCTGAGGACACAATAGTATTAACTCCCTTGGAATCTAGAACATATTCAGTCTTGAATAAAAATAGTGATTAACTGGAAACCTAAAAAAGAGTTGGCATCATGAAGGATTTCGTAAGTTTTACATAGGTTCATAATAGGTTGCCAAGGAAAGAACACACATAGTACGGAGAGACATAGCCTTGAGTTCAAATCCCGACACACCTGGATAAGTTATTTGATTTCTCTGAGCCTCAGTTTCCTTATCTGTAAAATAGGTCTGTGTTCCTAATTCACAGGGTGTGAGGAAAAGTAGATACATTGTATATGTATAACATCTGTCATGTAGGAGGCACAAAAGAAATATTATTCCTCCTGGAACCACAATGGGTCAGTTCTAGGGCAAATGCGGCACATCTGAAAATCCAAATACTCGAGGGGACATTTTTCTCAAGTGAATTTCTCAGCTCTCGGCATCTCTTGGCTGTTGATGTCATCAAGCTAGGTCAATTTCCTGCAGGTGTCACTTCAGTCTAGTTTTAGTCCTTTAGAGACATACACACATTCTGCTCTTGGAACTCACTGGCAATAGATATAAGCACTGGGAGTTCCCCTCTATGAGAACAAAATATAAAGAAACTGAATATTACACTACAGTGATCATTTCAAAGTTGTAAAAAATTATATTATCGACAGTAATACAACTCCACTTAGTGGTTGCTAAGTAAAAAATCGAAATCTTAAAGCTGGATGCAATATAAACACTTTCAAAATATAATCAAATGGTATTATGGAAAGTATTAAATTAAAATGTTAGCCTAAAATTTAAGTCCCTGTTTATTAAAAGAAAAAAAAAGCAATTTCAGGTAGTAAGTCTAAGTTTACCAACTATGAAGATATCCCAAAGTGTTTTATTTAAGAGTCTTGTCTTGTTACACCACCGGAAAATTGGATCTAAATCCATTTACCATAGGCAAAGAAAATGTTTACAACCTAAAACTGTATTTACACACAGCTGTAATGTAATTTTGCCTTAAAAAAAAAAGGTATAAAAGTAAGAATTTGTGAGGGGCTTCCCTGGTGGCACAGTGGTTGAGAGTCCGCCTGCCGATGCAGGGGACACGGGTTCATGCCCCGGTCCGGGAAGATCCCACATGCCATGGAGCCTGCGTGCCCGGAGCCTGTGCTCTACAACGGGAGAGGCCGCAACAGTGAGAGGCCCGCGTACCGCCCCCCCCCCCAAAAAAGTAAGAATTTGTGGAAAACGAGGGAATGAAAAAGAATGTTTCTATGTCCCTAAATTCCATGAAGCATTTGGAACCACAAAAGCATTTTATGAAATTATCACTATCTTTTGTTTTGCATTCATATCATAAAGGAGTCCATTCAGCTAATGTTTGCCCTTTCCTTATAGATATACTATTTTTTTAACCTAAAACTTACACTAGGTGGAGCCCCATGTACAAGATTTAGAGTGATTTAAAAAAGGGAAAGGAAAAAAAAATTAACGATTGAAAGCAAAACCCAAAAGGCACTCATATTTTCTCATTTTTTAAGAACGTACCCTCAAAATCTACAGTACCATCAGGAAAGAATTTTTCTTTCTAACAATTAAAACCATGACAGTGAACAGGACCATCAACATTTACTACAGAGAAGCACTGAGTGCAAAGCTGCTGCTACAGTCAAGAGCTGTAAGGTTCTGAATTCAATGCAAACATTACATTTCCTCTGGGGAGGAGGTATACGGGGCATGGGAGATAAATCTTTTCTGGATCCTTGTAAAAATATTTTGACAATGTTAACGTTCTCCCGTGTCTAAAGTGGGCACAGTCCTCAGATCTGTCATGACATTCCAATTAGAGATACACTGTTGTGAAAAACAAGTCTCTTAAAAACATCAGAGCATGCGTAAAAGAGAAAACATCCAATATAACAGCACAGGGAACTATATTCAATACCCTGAGATAAACTAAAAGGGAAAAGATTATGAAAAAGAATGTATATGTACGTATAAATGAATCACAGTGCTGTACAGCAGAAATGAACATAACATTGTCCATCAACTATACTTCAATAAAATAAATAAAAAAACAAAACAGAATACGTTCAAACCTCTAAGCTGTCCATGACGCAGAAATGTAGGAAGCCCTAATCACACATTTAGGAATGTCTGAGGGGCTTCTGAACTGAAAAAACAAAAACAAAAACCAAAATATCGCATGTTCAATTATGGGTCGGTAGGACTTGCTGTTAAAAATAGGTTCTAACTACTCTAGAGCCTCTCGGTGGACTCAAGCTGGAGGAGATAAGGCGACAGAGATAACCCGCCAAACTTAGTCATCACTCACTGCTGATGGATAAAGGCACCACGATTGCCCCACAAATATCTCCCTTCATCGTTGCCAGGTCAGCTCCCCCGTGCACTATCTCAGGGCTGTCTTTCCAACGCAACGTGCTCAAAATGCAAAGTTCAGACCAGCAGCAAGAACCCTTGCCCAATTCCCCAACGCTTGTGCTGACACAGCTGACGTGATTCTGTCAGTTTACTAGGCAGTAAAATGTTGCAGAGTCTCTTTAATTTTTTTTTTCCCAGACCTATACAAAATCTTGGGCCAGGCCGGACCTAGTTCTGCTGACAGCTGAATTATGTAGCAGAGTAACCTTTGAACAAGTACAATGCATTGACCTCACATAAATTCTCCCCCAGGAAGTCCAAGAAATGGGTTCAATCAGGGTCAGGTAGGCATGGAGGCAGTTAGCACCTACCCCAAGAATCCAGCATCCATCATAACTGGGGATTTATACCTGTTCAACCAAACAGTTATGAAAAAAAGAAAATTATGTTCTTTGATGTTTGCTTCGTATTTTCCACAGGCAAGCTGATGTTGTCCTTTGCAAGCCATTTACTAAATTCAAATTATTCTGCTACATAAATAATTTATAGAAGCAAAGCTAATAGGAGTAAAGAAGAATAGCACTTTGGAGTGGATAATCTTTGATGACAGAGGTGATTTTTTAAAAAGAAGAGAAACTATCTGAGCTTTGGGTTCTCAAGCCATTCCTTGGTTAAAACAAAGACTGGATGAATTGGACAAACTACATTAAATAGAGAGCCTTTTTCAATATCTATAAAACTGACAGCTTTTATGTAAAATCAGTCATTCAACTTTTCATATTTTCATATCAAGTTTTCATGTTGATGCAAAGCTATTTGTCCTTCTCCTCCAATGTGGTGGAGTTTTCCAATTAGTTTTTCAAATGGAAAGGGGGTGGGACCTGCCCTGTGGCACAGAAAATACACACTAACACATTTCTCCCAAACACTGCACTTTCCCCATCCCTCTTGCCAGTCTTGTAGCCAGTATTAATACTATGATAATAAGAGTCTTACAGAGTAAAGCTTATATTGTAATTGTTCCCTAAAAGATAGAGGTTAGCCAGGCACCTTGTATCTACTTCCGGCATGATGGATACAAGGGAAGTGATGCTAAATCCAATAGGGAAGATCAATACAGACTCGACAGATTTACAGCCCTTCAGCCCTCCTCTCTTTATCTCAAGGGTAGCATCTTCACAAGAGTCAGCAGAGGAGAATGGGTAACTGATGTTTTAAAACTTTTAAATATGGGAATTTAGGACCAACAGAAAAAAATGGTTGATAGAGAAAACTACAGACTAAAGTAGACTGTAGAATAACTTTGCCGAGCTAATAATCTCACTCTCTATATGCCAGGGAGGGAAGAACTTGATGAATCAATTGTTTTCATTTTGCTGACACTCCGTATTCGTCCTGAGAACAATTTCTTTCTAAGCAAAGTAATGTTTAACTACTTCCTTATCACCAACACTGCCTTATAAGCATAATTTAGAACTCTGCTATTATAATTCAGTTTGCTGTTTTTTTTTCCTTTTCACTAAAGCTTTGAGAGACAATGTCTTCTTCATCAGCACTGTCATCATCTTAGCAATTAAAGATAAGGTAGAGAAAACAAAGGAACTACATGTACATAGAAGTCATTAAAAGGAAGCAGGGGTCGCCTTTAAGTGAAAGGGAGGTGAACAAAGACACTTGCTTTTAAAAGGACAGTGGAAATGAGCTGAGGCGCACCTCCATCCTGCACGGGGCTCAGAGTCACCGGTGGGGACAAGGGTGCACAGTGAACCTGGGAGGTGATTAGAAGCCAACATCACAAAGCAAGACCTGTAGGGCTTCCCTGGTGGCGCAGTGGTTGAGAGTCCGCCTGCCGATGCAGGAGACACGGGTTCGTGCCCTGGTCTGGGAAGATCCCACATGCCACGGAGCGGCTGGGCCTGTGAGCCATGGCCGCCGAGCCTGCGCGTCTGGAGACTGTGCTCCACAACGGGAGAGGCCACAACAGTGAGAGGCCCGCGTACCGCAAAAACAACAAAAAAACAAAAACAAAGCAAGACCTGCAGGCGGCTGTAGGCCCAGCCCTGGAACTGAAATATAGCCCCATGTTTGGTGACTTTTTTCCCTACAGAAACCAAGCCTGAGAGGCACAAGCATTATTTCATTTTCAGAGTCTGGAAGTGGAATAGAGAAGAAAGAGTTATGATTCTCATTTCACTGGCCATTGTAGGTTTTGATAAGAGCACCCCTCCTTCCAATAAATAGACGTCATTGGTTGTAGAAGCTATAAAAGTTGAATGAGATATTATTTCAGGCAGAAAAGTGAAAGCTACCATTTCCTGGAAGAGTCAAACTCAAGTCTCTGGAGGTTCAAAGCTCAGCTCGTATGACATCTCATTCCAAAGTTTCATTCTGCTTTGCATTATGATCAATCCTCTAGACAGCTTTATCTACCAATGGTTTGAAATCTCCTTGATATTTGATTTTTTCTTTAAACAACTTTTTTGGGTCCCACACTGGCTACTATAGTGCTGTGTATCTTTCGGGGAATCAACAAATATTTATGAAATGAGTAGCAGAAATGTCAGTATTTGGAATAGTTACAAACAATGCATTTGCTGCTTTTAGGGCTGGAAGCCTTAAAGCTTAAAGGGTCTTAAAAAATTGTATCTCCTTATTCAGAGAAAAATCCATTTTATTAAAACCATTTCTATTAATAGAGCAGATAGAAATCACCCACGTGTTTCATTTCCTCCTCTTATCCCCAATTTCCCAAATTCACAGACATTTTCTCTTCTTCAGTTAATTTCACAAAACAGTTCTGTGCCTATACGGTGGACACCATGATATCCTGCCCGGATCCCCTTACAGGAACAAAGGATTTATAATCCTCCAGCTTCTAGAAATGCTGCCAAAAGGCAGTCCTCAGCTGTCAGTCCTTTGTGGGGTTGCCTCCACTGAAGAAAACTGTCTTGCACAGGTCACACCTCCTTCCAGTAGGGGTAAGGATGCTCGGGCCATCTTGCTCTAATTGGGAACCACCTGGAGGTCATTCCAGCTATAGGGGTCCCCATAGGGTGAGCTGAGACCTTTGTGGGGATCACAACTTCTCCTTCTTCCCAGTCCTGCTTTCTTCCTTGGCCTTGGTCCCAGGAGCTCTTGCTAAGAAACACCATGGCCGCCAATGTCCATTTCATAATCTATCCTCAAGAAACACAACCCGTGACAGCCCTGCAGATTGTAGGCGTTAGGCATAAGGAATTGTTAAAGATGAAATCCCGGTTCTTTCTGATTTTATAAAACCAAAGAGGGCATATATAGATAAATCCATCACTCCCTTATGACATGCAAAGACACAGGGAGACACATGCAGGGTGCTGTAAAAGTCTGATGGATTCTTATACCCAGTAGGGTGGGAGGAGAGGATGCTTATCAGGTCAGAATTCTTGCAGGAGCTGTGTGTAACAGACAATCAGAAGTTACTAGATAAAGACCAGGGAAGGAGCGGGAAGCAGGAGGAAGAAAATGAGAGAAATCATGGATACATGTGAGTTCCTGGGATACTAATGGCAGGACACACATGGGACACAGCAGGAGTGACAAGTGACACAAGTCTGGGGCTAAAAGCAAAGTGGCAGATGCATCTGGTAGGTGGTAACAGGATCGGGGGAAACTTGTGGGTCATCCTAAAGAGCTTTGTTCTTGACCTTTTTTTCAGACCGAGACACAAGACAGATGACTTTTCATGCAACTTATACTTTCTGATTTTTCCAACTCCTCACCTCTAGCAAAATTACTTGGGAATATAAAGCAAAAAGCAGCACAGACATTTCAGGAGGATGAGGGTATGGATAACACCTTATATAAACATGTAAGTACTAACATCATCTACTATATACAGAATCAGTCATCTTATAAGACAAACCTTCAGTGCATAAGATTTTTCAAAATATCTTGTTTTATTTTGAAAGAAGAACCTTGCCTTTTTTTTCAGACCTCCATTACATGGGTAATATTAAAAAAGTAAATAAACATGGGCTCTTGAAGAGTAACTATGTTATTTTTTGTTATTGAAACAAATGAAATGTACAGGTTTTAACTTTTTAGTTATATGATTTTTCCTCCTGCAAGTTCTACTCCTTATCACCACTTTGATGTTTACTTGGTCATCAAAAATTACTGTCATTACGGGTCAGAATGTTCATAACATCACTGCATACAACACAATGTCGGAGCTCTCTTAATCTATCCTTGCCTTCCTTCTTACCTAGAAATTTTCCACGAGTAAAATTACATTGCCCAAGTTAATAACTACAAAATCACAACTCACAAGCACTACAGAAACTCTTGATAAACAGAATTATCAGCTGGACACCAGGAACCATTAGGTGATAAGACAAATAAGGAGGGCTGATGATTTTATACACAATCCCCAGCACATAGCCAGATGTGGCATCCGATAGCTAGATAGACAGATAGATCTTTATCTATCTTACACACAGAAGAAATAATATGGAATAAAAGTGAGTGCAAATAATAGTGCCATAGAGGTAAACTTGAAAACAGTCTATTTTACTTAAAAATAAATACTTTTTAAACTTTAATACTTAGACTTATTATTAACAGCCCCTTACCTGTGACACCCAGACAAATGATTAATGCTCACCAGGCTGTTGCCAAACTATGGTGGAGAGGCAGTACCAGAAGCAAGATGGAACCCCTGGGGTGTTTAAAGCAAAAGGGAGGCATGGGCAGATTTACAGCCTGGCTGTGTCTCTCTGGAGCAAGATGGAGGATGGTATAAAGATGAAAAGAAGGGTTTGGCAAGCTGCTGCAAAACTCAGGTAAGATGTTATGAGTATCTGCACACCTTGGGTAACTGGAAATCCCAGCATCTTGTCCAAGATGTCTGTGGCCAGGCTCCAGCAACTCCTACCCTTGTCAATGGAGACCCTTGGGAGATTCAAGCAGGGTGAGCTAGGCGACCAAGATAACTTTCTGCTTTTTATGTCTCTCTGATTTTGAGAAGGGTCTTATTACCCTGACTAATAAAGCAGAAAATTAGCTATTAGAGAAGTACTCATGATGGATTTAGAAGCTCAATAACCCTCAAAAGCAAGAGTTGGAAATCTAAATGGAATTTGTAGGTACAGGGTTTATATGAATTGGGAAAGAATTAAGCTTCTGTTCGATTTTTTTTCCTGCAAAACTACTATTAGTTCTATCAAAATATGATTATATTGTCAGATACAAAGATATCAACTCCTCTTGAAACAGAAATCTCTTTCATAGGGCAAATCACCCTACTAATTGACAAGTCTTTTACTATAACCACTCCTGCCCCCACTTCACTCCCTACCATGACTCATGAAAGAGCTTTACATAACTGCCGGATAAAAGACAAATTTCGTTGTATGGGACAAAGTATTGTCTGAGATGCACCAAAATTCTGTCTTTGAAGGTACAGAAGAGTCCAAGAGTATATTAAAATGGTTAAAAGGAAATGTGTCTAAATGAAAAGATTTTATGACTAGGACCCTGGTGGCCTTCAGCAGGTCAAGCTGTACCTCAGTTTACTCATCCATAAATTCAGATGATAAAAAGTTCCTGTGTCATGAGGGTGTTAGGAAGATTAAATGAGATGCATGTGGAGTCCATCAGCCAGCACCTGGGAAAGAGGAAGTGATGAAGGTGACGCTGAGAATGAGGGTGCTGATGACATGTGATTGTGCACATCCCCAAAAGTAAACCATGTCAGGGTGACAAACCCACTAGCTATTTTTTTTTTTGAGAAAACGATCCCATATTGACCAAACCAGTAACTCTTTAGGCTGCAGAGCCAGCCTATCCCCTCCCTATAAATGGAACAAAAACAGATTAAAAAACCAAATGACCCCACACATCAAAAGATTCCTTAATAGACTAGAAGGGAGCCTTAGAAAGTGAAAGAAAAGGAGAGGCTGGTGGGAACACACATGCCCTACAACAGAGTCCGATGAGAAATAATAAGCAAACACCCTGACTTGTACCTTGCTGCTTTTAGGACCAGAGATTTCTGAAGATTCCCAGAGCATCTCACAAATACAGTGTTATCTTCAGAAGGCTTTCCAGGTCCCAGACGAAAGAAGAATTCACAAGATGTGGGGCATGATTAATTTAAAAGAAGTAGGTTCCGGTTACTGATTATTATTGGAAGAGAAAGTGAGATTTTAAGGATGGTTGACCAGTGGGGTTATCATTTACGAGAAGGAGGGCGATGGAAAGACCCAGAGAGACACACAGAGGAAAACACACAGTGTGAATCCCAAAAGGAGATTTTAGATGTGGAACTGAAAAATGATAGCATAACCCAATAGGCAAAATAGCTGATTAGGTGGTAATTGTGTCAAATCAACTACTCACAGCTGAACAGAGTAAACTCAAATGATACATATTCCTTAGGATATTTACAGGCAACTAAATCATCTAAGATAAGGATTCGCAAATTACTTACACCACAATAGAAAATCTTACAACCATCCATGCCAACTTTCATGCTAACATTCAATATAATTTTAGAGATTCCAGAAATAACAGATGGCAATAACAAATGTATTTGCTCCCAACAAGGGAAATCCCACCAGCTCAACTGGCTAAGATGGCAGTCTGAAATTTATTTGAAATTTATGCAGAGGGAGACCCAAGATGAAAGGGGAACTGATAACCAAGACAGTGATTTTCCTATGGAAATATACCCCAACTGATTTCTTTTTTCCGGGAATTAGCCATGCTAAGTACTTTTAAAAATGGATAGAAGCTATTGGACCAGCCACTTCTATAATATCAGGCTAATCAAAGGCTTTTTAAAAAATCTTGCTTCCCACATGCTTGATAACTAGAAAGAAATGTAACTAAAAATCTATTTTTTGTATTCAAAACCTGCCTGTCGTCTGGTCTCCATTCCACAGCAAGAAATCCACCAGCAGACATCAACCCTCTCTCCCCTCCCTGGTCCTGCATGTGCAATAGGTGAGTGCCCAGTACATCCTTATTGCCCAGTTTTGGAAGAGCAAAGTTAGAATTTGATATTTAACAGTGTTGCCACCTTGCGTTTTGAAACCATCGACTGAGAACCAATTAAAGTGGGAAGATTTCATGTCAAGATTCATGACTCATTTAATATAAATACATCAACAATGTATCATTTCCAATGCCTTTATATTAAAAACGATCCCAGCATTACAAAAACAAACACATTTATATCTGCCGTAAACGGTAATTATGAATATTTGCAGTGTGTGATTTATAGAAACAATTGAACAAGAGCCTTAGAAAATTCCATTTGATTTGTTATAAAGAACTATTCTTCAAAAATCATATAGGGCTTCCCTGGTGGCACAGTGGTTGAGAGTCCGCCTGCTGATGCAGGGGACACGGGTTCGTGCCCCGGTCCGGGAAGATCCCACATGCCGCGGAGCAGCTGGGCCCGTGAGCCATGACCGCTGAACCTGAGCGTCCGGAGCCTGTGCTCCGCAACCGGAGAGGCCATGACAGTGAGAGGCCCACGTAAAAAAAAATCATATAAACCTTCCCCTTCCAAAAATAAAGAAAACCAACGGCAAAACATTAATGTGCTTGGGGTGCACGCACATGGGCATTAAGATGCTAAAGATATTGTCGCATCAAACAATTGCACTTGGCAATTTTTTTCTTCCCCAGACAAGAGAGAGAAATCAACAGCTTAAACATTAATTTCAGGACTCACCCACATTGCCCGTGTCACATGCAGAGATAACAGTTTTCCAGGTGATGGGCAGGTCACATGCCATGTTCCGAGGGGCAGCAAGACAGGGAGGGTGAGCAAAAAGGAGAAGAAAACACAGATTAGAAATAATCCAACAACTGGTGGTAACTCACCCCTATTCTGAGCATGGTAATACGAGTTCTCTCCTTTCTAAACCTGCCCCATTGCCAAGACACTGTGGGTTAAGGACAAAGTTGCTATAGAAAAGCAAAGGTAGATAATTCCCAAGAGATACAAAGGGATCTCTTGTTAACATTTTCATTGAGCAGCTGCAAATGAGAGAAAATGCATGCAGACCACATTTGAATATGTAATAGATGTTTCCAGAAAGAGACCATGAAAGAGTTGTATGAACATATAGGGACATAAAAATAATTAAAGCAAGTCTGGACTAGAATGGGGGGGACGGGGAGGGAGTTTGAGACTGTGGCCAAGTAAAGACTTAGGCTAATTCAAAATCAAAATCAGAAAACCCAGTAAAATTATTTACACGTTCCCACAAGCATTTGACTAAAATAATTCCAATTATACATTTTCCAAGAATATAAATTATAACTCATTTTAGAATGTGCTGAAGGTCAGAGCCATAAAATATAATTTGAATTCATCAATAAAAAGACCAAAGAAATAAGTTATTATTATCTTTTTTATAGAGGCCATGAAAAACTTTTACATGGCATAAAATTTCTAGGCTATGTTGTTTTTCAACCCTACAAGCCATAATAGTTGCTCTGTTAGGGAAGAAATTTCACAGCGTAAGGTCACATAAAACATAATATCAAGTAGATGGAACTCCCCAAACAGGCTTCATTTAAGACAGAGCATCTGTCACAGGCTTTCCACATGACAGTCACCTTGGAAGACCAGGCAGTGCCAAGGTCATGCTAGAGGAATTCTGTGATCCTTGGATCAACCAGGGCCTCCTGGGCCTCTGCCCTACAGATGTAAACTACTAATCCATGACATCAAAAGCTACTATCAACTCAGAAGAACTGAAAGCAAGGTCTCGAAGAGACACTTGCACACTTGTGGTCATAGCAGCCTTGTACACAATAGTCAAAAAGTGGAAGCAACCCAAATGTCCATCAACACATAATGGATAAACAAAATGTGGTCCGTACATAGACTGGAATACAATTCAGCCTTAAAAAGGAAGGAAATTCTGACATGTGCCCCAACATGGATGAACCTTGAGGACATTACACTAAATGAAATAGGCCAGACACAAAAAGGACAAATACTGTGTGATTCCACTCCTACGAGGTCCCTGGAGTAGGCTCATTCATAGAGATAGAGAGTAGAATGGTGGTTGCCAGGGGCTGGGGGGAGGGAGAAATGCGGAGTTGAAGTTCACTGGGAAGATGAAAAGGGTCCTTGGGAGCAGCTGCACAGCGATGCAAAAGGATGTAACGCTGCTGAACTTAAAGATGCTTAAGATACTAAATTTTATGTTATGTGCATATGACTACAATTAAAAACAAAAAGCCGGGCTTCCCTGGTGGTACAGTGGTTGGGAGTCCGCCTGCCAATGCAGGGGACACGGGTTCATGCCCCGGTCCGGGAAGATCCCACGTGCCGCGGAGCGGCTGGGCCCGTGAGCCATGGTCGCTGAGCCTGCACGTCCGGAGCCTGTGCTCCGCAACGGGAGAGGTCACAGCAGTGAGAGGCCCGCGTACAGCAAAAAAAAAAAAAAAAAAAAAAGAATTGGGTTTATGTGGCATGGACTTTTATTTGTAAGTGAATTAAAAATAAGTATTTAAAAAATTTCTCAGCTGTATTTTCCAGTGCAATACATATCAATAAATATACCATGCATAAACAAAGTTTCCTTGTGGTCTTCCATCATTTTTAAGACTGAACAGAGGTCCTAAGACCAAAATGTTTGCGAACTGCAGTGTCAAGAGCACAGATCAGGAGGGCAAAGGATGAGAGACCAGGCTGCAGAAGGAAGCAGGAGACCCCAGAAGCCACGTGTGGGACTCTGGTCTTTACCTAAGAACAGGGTCAGACTAGTCTATACGTGTAGAAGGCTGCAGTCACTGTCTCTTTCCTGGTACGCGATAGATGTACAGAATCACTCACTGTTCAACCTACGTTTCCAGCCTCTAATGATTCATTATAGAAAATGAATTCATAAGGCTCCCACATAGAGCTTCATCAACCTATAATGAATCTCAAGGTTGCTTTCAAAAAGAATAACTTCCTCTACATGGTCAGTGCAGTGCCTGCATTGTGCTTACCTTTTAAAACCCACGTTATGGTTAATTGGGAAGTGGCAAATGTTTATAGAGGAGCCCACATTCCAGTGGAACCAAAAATCAGGCTCAGAGCTCTAAGGATGCTCTGTGGGGTGGGAGGAAATGGAGCTTCCTGACTTCAGTGAGGCCCTCCCCTGCTGCTTGCAAACCTTCTCTGCTTCCTTGTTGGCCTTTTGGTACCTGTCCCCTCAGAAGTGGTTGCAAGCTTTATCCACCCTCAAGTCCCTTCTGCATTCCCCTAACTCTTAGGGAAAAAAAAACCTCACTTCTCTTTTCACCCAGGAGCTAGAGGCAGCCAGCTATGGGGTTAATATCCATGACTATAAAATAAAATTTATGAGTTGTTAACTTTAGTGTCGGCAAGATAAAAATAATCTTAATATGCAGTTTCCAGGAATAAGTAGCAACTGAAAGCGTGATTATGATTTTAATAACAAGAAAATAATTGTATGTTCGTAAAATCAGTGAGAGAAGACAGATCTAAGGCATGTCAAGGTAAGGAAATGTGTGTGAAGGGGACGATGGAACACAGCCAGGAAACAAGGCCGGTCATAGCAAACATTCTTATCCAAGTACATTTCCAGGGACGCCTGCCGGAACAGCATCACTGAGGGGACAGCCTGTACCTTAAAGAGAGCAACCGATAAGGTGCTAGAACCTTCCATCAAGACTGAGATGGTAGAACATCAGGAGAGGAGGGCACGTCTTTAAAAATGCTAAAGACATATGAGCAAAAAATGCATGGAGTTAAACTTCTCAATGGATCTAATTATAGCTTTTCTTTAAAGGTGCTTTGTTTTAAGGGTTAGGGGTAGGGTTAGGGTGTGAAGGAGGGAACCGGTATGATTTCATAGAGATAGTCTGTATTTGTGCGTGTGGGGGGGTGCACCACGTGGCATGCAGGATCTTAGTTCCCCCACCAGGGATCAAACCCGTGCCCCCTGCAGTAGAAGCGCGGAGTCTTAACCATTGGACCACAGGGGAAGTCCCAGACAGACTGTATTTTTGAATCAACTTTGGCTTGGTGAGTCACTTGCCCTGGGCAAGCCTTGATTTCGTTGTCTCCACATTACTACAGAGGTGTGGGAAAAGCCAGAAATAAAGGCATTTTTCAGCCCTTTGATCAGAATACTTGGAGCATAGTAGGTGCTCAGTAAATGGCAGTTCCTTTTCTTGGTTTCTTCCCTTTTTTCTTCCCATCACAACTGGCCATCCAAGAGCTGCTCAACTTTTAGGTAACTACGACGTATATGTAACAGAGAGAGAAACAGAAAGGGAGTGAATGAGTATACAGCGAAGACGGATGCCTGTAATTCATGAATAGACTAAAAACAGAATCCTCTAACCCGTGATGATTTGGTTGAAACGTGCATGCGTTTATGTGTGTGTGTGTGTGTGTGTGTATATATATATATATATATATATACATCACATCTTCTTTATCCATTCATCTGTCATTGGACACTTAGATTGCTTCTCTGTCTTGCTTCCAGTTCATAGCGCTGCTAGGAACACTGGGGCACATGTATATTTTTGAATTAGAGTTTCATCTTTTCCAGATATATGCTCAGGAATGGGATTGCTAGATCATATGGTAACTCTACTTTTAGTTTTTTAAGGAACCTCCATACTGTTCTCCATAGTGGCTGTACCAATTTACATTCCTACCAACAGTGTAGGAGGGTTCCCTTTTCTCCACACCCTCTCCAGCATTTATTATTTGTAGACTTTTTGATGATGGCCATTCTGACCAGTGTGAGATGATACATCATTGTGGTTTTGATTTGCACTTCTCTAAAGATTAGCAATGTTGAGCATCTTATCATGTGCCTGTTGGCCACCTGTGAGACATTCTATTTTTTAATGCAAATAGCATGAAGGGTTATGGGGTTATCAGTCCCTTGCACACATACAAAAATATGATTAATTTAATCAGGTGGCTTTCCTACTATTACCAGGTTAGAGCAGCAGAATTAAGAAAATGGTAGTTTTATTTGAGAAAGAGAGAAGGTAATACATTTGGAATGAGGAATGTATTTTGGGAAGAAAGCCTAACTATAAGCATAGAAGTGTGACTCAGGATAGTATGTGGACATCAGAGCCCAGAGAAATGGGCAGAAGATGGATGAGGGATTCAGGAACGGATGTTATCTGTGCATCCAAAGATTTGCGCCTTCAGCTGCCCCCATGGCTTCCTGGGGCCCCACTGGCTTCCTGTCTGAGTCCCACCACTGGTACTAAGAGTTTCAAAATTTGCTCATGACATAGATTGAGTATAGTTGTCTGAACTAGCCTGGAAACCTAACCATAATTTTCAACATCTTCTCTCCGGGCAAAGAATTCAAAATTCCAAACAAATACTGACAAATGCACTTTTGGAAGAAGGATTCATCTGTAAAATGGGGAATGCCTATATTCCAAAAGTAGGTCTCTGCCTTTTATCAATCTAATCTTTTCACCCGTAGGACCGAAAAAGCCAAAGGCTGAAGAACACAAGCATTTCTATGCTCTAAAAACCAAAATGCACTACAAACATTAAATGCCCCTGTGATCATTGCTTGCCTTCTGCTTTGAAAAATAACTCAGAAAAGGAGAGTCAAAACTTGCCAAAGTATGAGATTTGCGGGCATTCCTTATGGGGGGAGGTGCTAACGTTCCAAAGGCCATGGGCTCAAATGAAAAGGAAGACTCTGTAGGCAGCATTGCTCAACCTGTTCCAAAGGGCACAGGACTACTAAAGCCAGGCTTCTCCCCAGCATGAGTGCAGTTGAAAAATGAAAGGCTTCAAGATGTTCAGAGGTCACTGACCTTGTCCTGTCCATATCTTTGATGCTGGCTTTCATATCAGGAGCAAACTGATACTTTAGTAGGTCAATGCCAAAAAGCATATTTCTGAATTCAGCGTGTCTCTTTGTGAACAAAGAGTCAACACAAAGTGGGGGAGAACCACACCATAAATCTCGAGCAAGCAACCCCATGCGGACAAATTCAGCTTGTGGCTACAACCAGGAACGCATCGGACCGTGAAGAGAAGGCATCTGGAATGCAGCTCAGTGTTTTCAGCCCGGGTGGAACGCATGTTCTCACAGCTCTCTGACTATTGGGTGTTAAGGGAAAATCAACCCCCTCGCTGAAGTTACAAGGAGAGGTTTAGCAGAGACAGGATCTTTAAACTATCACTCTGATGAACTCAGCCACTTAAACTTTTTTGAAAACGAGTGAACGGATGTGCTTCGTTTCCATCCCGGTTCACGACGCTAAATCAAGTCACTATGATTCTTTGCATTTATTGAACACCCACTATGTCCTCTATGTAAAAGGACAGCCCCACAAAAACCTGGCTCTTGGCTGTTAAGAGAGTTTTGGGATCAAGAGGTAGAAACTTCCAGCTGTAAAACAAATGAGTCATGGGGATGAAATCTACAGCACGGGGAATACAATCAGTCACTATGTAATATCTTTGTGTGTTAACAGAGGGTAACTAGACTTATCGTGGTGATCGTTTCGTACTGTATTGAAATACCAAATCACAATGTTGCGTACCAAGAACAGACATAGTGTTGTAGGTCAATTATACTTCAAAAAAAAAAAAAAAACTGAGAAAAAGAGATCAGATTTGTGGTTACCTGAGGTGGGTGTCGGGTGAGAGGGGGAAATTGGATGAAAGTGGTCAAAAGGTACAAAGTTATGAAATAAGTAAATACTAGGATATAATGTACAACATGATAAATACAATTAACACTGCTGTATGTTATATATGACAGTTGAGAGAGTAAATCCTGAGAGTTCTCATTATAAGGAAGAAAAGGGTTTTTTCTCTTTTATTTTTTATCTATATGAAGTAATGGATGTTCACTAAACTTACTGGGGTTATCATTTCATGTTGAATGTAAGTCAAATTATTATGCTGCACACCTTAAACTTTTACAGTGCTGTAGGTCAATTACATCTCAAAAAAACTGGAAGGAAAAGAAAAGAGTTTTGGTTTGTTTGTTGTTGTTGTTTCAAATTTATTTTATTTATTTATTTTTGGCCGTGTTGGGTCTTCATTGCTGCGCATGGGCTTTCTCTAGTTGGGGCGAGCGGGGCTACTCTTTGTCGCGGTGTGCGGTCTTCTTGTTGCGGTGGCTTCTCTTGTTGTGGAGCACATGCTCTAGGCGTGCAGGCTTCAGTAGTTGCGGCACGCAGGCTCAGTAGTTGTGGCTCATGGGCTCTAGAGTGCAGGCTCAGTAGTTGTGGCACATGGGCTTAGTTGCTCCGTGGCATGTGGGATCTTCTGGACTAGGGATCAAACCCGTGTCCCCTGCACTGGCAGGTGGATTCTTAACCACTGCACCACCAGGGAAGCCTGTTGTTGTTGTTTTGAGGTAGGGACTAGGGCAATATTCAGAGGCAGTGGGCAGAGAAAGAGGGAGAGCATATTTATTTGACACTAATTTTCTATGAACACAATGCAACTTTCTTTATTGATACCCAGCACTCACTTTCATTGGCATCCAACACAGTGAAGTATAACGTGAGAGAATGGTTATTTTCCTTGTTTCATTTTTTTTCTATTCTCAACTCTCTTTCTCAATCTTGTTAAAATTATACTTTTGGTCAGAGCAATAATTTTATGGGTCAGATACTTTTTCCACATCCACTCATTTCCAGGTAGTAAGTGAACTGCACTCCGATAGGATGTCACTGGTGGCTCAGCCCAGCTGTTCTTTGAAGCATCATACAGGCAGCTCACCGCTAAAGCCACTTGCTACATTTCCAGCCCTGCCCAGTGGATCCTTACCTTCCACTAGACTAACAGCTGTCAGATGTAACCAACACCCCATTTCCCTAGGCCAAATGGGAGTCCAGGAGAAAGCATTTTGAAAGATGTGCTATACTTTAGCCTGTGCTTATCACTTCAATAGATTTTAGTGAAAACCACACAGATAAATCATCTTGCCAGACTTTGTAAAGATTATCCAGAATATCTCTGAGATCATCCAAATCTAGGCAGAGAGGTGAAAGGAGAGGAAAATAAACATGAAATCCTGGGTAACATGGTTAAACAGGGAAAGTGCCGAGCCAATTCCGAAAAACGAGACATTGACTGTCGTCAGGCTAATGTGATCAATTATCCGGAGAACAAAAACTATATTACCTGTGCTCCTAATAATAATACTATCACTATTATTATTGTTATTAAAGAATTCTTTAGTATATATTTTGTCTTGTTTCATTTTTTAATTTATTTTATTGAATTTATTGAATTTATTTTATTTATTGATTTACAATGTTGTGGTAATTTCTACTACACAGCATACTTAGTATTTTTGTACAGCAGACCCTGTGCAAAGTGATATTTTCATTTCCTTGGGCTAACATTGTGTTTCAATAATGCTAACATGTAAAATCTATCATGAAGTTTATGTGATGTTATCAGGCTTAAAAAACAAAAGGTTTTTAATTCATGATGATGCTTTAGGATTGTGGATTTGAAAGCTGGAGCCGCTGTAACTCCATCATAAAGATGAATAAACCATCATCTTAGGGAAATTAAGTGCTGATGAACCCACAATCTGGAAAATGACATCACTGCTTATTTTTCCTGAAACACACTTAGTTATCTTCTAATCATATCTAGGGGCGAGCAAAGCTACACTTGAGACAAAATACTACATGAAATAACCTGAAAGATAGGCATATACTCATATATCAAAAGTACGAGACATAAATCAAAACATCGTGATACTTTTTCACTGAGTGAAAAGGTTTTGACATCTGGGTCACACATACACTTCAGCAGCATTACTCACTGTTGAGTTACCTAATTCATTTTTATCTTTAATATGTTTTTCAAAGGAAGCAAATAGCTAAGAATAGCACAAGTTACTCATCCTTTATAAATACAACGTATTCCATAGATGACGTTGGAATATGATAATATTCCCCAAGATTCATAAAATTTGTGAAAGTATCTAAGCCACCCAACCTTTGAAGAATGAGATCTTGACATTTGTAGCTTTTGTTATTCCAACATCTAACCATAGGAGAAAAAGGGGCCTCCTGGGAAAGAACCCAGGTCAAAGGAGAAGAGAATCAAGGTCCCAGGTTAGTGTGGGGTGTGGTGCTTAGGTGGGAAAGCTTCCTAGTTGCCCACCTAGCTTTTTGTCCTCTTACACCATCAAACTCACCCCACCCATAGCTAGAGTAAGTTTTCTATTTCTAGCCTCCTGTATTACTCTTCTGCATACATCCCTCCCGTGGTTCCCCACTGCCTATTTGATAAACTCCAAGATTTCACAAGCTTGCAAGGTGGGTACACCTGTTCACACGTTTGCTATGTGCCAAGGATTTCATGCGAAACCCTGAAAGCTGGAACAGATTCGGAGTGTGCTACAGAGTATGCCTGGCTCCATCCTCCATCCTGACACCCAGATGTTCGCGTCTGGGTCCCGAGAGTGAAAGAGCCACTTCACCTCAATCCCAGAATCCACCAAGTGGCACTGTCATGTGGTGGTGTCTCCAAGAAAAGGGGATGAATGCTGGACCTGCCGGGCCACGGGGATAACACAGCCGACTGAGCAGTGAGCCAGAACCTGCACCCAATCCAGACCTCAGGAGAGCTGAGGTCGCCTCCTGGCCACGTGGGTGCCTCTCCGTTGGGTTCAGCCCACAGTGGGTTTAGCAGCATCCTTTGGTGCATCTGGGATCTTTAGTGTCAAATGTCACTAGCGTGGCTTGAATAAAAGCAAGTGAAAATGGGGGGGGGGGTACAGACAGCACAGAGGGGATGTGGTCTTGGAAGCAGGGGAGGGATTCCCCAGGGATTCCTAAGGTCAGTTAGGAGAAATCTGACTCTGTTTAGAATTACCACAATTGCAGGTGGTCATAGAGTCAGTTGTCTTAAAGTTATTAAGCTTTTTGGCCTGGAAAAAGTTATATCCACTGATATATCCACTGAAAATTAAACTGCTCTTCCAAGAAATAGATCAGCTCTGTCCATTTTACCTAATTATATTGGTGATTAAAGGGTCCACGTTCATCACCTCAAGATCAAGGCGTCCACATGAACTTGTCATGGATCATCTTACTGCAGACAGAGGATAAATGTCTACGCCACTCATTATTGCAACATGAATGAGGCACATATAGAGAAGGTATGAACGATGCATCATTCATAACAAATAATAATAACAATAACTATTGTTATACATAACAAAATAACAATTTCTAATTGATTTTAAAATGCAGACACTTTTGCAGTAGGATTATCAGGTTTATCTTCCTAACTGCATTGTACTTTGGTTATTATTTTTTCTTTTTTTTTTTTTTGCGGTACACGGGCCTCTCACTGTTGTGGCCTCTCCCATTGCGGAGCACAGGCTCCAGACGCGCAGGACCAGCGGCCATGGCCCACGGGCCCAGCCACGGGGCACGAACCCATGTCCCCTGCATCGGCAGGCAGACTCCCAACCACTGCACCACCAGGGAAGCCCTGGTTACTATTTTTTCAAAAAACTTGAAAAGTGCCAAAAAGAAAATTACATTTAAATATACTCAGGATTACAGTTCATTTTTTAATGATTAAAAAAGAGAGTCAGAACCAAAAGTCTGAGACACAAATATTGAGACTAAAATTTGATTGGTTAAATACAAATTTCATACTGAATTAAATGTTAATATAATATACATCATAGGACACAAAGGAATGGGTACACTTGTTCAAGCACTTACTATATACCAGACATTTTATAAGTATTTTTCCTAGTCCTAATAACAACTCTGCTAGGTAGGTATGACTAAACTAGTTTTGCAGAAGAAACCTAGACTCAGAACACTTAGGTGATGTGTCCCCAGACATTCAGGAGAAGCTGCGGGCACAGGAGTGCAGCTGGGTGAGTGTGGCAGCTTGACTGTCCCCACTTGGCACTCAAATCCTGATCTCAGGCTCTGTTTCCAGAGAAATCCAGAATAATATATCTCCACGATATAGAGACACTGACATATGTGTATGGGCAGGGGATGGAAGCTTAGTTCATAGACGTGTAGAAGGTGGGTGAAAGCAGGGAGAATGCTTTCCAAAAATGACATTACTGTATTTAAACAGTTTCTAAGGACCTGTGTTGAAAGTCATTGTGAAGACTTCGATAAAAGGGTGTTTCAGGAATTGGCATGAAAGGAAGACACTGAGATACGGAGGGAAAACAGGCAAAGTGTGGCACCTCATACGTGTCCCCAGCCCAATATCCACCCACATATGATCGTTGTTTTCCCCTCTTTCCCAAAAGGTACGCTCCGTAGAGCTCCTACACGGTGGGATGGGCACTGACCGTAACAGCAAGGCTCTCCTGCTCATTTTATGTTGTATCACCATGTTCACACTGCTCTTTAGGGTCTGCACGTGATGCATTTTAAACATTCTCATTTTGTATAGATATTATCTTATCTATAAGACAGATTTCTATAAGAAAGATAGATTTTGGGTTTCTCACAACCCAAACTAAAAAGGGCATCCAACATTCAAAAAAACAACTATCTTCGGTGGAATGCAAATGTATCTCGGTCTGTTTTAACGCAGACCTCTAGCTTATCCAAACAGTCTTTGCCCACACGGGCTCCTGGTTTGATGATTTGGCGCTGCAGAATTTTGTGGCTGCTGGGGGGAAAGAAAGATGTTCTCTTTTGAAGGTGAATATTAGTCTCTGACTAGATATTTGCTTGCATTTGTGCACCCCTATGTTCACGGCAGCACTATTTACAATAGCCAAGACATGGAAACAATCTAAATGCCCCTCGACAGATGAATGGATCAAGAAGATATGATATATGTGTATATGTACACACACACAATGGAATATTACTCAGCCATTAAAAAGAATGAAATAATGCCATTTGCAGCAACATGGATGGACCTAGAGATGATCATACTAAGTGAAGTAAGTCAGAAAGAGAAAGTCAAATACCATATGATATCACTTATATGTTTAACCTAAACTATGACATAAATGAATATATCTATGAAACAGACTCACAGATATAGAGAACAGACTTGTGGTTGCCAAAGGGGATGGGGGGTGGGGGAAGGAAGGATTGGGGGTTTGGGATTAGCAGATGCAAACCGTTATCGTTATATATGGAATGGATAAAAAACAAGGTGTAGCACAGTGAAATATGTTCAATATCCTATGATAAACCATAATGGAAAAGAATCTGAAAAAGTATATATATATATATAAAACAATCATTTTGCTGTACAGCAGAAATTAACACAACAGTGTAAATCAACTATACTTCAATAAAATTTTAAAAAACAAATATTTGCTTGTATTTGAATTAGTTCATGTGAATCTTCCATGATGGACTTTTATATCGAAGAGGTTACAGAGATAGAGAGATTTGTACGGCAAAATGCTGATTTAAAAAAAAACAAACACAACTATCAGACTAGTAATTAAAATATTGTGTCTCACTTTGAGATGCCATTTAGTTTTTTCATTTTCTCTGTGATATAGTAACGCTATCATTTCCATTAGCCAGTATGGAACAGTGTCCTGAATAAGAATCACACATGTGGCCAAATGTTTTCACCCAGTGGATGACCAACATCTTTTCTATTTTGTAATATATTTATGTAAACCCTATAAACACCATGTGTGGGGACTTCCCTGGCGGTCCAGTGGTTAAGACTTTTTGCCCTCCAGTACACGGGGTATGGGTTCGATCCCTTGTCAGGGAGCTAAGATCCCACATGCCTTGCAGCCAAAAAACCGAAACATAAAACAGAAGCAACATTGTGACAGATTCAATAAAGACTTTAAAAATGGTCCACATCAAAAAAAAAAAATCTTTAAAACACCATGTGTCAAAAATTATATAGCGCAGATACAACAGCCCTTGATCACTTAGATCATCCAATTGCTCAGATTCTAGAAGAGGTTTGAGAGTATAATTCCAACATTATATAATAAGTGTCTCAGTCCTAACTATTCAAAACCTCAGCACCTGATCATGTCCTATTTTTTTTCCTACTTGTTCCTTCCTCGTGTGCAATGGCTGTTTATTTGATGAGGATTGATTTATCCTCTGAAGTTTGAAGGCTTGTATATTTAAGAGTGTTTGGAAGCATTTCTCTTCCTAGAACAAGCAAGCTGGCAAGCTTTTTATAATAATTTGTTTTTCCACCTGTCCTCAAACATATTGTATACACAAGAGGATTGGCTTGGTCTTTTTATTCTTCTCGATCAGAAACATTCTGACAACTACCCATGCTAATTAACACATGCATGATTATATATTTTGATAATACAGTATGTATATTTTGCAAATCAAGGAGCCATGAGAGGAATCAGATGAAAACCTTCCTAAAAGGAATTCTACATCAGACAAATTCATGAGCCCCAGACAAGAATTCTTCCCTCCTTCTGGATACGTTCAGCATTTACAGGCATCTTGCCCAGGATATCTGTTTTCTTTCAGCCCCAGTCACTGTCAGCTTTGGCTTCCCCACATTCTGGTCTGTTTTGGAAAACTCCGTCCAACTCACATGACTTAGAAGCTCATTTCTACAATGAAGAATGTCAATAATGACACAGATTCCTCCAGCTACCAAAGCTTAAGTTATTCATTTAATTAGACAAAAAGGACATAGAGAGTAGTGTGTGACTTTCAGATAATTGCCTCTTTTTCACTTCACCTTCGAAGACCTGATCAAGGGTTGGCTGCTTCTTCCTCCCTACGGACTTGACTTGGGTTTGGAGCATCCTTCTTTCATCGTGTTTCTCAGGCATCACAACATAACCATTCAGTGAATGAAAAGTGATGGAGCCTCCACTCTGGGCACCACTCAATGATGAATACAAAGATGAATAAGTCGTCCCATCAACAGGAACACACTACAGAATAAAGACCTGGTACGTGCCACATAAGAGGAAAACACAAAGATCTGCTGAAAGGGGAGGGAGCCCTTCTGAGAATGATCAGGGAAAACTTCAGAAGGGAAGTGGTGTTTGAGTTGGACCTTGAAAAACCGGTGGGATTTCAAGATGACGATACGGAGAGGAAGGGTATTTCCGTTGAAGGAAGTGGATGGGCAAAGGACGTGGAAATAAAATTTAAAGGTGAGCATCCAAGACAGGGACGGGTGTGATGGGTTTCCTGCCAGGGCCAGCGGGAGATCACACTGAGTGTTGGACACAGGGCTGTGAACACAGATCTACAGGGTTGAGATCTTATCCTTCAGGAAATAGGAGAGACCTGAAGTTTGGAGCCAGGCAACGACGTGATCAAAACTGTCCAATCAAAGGACTGAGCTGGAAGCCCGGGTTAGGGGGCTGGGATGAGAGTGGGATGGGATGCTGACCACAACGGTCCAAGCAGGAGGTGACAAGAGTCTGGGGAAGGACTGGTGACAATAATATAGAAAGGAAGTGACAGTGGGAGTCACCACAACAAGACCACTGGCATTTCTGTGTGTCTCCAGGGCAGCAACATGAGAAGAAGATGTAAAAAATGAAGACCAGGCTTCCTGCCTGGCGACTCAGGACATGTACTGGGATAAGGGAGGAAAGTAGGAAATTGATGAATGAAAGTTTTAGACCTATTCAGTCTGAGGTGACTGTGGAACAGCTGGGTAAAAATATCTACTTGGCAGTTGGAAATGTGAGACTGGATTTCTAATGGAGGCTGAAGAGAAAGACCTGGTGATAATTCATCCAGCCAGCCTATACTCCTGGGTCTAGCAAACCGGAAGCTTGTTGCCAGGGTAGCTAACCTAAGAGCCAGAAATAACACGCCATAATAACAAGTAAATGTGAGGTATTTACATGTGACTGATTCCTCACCGGGAAGTATCCTTATCCCTATTTTACTGATGGGGTCACTGTGGCTCTGAGACGTTACGTAACGCGATGGAGCAGCAGTGAGGGGTCTGAGTTCTGAGTCCTGCCCGTGCTTCCCCACCACACTGAGACACGGCAGCTCTCTCCCTCCTTCTGTTTCCGAATTCCCAACGTGAGTACTACTGGGCATTCCTTTGCCCATTCATATCTTTCCTCCGGTTCTGATCTGGGTTCACGTCACTTGACTGAAATCCTCCTAATGGACCCCAATTATATGCAATGCTATTCCCTATCACATCACCGCGCTTAACCTAGTTAGCTCCTCACTCTCTCGCTACTGAGGATTCCAAGATGCTGTACTTCTAGCTCCAGTGTCCTGATTTCTGTCCGCAATCCCACCGGGATATGAGCCTCTGTATTAGCTTTGGGCTCTGTGACCGGTGGCCCTTCAGCACACAAGTGGCCCATCTATCAGGCCTGCTTTGTACCTCATGTCATCATGACACCGAATGCTGTCAAACAAAAGCCTCACGTGCTACTCAAGTAGCATTAAAACACAAAGATTTTCTTCCCCTCAGCAATCTGGTGGCTGCTTTGATTTCTCTATAGCCATTTCCCTGAGTCCCTGGCAAAATGACAAATCAGAAACTTTCTAACAGCCATTGGTGTTCCTCCATCTTTACTGTGAAGAGCACGGTTCGATAGCTTTTACAATCTCCAGCCCCTTAAGCAGCTCTCCGTGGAAAGTCGTGTTTTCTAACTAATTGTGGGTCTTGCTGTTCTTGGTTAACTGGCTCTGAACTGGAAAATTCTACGTTCCATGTGCTCGCTCTCACAGTCTCCATCCCACTGCCTCTGAGAACGCTGGAGTCATAAATGGGTTCTCACCGTGTGGCAGGTGAAAATGATGAGGAAGTGGCTGCCCACAGTGGACCGTGACTCATCCGGCTCCCTGGATCTTTTTTTTTTTTTTTTTTTTTTTTGCGGTACGCGGGCCTCTCACTGCTGTGGCCTCTCCCCTTGCGGAGCACAGGCTCCGGACGCGCAGGCTCAGCGGCCATGGCTCACGGGCCCAGCCGCTCAGCGGCATGTGGGATCTTCCCGGACCGGGGCACGAACCTGTGTCCCCTGCTTCGGCAGGCAGACTCTCAACCACTGGGCCACCAGGGAAGCCCATCCCTGGATCTTTTTAATGAACCACTCACCGCCAACCGCCCTGACTTCAAGTTCTACACAAATCATTCCCTGCTTGAGTTTTTGCTCCTCTTTTTTCTTTTTTTAATAATTTTCAGAGATAGCATGTTAATATTCAGTGTGTTGTGAGCAGAGCTGGCAATGCGGTGTTGGGGATAGCATGAAGAATCTTAGGATTCAAGAAGAAAAGGAACACAGAGGCTTGGAGACGGCTCTTACATGTAAGAAGCATGGGCGTGTAGGAGAGAGAGAGGGCTGAGTGTTATAGCTCAGGAAATGGCACTGGAAGGAAGAGATAAACAGGCCGAGCTTCGAGAAAGTTCTTATTAGTCAGTTTATATAGTTCTCTTCCCCCTCCAAAGCCAAAGCACAGGACCATCCTCAGTCAAGTGCCCCTTGCTGCTGCCACTCAAAGCGCTGAGATCCCTTGACTTTCTCCCGTTGTCTACCCAGTAGCACCAAAATCACGTTTCCTTTTTGGCCCTGCCAACCAGCATGTATGGGCAGAGGCCCTGTCATGTTCCAC
This sequence comes from Orcinus orca, assembly GCF_937001465.1. NCBI lineage: Eukaryota > Metazoa > Chordata > Mammalia > Artiodactyla > Delphinidae > Orcinus > Orcinus orca. The sequence continues at coordinate 56,856,775 of NC_064573.1, forward strand.
CTTGAGTTCCTAACATTTGAATAATGAGTTTATCTAAAGTGGATAGAACCCTTGTGAAAGTAGTGAGATCTCCATTTCTAGAGGTATTCAATCCGAGACTGTCACAGAGGGACTTTAAACATGCAGCGGTCATGCTGTTATTTCTAAACTTCCTAACACCTTAAGTGCGTTTTTATTTAAAGTGATTTCACAAATCCCAAATAGTTTAAAAATACAGGTAAGCAATGCACATTTGGCCTCATAATGACTATTATAATTGGTTTAATATTCTGATTTTAAAAATGACTGACCCTAGAAATTATTAAATGTCTTTTCAGGCCAACATTTTAAATGATAAGCATCAGTCTGTATATGTTTGTTGAACACCTACTATATACCAGGCCCTGGGGGGAAAACGTGAGACAGAGCCCTGCTCTCAATAACGTACACCACAGTCTGGAGGAAACCTCCCTTATTGGGGCTGAGGTATCACAGTCTAGTTGTGAAATTCCGCTTTCCACCCCTGCTCCTCTGAACTGAGAATGTTTTCCTGAGGGTACCACAGCTCTAAGAATCCTCTTTAAGAGTCCTCTTTGGAAACTAACGTTACAGGAGAGGATCTTTAACCCCCTGGTGTCGCTTAAGTCTCTGAACGTATGTAATTGATCCAGGTGGGAAATGCCTGTGGCAGGTAAGAAGGGGAAGAAGGCCTGCAAGGTCATTTCCAAACCAACCTGAACTTGACCGCTTCCCTGCTGTAAATTAAGGGTATGTGCACCCGTACTCCCACCCCTTCCCAACCTCCACCTGCAGCACAATTCCAGCTTGGGAAGGACGAGCCTTGCCGGGCCCTCCAGTCACTGTCATTAGGAGAAATGCACCCAGACCCTGCGCTACCAGATTAGAGTCTGTTTCTAATCAAACGGAATTTAGATTTAAACCGGAATTATATTTGGGATTTACAGTCCTTTCTACTTTCATTCATTTCATGGATTCCAGCCCTCTCCCCGCCCAGTCTTAATCCAATGCACTCCGGAGGGAATTATACAGTTGTCCACGAGCCCGGGCTGGGGGCGCAGGAGGCTGGAACCCTCGGTCCCCTAGGGAGAGCGGCGCAAAGGCCCAGGAGCCGGACCTCTTGCCTGGGTCAGCCTCGCCTTGCCTCGGGGATCTTTGGCGCTCAACGGCTTTACCCGCCGGATCCTGCGTTCTCCCTTTCCGACTCTTTTAGTCGCCGCCCTCGCTCCCCGGAGGATTTCGCCTCCAGCACCCCTGGCTTTCGGGACGCAGAGGCTTTACTTCTGCAGAATGAAAAGCGAAAGCCGCGGCCGGCGGGCCGGGGCGCAGACCGAACGCGCCACGTGGCTGCAGCTCGGGAATCCGCAGGGGCCGGGAGGGTTGTCACCACGCGGCGCGGACCCCGACCTCAACTTCCAGCGCTAGTCGGGCGCCCCCGAGCCCACCGCAGCCCCGACGCGCCCTCCCACGCCGGCGCCTAGCCCTCCGGCTCCAGCGGCCCGGGGCGCCCTCCGGCAGCTGGTCCCCAGCCTCCCCACCGCCCGCGCAGCGCGTCCGCACGCCAGCCCCCGGTTCCTCCGCCTCCGCGCAGGACGCGCCAGAGGCAGTTCGGATGCTCAGCGACTCCAACTTCGGCTTCCCGAGTTACACGACACCCTCCCTGGGGTGCGGATTCGCCTCCACCAGCCTCTACCCGAGGTCCTCACAGCCGAGCCGCGGGAAGATGAAATGCCCGGCGAGCGGCGTTCCTCTGGATTTTGGAAACCCGTCCCATTCGCCTCGGGAGCGACTCGATTCCCCCACCCGCACCCTCCGGCCAGATGATTTTCACCCTGGGTCGCGCCTAGGTGGGGGGCGGGGGGGGGCTAGCAGCTAGAGCGGGAGGAGGAGAGGGGCCAGCAGCGCTGAGTTGCTGGCATGTAGCTGCGCGCCGCTCGCGGCGAGGGGCGGCGGAGCCCTGCGGCGCGGCGGGGCAGGAGAAGCGGGCTCCTGCGCCTCTGCCTCACGGAGGATCACAGACACACACAGACACACAGACACACACACACAGACACACACACACACACACACACACACACTGCCGCCAGCACCCCCATGCTAGAGCCCGTAGGCGGAGGTCAGAGCCAATGTTCACTTCACGGCAGGGGCTGAAACGCCCAGATGGAGGCAGAGGCTCCCGCCTCTCCTCCGAGGTTTGCAACATCCTAGGAGGCCCCCAATTTCCCAGAGCGAGCAAGGTCTGGCTACAGAGACTCCGCTCCCTTGGCCAGCGGTTCAAGCTGCAGGGGGTTGGGGATGGATACAGCGAGCACTGGAGAGCGAGCCCGCGCCCACCCCCGCCCTCGGCGCAGAGAACTGGCCTGCCCCACTCGCCCTCAGCGGACTGCTAGGGGAGGCAGACCCCGGGGCGCTCCATCTCCGGCGAGGGTTAGGGAGGGGAGTGACAGCAGCAACGACTCCGCGCGTTGGCCAAGACACGGAATCTCCGAACAGGCTGCGCCGCCGGCGCGGAGGGGTGGAGGCGAGAAGGGGCGGAGGAGGAGTTGCGGGGCAGAGAGGGATGACGTCCTTCGGCACTCGGGGCTCGCAGGGACTTAAGATTCGTGCGCTCGCCTAACCCGGCGCGCTCACTCCGAAGGTTCGCAGAGGCGCCGCGCCCGGCTCCCGCTGCGGCTCCCGAACGGCGCGCACGGGGGCGATTCCGGCCCGCTGCGACCAGGGTGTCAGCCCTCCGGCCACCGCCGAGCCCTCTCTGTCCGTCCCTGCGGATTCCAGGCGGGCCCGGGAAGGCAGCCCCCGGCCGGGCCAGCCTCGCCCCTTCCTCGCCTTCTCCCTCCTCGACCTCGAGCCAAGGGCAGACGCCCACGCACCAGCCCCTGCCCACCCGGAGAGCTGGAGTCCCGACCTGCGACCGTCTACGAAGAGGGATGGGGTAGGGGAAGGAAAGGGGCTCACCTGGGTCACCGGGAACGTCCCTCTCCGGCCCCTCCAGGAGCCTGTTCGCCGCTCCCCGGCACAACCTTCCTGGAAGAAAAAAAGTAGCGCAAGGGCAGAGGAGAGGTAGGGCTGCTCACAGGTCCCTGCGCAGCGGCTTTTTCCTTCGGATTGTCCCGGATACGGACTCGGGTTCGGCGGCGGGAAAGGGCTCCCAGAGGTTGGAAGGGGCCTCCAGACCCGGGCCCTCTCGCGGCGGCGGCGGTGGCACCTCCAAGTTGCCACCTGCAGCGCGCGCCGGGCGCCTGTGACTGCCCGCGCCCCTCGGCCCGCGCCGGCCCGCCCTCGCCGGCCGCTGGTTGGCTGCGCCCCGCGCCCGGGCGGTCCCCGCGCTCGGCCCCGCCCCGCTCCTGCCCCAGAGCCGCGGTTCGCGGTGCCCGGCTCCTGCCCGGCCACCCCGGGCTTTATAGCTGGCGAGTTCTAGGAGCTGCTCCGGCTTTTGCAAGCAGGGGAAGGATCGGGCACACATACTAAAACACGCGTAATTTTGTGTCGGCTGCGGATTGGAGGAGAGAGAGAGAGAGAAAGAGGATGTGAGAAATGCCCTTAGTGTGCCTGAAGGGGACCCTGTAACTCGGTTTCGTTTGCTGTGCAATCCCTGAAAAGAGTTAAAGCCACAGAGGCAAGCATGCAGGGATGTGAGTCGGAGAGTGGTTGGAGGTTTTTGTTTTTGCTTAAGCTTCGCACAAGTTCACACGAAGCGCTAAAATATGAAGATAAGTCCTGGGTCGCAGTTTTTTCTCACCCAACCTGCATCAGTGCCGCGGAGGAGCCTTGGGCTCCAGCGGCCCCTGAGCCACCCACCCGCACTGGTGCCCACGGAACCTCCAGGCCTGAAGGCCCAGCGTTATCAGCCACGTGCTTGCTTGATTCTACGCCTCGGAGTCCAGGCCATGAAAACTCCTGCCGGTGCACATAGGAGGCCTGCGTTTTGCACAACTCTTGGGACTTTTAAGTAAACAAAGGGCACATTATCTTTCGTTTCCCTCCCACTGCTGCTCCAAAGACTGGGACAGGAGTTCACTGCGCCATCTCCCAGGGCATTCATGCGCACTCTTCCCTCTGCAGCTTACTACCTCCTGAAGTCACGCTTTCTGGAAAATTCAGTGGGTAAAGTCTACCGGAGGAGAAAAACATATAAAAAAGATGGAAGTACCACTCTGGAAAGCTATCCAATCAACCCAAAACTTCTCACTCCTAGGTGTATCTATGGGAAAGAGGTACATTGCCAAGTACCTATTAGTTTAATAACATTTCAAAATTAACTTCCAAATAGCACATTTTATAGCCCATCAGGGACACGCCTGTGTTTTGTGAGCACAGGTGTGGCACTGTTAAGCGTGACAAGCGCGCACACGTGGTCGTGTCTGGCTGTGCTTTGTAGACTCCTCAGTAGGGGGAGGGGGGAGGAAAGGGGATTCATTAAAGGAAGTCAGGGGGCAGTTGGCACCGGTCAAGTAGCCACTTCCTGTCAACTGTGGCTAAGTGACTTGGAATGCTGCTTCATGGCACTAGTTCCTTGCATCTTAAGGCAGATTTTGTTTCATGAGATCCTAACATCTTGGGTCCCCTTTGGAAAATAATAGCCAACTTTTTTTTTTTTTCCCCTGCAGCCAAGTGCTAACGTTTACCTCTCTCAAGAAGAGGCAAGCCTGTCCTTATTCATCTTCTCGAAACCCAAGGAGACTAGGGCCACGCAATTCAGAGGCAAAGCATTCACGAGGAGATATTTCCATACTCCACGTTAAGTGCTTGCTAAATGCACTGCACTTTGACCTAAACTGGCTGAATCCCTGCGTAGAATGAAGGTGTGGCTTGGCTGCACCTGAGTGCAGCTGAACTCAATACCCGGAGGTTTACCTGATAAGAGGTGGGGTGGGCTGGGGTGTGGATGGCAGCCGTAGTGATATTAATCCATCTAAACATCTGATGTGTGGACAGCCAGGGAGGCACAAACAACTAGACAAGATGCACTTCCTTCATAGCGGGGAAGGAGCTTAAAGGCTCAAGTGGATGAGAAAGCAACAAGAGAGAGAAGTGGAGCATCTGTGGACAGTGAAAAGAAATCAACCGATGGTCTTTGGTCCATTGAACATGCCAGTGGCTCAAGATTCTGAAGGAGGAGACAAGAGAGAGTCGTTGGGACTCAGAGGCAGGAAATATGAAGCTAAGAGTCCTGGAGTGGCATACAGAGTCAGCACACATAGGGCTGACTCCAGGCTCCAACACTTCTGTGTGATGTGTTTGGTTTCCAAGTGAGACATGCTGTTTAAGTTTCATTCTCTTCATCTGTGTGAAGGGGATCAGGGTGCCTGTCTGCTAGAGCTGTGGGAAGGATTAACTGAGATAATGCGTCTGTAACGCTGGGCATATAGAAAGCGTTCAGTAAATTGTAGGTGTTATTGTAAAGTGTTTAAAAGGGGCTTAAAGGTCACCTAAGACTTTTAATATTTGTTTCTGATAGAATATTTCTGGCAGGTGCTCACCCTGCTTCTGCTTTCCCTATGATGAGAATCTCACTAACCCCAAATCCATTCCCTCTCCCTTACTTGAAGATGAAATGTGGAAGAGTACTTTTTTTTTTTTACTGGTTGGTTCTGTTTCTACCCATGGTGGTCGTATAAATGTCTAAGCCCTGTTTCACAGGAGAGCACTCCAGATCGTTTAAGACAAATAACAGGTCCCCTGCGTGAGTTATTTTGTCCAGACTAAAGTGCCCTGGGCTTCCAGCCTTTCCTCATATGACCTGGTTTCACAATCTTTCACCATCTCTTACCCTCCAAATTGCCTCTGACCTCCTTAAAAAAGAACGCAGTGCTCCAGCCCCATCTGCCAGCAATACCTTTCTCAATGTCTTAGCGAGGCCTGCACTTTTGTACCCATTTTGAATGGGAGATTGACTCTTTTTTTCCTCCTCTTAAGTAAGTATTTAATACATTGGTTTTCAGACTTCAGGCCAAATCTAACAACTTTGTAAACCTAGAAAGCTAAAACTAACCATGCTTTAATATTCTTGACTTAGAGACTGCAAACTATTCCTTATGAGCTAAGTCCTCTTTTTTTTTTTTTGAGGAAACAGTTTCCCTAATTGTTACCATTTTACATTGATCTCTCTTTTTCTCTAGATGGATAGGTACTCATGATCAATATTCTTTTTTCCGAACCATTTAAGAGCAAGTGTAGACATGATGCCTCATCATCCTTAAATACTCCAGTGTGTATATTTCCCCCAAACTGGAATTCTCTCCCACATAAGCACAGAACCACCAATCCATAGAACCCCTTCAGATTTCACCAACTTTCCACAGAATGGCTGTTTTTCACTTTTGGTCCCGAATCCAGTCTAGGGTCACACATTACATGGAGGTGATGCGTCTGGTTCTTCTCCTTTAATCTGCTACAGTTCTTCCATCTTTCCTGTCTCTCATGCCCTTGACAGCTTTGAAAACTACATGCCTTTCATTCTGTAGATTTCAGAGATCTCAACCTGGATCCATGTGATGTTTCTTCATGTTTGACCCAGGTCATACATTTTTGTCAGGAATAACAAAGAAATGATACTGTACTCTAGGCAGTTCATTTACATTAAGAAGTATTCCACCGTTGTGATATTAACCTTGATCACCTGGCTTGGCAGACGCTGGAATCCTCCAGTATGAAGTCAGCATTTTGCCCTGTAATTGATAAGTATTTTGTAGGGATATACTCCTAGGCTACATCAATATTCTGTTTCTCACTGAAAATTCACTCAACCAGTCTTAGCAGGCATTGATGACTCCCACCTGAATCAGCACCCACCCCCACCACGATGGTTGCCAAATGACTATTCCCCATTTGCTTCATTCCTTTTGCAACTATTAATCGGCATTCTTCTGTAGAAAATATTTCCCTTCCCTGCATTTATCTATTTATGTCAGTCTAGACTCAGGAATTCCTATTCCATCAAATGAATCATTTTGTTACTTTCATTATTTATCTTGATGCTCAAATCACCTAGATTTGGCCAAGGGGTGTCTCTTTAAGATGGCTCTTCAGTCCCTCTGGCATGTCCCCATTCTTTGGGTACCTTCTAACTTTCTGGCACATCAAGATGTTCTGGGATCATTTTGGAATCAGCTCTCCAAGGAGCCCTGGTTCCTTTCCATGAAGGATGGCATTTAGGAATGAGATCTGGGCACCCAACATGCTCACTGCTACTGGCATGGCGTAACCTCTAGGTTCTCTCGGCGGATAGAGTAGGAAATAATTGACAAATGTTTACACACAGGCACACATGCATTTATGTCTACTGCTATGTGTGTGTCTATCTATGTATCTATTTCTCTATATAGCCATTTATAACTATATACCTATGGAAACATATAGAGGGAAATCTATCTCAATATCTATTATATAGAGATATATAGATAGCACACCAATGTTGGACTCCTGTGTTGGATCTTTCTTTCCTAAAGACTATCGTCAGCCCAGCAGCCTAAATCATGCTTTCAAAATATGTCATATCATTTTCACTTCCCTCTCCATGGCTTCTACTTTGTCAACATAAAAATTCCAAATCCAAACAGATCTGCCTCTTTGGTCTCAATGCCTCTTTTTCCTCATGTCTTCCTGCTCTCCACCTTGGGCACCCACTCCAGGTTACTGGCTTCCAAGATGCTCCTGAAACTTGCATTCTCCTCCCTCTACCTGAGATGCTCTTCCTCAGGGGTCCCTCTAATTTCCACCATCTCCAGGTCTTTGCTCAAATGTGTCTTCCTCAGTGAAGCCTTCTCTGGGGGCCATATTTGAAATTACGCTCCCTCCTTCCAACCCACTCTCTCTCACTGCTTGGTTTTTCTCTATAGCATGTATTATAGTCCAACATTGCATGGATTGTCTGATTGACAGTCTGCCCCTCCCCTGCCATGACTATAAACGCCACAGAAAAGGAAATTTTGGTCTCTTTTGTTTCCTGCTACACCCTCAGTGCCTATATCAGAGCCCGATATACAACAGACCCTCAATAAATATTTGTTAAACGAATGGGTGAAATTCCGGGAACACGTAAACACATTTACAACTGACTAGATACACCCACAGGCTAAGTGGTTGCCAATGTGACTTGAGAAATTGAAGCCTAATTGTGTAAATGTGAAAGGTTTCATAGAGAGGCCTATATAATTAAAGCAGAGTAAATAAAAGATTATCAAGGGTGTAAAGACAGAAAAGGACTACGTGTTTGATGAATATGAGGTAAAGCAGGTAATCTGAACACAAAGTGTTGTTAGGTATCATCTGACCATTTAGTGGACCAAAAGGTGAAATTACATACCACCAGACATCAAAATGAAAAGTTCTACAAATATTTCCAAATATATTCTTCAAGATCACGCAGTCTGTTAAGAGGAATTTGGATATTTTCCTCTTGTGAAACAGGAGTCTTTTGGAGCAGAAAGAACTCATTAAAGGGGTTAATGATATTTCAAATTTAGCACCATCTTTCTCTAAAGTGGCAACTCAGCTCATAAGGGAAATGAATCCCTTTCTCCTACTATTAAAGCTCTGGGTCCAACTTGGGCCTTATAAGCTGAAAGTCCTTAGAAAACATTTATACAAAATGAAATGGAAACTCATCCATATTGGACACATTTTCAGCATCGATTAGTCATCCAACTTTTAATGTACCTTATTCTGCATACTTTAGGAGAATCTGAGTGTACATTTCAGAACTGTTCAGAGAGCCAGGTTTGACTGAGGCCAGTCCTACTATTTATTATTTGACGACTCTGCTTGGAGACAACACATATGATACAGTGATTTATATTTGGAATTGCAAAAACAGTTATTTTTATTTTCTGTAATTCCTTCAAGGTGTCCGGGTAGATACTGCAGTAGAACACAGTGAATTGAATGAAAGATACAGCTCCGATAGAAATTTTAGGTGTTCTAACTTTTAAAGTTTTTCAGCACATCCTTAATGGAATGAGGTAGCTGGAAAGAGGTTTATTTCTCTTAAATTCATCTAATTAGTGGGAGCCTTTGAGATGAAGTTTGGGTTCTGCAGAAATAGCTATCTGGCTTATACATTCTTTCGAAGGGAAGACCTTTCCATGTTTTCTCGAAGGAGTCATCCTTGCTAACACAAAGGCTGGCAAAACTCAAGGCCTCCTGATGCACAAGCTGGAGACTGGCCTTTGCAGCATAAATCTTTTCCTCCCAATACTGATGTCCTGCTCCTTCAAGATGTTAAGCAAAAAGTCAAATAAAGTTGTGATTTCTTGAAATGTCTTGCAACTTCTTCCCCAGTGCTGTTTTTTTTTTTTTTTTTACCAGCAGTGTAATCTCACGATTAACCTCTCTGAATCTCAGTCTCCTCAGATAAATTGGGAACGGCATGGAGGACCTCATCGAATAGGTAGGATTAAATGAAATAATTTGATGAAAGGGCTTCGAAACTAGAAAGAGCCCTAAGAATGACAGTGTGCTGTCATCACCGCCCACCATCTTCCTTCTCAAGCCACTTGTATTGAATAACAGCTGAAGTTTAAAAACACTGATGTGAAGCCTGTACTTTTTTTCTTTTTTTACAGTCAGATACTCCCATCCTCCTGACCAGCTTTTCCCCCAAGTGAAATCCTACTGTAATACTTAAAACCATCGAATCTCCCATGATTCCTCCCAGAACTTGCTAGGTTTGGCATGGCATAAACCAGCCCCAGAATGGTTTTCCTTTAAAAAGAAAAACAAAAAACTATACATCATAAATAAAAGTTTCACCAAGTTGCTGAGAGCAGAAAGTTCCAGAGTACGCTCTGCCCTTGGCAGAAAAATATCAAACAGCAGTGACTGAGCAATAAACCTTCCACACAACTGCAGATCATCAACTCATTGTAAAGATTTAGGACCTGACGTTTCCTGCTTCTTGCCTTGATGCATGCCAGCCTGTGAAAAAAACACTCTAGATGCAGAAACTGTTTAGGTTATTTTCTGATCTGGGGCAAGGCATACGAACTTAGCAATACGCTGGAGTTAATTATCTGAAAAGTGAATTCTTTGCCACGTTTTACAAAGCAAGAAGTTTTCGAAATACAATATAAGATGGATTTAAAATTGGCCGCTGTTGCCATCTGGCTCACCTTAAGCCGGTGCTGATAACCGGACTGAATATTAATCTGGTTTCTACTTTTGTCTTTTTCAAATCAGAGCTACATTCTTTGCCATGAGGAGCCACGTACTGTAGCTGGTTGGTGATGTTTATTTTCATTAAGTGAGATTTAGTAAGGCTCCTGGACCTTGTCAGTCTCTGTCTCTGGCCTCACCCTGGCTCTTTTCATCCTGTCAATTATTTGGGTGCTGGGGCCGTCCACTGGGGAGGGGCCAGTGCAGAACTTTGCCAGACCCAAGGTGCCACAAGAAGGATCTGACAGAGGTCTGGCTCAGGCATCTCTAAAACACGAAGGGCTCCTTTGGAACAGTAAGGAACTAGGTTATAAAGAGTTTCCTAGGCAGATACTGTCTGAGAGACACCTGAAAAGGGTAGGATTTGCTGCAGAGGTTTGCTCCATCATCAGATTTTCAGCAAACTTGTTAACGTTCTCTCATTTCACATACGGTTGATCCATGAAAAGAACAATGCTGATTTTAAAAATAAAATCCAGAATTTCAAATCTGTAAGAAAAGGATATTTATTCCAGTGTTTCAGGGTTTTCCTGGGGCTGCCTTGAGTCACATGGAGAACTGTCAGGTTTGGCCAGATCTGCCCCCAGATCATTTCCTTAAGGTGTCCACCTCTTCTATCGCCACGGTTTCCAAACCCCCGTCTTCCCTTGCCTGGGCTGTCAGTAGGCTCCTAACTGCTGTGGGGGTTTTTTTGTTTTTTTTTTTTTTCCACCCTTGCTGCCTCTGGCACATTCTTCTCATACCAGCCCAGGGATTCTTCCTTTGCTTAGTTCTTTTCAATGACCTTCGGTTCACCCTAGCTAAAATTTGAAAATGCCTAAAGTAACCTAGTCTGGGATTGCTGCCAGCCCACCCAGCAACTGTATCTCCTCCCACTGCGCTCTGCCCTCGCTTGGAGTCCAAGACGGCAGTGAGCGCTTGCCCACCTTTTCCAAGCCTCCTTCTCTGGACTTGCCCTGTTCCTTCTTTTGCCATCTCTTCTTCCTGCCAAAGCCTCTTCAACCCACGAGGCCCAATTGAAATGCACTTTTCTGAGAGGACTCGCCTCACGCCTTGCACCTCTCAATTTAAATCAGATTCCACGTAACCTTCTGTGCAGTTTTCCCAGCACTCACCATTCAGTATTGATTGATTGGTGTGCTTTTCAGACTAGACAGTAAGTTCCGTGATGACAGAGATGGGATGGGTTTTTTTGTTTGTTTTGTGTTTCCCTTTATCTACAACTTCTGAACCTAGAAAGAAGCTATCCTGTGTGGATTCTCACCCAGCTCTGGCACCAGACTGCCCCCAGGGTGAATCCTAGCTCTGTCTTTCTGACCTGGGCTAACTGACCTAACACCTTTGTTTGTCAACTTCCTCAGCAGCGCAAAGGGACCATTGAAATACCTACCCGATTGGATTTATCCATCAAATTGGGACATAGCAGGAAATTGTGAGGGTTCACTTAGTTTATAGGCACAAAGCACCTAGAAGAATTCTCTGTGCATGAGAAACAAAGTTATTATTTCAGCAGGCGCTCAAAAATATTTTGGATAGAATGGATTCATTCATACTACTTTGGTCACAGATTTCCTCATCATTTGGGAGAATTCTTCCTTGATTTAAATTATGTAATACAATATAGGGAAAATAAAATTCTCCTGGTAAACAGAATTAAGGGTGACAACCTTCCCTTCATCAAAAAAGATAAGCACAAACAACATCGAAAGTGCCAGATCTGCTATATACATCAATTCATACGTGGTCATGGATTTTTTTTTTGACCCTTTCTTTACCTTTCCTTCACAAACTAAGCCTAAAATGGCTCCCACAGAATCCCAAATTTGGCAACTCTTTTTCTTCCCCAGCTTTATTGAGAGACAAATGACATATAACATTGTGTAAATTTAAGGTGTAGCACGTGATAATTTGATACACATATTTATTGCGAAGTGTTTACCACAATAAGATCAGTTAACATATCCTTCATCTCACAAAATTACCATTTTATTGTTATTGTTTTAGCCAGAATATTAAAACTCTACTCTCATGGCAACTTGCAAGTATACAATACAATATTGTTAACTATAGTCACCATGCTGTTCCTTAGATTCCCTGGAACTTATTCATCTTATAAGTGAAAACTTCTACTCTGACCAGCATCTCCCCATTTCCTCCACCCCTCAGCCCCTGGCAACCACCATTCTCCTGTTTCCATCAGTGCAATCTTTTGGATTCCACACGTAAGTGAGATCAAGTAGTATTTGTCTTTCTCTGATTTATTTCACTTAGCATGGTGCCCCAAAGATTCATCCATATTGTTGAAAATGTCAGGATATCATTTTTTATGGCCGAGTAATATTCCATTGTATAGACAGACAGATGGATAGATAGATACCACATTCTTGGAGGTCTTGTCAAATATTAGTTGACCGTATATGCGTGGGTTTATTTCTGGGCTCTCAGTTCTGTTCTATTGGTCTTTGTGGCTGTTTTGTGCCAGTACCATACTGTTTTGATGATTTTAACTATGTAATAAAAGTTTGAGGTCAGGAAGCCAAATTTGGCATTTCTTTTGATGAAAAAATGAAAGAAGGGTCTGGAAAATCTCAATTAATAAAGAGAAATAAATAAAAAATAATAATAATTGTCCTTTTTTTCAGATGATTTTATTGTCATCACAATGTATTTATTAGAAACATTACCGTGGAGAAAATCAAGGACAAGCTGCTGGCTTCTTGGCTGATGTCAGGAAAACCTGCCTCAAGTAATGTTAATGACCTATATTTTTGATATTTCTTTTTCTCTTTAAATGAATACATCCATGACATGAATTGGGAGAAAACTGTAACAAATAACATTTGTATTGCTCAAATCTTACTTCTCCAGAGTTGTACTGCCTCTTTTTAAGCTCAGTGCATTTCTTATGGTTATTTTACAAAATTTGTCCATTATTCATGACAACATATTTATCAGTTTGTAGTTCACAAAGTTTAGAAAAACCATTGTGACCCTTAATGCTAACATAGCCCATTGTGTTGGAATGGCTTTTCTAATAATATACTGATAGCTATGATTTAGATGTACAATTATATACCTTAGAATTGGGCAAAATGATTGAGTAGTTTTTAAATGCCATTATACCATACATCCTGGAACAATTTTTTAAAAATAAAAAGCGTACATATTTGTGAGTAGACTTCTCACTGGATATTGAAGAAAAATATCCTCTGATTTATAATGTTAATAGTTTCCAAATTCTCTTAAGACATGAGTTAGTTGTCTGCTTTACCACATTTTGAAAAGCCTTTTGTATATAAAATTATACCTTAATTTGGGGCTTCCCTGGTTGTGCAATGGTTAAGAATCCGCCTGCCAATGCAGGGGACACAGGTTTGAGCCCTGGTCCGGGAAGGTCCCACATGCTGTGGAGCAACTAAGCCCGTGTGCCACAACTACTGAGCCTGTGCTCTAGAGCCCGTAAGCCACAACTACTGAGCCCACGTGCCACAACTACTGAAGCCTGCATGCCTATAGCCCATGCTCTGCAACAAGAGAAGACGGCAATGAGAAGCCCGCATACCACAATGAAGAGTAGCCCCACTCACCGTGCAGCAACTAGAGAAAGCCCATGCGCGGCAGCAAAGACCCAGTGCAGCCAAAAGTAAATTAAAAAAAAAAAAATTATACCTTAATTTAGTGAGTCAAACCCACACCTATTTTGGTTAGAAGACTGGAACACAATTAATGTCCTCAGTTGTTGGCTGGTTTATCCTTGGCTAAATTTAGATGCGTAAAATCATTTTATATTAAAGGCCATTTTACTTGTTGTTTGGTAAGTTCCATTTCTGATTTAAAATAAGACTGCATATCTTTCCACACTTCCCACTTCCCATCCGCAGATTATCCCACTATCAAAATTGCTGTTTTAAATTTCTGACAAGCTTGTGCTTGTATATATTTTTCTAAATTCAATAAGAACGCTGTTTTACTTATTTTTAAACGCTGTAGCCCTGCATCTCAGGCCATATTTCTCAAGGGCTCGAGTGTTAGAATACTGACTCTGCAAATCGATACCTAGATATGAGTCCAAATAGTCCAAACAGCTGCACAAGTGTTGCAGTCAAACCTGGATGATAAGGATGGCTCATACAAAGTGTTAGATTGTGCAAATAGCTCCCCAGTAAGGCAAGGGCAGTCCAGGGTGCAAAAGTCTGTTGTTCACTATGTGATGATTTTTACAATACCTACATATGCGGTGATTAAAATAATCTCCGTGTTCAGAGTACAGATGTATATCTATTTTACTGCCCCAGTGTAGATCTATGCCTGCTGATATCAGGCCGTATCAAATGTGGTTTGGCGTGTTCCACCTGCCTAGCCCTGGAAATTGTCTTGATTTAGGCAGCTCAGAGCAAGGTTGGAGTGGTTTTCCTTTGCTACAACTTGAGCCCCTTCTTTTTTATTGTGGTGTAATGTACATAACACAAAAGTTACCACCTTAACCATTTCTAGACACACAGTTCAGTGGCAGTAAGGACACTGACATTGTACAACCACTGCTTGAGCCCTTTTGAGTTAAGCAGTAAGACAGACCATCAGGGTTTCTTTGGGTGCCTTTTCTCTGTCCAGCAGTGGTTGCTGAGAACACACAGCTAACCACAAATACCTGGAATTTCTGGATATTTGAAATGTCCTTCTGCATAAAGCATTCCTGATGTTGTCTTGAATGACTGTTTAGAATAATTTGGAGTTTCTCAGTTACTACTTAGAGGTACAGTTGACCCCTGAACAACATAGGTTAGAACACAGGTCCACCTATCTCTGGATTTTTTTTCACTAAATTTGAACTACATGATCTGTAGTTGGTTGAATCCAGGGATGTGGAACGTTGGATATGGAGGAACCACCAACCGGAAAGTTACACGATTTTCAACTGGGGCAGGGAGAGCGTTCGGCCCCCCAAACCCTCATGTTTTTCAAGGGTCAACTGTATAGAGCTTTGTAGAAAGCTGATAACATTAAGTACATCCATCAATACCAGGAGATAGCTTTCACTTTCCCTTAAGAGTGGAGAGAACCATAATTCAAAAAGATACATGCACCCCAGTGTTCATTGCAGCACTGTTTACAATAGCCAGGACATGGAAGCAACCTAAATGCCCATCAACAGAGGAATGGATAAAGAAGATGTGGTACATATATACAATGGAATATTACTCAGCCATAAAAAAGAACAAAATAATGCCATTTGCTGCAACATGGATGGACCTAGATGTTGTCATACTGAGTAAGGTAAGTCAGAGAAAGACAAATATCATATGATATTGCTTATATGCAGAACCTAAAAAAAGGGTACAAATGAGTTTATCCATCAATACAAAACAGAAATAGAGTTACAGACATAGAAAACAAACTTACCAGGAGGTATGGGGGGGTAAATTGGGAGATTGGGATTGACACATGCACACTACTATACATAAAATAAATAACTAACAAGGACCTACTATATAGCACAGGGAACCCTTCTCAATACTCTGTAATGGCCTATACAGGAAAAGAATCTAAAAAAGAGTGGATATATATGTATAACTGATTCACTTTGCTGTACACCTGAAACTAACACAACATTGTAACTCAACAGTACTCCAATAAAAACTAAAAAAAAAAAAAGAGTGGACACTTTATTCTCAACTTCCCAAAGTTCTAAAGAACTTAATACATCAGGGTTACTTCTTATTTTATCAGATAATTGCAACCTTTGGTGCAAACAAAACCACCAAACGTAGTATTGTTGTTTGATGGCATAAAGAATATCTAATCGGGCTGCTTTTGCAAGACAGGCGATGAGGCAACCTTGAGAAAGAACTGCTTCTCTCGTTCTAGGAGCGCCTTCCTCGACAAGATGGAACCGGCAGGCTCTGCGTAAAAGCAGCTTTCCTCCACGACTGTCATTTGGAGGCAGGAAGAGCCCGTGCCAGGCAGGCATAGCATTTGCCTCTGATTTGGCTTCTGGACTGAGGTGCTGCAAAATAGACCCGCGTCTCGGATTGCTTTCCAGGACTTGTGCGTGGCCAAACGAACCCAACGTGTGTGGACACGCACTTTCATTTGAATTTGTCATTTGACTTCCCCGTCTAGATCCACTCACTTTTGCTGAGTGTTTGCTCTGAATGAGTGTTCAGCTCGTAGGTGGACTACTGCTCTTTTCTTTTCATCGCTTCAGTTTGCTGTGTGTGCAGAGAGCCTGCCAGAAGTGCGTCCCAGCCCGATGTCCTCGGAGCGTCTTCGGGAATACCGGAACTCATATTACTTTTCCTCCTGTGACCTTCACCGGACTCACCACCATGGTGACATGGTACCTTCTTTCGGGATATTTCACGAGATACCAATTTCTAATGAGCAAGTCTTTCTTGGAATAGCAGCTCGCAGACTTTGGTTTTACAATCTTTTTACATTCTAAAAAAACTATTGGGGGGGGCTTCCCTGGTGGCGCAGTGGTTGAGAGTCCGCCTGCCGATGCAGGGGACACGGGTTCGTGCCCCGGTCCGGGAGGATCCCGCATGCCGCGGAGCGGCTGGTCCTGTGAGCCATGGCTGCTGAGCCTGCGCGTCCGGAGCCTATGCTCTGCAGTGGGAGAGGCCACAACAGTGAGAGGCCCGCGTACCGCAAAAAAACAAACAAACAAAACAAAACAAAAAACTATTGGGGATCCCAAAGAGCTTTTGCTTATGTGGATTATATCCACATTTATCATATTAGAAAATAAAAGTGAAAATTTTATTTATTTCCAGTTTTATTGAGAAATAACTGACATCCATCACTGTATGAATTTAAGGTGTACAGCGTGATGGTGTGATTTACATAAATTGTGAAATGATTTCCATAGTAGGTTCAGCTAACACATCCATCTTTTCATATAAATACAATAAAAATAAAAGAGAAAAGAAAGGGAAAAGGAAAACATTTTCCTCCTTGTGGTGAGAACTTTTAGGATTTGCTCTTTCCAACTTTCCTGTATATCATATTGCAGCATTAGTTACAGTCATCTCATTGTACATTATTACATCCCTAATACTCATTCACCTTATAACCAGAGTTTGTACCTTTTGGCCACCTTCCTCCAATTCCCCCTGCCCATCCTCTGACTCTGGTAACACAAATCTGATCTCTTTTTCTATAATCTTGGAAGTGTTTTGTTTGTTTGTTTTCGATTGCACATATAAATTAGATCATACGGTGTTTGTCTTTGTCTGACTTATTTCACGTAGCATAATGCCTTCAAGGTCCATCTACGTTGTCACAAATAATAGGATTTCCTCGTTTTTTTGGCTGAATAATATTCCATTTATATATATAATGTGGTGTATATATATACACACCACAACTTCTTTATCCATTCATCCATTGATGGACACTTAGATTGTTTTCATTGCTTGGCTACTGTAAATAGTACAACAATGAAATGGGGTACAGATATTTTTCTAGTTAGTGTTTTTATTTCCTTTGGATATATATATATATATATTTTTTTTTTTTTTTTTTCTCTATGTGGGCCTCTCACTGTTGTGGCCTCTCCCGTTGCAGAGCACAGGCTCCGGACGCACAGGCTCAGTGGCCATGGCTCACGGGCCCAGCCGCTCCGCGGCATGCGGGATCCTCCCGGACCGGGGCACGAACCCGTGTCCCCTGCACCGGCAGGCGGACTCCCAACCACTGCGCCACCAGGGAAGCCCTGGATATATTCTTAAAAGTGGAATTACTGGATCATATGGTAGTTCTATTTTTAATTTTTTAAGGATCCTCCATACTGTTTTTCATAGTGGGTGTACCAAATTACAATTAAAAAAAAAATCAAAATACAAGCTGTCAGATGATGTCATTCCATGCCACGTAGCCTCCAGAAAACTGGATTGTACTCATGAGAGAATAAGGGTAAAAAAGATAACAATGTCTTAATTTTGTTGTGAAGGTTGTTTGAACTCAGCAGTCGCCCTGAAAGGGTGTCAGGTACTGTTCAGGGTTCCCAAGACCACACTTTAAGAATGATTTTCTGGGAATAAATAAATCCTCTTCTTTTTTTCCCTTTTCTTTTTTTTTTTTTTTTAAAGCTCTTTATACTCTTTATAACAGTGCTATTTCACAGACTCCAAAGGATATATTTTAGGAAAAGATATTTGGTAACATTCTTCTTAACTTGGAATGTAGGTGGGAAAGGTGTTTGGAAAAGGAAGATTTTTAAATAACCCTTAAGATACTTTTCTCATAGTTAGATGAAGTCTATTTTTTTCCCACCTCCTACATCTCACAAAGTTAGTCCTCTGTCAAGATCAGAATCTTCATAGTTAAAGAACTCTAGTATTGAAATAGCAGACAAAAATTCATAGAAGCAAAACTTCTTAGTTCTACCACTGTGTTGAAGTTCAGTTAATGGGCTTTGTGGCTATTTGAGCCCTGTGTCTGAAATGCCATCAAAATAAGGACAAAAAAATGTCTTCCTTTGATGCTCATTCTGCAGGGAATGGGGGATGGGTGGGAATTGATGACTTTTCAGGAAATAAAAAATGCCTTCAGAGCTGCTTGCCGCTGGAGATTTCACGGAGAAGCCACAGGGAACCAGAAGGGACTGAGCTGTAACAGCGACAACAAACTCAGAGGAAAGGTGGTGGATTTAGGAATTAGAGGGACTGGGCTAGCACTGGTGGGGTGGGGCGGGGACATGTGTGCACAGATCTATATTTATACACAGCGAGTAGCCACTCAATAATGCAGGTGAGAAGTAGCCTTGTGAAATGGAAAGATTTGAGTTTAGAGGTCAACCTTTGACTGTCTTGACTTCTACTTACTAACCGTGTGAATCTGGACAAGTGACTTCGTCCCTCTGCAAGTATTCTTCTCACCTGGAGAATGGTGTTCTGATATGTGCTATGCCAGGTGATTTTAGAAAAGGTGAAATAATAGTTTCTGCACAGGTAGATGCTTAATAGGTGATAGCGTGGAAGATGGCCAGGAAATGAAAAGCCACCTGGCTAATTGTCTACTCCCTACCTGCCCCTCCCCCCCACCAGACCACCAGAAGTCTAAGGGACAGGGGAACACTAGCAACTTCACTGCCACCTAGGTCCCCAACTTGGCCTTGACCACCTGAGATCATCCCCAAGATTCTACAGGCACAGCTGAGCCCCGTGCTTCTCTGCATGATGTCGGGCTGAGGGGTAGATAGCGAGGGCTCACACTGTCGGAATCTTCCCAAGACCAGCTCTGCAGGGGCCAGGAGAGTGGCTCCTTCCTGGCCAGACTCTGCTTTCCAAAGTCACGTGCAAAATCACAGTATTGGTTGGTAAGGTTCTTTCGCCAAAAGGTCAAGGCATCAAATGCCTCCACTGAAAATGCCACAGGCCAACCGCCCTGGCATTTTACACCAAAGAATATGGAAACCAGGTCTTGCCGCAGAGTTTTGTCTTCCCTGGCAGGATTATTGTGTGTCTAAGTTAGGGTGCTAATCCTTCAGATGAGTCACTCATGTCAATGGCTAGACATTTTCTCATTATTTATTAAGAATGGTGTGACTTTTTATTTCCTACCATCTTCCTTCCCTCTCTTTGAACCCTTGGCAACGATCTAATTTGTCAGCATTGGCAAATTTCACTTATGTGCTACTTTCTGCATCCCTCAGATAATTAACAAGGGTGTAAAACATGAAGGGGAGATCAGAAAGAAGTGAGACACATTTTGGGAGTTTTTAATGACATAAGACTACATTTAAAGATGTGAAAATGACTTTAAGAAAAAAAGCATACCTCAGTAATAGGACTCTCAACTCTTTCCAGCCAAGGTTATTATTCTGAGCAATGATTAACTGAAACTTTTCTCAGAGAAAAGGCATGACTGTAAAACATTAGATTGTTCATTAGATGTTGGTCAGGGTGCACAGTGTCAACTTTCATCTTGCTAGGTGATTCAGGAAATGACACCTGACCCTCAGGTAATCTAGGGACATCTATACAGGATTCAAAGAGAGGCAGGGAAGAGATAACAAGTGTTGGTGAGGGTGTGGAGAAAAGGGAACCCTGGCGCACTGTTGGTGGGAATGTACGTTTGTGTAGCCACTGTGGAAAACAGTGTGGAGGTTCCTTAAAAAACTAAAAATAGAAGTACCATATGATGCAGCAATTCCACTTCTGGTTGTCTATATGAAGAAAATGAAATCACTCTCTGGAAGAGATATCTGCACCTTCTGGTTCATTGCAACATTACTCACAACAGCCAAGACTTGGAAACAGCCTAAGTGTCTGTCAGTGGATGAATGGATAAAGAAGATGCGGGATGTATACAATGGAATATTATTCAGCCATGAGAAAGAAAGAAACCCTGCCAATCGTGACAACTTGGATGAAACTTGAGGGCATTATGCTAAGTGAAATAAGTCAGATAGAGAAAGACGAACACTGCATGATCTCACTTACATGTGAAATCTAAAAAAGCCACATTCAGAGAAACAGGGAATAGAGCCAGGGGCTGGGGGATGGAAGAAAGGGGGAGGTATTGGTCAAAGGGTACAAACTTTCAGTTATAGTATTAACAGGTTCTGGGCATTTAATGTACAGCACGGTGATTATAGCTAATAGCATATTAGATTCCTGAATATTGTTAGAGGGTATGTCTTAAATATTCCCACTGCAAAAAAAAGAAATGGTAATTATGTGCCAGGATGGGAGTGCCAGCTAATGCTAAGGTGGTAATTATTTTGCAATATATGAATGTATCAAATCAACACATTGTACACCTTCAGCTTACACAATGTTATATGTCAATTATATCTCAATAAAGCTGTGAGAGAAAAATAAAGAGAGAGAGAGGCAAGGGAGATGGGAAGGAAATTAAAAAAGTCAGACCATTCTCAATTCACCAAGACTTGGTGAAATATGTTACTCTCTTTTTGGCTGCAAGTCAGACTGTTCTTTTGGAAATGTCCAGTTTCACAGGAACTGGCCAAGTGACACGGGACACATGAACTGCCTGGCTTCCCTTTGAAGTTAGACAAACTGAGATCACTACCATCTCATTTTATGCAATGACTAGAAGCTATGATCCCACAGTAACCAGCAGCCTTGAAACTTAACTTGTCAGCTGAGTGCAGTGGACATCAGTGAACTTGCATCAACAAAGGATTGGGCACCTCCTTCGTGATATTCCATTTTTGCCACTGAAAAGAGAGTTATTCCCCTTAAGAACATACAACATATTTTTAAAGAATGTAAAGTAGGGGCACGTGACAAACTGGACAAGGATAGTTGTCCCTAAGGGCTCTCAGGATGACTTTTTTGTGTGTGTGTGTGTGTGTGTGTGGTATGTGGGCTTCTCACTGTTGTGGCCTCTCCCGTTGCGGAGCACAGGCTCCGGACGCGCAGTCTCAGCAGCCATGGCTCACAGGCCTAGCCGCTCCGTGGCATGTGGGATCTTCCCGGACCAGGGCACGAACCCGTGTCCCCTGCATCGGCAGGCAGACTCTCAACTACTGCACCACCAGGGAAGCCCTCTCAGGATGACTTTTTGAGGTGAAGGAAGAAAAGACCAGAAGCACCAGTTTTTAATTTCAGTGAGAGCTGAAGGAGGGCAGGGGAGGAAGGGGTCAAGGTGGGCTCAAGCCAGGAGGTGAGCAGGGGTGGGATTTGAATGGGCAGAAGAGAAAGGGGAGAGTATTCCAGTCTAGAAGACAACATGAGCTGAAGAATGGAGCTGGGTGGCCATCGAATGTTCCTGAGACCAGGAGGAGACTATCCAATCTAGGGAGGAGGGAACAGATTTGAGAGGAGAGGTGGTAACAGACCAAGGCTTGTAGCCAGGAGAGCACCTGAACCATTGCTGCAGGTGAGACCTCACAGGAGGACATAAAGGAAAGAGAGATTTAGTATTTAAGAGTTTTGAACTTGGCTCTGACAGGTTGAAAGTCATGATTAAGGAAAACTCACTGGCCAGCAGAATAAAACCTGGGTCGAAGGGGGAGGCACGAGGTAGGGATCTTCAGTAGAAATAATGGACAGAAAGTGGAAGCAGCTGGTATCCAAGGGGTAAAGGAGCAAGGTGAGTCACACATGGTTCTGGGTTAGGGTCTAAGATTATCCTCAAGTTCATTGTCCAGGAAGATCCACCCAACAGAGGACAACAAATGCTGAGCAAGCCCAGACGCTGAGTCAGATAGACCCACTTCTAAATTCAGGCTTTGCTGCTTACTCCAGCTCTGTGACTTCAGGCAAGTTACTTTAACCTCTTCAAGCTGTTTTCTCATCTGTAAAATGGGGATAATAGTGCCCACCTTGTGGGATGATGTATAAACGAAATGGGAAGGTGCACTTAAAGCCCTCTCAACATACTTAGCGCTCAGTACGTTTCTTTTAGAATTTTTAATAAAAATTGATTTTAATTAAAACAGCAACAAAATATAAATATTAATTGGATTAGATGCTCTTTGAAGAAAAACGAAGAGACACTAATTTTCTATTAATTTAATTTCTATTTCTTTGGTTTATTTGTACCAACCATTCCATTGCATTCAGAAGGCAATGGTTCATTTTCACTCACGCTTTCTTGTTTGAAAATCCTGCCCCACTCCCACCTTCCTCCGTGGGCTCCTATTGCATGAGTGGTAATGGCATTCATATTTACCAGGTTCTTGAACTTCAGCAGGGCTCATTAAAACATAGATTGCTGGGGCTCACCAGGAGTTTCTGATAAGATCCCAGGCCATGCCAGTGTTGCTGTCTGGTCAGTCTTTGAGAACCACTGCTGGAGAAAAGGGCCCTAAGGTTTTCTTCCCAGGTACATAGGTTTGGATTCTGGCTTTGCAGTTAACTCCCTCGTTCCATCAGCTGAAGAAAATTTGGTGGTGATAGTGTTTCATGGGGGAGGGAAAGGTGGTGTATTGTTTTTACTTCCTTGGTCTTAGCTTTGCTACTGTTTCTTGCATGTGGAAAAGCAGAAAAAACAGAAATGCATGTACACTTTTTTTTTTTATCACATGGGACAGTTACAACAAAGTTTTGTTTTTCCATCAGAAAGTAATCTCACATACTATACATAGAGAATACTAAAGATGCTACCAGAAAACTACTAGAGCTAATCAATGAATTTGGTAAAGTAGCAGGATATAAGATTAATGCACAGAAACCTCTTGCATTCTTATATACTAATGATGAAAAATCTGTAAGGGCAATTAAGGAAACACTCCCATTTACCACTGCAACAAAAAGAATAAAATACCTATGTATAAATCTGCCTAAGGAGGCAAAAGACCTGTATGCAGAAAATTATAAGACACTGATGAAAGGAATTAAAGATGATACAAACAGATGGAGGGATATACCGTGTTCTTGGATTGGAAGAATTAACATTATGAAAATGACTATACTACCCAAAGCAATCCACAGATTCAATGTAATCCCTATCAAACTACCACTGGCAGTTTTCACAGAACTAGAACAAAAAATTTCACAATTTGTATGGAAACACAAATGACTCCGAATAGCCAAATCAATCTTGAGAAAGAAAAATGGAGCTGGAGGAATCAGGCTCCCAGACTTCAGACTATACTACAAAGCTACAGTAATCAAGACAGTATGGTACTGGCACAAAAACAGAAATATAGATCAATGGAACAGGATAGAAAGCCCAGGGATAAACCCACGCACATATGGTCAACTTATTTTTGATAAAGGAGGCAAGAATATACAATGGAGAAAAGACAGCCTCTTCAATAAGTGGTGCTGGGAAAACTGGACAGCTACATGTAAAAGAATGAAATTAGAACACTCCCTAACATCATATAGAAAAATAAACTCAAAATGGATTAAAGACCTAAATGTAAGGCAAGACACTATAAAATTCTTAGAGGAAAACATAGGTAGAACACTCTATGACATAAATCATAGCAAGATCCTTTTTGACCCATCTCCTAGAGAAATGGAAATAAAAACAAAAATAAACAAAGGGAACCTAATGAAACTTAAAAGCGTTTGCACAGCAAAGGAAATCATAAACAAGACAAAAAGCCAACCCGCAGAATGGGAGAAAATATTTGCAAATGAAGCAACTGACAAAGGATTGATCTCCAAAATTTACAAGCAGCTCAATATCAAAAAAACAAACAACCCAATCCAAAAATGGGCAGAAGACCTAAATAGACATTTCTCCAAGGAAGATATACAGATTGCCAACAAACACATGAAAGGATGCTCAACATCACTAATCATTAGAGAAATGCAAATCAAAACTACAATGAGGTATCACCTCACACCAGTCAGAATGGCCATCATCAAAAAATCTACAAACAATAAATGCTGGAGAGGGTGTGGAGAAAAGGGAACCCTCTTGCACTGTTGGTGAGAATGTAAATTGATACAGCCACTATGGAGAACAGTATGGAGGTTCCTTAAAAAACTAAAAATAGAACTACCATATGACCCAGCAATCCCATTACTGGGCATATACCCTGAGAAAACCATAATTCATAAAGAGTCATATACCACAATGTTCAATGCAGCTCTATTTACAATAGCCAGGACATGGAAGCAACCTAAGTGTCTTGTCAACAGATGAACGGATAAAGAAGATATGGCACATATATACAATGGAATATTACTCAGCCATAAAAAGAAACGAAATTGAGTTATTTGTAGTGAGGTGGATGGACCTAGAGACTGTCATACAGAGTGAAGTAAGTCAGAAAGAGAAAAATAAATACTGTATGCTAACATATATATATGAATCTAAAAAAAAAAAAGGTTCTGAAGAATGTAGGGGCAGGACGGGAGTAAAGACGCAGACATAGAGAATGGATTTGAGGACACGGGGAGGGGGAAGGGTAAGCTGGGACAAAGTGAGAGAGTGGCATGGACATATATACACTACCAAATGAAAAACAGATAGCTAGTGGGAGGCAGCCACATATCACAGGGAGATCAGCTCGGTGCTTTGTGACCACCTAGAGGGGTGGGATAGGGAGGGTGGGAGGGAGACGCAAGAGGGAGGAGATATGGAGACATATGTATATATATAGCTGATTCACTTTGTTATACAGCAGAAACTAACACAACATTGTAAAGCAATTATACTCTAATAAAGATGTTAAAAAAACCCAATGATGTAATATAGAATTAAAAAGAAAATCTATATTATATAGAACTTGTGATGCAATTTTTGTAGCATTTCTCCAGGGTCCTCTTCAGAGAACCTGGAAGCAGTTTTTAAATAGATTTTAAGAATATATTGTGTGTCCAAACTGCAAACAGAATCAGAAATTGGAAAATAGAGATTGGGGAGACAACGGAAGAGAATTCATTCAGTTGATGTACTGAAAAGCAGTACTGGGCATTAAAAAATGGTATCACACCTAACACTAGAACTCTAAGGAAGCAGATCTATGATAGTAATAGAATTCCCACATTGTTGTGTGTTTTCGCATACCAGCAGAAGAGGCATGGTTAATGAAGGAGGAGTAAAATATAATCTTTTTCCTCCATCATCCCCCACCATTTAGTACCCATGTCAAAGGTTTAAAATGTCTCATTGTTAAACGCAGTCTGTATAGCAGGTGTTAATACAATGCCAATGATTTCAACTAAGATGCTCATCAAAATTATATGGAGTCTTTTTTCAAATACACAGGTGTGACCCCCCACTGTCAGGAATGTGGTTTCAGTAAAACTCAAGTAAGAATTTGGACATCTCTTGTTGGCGAGTTTTTTAATGTATTAAGACAGTTAAGATATTACTTTTTTAGACTAGTTTTATGTTCATAGCAAAATTGAGGGAAAGGCACAGAGATATCCCATATCCCTACCCTGTCATGTGCAGTCTCCCCCACTATCAGCATTCCCCACCAGAGTGGTGCATTTATTATGGTTGATAAACCTACATTGACACATACGTATCACCCAAAGTCCACAGTTTCCATTAGGGTTCACGCTTAGTGTTGTATATTCTGTGGGTTTGGACAAATGTATAATCACATATACTCTTCATTATGGTATCATATAGAGTGTTTTTAGTGTCCTAAAAATCCTCTGTGCTTCTCCTGGTCATCCCTACCACCACCACCCTCCACTTAGCAACCACTGATCTTTTGACTACCTCCATAGTTTTGCCTTTTCCAGTGTCATACAGTTGTAATCATTCAGTATATAACCTTTTCAGATTGGCTTCTTTCATTTAGTAATGTGCATTTAAGCTTCCTCGTGCTTTTCCATGGCTTGATAGCAAGGAATTATATTCCACTGTCTGGATGTACCACAGTTTATTCATCCCTTCACCAACTGAAGGACATCTTGGTTGTTTCCAAGTATTGGAAATTATGAATAAGGCTGCTATAAACATCCATGTGTAGGCTTTGTGTAGACATAAGTTTTTAACTACTTTGGGTAAATATCAAGGAGTGAGATTGCTGGATCATATGGTAAGAGTATGTTTAGTTTTGTAAGAAATCACCAAACTTCTTCCAATGTGGTTGTACCATTTTACATTCCCACCGGCACTGAATGAGAGTTCCTGTTGCGCCACAGTCTCACCAGCATTTGGTGTTATCAGTTTTCTGGATTTTGGCCATTCTAATAGGCGTGTAGTGGTGTCTTGTTTTAATTTGCATTTCCCTGACGACACATGATGTGAACCATTTTTTCATATGCCCATTTGCCATCTGTATATGTTCTTTGGTGAGGTGTCTGTTAAGGTCTTTGGCTCATTTTTTAACTGGGTTGTTTGTTTTCTTATTGTTGAGTTTTAAGTGTTCTCCATATATATTGGACAACAGTCCTTTATCAGATGTGCCTTCTGCAAATATTTTCTTCCAGTCTGTGGCTTGTTTTCTCATTCTTTTGCCATTGTCTTTCACAGAGCAGTTTTTAATTTTAATGAAGTCTAGCTTATCAATTACTTCTTTCATGAACTCTTGCCTTTGGTATCATACCTAAAAAGTCATTGCCATAACCAAGGTCATCTAAGTTTTCTTATTTGTTATCTTCTAGGAGTTTATAGTTTTGTGTTCTACATTTAGGTCTGTGATCCATTTTTTTTCTACTTAATTCAATCCTTACAACTGCCTGGAAGTTTGGTATTATTATTATTAATTAATTAATTTTTGAAAATATCTTTATTGGAATATAATCGCTTTACAATGGTGTTAGTCTCTGCTGTATAACAAAGTGAATCAGCTATACATATACATATATCCCATATCCCCTCCCTCTTGCATCTCTCTCCCACCCTCCCTATCCCACCCCTCTAGGTGGTCACAAAGCACCGAGCTGATCTCCCTGTGCTATGGGGCTGCTTCCCACTAGCTAGCTATTTTACATTTGGTAGTGTATATATGTCCATGCCATTCTCTCACTTCATCCCAGCTTACCCTTCCCCCTCCCCGTGTCCTCAAATCCATTCTCTATGTCTGCATCTTTATTCCCGTCCTGCCCCTAGGTTCTTCAGATCCTTTTTTTTTTTTAGATTCCATATATATGTGTTAGCATATGGTATTTGTTTTTCTCTTTCTGACTTACTTCACTCTGTATGACAGACTCTAGGTCCATCCACCTCACCACAAATAACTCAATTGTGTTTCTTTTTATGGCTGAGTAATATTCCATTCTATATATATGCCACATCTTCTTTATCCATTCATCTGTCGATGGACATCTAGGTTGCTTCCATGTCCTGGCTATTGTAAATAGAGCTGCATTGAACATTGTGGTACATGACTCTTTTTGAATTATGGTTTTCTCAGGGTATATGCCCAGTAGTTGGATTGCTGGGTTGTATGGTAATTCTATTTTTAGTTTTTTTTTTTTGTGGTACGCGGGCCTCTCACTGTTGTGTCCTCTCCCATTGCAGAGCACAGGCTCCGGATGCGCAGGCTCAGTGGCCATGGCTCACGGGCCCAGCCACTCCGCGGCATGTGGGATCTTCCCGGACCGGGGCACGAACCCGTGTCCCCTGCATTGGCAGGCGCACTCTCAACCACTGCGCCACCAGGGAAGCCCTATTTTTAGTTTTTTAAGGAACCTCGATACTGTTCTCCATAGTGGCTCTATCAATTTACATTCCCACCAACAGTGCAAGAGGGTTCCGTTTTCTCCACACCTGTGATCCATTTTGAGTTTATTTTTGTGAAGGATGTGACATCTGTGTCTGGATTCACTGTTTTGCATGTGGCTGTCCAGCATCATTTGTTGAAAAGACTATCATTGCTCCATTGTATTGCCTTTGTTCCTTTATCATAGGTCAGTTGACTATATATGTGGTTGGCACCTGTATTTTTAAAAGGCCTCGAGGGGCATTCTATGAGCACCTTCTAGGTGCCCCAAAGGAAAGTTTCGCCAGTAAGAATTATAATAAATAGCTGTTCACAAGTCAGGAAATAATAGAAAGAAGAATGTTTTCTCTTTTACTTAAGTCAAACTTGGAATATTTCAGGACATTAAAGATAGATGCAGTAACGTTATCTGCTATATTTGGATGGAATTGAGCAAATCTAAACAGCATAAGTTTTGCAGGTTATTCTTGGTGTCATCTTTGAAAGAATTACATAAGGCACATGAAAATATTCCTCTGATGACAGATAAAGGACCTAAAAATCCAAACATGCATTTTATTCCCTTTCAGACCCAGTAAACGAGAAGCAGATTTCAACCACATACAGAATTTAATATGCACAGAGCTGCCTTCACTCCCTGGAGGCAAATCTAGTTTCTGGTTGAAATCATGTTACCATTGTAGCTGTTTCTGTTCTGCTTATCGAGAGGGTTCTTGCTACAATGGTAGATGCTAAAATAGACTTCTCATGAGCTGGGTCACCATCAGACAAGAGCAGTAGAGGTAGAAAAGGCCCTTGTGAAAAATGAAGAGGAAAATCAACTCCTGACCTAGTTCCCATATATCTTTTCCTTCTGGGATCAGCATCTTATTCTCAGTTTGAACATTTGTAGAGTAGCCCTCTCCATGGAACTTTCTTGACTGTAAGAACCAGCTACATGAGTTGGTTAACTTAGTTACTTGTTCCATTTGAACAGTCAAGTGCAAACCAGGAAACAGAAAAGGAGGGTAATCTTGGAACCATAATGATGTCCTGATATTCAAAAACTTCAATTCCTATTGCTTCCATTACCGAGTGCCAGAACAGAGTCATCAATACAAGTGATCATGCCTGAAAAAGCTCTTCCCCAGTGGCATAAAAAACTGAGATCTTTTATATTCATTCAATGCTTGAGAAATGGGTGAATTAAGTTTTGAGTGTAGATAGTTGGAAAATATTCTAAAGCTAAGATGATTGAAAAGATTGGAGATACAGATAAATTCTGGAAACTTCAAAGTATGAAATGATATAGCTTTCAAATATTTTATAATATCAGAAAATCTTACCTTATAGTTTTTTCTTGGCCTGCAAAATCTTTCCCAACAATCTTTGATTTTCCAGTGTTAAGAGTGTCTGGTAAATTTGTTAACAGGAGAAATATGGTAGTAATGCTGACAGATGTTATATAAACTTCTATTAAAATCATCTTACAACTTTTAAAGTTGAATTAATATCTTTCAGACCATGAGCCTGATTTCAATTGCACAATGGTTAACATTTCTCTGTAGACAATGTCTATGACGAAGTATGAGATTTTTTTTGTAATCAAAATGACATTAACAATGTTATTATGATATTTATTTATGCAGATATTCCCAATTTTAAAGCAGTACCTTTGAGATACAGGGGAGCAGAACAATGTAATTTTTTAAACTGCTATATATCATTCATTAAAAGTAGATATTCCTCTAGGCTATTAGACATGGTTAAAACTCTATTTTGAGCTCATTTTCTGTTTAAATGGAATCCCAAACAAAATATTAGAGGGTTCAGGTCACACTTTCTTAGGGATTTGACCCCATAGCCCTTAGAATGATAGATGAGGAGACCAAGACACCTCACTGTTGTCTGTAAGCTCATCACGCATTATCTGCTTTCCATAACTCTTTCCCTGGACTTAAATTCTATGGCAATGACCAGAGGCCTCTTCACACGGAATGGGCCAAAAATCTAGTTCCATAGAACTAGAGTCCTTTTTCACCAGACTGAAAGGGATGTGATGGAGTGTTAGAAATTATTTTGGAGCGAGATCTAGCATATTCTATTCTGATTCATGCTCTGAAGTGAGCTGGACGAATGCATGCTTAAAGCTGGACAATTTATGAATAGAATAAAATTGATAACACTGCCAGCCCCAAGGCATTCCTTTTCTGGAAGGAGAACTGTTTCTAGACCAGAGGGAATACAATGTTAAGGGGAAAAGGGAATAAAAATAAAGGGAAATGGCCAGTTTAAGTTGCTGCATCAGCCCGTAAATGTTGTAATCTACCAAGAACATTTCTTTGCATGAAGTGGAAATGGCTGGATTATATGGTAATTCTACTGTAAATTTTTTGAGGAACTGCCGTACTGTATTCAAGGGAAGATTTTTTTCATAAAGATTATTTTTGTGTTATTTTATTCCATGTTTCATCTTGATATGACTTCTATGTGTTGCAGTTCTACCATCCCTATTTCAGCTTAGATAGACGCCAGTACTTGAGGTTGACGCTATTAATTTTTGCGATCGTTTCATGACAGAAGAACTTCGATGGTAAAAACCTAAATAGGCTGAAGGAAATATTAAAATGCTACAACAAGAAGAGCGGAGACACTAGGACATCTGGAAATCATTAGCATCCATCAAGAAATTGTTGCTTTACAAATCTTGCTCTGAGTATTCCTTGTCAGTTATAAAAACTAGCTATCTGGGAGGAGAAATGAAAAGGTAGTTTTGCTGAGTTAAGAGTAATTAGCTTAGACCCCAAGGAGAGCAGATGTTGGCTTTCATTTTTTAAATACCAGATTGGAAAGTCTTGTATTATGGGATCAAATTATGATATTCCAGGCAAGGCACTGCCAACAGTGTTCTCAGATCATTTCAGAGTAGAAGCTGTACCACCTGAGGTCTCACAGTGACACATAATCTAAAGGGAACCATGTAGTAATAGCAAGGGGCAGATACAGGAAGTCCTTATTTTTGAATTTTTGGGAAAAAGAACAAATGTCCGTTAGGGAGGAAGCCAATTGATAACCAAAAAATCCACTTTATTTCATCCAATCAGAAATTTATCTGAAATGTCACCATGGTGTTGAAGTGTACACTGCACATGAAATAAAGAGAGATGGGGTTGTCTTCGTCCTCATTAGAGGAGAATTTTAGGTGCAAGTAATTTTTGTTAAATCCTTGGATATTTTGTTCCGTAGAAAAGATGAAAGTGGAGAATTCAATGTTTCCCGATTTTGTTGAATATGTATTTGAAACATCTCAATTTCCAACTTCCAAAACAAGCTAATGACTTTTCAAATGGCTTTGTAACCTTTCAACCTTAGACAAAGACGTTTAGAATTGATTTTTCATAGGAGGAAAAGAAAAGGAATTTCATAGGAGAAAAAAAAAGGAAAATGTTTCTGTTAAAATCACTTATTGTAATACAGTAAGTCATTAGCTTGTTTTGCTTTTCTACGGAGGTGGTTGGCAGTGAATAAATTTCGGTTCCAATGTGGACCTAGATTCAGTTCTCAGTGGTTCACCTGTAACATTGTAACTTAAAACACTGATGCAGACTCTCAAATCTCAGCCCCAGAACATACTCAGTCCAATCATCTGTCCTGGCAACTTCTTTTCTTTTCTTTTTTCTTTTTTTAACTTAAATGTCTCTCTTTAAAATTTAAAAAAAATTATTTTATATTGGAGTGTAGTTGATTTACAATGTTGTGTTAGTTTCAAGTGTACAGCAAAGTGATTCAGTTATACATATACATATATCTATTCTTTTTCAAATTCTTTTCTACAGAGAAAATCTACAGGACATTGGCAGTCACAGAGGGAGATTTCACAAAGGATTATTATTTGCCACTTTAATTCCCACAGAAGCGAAAAGAATATTTAATAAGTCCAATTATTAAGGTTATTGGCAAAAAGTGTTTTGGAAATATATATATTCACATACACACTGACTACATTCTGCTAAAACACTGAAAGGTGTGGTTGTGTCTATTTGTACAGTTAGTGCTGGCTCTCATTAAGTATCAGAAAGGGAAGCTTTACGGTGTTTTATTTGTAGCTATTAAATAGTTAGGACTGAAATATGAACGATTAAATGATATGCTTTTTAAAAACGTCCCCCATCTTAAAAGTTGGAAATGGTTGATTTTACAGCTTCAGTGCTTCCTGTAGGAGCCCTTCACATCATGCTGGAGAGTCTGGGGAGAATAGTCCATTTTTATAGCTGCTGAGCAGATGCAAAGGAGTACTTCAGTGATGGCTTCAGCAAGTTGGCTTCACCACCACCCAGCTGAGCTTCACAGCCCCACCGCTCTTCTCAGCTGCTTGTTGACTGACCCAGACATTTAGAAATTAGTCCTTGTGAGCCTGCTCTGTACCGAACACGACGGCAGCTGCTGAGTCACAAGAAAAACAAGGGAGGAACCATGCCTGCCTTCAGGGAGCTGGCGGTGGACAGAGAACTACAGCGCGTAAATCACATCCCTTGCTGAGAGCTTTGAAGAAAGGGTTCAGGGGCTTTGGGAGTTCAAAGAAGGGGGCATCCAGTGCAGAGAAGAGATTGCAAAGTGGACACCTGTTGGGAAGCCGGGAAGAGAAGCCCAGTGTGTTGCTCCAGCGGTTTTAGAATGTAACTCTTCCAGGGCGACTTGACGGAGTTGAATCTCCTGAACCACAGGGCAGAGTGCAGGGGGGTGCCCTGGGGCAGGATGGCCTTCTCAGAGCCCTTGTCTGCAGCTCTCTGTCCTACTCCACTCTGGGCCACCTGAAAAGCGCTCCATCCTTCCTCTCAAAGGTCACCAACGTCACCCTAGATACAGATTTCTTAACCACTTTTACATCTTTTACATAGTTGAATACTTAAGGTCTGTTCTCCATTTTAAACCCAATTCTTATCGGCAAAGCACTTGAGGCAAGTGCCTTAGACTCTCACAAAATCAGATTCATTTGTCCGATGAGGCTTTTCTTTATTGTGGTAAAAAATATATAGCACTAAATTTTCCATTATAACCATTTTTAAGTGGACAGTGCAGTAGTGTAAGTACATTCACACGTTGACAGCCAATCTCCAGAACTCTTCATCTTGCTGAAAACTAAAACTGTACCCACTGAATAACTCCCCATTCCCTCCTCCCCGCCAGCCCCTGGTGACCAGCCTTCTACTTTCTGTCTCTATGAATCTGACAACTCTAGGTCTCTCATGTAAGTGGAGTCGTACAGTTTTTGTCCTGGCTTATTTCACTTCGCATGGGGTCCTCAAGGTGCACCCATGTTGTAGCATATCTCAGAAATCCATTCCTTTTGAAGGCTGAATACTGTCTGTATGGACCACATTTTTTTTTCACATTCATCCGTCTATGGACACTTGGGTTGCTTCCAACTCTTGGCGATTGTGAATAATGCTGCTGTGAACATGGGTGAGCTGGTGACCTTTTTTTTTTTTTTGATGTGGATGATTTTTTAAAAGTCTTTATTGAATTTGTTACAATATTGCTTCTATTTTATGTTTTGGTTTTTTGGCCACGAGGCATGTGGGATCTTAGCTCCCCAACCAGGGATCAAACCCACACCCCCTGCCCTGGAAGGCGAAGGCTTAACCACTGGACCGCCGGGGAAGTCCCAGCTGGCAACTCTTTAAACAATCATACACCTGAGTGAGTTTTCACCTATACGTATAGAGTCAATGGATGAGACAGAAAGAATTGTTGGGGAAAAGATTCAGGAAGGTTGAGTGTGAGATCCAATTGGATCTCCTATTCGATGTGTGACTTTGGCCCAGGCAAGCCCCTCTTTGGGCATCAGCTTCCTCGCCTAGGAAAGCTCCATCGCTAAGGTCCACACATGATACTAACCAGCACTCAGAAGGCAGTGTAGGGGGTAGCAAATTAAGGGCTGGGTTAACATGGACGCCATAGAATGTCTTTATTAATTGGGCTGTCTTTAAATGACCTCATGCACATGTGAGTCTCTTTTTTTTTTTTTCTCTTAATCTTCTCATCCTGGGAAAGAAGGGGGAAATTAAGGTCAGCAACTTTTCAAAGGAATTTGGAAGTGAGATAATAGGAGCTTTTTTCTAGGTGGGATCCTATGAAAAGAATGATCCTTAACTTCCCCTTATGAAGTGACACATGCTTAAGAGGGTCTGTCTAATAGTAAAGCAATTTTCATTGGAATATAAGTGGAATCCTTTGTCTCTGTCAAATTCAGTTTAGTGAAATGGCTACAAAAAGCCCAAATTTAGAGCATATGACAGTCCTAGTTACAGACCCAGCTAAGATCTTCATGGCCTATGACTTGCATTAATCCCAGAAGACCGGATCCTCGCTCTGTTTCACAAGTTGTGAGTGAAATGGAGCGAGAACCATCTTTTCATGCAACCACAGAATCTGCTATTTGCCCTTACAGGTTCCTTTAGTGTTTTTCCTTGAAAGATGGTCTATAGGCTCATTTCCTAAGAATCAAGCATGACACTGTCCTGTCAAAAACACTCTTCTTACACACAGAGAGAGGCTACATTTCAAAAGAAAATATTCCAACAGTTGAAATTTTCTTGTGCAAAAACACAGAATGTCAAGGAAGCCAGACTTTCTGGGTTTGTATGTTAACCTTCAATTTACAGAAGCTTTCGGTCTGCCAGCTAAAATACAGGACACCCCATATGAATATCAGAGAAATAATGAATATTTTTTTAGTATACGTATGTCCTAAATAGTGCGTAGAACATACCTATCCTAAAAAGCCAAACTGTTATTTATCTGAAATTTAAATTTAACCTGACATCCCGTATTTTTACTTGCTAAATCTGGCCACCCTGAGGCTGTGTGAAACATCATGGTTGATTTGTTCAGTTTCAGAAATGTCAGAACTGTTAAGAGTAGGGGATTTATTATCTAAGAGGCCCTCATAAACATGTATACTCATTTAAACCACGCTTTACTGATTAAGACACAAAACTGTAGCAGACTAAGACTTTTGTATGAATTTTAAAATAAAGGCTTTTTAAAAAGATAATTGAAAATCACAGTGCAATGAATAAAAATAAATATGCCTGCCACACTAAAAAATACCCTGAGGAAGTGCAATCAAAATCAGGTAGAAGAATTGTTCTAGATTCTATTTCCTTTTTCTTTTTTTTTTTAATGGAAATCTACATTTGTGGAGTAACTCTAAACAACAGCTGAAGACAGATGTTTCTCTTCTCTTAGCCCAGAGTTACATAATGAATTAGAAAGAGTATAGAATACATTTTAAATGGAGAAGATGGTTTTTATAGATGTAAAAGTTTGTGGTAAATGGAACAGTCAAGGGACTAATAGCATTTTTACAAACCAATGATTTAAAGATGTTCAAAACCACCTGAACAGGTGCCTCACAAGCAATTCGCTGTTGCAGAATAGCTCAGAATATTTGACTTGGTCCGTGCATCAAGTTCCAGCATCCCCTCTACCTGTTTGCAAGTCAACTCTTAGAAGCTTGACCAATCCTTCCAGCCAACGATGGGCTCACAGCTACAGGACTGTGCATTAGTCGTTGGTGATAAGCCAGGACTATAGCAGACAATGTGAGATTCCTTGAGCCAAAAACTGCAATTGAATCAAAAAGGGACACACTCAACTGCATAGGCTGCATTACTGTAAAACTATAGGCTCCCAACCTGGCAAAGACGGAAGGGCCCTGTCCCTTTGGAATGCCAACTTTATGGATGGTGCAACACTGATGGGAACGAGGTCTTGAGTTTTAAATGTTTATTGATCAGCTGTGTCCAAGAGATGAGCTAACATCTGTTTCAAGCAGGAAAAGATTCTGGTTCTTCCCCCCTTCTCATAAATGAAATGAAAGGCTGAAGAAGGCTGAGCCAGTGACACACATCTCACCAGGCACCCGATATTAACCAAAGCTAACCCCCCAGCCTAAAGCAGCTTCCTACTGGGGAGTAGTATAATGAATGAGTATGACAATGAATGTCTTGAGAGTTCTGGAAAGATTTTGTGTCTTCCTTTCTGGGAGGGTGAGGAAGGGGAGGGGATTCATAATGAACCCTTTCAAGATCAAAGAAAGGGGAAAGGGTTCCCTCAGTCCTTGGAAAAGAAAATACAATGAACTGCTCAAGTCACACACCTCCCTTCATCCTTGACTCCCCTTCACTCTTAAGCCTCTCACCCAATATATCTCTACATCTCTTATTCTCCTCACGAGATTCTCTCAGATACACCCCATCCTCTCTGCTGGCCCTTGCCTTAGACCAGCCCTTATCATCCGTTCTGTGACCTTCCTCAATGGCCTCCTTATCAGCCTCCTTCCCACAAGGTATTTCCACTCTTGTGTACACTACCTAGTTATTAAAATTACATTTCTAAACAAACTTATGGTTACCAAAGGGGAAAGGGGGGTAGGGATAAATTAGGAGATTGGAATTAAAATATACACATACTACACTTAAAAGCGATAACTGGGGGCGGGCTTCCGGGAAGATGGCGGAGGACGCGGAGATCACCTTCCTCCCCACAGATACACCAGAAATACATCTACACGTGGGACAACTCCTACAGAACACCTACTGAACGCTGGCAGAAGACCTCAGACCTCCCAAAAGGCAAGAAACTCCCCACGTACCTGGGTAGGGCAAAAGAAAAAAGAATAAACAGAGACAAAAGGATAGGGACGGGACCTGCACCAGTGGGAGGGAGCTGTGAAGGAGGAAAAGTTTCCACACACTAGGAAGCCCCTTCGCGGGCGGAGACTGCGGGTGGCGGAGGGTAAAAGCTTCGGAGCCGCGGAGGAGAGCACAGCAACAGGGGTGCGGAGAGCAAAGCGGGGAGATTCCCGCACAGAGGATCAGGGCCGACCGGCACTCACCAGCCCGAGAGGCCTGTCTGCTCACCTGCCAGGGCGGCCGGGGCTGCGAGCTGAGGCTCGGGCTTTGGTCGGAGTGCCGGGAGAGGACTGGGGTTGGCGGCGTGAACACAGCCTGCAGGGGGTTAGTGCACCACGGCTAGTCGGGAGGGAGTCCGGGGAAAAGTCTGGAGCTGCCGAAGAGGCAAGAGACTTTTTCTTACCTCTTTGTTTCCTGGTGCGCGAGGAGAGGGGATTAAGAGCGCTGCTTAAAGGAGCTCCAGAGGCGGGCGCGAGCCGCGGACTCCACAGATGGGCATGAGACGCTAAGGCTGCTGCTGTCGCCACCAAGAAGCCTGTGTGCGAGCACAGTCACTATCCACACCCCCCTTCCGGGCAGCCTGTGCCGCTCGCCACTGCCAGGGTCCCGGGATCCAAGGACAACTGCCCCTGGAGAACGCACGGCGCGCCTCAGGCTGGTGCAACGTCACGCCGTCCTCTGCCGCCGCAGGCCCGCCCCGCACTCCGCGCCCCTCCCTCCTCCCGGCCTGAGTGAGCCAGAGCCCCTGAATCAGCGGCTCCTTTAACCCCGTCCTGTCTGAGCGAAGAACAGACGCCCTCAGGCGACCTACACGCAGAGGCGGGGCCAAATCCAAAGCTGAACCCCTGTGAGCTGTGAGAACAAAGAAGATAAAGGGAAATCTCTCCCAGCAGCCTCAGAAGCAGCAGATTAAAGCTCCACAATCAACTTGATGTACCCTGCATCTGTGGAATACCTGAATAGACAATGAATCATCCCAAATTAAGGAGGTGGACTTTGAGAGCAAGATTTATGATTTTTTCCCCTTTTCCTTTTTTTGTGTGTATGTGTATGCTTCTGTGTAAGATTTTGTCTCTATAGCTTTGCTTCCACCATTTGTCCTAGGGCTCTATTCGTCCGTTTTTTGTTTCTCTTAATAATTTTTTTTTATTTTAATAACTTTATTATATTTTTATTTTATTTTACTTTATCTTCTTTCTTTATTTTTTTCCTTCCTTCCTTCCCTCCTTCCTTCCTCCCTCCCTTCCTCCCTCCTTTCTTTCTTTCTTTCTTGCTTTCTTTCTACTTCTACTAATTCTTTCTTTCTACTTTTTCTCCCTTTTATTCTGAGCCATGTGGGTGAAAGGCTCTTGGTGCTGCAGCCAGGAGTCAGTGCTGTGCCTCTGAGGTGGGAGAGCCAACTTTAGGACACTGGTCCACAAGAGACCTCCCAGCTCCACATAATATCAAATGGCGAAAATCTCCTAGAGATCTCCATCTCAACACCAGCAACCAGCTTCACTCAACGACCAGTAAGCTACAGTGCTGAACATCCTATGCCAAACAATCAGCAAGACAGGAACACAACTCCACCCATTAGCAGAGAGGCTGCCTAAAATCATAAGTCCACAGACACCCCAAAACACACCACCAGACGTGGACCTGCCCACCAGAAAGACAAGATCCAGCCTCATCCACCAGAACACAGGCACTAGTCCCCTCCACCAGGAAGCCTACACAACGCACTGACCCAACCTTAGCCACTGGGGACAGACACCAAAAACAACGGGAACTACGAACCTGCAGCCTGCAAAAAGGAGAACCCAAACACAGTAAGATAAGCAAAATGAGAAGACAGAAAAACACACAGCAGATGAAGGAGCAAGATTAAAACCCACCAGACCTAACAAATGAAGAGGAAATAGGCAGTCTACCTGAAAAAGAATTCAGAATAATGATAGTAAAGATGATCCAAAATCTTGGAAATAGAATAGACTAAATGCAAGAAACATTTAACAAGGACCTAGAAGAACTAAAGATGAAACAAACAACGATGAACAAAACAATAAATGAAATTACAAATACTCTACATGGGATCAATAGCAGAATAACTGAGGCAGAAGAATGGATAAGTGACCTGGAAGATAAAATAGTGGAAATAACTACTGCAGAGCAGCATAAAGAAAAAAGAATGAAAAGAACTGAGGACAGTCTCAGAGACCTCTGGAACAACATTAAATGCACCAACATTCGAATTATAGGGGTTCCAGAAGAAGAAGAGAAAAAGAAAGGGACTGAGAAAATATTTGAAGAGATTATAGTTGAAAACTTCCCTAATATGGGAAAGGAAATAGTTAATCACGTCCAGGAAGCACAGAGAGTCCCATACAGGATAAATCCAAGGAGAAATATGCCAAGACACAGATTAACCAACTCAAAAATTAAATACAAAGAAAGCATATTAAAAGCAGCAAGGGAAAAACAACAAATAACACACAAGGGAATCCCCATACGGTTAACAGCTGATCTTTCAGCAGAAACTCTGCAAGCCAGAAGGGACTGGCAGGACATATTTAAAGTGATGAAGGAGAAAAACCTGCAACCAAGATTACTCTACCCAGCAAGGATCTCATTCAGATTTGATGGAGAAATTAAAACCTTTACAGACAAGCAAAAGCTGAGAGAGTTCAGCACCACCAAACCAGCTCTACAACAACTGCTAAAGGAACTTCTCTAGGCAAGAAACACAAGAGAAGGAAAACACCTACAATAACGAACCCAAAACAAGTAAGAAAATGGCAATAGGGACATACATATCGATAATTACCTTAAATGTAAATGGACTAAATGTTCCCACCAAAAGACACAGATTGGCTGAATGGATACAAAAAAAACCCCATATATTTGCTGTCTACAAGAGACCCACTTCGGACCTAGAGACACATACAGACTGAAAGTAAGGGGATGGAAAAAGATATTTCATGCAAATGGAAACCAAAAGAAAGCTGGAGTAGCAATTCTCATATCAGACAAAATAGACTTTAAAATAAAGACTATTAGAAGAGACAAAGAAGGACACTACATAATGATCAAGGGATCGATCCAAGAAGAAGATATAACAATTGTAAATATTTATGCACCCAACATAGGAGCACCTCAATACATAAGGCAAATACTAACAGCCATAAAAGGGGAAATCCACAG
The DNA here is from genome assembly GCF_937001465.1 of Orcinus orca. Lineage (NCBI taxonomy): Eukaryota > Metazoa > Chordata > Mammalia > Artiodactyla > Delphinidae > Orcinus > Orcinus orca. The sequence goes on from NC_064573.1 coordinate 56,896,843, forward strand.
TAACACATTCATAGTAGGAGACTTTAACACCCCACTTTCACCAATGGACAGATCATCCAAAATGAAAATCAATAAGAAAACACAAGCTTTAAATGATACATTAAACGAGATGGACTTAATTGATATTTATAGGACATTCCATCCAAAAACAACAGAATACACATTTTTCTCAAGTGCTCATGGAAAATTCTCCAGCATAGATCATATCTTGGGTCACAAATCAAGCCTTGGTAAATTTAAGAAAATTGAAATTGTATCAAGTATCTTTTCCGACCACAATGCTATGAGACTATATATCAATTACAGGAAAAGATCTGTAAAAAATACAAACACATGGAGGCTAAACAATACACTACTTAATAACGCAGTAATCACTGAAGAAATCAAAGAGGAAATCAAAAAATACCTAGAAACAAATGACAATGGAGACACAATGACCCAAAATCTATGGGATGCAGCAAAAGCAGTTCTAAGAGGGAAGCTTATAGCAATACAATCCTACTTTAAGAAACAGGAAACATCTCGAATAAACAACCTAACTTTGCACCTAAAGCAATTAGAGAAAGAAGAACAAAAAAACCCCAAAGTTAGCAGAAGGAAAGAAATCATAAAAATCAGATCAGAAATAAATGAAAAAGAAATGAAGGAAACGATAGCAAAGATCAATAAAACTAAAAGCTGGTTCTTTGAGAAGATAAACGAAATTGATAAACCATTAGCCAGACTCATCAAGAAAAAAAGGGAGAACACTCAAATCAATAGAATTAGAAATGAAAAAGGAGAAGTAACAACTGACACTGCAGAAATACAAAAGATCATGAGAGATTACTACAAGCAACTCTATGCCAATAAAATGGACAACCTGGAAGAAATGGACAAATTCTTAGAAATGCACAACCTGCCAAGACTGAATCAGGAACAAATAGAAAATACGAACAGACCAATCACAAGCACTGAAATTGAAACTGTGATTAAAAATCTTCCAACAAACAAAAGCCCAGGACCAGATGGCTTCACAGGAGAATTCTATCAAACATTTAGAGAAGAGCTAACAGCTATCTTTCTCAAACTCTTCCAAAATATAGCAGAGGGAGGAACACTTCCAAACTCATTCTACGAGGCCACCATCACCCTGACACCAAAACCAGACAAGGATGTCACAAAGACAGAAAACTACAGGCCAATATCACTGATGAACATAGATGCAAAAATCCTCAACAAAATACTAGCAAACAGAATCCAAGACAGATTAAACGGATCATACACCATGATCAAGTGGGCTTTATTCCAGGAATGCAAGGATTCTTCAATATACGCAAATCAATCAACGTGATACACCATATTAACAAATTGAAGGAGAAAAACCATATGATCATCTCAATAGATGCAGAGAAAGCTTTCAACAAAATTCAACACCCATTTATGATAAAAACCCTGCAGAAAGTAGGCATAGAGGGAACTTTCCTCAACATAATAAAGGCCATACATGACAAACCCACAGCCAACATCATCCTCAATGGTGAAAAACTGAAAGCATTTCCACTAAGATCAGGAGCAAGACGAGGTTGCCCACTCTCACCACTCTTATTCACATTGTTTTGGAAGTTTTAGCCACAGCAATGAGAGAAGAAAAGGAAATAAAAGGAATCCAAATCAGAAAAGAAGAAGTAAAGCTGTCACTGTTTGCAGATGACATGATACTATACATAGAGAATCCTAAAGATGCTACCAGAAAACTACTAGAGCTAATCAATAAATTTGGTAAAGTAGCAGAATACAAAATTAATGCATAGAAATCTCTGGCATTCTTATACACTAATGATGAAAAATCTGAAAGTGAAATCAGGAAAACACTCCTATTTACCATTGCAACAAAAAGAATAAAATATCTAGGAATAAACCTACCTAAGGAGACAAAAGACCTGTATGCAGAAAATTATAAGACACTGATGAAAGAAATTAAAGATGATACAAACAGATGGAGAGATATACCATGTTCTTGGATAGGAAGAATCAACACTGTGAAAATGATTCTACTACCCAAAGCAATCTACAGATTCAATGCAATCCCTATCAAACTACCACTGGCAGTTTTCACAGAACTAGAACAAAAAATTTCACAATTTGTATGGAAACACAAAAGACCCAGAATAGTGAAAACAATCTTGAGAAAGAAAAATGGAGCTGGAGGAATCAGGCTCCCAGACTTCAGACTATACTACAAAGCTACAGTAATCAAGACAGTATGGTACTGGCACAAAAACAGAAAGATAGATCAATGGAACAGGATAGAAAGCCCAGAGATAAACCCACGCACATATAGTCACCTTATCTTTGATAAAGGAGGCAGAAATACACAGTGGAGAAAGGACAGCCTCTTCAATAAGTGGTGCTGGGAAAACTGGACAGGTACATGTAAAAGTATGAGATTAGATCATTCCCTAACACCATACACAAAAATAAGCTCAAAATGGATTAAAGACCTAAATGTAAGGCCAGAAACTATCAAACTCTTAGAGGAAAACATAGGCAGGACACTCTATGACATAAATCACAGCAAGATCCTTTTTGACCCACCTCCTAGAGAAATGGAAATAAAAACAAAAATAAACAAATGGGACCTAATGAAACTTCAAAGCCTTTGCACAGCAAAGGAAACCATAAACAAGACCAAAAGACAACCCTCAGAATGGGAGAAAATATTTGCAAATGAAGCAACTGACAAAGGATTAATCTCCAAAATTTATAAGCAGCTCATGCAGCTTAATAACAAAAAAACAAACAACCCAATCCAAAAATGGGCAGAAGACCTAAACAGACATTTCTCCAAAGAAGATATACAGAGTGCCAACAAACACATGAAAGAATGCTCAACATCATTAATCATTAGAGAAATGCAAATCAAAACTACAATGAGATATCATTTTACACCAGTCAGAATGGCCATCATCAAAAAATCTAGAAACAATAAATGCTGGAGAGGGTGTGGAGAAAAGGGAACCCTCTTGCACTGTTGGTGGGAATGTAAATTGATACAGCCACTATGGAGAACAGTATGGAGGTTCCTTAAAAAACTAAAAATAGAACTACCATATGACCCAGCAATCCCACTACTGGGCATATACCCTGAGAAAACCATAATTCAAAAAGAGTCATGTACCAAAATGTTCACTTCAGCTCTATTTACAATAGCCCGGAGATGGAAACAACCTAAGTGTCCATCATTGGATGAATGGATAAAGAAGATGTGGCACATATATACAATGGAATATTACTCAGCCATAAAAAGAAATGAAATTAAGCTATTTGTAATGAGGTGGATAGACCTAGAGTCTGTCATACAGAGTGAAGTAAGTCAGAAAGAGAAAGACAACACATATATATGGAATTTAAGAAAAAAAAATGTCATGAAGAACCTAGGGTAGGACAGGAGTAATGACACAGACCTACTAGAGAATGGACTTGAGGATATGGGGAGGGGGAAGGGTAAGCTATGACAAAGCGAGAGAGAGGCATGGACATATATACACTACCAAACGTAAGGTAGATAGCTAGTGGGAAGCAGCCGCATAGCACAGGGAGATCAGCTCGGTGCTTTGTGATCGCCTGGAGGGGTGGGATACGGAGGGAGGGAGGGAAGGAGACGCAAGAGGGAAGAGATATGGGAACATGTATATGTATAACTGATTCATTTTGTTGTAAAGCAGAAACTAACACACCACTGTAAAGCAATTATACTCCAATAAAGATGTTAAAAAAAAAGTGATAACTAACAAGGACCTACTGTATAGCACAGGGAACTATACTCAATATTTGTAATAAACTATAAGGGAAAAGAACCTGAAAAAAAATATATGTATATATAACCGAATCACTTTGCTGTACATCTGAAACTAACACAACATTGTAAATCAACGTTTCAATAAAAAAAAATCTAAGAAAATTACATTTCTAAACTGTACGCTGGGTCATTAGACCCATTTTCCCATGAGGTTCAAATTCCTCATCATGACTGTAGAGCCCTTTCTTACCTCTGCAGCATCTTTTCTACCACTACCCTCATTCCTGAATGCTATGCTCCAGGTATTCTAAACACATCCCCCAAATGTGTCGTGTTCTTTCAGGCACACACCTCCCAGCCCTCTGGCCTCTGATGAACCGGTTCTTCAAAACTCGGACCAACCACGTAACTCCCTGGAAAGCGCAGTTACAACTCTCCCCGCTGGCCCTGCAGCTCCCTCATGGTTCTTGGATTGTTTAAAAACTACTTGTAACACACTGCACATCACAGGCCTTGGAGAACATTTGCCACAATCGAGAAATAAATCTTGATTCTTTATTACATTTCCTCTCTTAAATGCCAGCTTGGTGGTAAGATGTGTAGGAAGGGCCCTTATGTGTTTATGCCTCCTTGATTCTCCTCTGCCTTCTCGCCTTCTCCCCAAGCCCTTCCTTAGCTTCACCCCCAGAATCAAGTGGCCACAAGAGTGCCCTGCAGATTCTTTCTGGAGCATCCTTCCCATTTCAGCTCCACTGTCCCCCCCCGCCCCCCCAGCCCTGCTGCAACTCACATTTCTCATCACCAGGGTGTGTAACCTGAGGCTTGGAGCCAGAGTTGGACAGGGGGCATGGTATCCTCTGCCGCAGGGGTTCCCAAAGTCTGTTAACCATCACTGAAGGAGGGAGCAGAAAGGAAAACACCCAGACAAGCCAATGGGATGGGAACTAGGGAATCAGCTCATCTAAAGCCGAGGGAAGGGAAGCCAGACAGAGGGGTGGTTGCCACTGCTTTTTGGTCTCATGGGGATTCCGGCGTCAGTGGTGTAGTAACTGTTAATGATGCTAACCCAGGATGGATACCTTTGGTGTAACCCGGCGTGCCAGCAAACACTATTTTCTGCCTGCATCTCAGTCACCCTCAGAGATTCTGTCTTCACTTAGCTGCAGAGCTTCACGTAGGTCAGGTCCTGGGCTCACATATTCTTGTGAGATGAAAACAAGATACTTTCCCGCAAATTCTGCAAATTGTTTTAAAACCCGGTCTAATGGACAAGGACGTGAGTCCCCTTTCAGCGTCGGGCCACCTGCTCTGCGAAGTTCAGAATGGAATGTAAAAGATGGTCCCTGCAGCGCTGCGCTGGGGAGAAAGCCGACACCCGCCGCGGCTCATCCTTATGAGCTTTGCACGGAAGCAAGGTTAATAGTATGTTTTACGCAGCATTTTTAATGCCAAATTTACCTCGTCGCGGGCTGGAGCTGGAGCTTTTGGACACAAACACGAAGGCCCAGGTCTCTATGTGGCCTGGCCGTAGGGAAGCCGGTGAGCGACGAGCCTGGGGCAGGGACGCTGCTCTCTGGACGAACTTCCTGCCCTGCTTAGGATCCCGCCCCCAGAAGGCCAGTGGGAGGGGCCAGGAGGTCACAGCGCGCCTGTCCAGTCGCCCTCGGCCTCCCGGGGTCAACGTGCTCACTCTCTGAAAACCATCAATGGGAAGAGAGTTTTATCTCACTTTCCCTCTCGGATAAGTCTAGGTATAAACTCACTCAGGGACTCAGCGATGAGTCCCTGAGTGAGTTTATACCTAGACCATGGTCTGGGGACCATCAAGTCTTTGTTGCCAGATGTGCAGAACTGGGTTCCTATGTGGGGGAAGAATCGCGGAGGCTCTGGGCTTTCTCAGAGGGTGGGTCCTGCCCCTATGCCGGGCTTAGGGCTGCCTCACCCATGAAGAGACTAGACATGAGTATAACTGGAGAATCCAAGGACTCACAAACATCGCCCGTTTGAAACTCTTATTCATAGATTTGGCAACATGGCTTTTGTGAGGATTTAATCATACAAAATAAAAATTTTGAGGCTCTCATGGATAAGGATAGGGTAGAGAGTGACACTGATTACCTTTCGTGAAAGGTTTGCATAAATGAGAGCGTCATGAGCAAAAAGAAACAGGATTTTCTGTCAGCAGGCTTTGGGCTGACGGGTGCTTCTGGAGTGAGTCCTCTTCCAAGCGGGATCAATATGGCAGCCAAGGTCATCTGAACTGGAAATGCTCTCTTGACGGGGCTGCTTCAGAGTGTCTTCTGTTTTCCCAGCCTTGGTATAGAGCTGCCAGGATCCCTAAGGAACTGAGAACCCACTCATCATGTCTTTGTGTTTAATAGGGCTCCCTTCCCACTGAGACTTACCCAATCAGACAAGCCTCCCAAGACCCAGATGGGCTTAGTGAAGAGCAGATTTCCCTAATTAATTGTCTGATGTACTTGGCAGGTCAAAATGTCAGTTACCGTCTTCTACGAGTAACGCACCCTGATTGTGCTGATCGTGAGTAGACTCATTGAGAACAGAAAGAAGTCAAGTGGTTTCTCTCTTAATTTTCACCCAAAGCTAGATTATTTCTTACTTTTCCTTCTTAGATCTGCATATTTGCGGGGATTCGTTTTTTCCTGAGGGATAAATCATAACCACCATCTTGGCCCATATTCCCAAATCTAGACCTCAAAAGAAACTCAAGGAAAGATCTTTCTTGCTCTTGATATTATTCCTCTTCTAGTTCCGTTCAAATCCGTAAGGGGATTTCAGACCTTCATTGTAAATCTTATTGACTAGGTCTGTATGATCTCTGTGTGCCTACCATTAGAGAAAACTCATGATAGCTCTGAACTTGCTGGCCTGAAGGGCATGGGGTAGATGGGCAGATAGGGACTTGTTCTGGTGTGTGTGTCTTCCAGATAGCACATGCTGTGTTGTCTCTTTTAAATAAGCCACACCTGTTTCTCCTATTTTTTTTATCCCTTATGAGGGATCTGAGAGGGACAAGAATGCCCCCTTCTCTATAGTTCCAGGCATCAGAGGCACCACCACGGAGTGCAACACTCTGGGCTTCATCTAGGGAGAAACTGCAGCCCAGCCTCTGGTGTGATGGGATTCTCATCTGTGGAGATCATATGCCTATAATCTCTTAGGTACCTAAAGAGCTTTCAGGTTTATCTTCTCATGACTGGGTATCACTGTCACTATGCCGCAGGATGAGCTCAAGCTTGGGTCTCCTGATTCCAGATCCAACGTCCCTTTCCACTTCTGGAGAACACTTGCCATTAGTGGAAAACACACAAGATGAAGGAGCTTCTCACTTCAACTCAACAAGCACTTGCTGAGTTTGGGGCTTGTACACCAGCAGGGCAGCAAGTTTTGTCCCTGGGGGAGCCCCCAGTTGGAGAGAGACAGGCAAGTAGGCTGTTAGGTCAAGTGACAGGTGCTACACCTGAGTGGGGCAGGCGAGGGCCAGTGTGACATGAGCACATGAAGAGGGACGATTGGGGCACGGGGAGCCTTCCTGGTGGACAGGAGGGCTCAGGACACAGGGCACAGACAGCATGGGGGCTTGGAGACTTGCATCTAGCTTTCCGTGGGTCAGAGTGGAGAATCTGGGGGGTATGGAGTCTGGAGGGGTGACCTGGATACATCATCCAGGTTCTTTTCAGCCAGGCTAATAACAGAGCACAGATTTTATCCTACAGACAGAAGGGAGCCATAAAGCCTTAAGCAGGGGGTGGCTTGAGCAGGATAAAGCTTTGGGAGGATCCCCCAACCTCAAGGAAGAGCTCTGCTCCTCCTGTTGGCTCACAGCCCCTCGCAGCTTCGCAGGGCTATGCTTGGTGCAGGGGTTTAAGCATCACAAAAGTAGTCTGGAATCAGCCAGAAGAAATAAGAGACCCGTGACCCGCATTAGAGAAAAATTTCTTAAAAAATTTTTTCTTTATGGTCAAAATGTTATAGTTTTTTTTAAAAAAAAACTTAAATATTTTATGCGTGTCTCTCCTTGGGTCATGTACTCCTTGCATTACTCCCTCTCTACCCAGCACAGCACCCTAAAAACATAATAAATATTTCAGAATGTTCTATATTAGGATGTCAGAGACTGAACACTGCTCTCCACTCTGGCCTAACCCAGCCTGGGAGCTCATGGGAGAGGGTCAGGGGCGTCTTCTCTCTGCACCTCCCTCCCATTCCCAGACCCAGATCACTGAGAGGCGAAGTTATTCCTACCAAGGGAAGCGTAGGATCTTAAAGTTATGAATTAAGTTTTCTCTCCTCTCCATCTGCAGCTTCAAACCTAAATACTATCTTGTACTCAGTTGTTGAGGTCATCAGATCCCAACTTCGTAGTGAGGACAGTGAGGCCCAGAATTAGGGGAGTAAAGGGTCTTCACGTTAAATATAGAGAGGTTTTATGTATTGTTATGATTCGATGGCTTTCTGAAATATGATGGGAAGGGTTGGATTAAATGGAAAGCTCTAGAAGAAACAGACATTAAAATGTAATTGAAAAAGACTCATCAAGTCAATTGAACTGTAAATTATGGTTGACACTTGAACAGCAAGGGGGTCCACCTGTATGGGGACATTTTTCAATAGTAAGTTTCACAGTCCAAAATGAACCATATATACAAAGGGCCAACAATAAGTTATTGGAGGATTTCTGACTGCAGGGAGTGTGGGTGCCCCTAACCTTGCATTGTTCAAGGGTCAACTGTACTTGTCTTTCCCCCTCCCTGCAGCTCTTCTTAAACTTGCTGTAATTGGAAATATGTATTCACACACACGTGTATACTTACATATGTCTGTCTCTCTCCCTTCCTTTCTTCCTTCCTACCTCCCCTTCCCTTTCCCTATTTCCATCTTTCCTTCTTTCTTCCTTCTTCCTTTCTTCCTTTCTTTCCTCCTTCCTTCTTTCTTCCCTTTCTTTCTTTCTTTTTTTTTATGGACTATTGCCCAGCCATAAAAAAAGAATGAAATAATGCCATTTGCAGCAACATGGATGGACCTGGAGATGATCATACTAAGTGAAGTAAGTCAGAAAGAGAAAGACAGGGACTTCCCTCATGGCGCAGTGGTTGAGAGTCCACCTGCCGATGCAGGGGACATGGGTTCGTGCCCCGGTCCGGGAAGATCCCACATGCTGCGGAGCGGCTGGACCCGTGAGCCATGGCTGCTGAGCCTGCGCGTCTGGAGCCTGTGCTCCGCAACGGGAGAGGCCACAACAGTGAGAGGCCTGTGTATCACAAAAAATAATAATAATAATAAAAAAATAAAGAGAAAGACAAATACCATATGATATCACCTATATGTGGAATCTAAAAAATAATACAGATGAACTTATTTACAAAACAGAAACAGACTCACAGACATAGAAAACAAACTTATGGTTACCAAAGGGGAAAGGGGGTGGGGAGGGATAAATTGGGAGTTTGGGAATAGCAGATACAAGCTATTATATATAAAATACATAAACAACAAGGTCATATTGTATAGCATAGGTATCTATCTTCAATATCCTGTAATGAACCATAATGGAAAAGAAGAAAATTAAATTGTATTTACACAAACAAAAGCTAAAGCTATTGCAAAATCTTGGGATTGATTTTTCTAACTAGGAACCTTAGTAAGGTTTTTTTTTAACTTAAAAAAGGATTTTTTTTTAACTTGAAAAATGAGCTGAGTATCAAAATTGATTTCAAAATTTAAGAGCTTTATTTAATAATCATCATAGATCTAGATGCCTTCATCTTAAAGTAGTCATTAAATATGATTAGCATAAAAGTAGATAGCTAGCAAAAATGTCAGTGTGACTTGATAGGTAGAACTCCAAATTATCAATAATACTGCAAGTGGCCACAAACCCAAGGTTCCCTAAGTGCCGGTTAAACAAACATGAACTTGATTCTCTGTGATCTCCCCTATGCACAGAAATGGGGAACATCTCTGAACCCCAAACCTGTTCTGTAAATCCAAAGCAAGAGGCTTGGAACCAACACAAATGTGTGTTTTGCAAGGCAATCCAAGGAGAAATGAGGAGAAGATAAATGATTTAACAAAAAATTTCTGGATGTCTGTGCCTCTCTGTAGGTGTCTGAATCTTTGGAGTATACATAACTCCATCTCTGCCTGTTTGGGTGACAGCCATGGAACATGGGGGCAACATTCTTGGAGGAGAGCAAGAGGAGGTTTTCTGCTTCCAAAGTTTCCAGTCACTTCTACGGGGGCTACCTTTCCTTTTTCACAAAACACCTTTGTCTTGAATTCCTATTCCTCAATGGGGCTTGCTAAGGTTTTATTTTTATTATTCTGATGATTTTACAAGACATTATTTTTAACATTATTTAATACTGGAGAGTGGCCTTATCACTGGAAAGTGATATTATCTCATCTGGGTTGTCCAGGCAATTGCCACCTTCTGAAAATAAATAAGAGGGAAATTTGCATAGAAATAAGGACCTAGAGGCAAAAATAATTCCCATTTTTCATCACCACAAATGAATCACTTATTAGCATGGGATGAGGTAATAAGGATCATCACCCCTGATATTGAAAGGCATTTGCCTAAAAAGCTAGCATGTTAGAAAGTGTAACATTTATGATAGAAATTCTCTTAATAGCTCTGAATTTGAACGATTTCAGAGTACATTTGGGAAAACATCCCAAGGATATCAGTATTTTATTTTATAATTGTTTTGGAACGAAATAGAATTTGGTGCCAATGTTTTTACTAATAAAGGAAGGATTCACCTAAGCAAATAGCTATAGCTGTGAAAAAGTCTATTTGAAATCCTTTTCAATGGTTAAACGTATTAGAGGCAAAGTGTACATTTCCCCCCCCCGCAATGGCAAATTTTCAAATGTTCAGGTCACAGTGATGCAAAGAATTTAAGGTAGAGGTCTAGCGATAGCAAGTATTAGTTATATTGTCAGGGTCTCATTTGGCTGGAAGAAAATGGACTTGTCAGGAGCTCTGCCGTTTTGCTATAAAGGATTATAGCAATTTCACTATAAAGGATTAGGACAGCTACCTGTTGCTGGGAAAGAAGAAGTGTGAGGACATTCCAGTTCAGCGCTTTTTCATAAAAATGCTCTGTTGCTTTCCAGTGCTCTAAGGTCTCCCCAGAGACTCTGAGCCCTCTCTCTCTCCCCTTTCACCTTTAAATACCCTGCAGCTCAGATGTTCAAAAACCTTGCAGCCACCTCTAGCAAAGTCAGAAATTGTATAAAGAACAGAGATAACATCTAGTTTTCAAGGCATGTGAGTTTCTGAGTCTACTTGAGCAAATGACTTTTCACCAGCGTCCATGTCATTTGTATAGATATATTCCAGGTACCTATCGTCTTACTACTTCCTTGCTACCCAAATTGTTGTCCATAGACCAAAAGCATCAGCATCCCCCAGGAGCTCATTAGATGTAGAACCTCGGGCCCCATCTCAGACACACTGAATCAGAATCTTCATTTTCATCAGATTCATATCACATGCATTTTAAAGTTGGGGAAGGCTTAGTCTTTTTGACCTCTGAGATTCTGCGCACTTCTCTGTCTCGGCCCCTAAAACTCGTCTTCACTTTCTAATATGGACACTCACATGCTGCTTGCCATAAGCTTGGTTTCCTTTGGACCTGTAACAGGAGGAAAATGTGTACCTGTTTCCAGTCATGGACCAAAGCTTCCCTGTTTTTATTCCTTTACTTGAGTCATAGAACTCTCTCACCATCTAGATACATCTGAACCCCAGTTACTTGTAACCCTATTGAAGGCATATCCCATGAGATGTGTGGTCAAGAGAACATAGTTCAGTGACTAAAGGGTTCTTTCAAGATAAATTTCTAATTGTATTTCTTAAATATCATGACGTGTACACTTTTAAAAATTCCCTTTTCCTCTCACATCTGCTTTCTTCATAGACCATCACCCTCCCACCCCCCCGCTCTCCCTCACTCCTCCCAAAACTCTCCTCCTTCAAAGCTGAACCTAAAGTTTCTCCCATAGACCTAGCCTGCCTATTTTTCCTTCTAGCCTTTTAATCTTTTTTTTCCCTCCATTTTACATCTAGAAAGATAAACCAGTTGGTCCTGATGGAATCTTCTGGAAAAGGATGGGGAGGGGAAGGAACAGAATGAACTAAGGCCACGATGCAGAGAAAGCCTGGGAACACCTGTGTGTTAATAACATCCTCTCTGCCCCTCCCACCTCTTCGTGTCGGTATTTCTCTCTCATTTCAGCTCTTATTAGATTTCAGTTCTTTCTTTTTTCATGAGCATTCAGCTAGAAGCATTTATCAGCCTCCTGGATTCTAGGTGGGGATATATGATTAGTTCTCAGCAGTGAACTGTGAGCTCAAGTGGGGGGGTGTCACCTAAGGCCGAGGCATCTATGAGCGATGGGCCTTTTCTCTTGTCTTTTATTAGTGGTGAGATATAGAGGAGCTAGTGGAGGACAGTGGTCCTAGGGCACTGGTTCTTAAGCGAGGGTGGGGGAATAAGGGGGTGGGAAGGTAGGAAGTGGTTTTGGACCTCATGTGACATTTGACAATATCTGGAGACATTTCAGGCTGTCATAACCAAGGGTGCTACTGGCATCTAGTGGGCCGAGGCCAGGGATGCTGCAAACATCCTACAATGCACGGGACAGCCCCCACCATAAAGAATGTTCCAGCCCAACGTGTTAGTAGTGCTGAGTTTGAGAAGCTCTGTCCTGGGGGAGGGCAGAACCGCCAGATGGCCGGAGCCTGGGTCCTCCCGTGAGCACCCCAAAACCCAACTGCCGCCACACAGAACTGTGAGAGCAGCAAGAAATGAACCCTTTGTGGGTGAAGACACTGCACCTTGAGGGTTGTTTGTTTCAGCTGTGAGCCCCCTCAACTGATAACCCAGAGTTCTACCGAGATCTGGGTCCCGGTGTGATCCTGCTGGTCTGCTGTGCAAACACACCTGTGCAAGCTTTATTGCAATGGCCCATTTTATCCAGAGACTTTGGAACAAGCTGGGCACTGTTATGAAAATGTTACCTTTCAGTTAGAAGCAGCAGACATTCACCACAACCTCTCCCATTTCTGTCACTGCACACCTGAGCCCACTCCAGGGCTGCGGGCAGGTACATGTGGTTATTAAGGAATCACAGAGACTCAGGACCTCTCTGTCATCTGCACCCCCATCCTTAGAAAAGTGTGAGGCTAACTGATCCCAAGTGCCTGTGTGAAGTGGCTTCATTTGGGCTTAACATCACGGTGCCACCTCCATTTCAATACTTCCTCCAATGAGGGAAGGCATATCCTTCTATGGATTCAGACTCAAAATATTCATTTTGTCTTTATAAACATCACAGACAAGTGAAAAGGAAGACACATTGTCCGCAAGCTTCTGTAGCTTGGAAAATAAAAGGTGACCGTCTTGCCGCGGTATGGCTGTAATTGATGGCCATGGACCCCCAAACTGACTCCTCGTTTTTAGATGTAAAGAGAGTGATGCCAGGTGGCCAAGGGACTCACCCAAACAGGAGGATGGAGGTCAGACCCGACATCTCTTAACAGCCCCCGTTGTCCTGGTTACTTTCAGAAGCAACGGTCCTGTTATCGTGTTTGTGCGCCTCATTTTTTCATGTATGAAGAATTTTGCTGCTCCACAAGGCAATTAGAGAGGAAGGCTCTGCAGTGTTGTATTGATCTCTCCTGTTCAGATGTATGATTAGCTGTTAACATTTCATTACCATCAAGGTTTTCCCGGGTTCTCTATGACCCTTGTCTCACAAAGTCCCCAGACCTCTGAATGCTGTGAGCTAATTAATTTTGCTGTCTGATGTGAGGATGTAAAACATGGAGCCCAGAGTCTTGATATTGAGAACCCCGGCAGAGAACCGAGTGAACAAAGCAGCCCTCTCTGGTTCCAGCAGAGGCATGAGGCTTGCAAGTAAATGCTGATTCCAAGAAGTGTTATGCTGAGTTATATATGAATGTAACTCTTGAGTGTCATTCTTATGGAAGGGAAAAGACGCCAATCACTTAAAGGAGAGAAATATTCTGCTGCGTTACTTTGAATGTGGAATGCGGTCAGGTGTATACACTCAGGTACTAACACAAGTCTCTCTTAGTTTCCCCCCAAGGCGGGTGCTAATGTCAGCTCCTGAAAAGGGCAGGGCAGGTAACAGTAACTCACTCAGGACAGGATCCCGTGATGGATTATTAAGAGCAGACTCTAACGTGTCCTTTGAACTCAAAGATGACACTGAAGCGACAGCAAGAGGGTTCTTCCAGCCCTTTCCACACTGCGCAGGTGTAGACGTCCTGCATGTTCAGCCACAGCTGTGTTTTTAGCATCTCTGAGGTCTATAGCTCTGTCCCCTCTCAGGAAGCCTCTGATAAAAACAAAACCTTGCTCATTTTTTGATGAGGACAAACTCGTCTGTATGATAACTTGGCTCCGCTGGCTTTTCAACTCTACTGCCCAATATGAGTAGTCTTTTTTCCTGTTTATACCTCTTGTTGCAAACTCAAACTCAAAATATGCCTCCCATTGAATGAACAAACCCATCCAGAATGATTTGGGGTCCAATGCACTGGAACTGTGCAGGAGCAAAAAGGAATTTAAGGCAAGTCAACTGGACACAAACATTTCAGGTGTCCTTGTGGGTGACTGTGGCATTCACGTAACATTTTGTATGGCTTCCTGCAAATTCTGATGAAACTGGGGAAGAGACTGAATATTTGGGTATATTTAAGCCGTACAGAAAATGGGCCAGCTGAGCACAGGGTAAGAGGCTATATCTGAATGAGGGATATATTGGCTTGATTGGCAAATTGGTGTACATTATAGGGTGGGAATGGGTTGGTTAAGAAGAGAAAAGACATATCATATGATATCACTTATATATGGAAGCTTTAAAAAAGGATACAAATAAACTTATTTACAAAAGAAAAAAAAGAAGAGAAACATCTTGGTGCTCTCGTTGACTAAAGCTCAAAAGAGAGCTTTTGTTTTATTATATTTCCCACCCCTGCTGTCCTTTCCTCCGTCCCTTTTTCACTTCTGGAATGTCTTCCGTGGAAATGTCCCTTTCCCCAGCCTCCCCACTCAGGCATCCGTTACATATGCTTACCACCTGTGGCTTTCTGGTTGGATGTGGAGAACTTAGAATATTCTGGAACTCTGCCTTGGGAAACAGACCCATTTATTTTGAATGCCAGTTTTACCACTTAGTGGCCATATGTTCTTAGATCAGCTATTTAATTTTTTTTTCTGAGCTGTTTTTTCATCTGCAGAATGTGCATGATAATAGCATCTACTTTGTAGACTTTTTGTGTGAATTAAAATAATGTGCGGAAAATGCTTAGCAACAGGCCTGGCACATAGCAAGTATTTGACAGACAGTAATTGTTGGTGGATTCTGCTTATGACTATACTATTGTAGTTGTTACTATCATGAGACTGGGCAGCTCAACCTTCGAAGTGTATCTGGAATCCAGCCACACTCACCTGCCTCCCGGCTGCCATCCTTGCTCAAGGCACCATTGTTCCCTGGCTTGGACTGCTGCAGTATCCTTCTAACCCGACTTCCTGCTTCCACCCTTTCTTAACTATTTCCCATACGGCAGCCAGAGCTCTCTTTTATCGATAACACTTGCTTTTGTCAGATCATATGACTCTCCTGCTAAAATCCCCATTGCAGCTAGAAGCAAGTCCATCCTCTTCCCTAAGGCCCCGGCATGCTCATCTCAGGCCATGCCTCTCTCCCATCTCTCTTTGGTTCCCTGTGACTTGGCAGTCTGGCCCACCTGCCCCTCCATTCTGCATATTCCTCCTGCCCTGGCGCCTCACACATGCGTGCTCTTCTCTTGTATTCGCGTGCTTGCGTCTTCCTGTTGTTGAGTAATCAGCTCCAGTGCCACCCTCTCATCTCATTAAATAACAGGTCGGACTGGATGAAATCGCTGCTATTTCTTGACCCACACTTGACCTACAAAAATGACAGTTTTATATGATTCACCCTAATAACCGTCCCCTCCACCCCTCCATCACCACGCTGTCCATATGGCTTTTATTCTATGTTTTACTTTGTCAGTGTGCTACCTGCACATCATGCAGGTATGATCCATGTCAGGAATGCAAATAGATTCCATTTCCTATAACAGATCTTATAAATGGGTACTACCTGTCGATGCACCATGTTGAGAAAAATTCTGAGGTTGCCGTCAGACTCAGCAGAAAGAATCCCACGATTGGTTAGTAGCAGGATCTTCTGTGGCCGAGGCACCCCCCATTCCCTCTCGGAGGAATTTGCGTGTATGTGAGGACTTTCATCAGTGCAGGTTGGGACAGGGTCTCTGCCCCTCTTGCCCAATGACAAGTTCACGGTGCTGTCTTATTTCTGTCGAGCAGCTGTATCTTCTTACCCACGCACTTTGAAGGCCGCTTACTGGTTTCCAGTGGCACGTATGTAACTTACTTGGAAAACTTCCAAAAGTATTTTACTGATTGTACCTAAAGACCACAAAATATTCTGAGTCTCCAGATAATTTTCCTATGACCCCCTAAAATTCCTTTAAAAATTAAACATTTTATGCAAGACTGATTTTATTATTAAGAAGGGTGGGTCAGTTAGGACACCAGGGAGATTTTTAAAAATTAGTAAGCTTCTTTCAGCAGCCACGGTTGCTTAATAGCTTCCAGAAATTATCCTTAGCTTTCCTAGAATAAAAGGTTTAAGGTACAGTCATGGAGAAAATATATTGTTTCATACTTCCTGTTAGCTAATTGTTGTGTTCAGTTTCGGTCAATTATGGAAAAATGACGCAAAGCATATGATTCATTTAAAACATCGATTGAATCTGTTTAAACCTTGAATCCAGTAGACACCCAATGAAATAGACTTGGCCTCATTCACCATGCTCCAGACACAGGTCTTTAGGATTTATTTTCCCCTTAATTGTGATGGCCATGTAAGTTGGGTCCAGGGAAGTTGCTAGTCACAAACACTCTGGAAACACTGCCTGACAGGTGTGCTGTGATGCCATGTTTTAAATGAGTACTTCCAGCCTACTCCTCTGGGCTCCTGTCCAAATTCTGTGTGAATTCGCCTTCACTGGGACAAAGGAGGCAGATGGAAAACCTGCCTTTCTCCCGCATTGCCCGGCAGGTACTCATGTCTCAGTCAGATGGCTGTGGTCCCTTCCCCAGCCCTACCACGTGCCTGCCCTGTTCACCTCTGCTTTGCAAGAAACCTTAATCCTCACTCCATCTAAGCTCTCACCTGGCTAAGCACTCAGCGTGATCCATTGCAAGTAAACACAGCTCCTCTGTCTCTTTTATGGTCTTTCCATAATGCTCATTTGTTTAACTGGCTAGAGAGTGAAAAGCCTTCCCCAGCGAAAAGATGATCTCCTTTTCCTTTGGGCGGTCTCTAGACAACCTGCTTCCTTTCCATCTATTTTTATCCTGCTATCTTGTCACGTCTCTTCTATCTTGTAATTTCATGCCATCAAGTCTTAATCTTGGGTTTTGACGTTTTGTGTGTGTGCCAGGGTATTGCCCTTTATCTGGGTTCCACGTTCCTGGAAGCAAGGGAGAGGATCCTGCTTTATATCTTAAAACAAGTAGCAGAGTGCCAATGGGCATAGAAGATTCTTAGTTAAATCACTGCAGGAGGTAAGAAATAAAGAAGAGAGAGGAGTAAGGAAGGGAGAGGAGGGGGGAGGGAAAAGAAAAAAGAAGGGAGGCCACGATTTTTCCTGAAACCCTAGAACAGCACAGTGCTTGCTTTAAAACAGATGCCAACACGTGTGTGATTAATATACAGAAATACTCAGTCTGGCCAGTGTCCTAACGTTGCAAATCCAGTTCTCTTTCTCTCTCTGAATATACAAAGTATCTGATCAGACTCCACTTCCAAAGTGACAGTTCCTGAGGATACCAAACAGACTAACAACAAAGCAATTAGACCTCGGGAGCTGATGACCCTCAGCTGAGGATGGGGTGCGTTTAACACCCACATGAACCACGTCGCTGCTGAGTTAGAAGATGCTCATCAGATTTCACATCTGAGAACAAGGACCTTTTAAAAGTGAGAGCTTCAGAGTTGAAAATCACAAGTTCAACAACTTTTCAATCGAAACATATGAATGTATTTATCGAAGAGGGAGAGCTTGTAAAATAGTCTAAGTAGAGGAGTGTTCTCAATTCAGTGAACCAAGCTTCTTTCGCCCCCAGTTAGGAGCAAACTGGTGGAATGAGATGTCAGTAGAAATAGAAATAGAAGCCCCTGGGACATTCAGCATCAATGGTTCACCAGGACAGATTCACAGAGTCCAGAGGAGTGTGTGTGTGTGTGTGTGTGTGTGTGTGTGTGTGTGTGTGTGTGTGTACAAGCACAGGTGTATTTGCTGGACTATAAAAGTGCACACACTCAGGCAGGTTCATTCCTGAGCTGTCCCAGAAGTTGTGACTTCAGGCACAACAAGTCTAGTCAATTCAACGTTTACTGAGTGTTCTGCGTGACGTCCTGGAGAAGTTTAAACCGATGTTTCTTTTATGTGGGTGCAGCTACCAACACCTTCTCTCCAGACCAATGTGGTCCCACCCCCACTCAACGCAACATTCCCATTTCACCTGCCCGTTTGGGGAAACAAGGTTTTCCCCCCTAATTACAAGAGTACTATCTCCCAGATGAGAAAATTTGCCAACTGTATGCAAGCACCCAGGTAAAAACAGACAAATGCATAATCTTACCACCAAAAGAGATCTGTTGTTTCTCTAGTTTATATTTTGATGTTCGCTCTTGGGTGGTTTTTAAATATAACATCATGATTTTCCTATAATGTTGTTTTCTTTTTCTTGGAAATAGATTATGTGGCAGGAGGTTTTAGCTGATTATAAAATGGGATTCTGTCTGAATGGTAATTGAAACTATGGGTACACCCAATGCACTTTCAGGGGAGAATTTGGTCATGGCCCTGGGACCAAGCAGGAAAACAGGGAAATGAACTCTGCTGGGTGTGTCTGATGGAAGATTTGTGGTATGGGAAGTCTTTCCCTGTTCCAAAGTCACAAAATGTTCTACTGCATTGTGTTCCGACTACATCAGAGTTTTTTTTTTGGCTGCATTGGGTCTTCGTTGCTGCACGCGGGCTTTTTCTAGTTGTGACAAGCGGGGGCTACTCTTCGTTGTGGTGCGCAGGCTTCTCATTGCGGTGGCTTCTCTTGTTGCAGAGCACAAGCTCTAGGCACGTGGGCTCAGCAGTTGTGTCTCATGGCCTCTAGAGCGCAGGCTCAGTAGTTGTGGCGCACGGGCTTAGTTGCTCCACGACATGTGGGATCTTCCCAGACCAGGGATTGAACTCGTGTCCCCTGCATTGGCAGGCGGATTCTTAACCACTGAGTCACCAGGGAAGTCCCATGCATCAGAGTTTTTATATTACACTTTTAATCCATCTGGTATTGGCTTTGCATGTGGTATCAGGGAGGGATTCCATTTTAATTCCCCCATTTAGTGAGCCGGTGTCCCAGCCCCATCCCTGAACAACTCATCCTGCCCCAGCTGATCTGTGAGGCCACATCTGTCCCCTATGGTGATCCTGTATATATGTATGGATCCGTCTCTAGCTCTCTTTTTGTTCTTATCCCCATATTCATGTCATTATTACCATGGCTTTATAATGTCTTAAGAAATCTGCTAGATAAGTTCTTACTTTGTACTCTTCATTTTCAGAGATGAGTTGGTTATTCTTGGGTTGGTATTCTCATATAAAGTTTAGGCTAAGTTCGTTGAATTAAAAAAATACAACTGGAACTTTTAATAAGATTATATTTAGTTTGTAGATTAATTAATATGCGAGTTGGACCCATTTATATTTATTGATTACTATAATATCAGGGATTGTTTCTGCCGTTCTTTTTTGTGTACTCCATTTTCATTTTCTCTGTTCTGTTTCTGTTTTCTCCTTTCCTCTTTTCCTTTAGATAGAGTGTTCTTCTGATGTTTTAAAAGCTAAACATTCTGTTTTTGTCCTTGTGTGTCCTTAACCTAAAATTGTTCATGATTATTTACCCCTATTGATTTTTTTTAAGCTCAACGATATCTTTATTTCCCCACTGACTAGTAAGTACTTGAGCACGTTCTCATGTCCTTCTGGTCTCTCACTCCTCCAGCCCTCTGTCCCGTCAAGTTACTATTGCCTAGAATTCTAGCTGTGGGTTGTAATGAATATTCTGTCTTGTTTCCCTGTTTTCTCTTTTTTCATCAACTCATCACCCCTGATGGTGTCCTGTTGATACAGTGACCTGGACTGTGGCTGCTGTCTTGTTGGAGAAGGTGTCTCAGGACATCTCAAGGAAGGATGGAGAGTAGGACCTAAACTCTTCCCTTATCCCATTGTCTCATTGCTGCCTCCAGTCACTTGCTCCCACGGACATCAGTTCAAAACAACCTTCGTCCTCCCAGGGCTTTTCTCAATTTTAAAAGTTCCTGGAGCACATACTTCCCTCTAGCTTCTGTAATTTCTCTAGGGTTGATCCTGGGAAGAAAGCCAGCTTCTGTACAGAAATCTGACAGTTCGTATTTCTTTATAGAAGAGGGTACAACTCCTCTGGGGAAGGAAGACCTGAATAGGACAGAGCCTTCCTCTGCTCTGCTTTATGGCTTGGAGGACGTCAGAGAGACTGCCCTGAGCAGGGCAGAATTCTTGTCCTAGAGCTCCTGCAGCTGCGGCAGTGGTGAAGTACCCGCTCAGGAGAACAACAAGGAGACAGGAACGGAAGGATATTGACAGGTTGGCTTTGCTTTGTTGTTTGTTTTTTACTGAATATGTGAGAAACCTCTTGGAAATTCCCCTCTAAAAACCTGGGGGGAATCTGTTGAGGGTGAATGGGTGGGCATATATTCTCCCTGAAGTTCTGTGGCCGTGTAGGCGGGGGCTATCAAGGCTGTGAAATGTAAATATCATTCTATCATTAGCACTAATGTATACTAGGTATGTCCTAATTACTCTCTCTCCATCACTTTCCTCTCTCCCTCCAACCTCCCTCAACTGGATTGCAGGCTCCAAGAAGGGCAGGATCCTTCACAGATTTGTTGACAGTTATATCCCCAAATCTGACCCAGTGCTTGGCCCAGACGCATATGTGCTCAATAAATGTTTGCTGAAACTGTACAAAAATTGAAGTTTTTCTTTACTAAACCTATGCTCCTATCAGTCCCATATGAGAATGCCTGTTTTCCCAAACCACTACCAACACGTTATTATTATTATTCTTTATAAATATTGCAAATTAAATAGATACCAAATAACATGTCATATTTTTAATGTGCATTTTTCTAATTCCTGTTGCAGTGGAATATTTATCACAGGTTTAGTTTTCATTTGCATCACCTCTATTGTGAATTTCTCGTTCATTTCTTTTGTCTGTTTTCTATTAGAGTGTTCATTGTTTCTTACTGATTTTAAGAGCTCTTTCTATAAAAATAGCAACTCTTCTTTTTTAAAAAATTAATTAATTAATTTACTTTTGGCTGCGTTGGGTCTTCATTGCTGTGCGCGGGCTTTCTCTAGGTGTGGCAAGCAGGGGCTACTCTTTGTTGCGGCGCGAGAGCTTCTCATTGCGGTGGCTTCTCTTGTTGCAGAGCACGGGCTCTAGGCATGCGGGCTTCAGTAGTTGTGGCACGTGGCCTCAATAGTTGTGGTGCGCGGGCTCAGTAGTTGTGGCTTGCGGGCTCTAGAGCGCAGGCTCAGTAGCTGTGGCTCATGGGCTTAGCTCACTTTATAACTTTCCTCTGTTTAAAATTTGCTAAGTGGGATTGGGTTAATTAGCTTAATTCTTTAGGATGAATATGATGGATGCAGTTTGAAGGTTGTCTCTATGATCCCTCTGAGGCTGTTAGCTTTTTACATGGCAAGCTGCTGGCTCTGTCCAAATCCTTTACAATTTAATTTATTTTTTGATTGGAAAAAAAATGGGATAAGAATCTAGACTCCTGGCTTACTGTAATCCATTGATACTGTATGGAAAGCAAATGTCTTCACTTAAAACAGCCTCGGACAACTGTCCTGCAGGAGCCCTGTCCTGGAAACAAGAGACAGCACACTAGCCGTGCTCACTTGCCCATAAAGAGGCTAGCTATGAGTCTGCCTGCCCCACGTCTTTCGCAGCCCTTCCTTCCCCAAGATGTGGCCTCCATTAGCATGAGTGATGGGCTAGCTCACAGATGGGGGACCTGCAGTCAGATGGCCAAAGGCAAAATGCTCTCTCCCATCAGCCCATTAGCACAGGGCAAGGGTCTGCTCATCTCTGACCTCTTGGTGCCAGAGGGAGTGATGTTCGGGCGAGCAGCTCTCCCCAGGTAGACGGTGTCACTAATACACCCTGATGGTCACAAGACATCTGAGACCCCCAACTAGGAGGTCACCCCAGCATGACGCCGCTCAGAGCTTAGGCCGAGGCCAGTGGAGACTAAAGGGCAGGGCAGTGTCATGGAGAGGGACAGAGCAGCAGTCAGGACACCCAAGTCTCAAACTTGCCCTGGGCTGCTGGCCTGGACATCTGCATAGGGAGTTCTGCCCTGTTACCGGATAAAGCAGGCTCTGTGGTGGGGAATCAGTGCCAGTAAAGAATCAGAGACCTGAAAGAATAGGGTGAGAACTGCTGGTCGCAACTCTGGGTCCAGAAAGGAGGGTCACCTGTGGACGTCACACATCTGTGGGTGGCAAGGCTTTAAAGTTCCACTCGGCAAGATGTTCACACTTTGTGGCTCTGGGGGTGCGGAGACCACAGCTGCTCTGCTACAGCAGAGAAAGCTCCCCTCCTGGGTTCCACTGATTTTCCCCCGTGAGGTGAGACGAGCGCTCTGCATAAAGGGCCACCACTGGTGTGAGAGCGAAGCCTGCAGTTTCAGCCCTGCGCTTACGGCTTTGCTGCCCGTGGAAGTCCTGCAGCCTCATCTACCCCATCCTTGCCCCAAACATCTCGGTCACTTCCGGGCCATTCTTTCAGCCCTCCCATGGTCTCTGAAACCTGCCCCAGCCATCTACTCCGACCTCTTCTTGCTGGTGTGATGGAGTGATTTGAGGTGGGGAAGTGGGGGGACTGGGAAGCGGGCTGATGGACCTCCCAGCGTCCACGTGGGGCTTGGACTCAGCGCGGCCCTCAGCACTTGGTCTCCCCACTGCCTCTCCGGTGGGAGCCTGCTTCTGTGATCATGTCTGATGTCAAAAACGGGTCACGCCTGATAACTGAAAGAAGGAAAACTGTAAATCCCTAAAAAGCTCATTAACAAAGAACACAGGCTTTGACTGTCAGCTACCGGGTCCTAAGCAAAGATGAAGCCTTGTTAAATCAAGTGCAGTATTTGGAGAGACGACCCACTTCAGCGCAGGCACCTTACACTGCAGTTCCCTGCTTGCCCAGGGTCAGCCCCACCGCAGGGCGAGCTCTCGCCCGGGACAGGTTTCCTGTTTACCTTGTCTGGCCTGAAAGGCTGAGCAGATTTCTCTGGGAAGGTTCTGAGATGTGTAGTTCTCACTCTGACTGGTCATGACTAAGCCGCAGACTCCTTTCCCTCCTTCGTTCTCTATTTCATGTGACAACAGAATCTTGTACTATGTCTAGGTCAGTGGTGCTCAAACTTAATTGTGCGATCCCATTCCTGGGAACAGATCCAAAGGAAACAAAATCTCTGTCTCAGAGAGATTTGGGTACCCTCATATTCACTGCAGTGTTATTTACAATAGCCAAGACATGGGAGCAAACTAAGTGTCCGTGAATGGGATGAATGGGTAAAAAAGTTGTAGTATACACACAATGGAACATTATTCAGCCATAACAAGGAGGAAGCCCTGCCATTTGTGACAACATGGATGGACCCTGAGGGTATTATGCTAAGTGAAATAGGTCAGATGAAGAAAGACAAGTATCTCACGAGTATATGTGGATTCTAAAAAAAAGCAGAACTCATAGATACAGAGAATAGATTGATGGTTGCCAGAGGTGGAGGCTAGGGGGCGAGAATGTGGTGAGGAAAGCGTAAAAGTGGTCCGAAAGTAAAAACTTCCAGTTACAAGATAAGTAAGTCACAGGGATGTAATGTACCGCATGGCGACTATAGTTAACAATACCCTATTATATATTTGAAAGTTGCTAAGAGTAGATCTTACAATTCTCATCACACACACACACACACGTGGTAGCTACATGAGGTGACAGATGTGTTAACTAAACTTATGGTGGCAATCGTTCTGCAATACATATATACATCAAATCATTACCTTGTACACCTTAAACTTATATAATATCATATGTCAATGACATCTCAGTAAAGCTGGAAACTAAAAGAAAACAAGACATGAAAAACCAATCATCTGAAGGGCTTGTTAATGCAGAGTTCTGGGCACCCCCTCCCCTACATGGGTTTCTGATGTGGTAGGTCTGGGGTGAGGCCTGAGGATCTGCATTTCCGACAAATTCCCGGTGAAGTTGATGCTGCTGGCCTGGTGCCCACACTTTGAGGATCACTGACCTGGATGCCGAATCCTGATGACGTCAGTGCAGATTTGTCTTTGTTGGATTTCTCTCGGGAGCTGAACACAGGCAAAATTTCCAGGGCGGGGAATGTGTTTGGGAGACGATTGTAGGAAGCCCTGGGAGCGGCGCGGGGATGAGAGAAAGTGAGGGGGGGTGAGGAGGAAGGTTGCCTCAGGCACAGCCTGCCGCCATCTGGGGCAAAATCCCACTGGGGAGTCACAGGAGACAGTATAGATCAAGCTTCTGAGTTCTCCCAGCAGGGGGCAGCCCGGGCGATGCTCCTGCCAGAAATCGGTTGACGGCTTTATTTGTCCCGCGCTTGTGGCCCAGGCGGTGCAGGCTCTGGCTCAGGGGACGGCCACCTGGAGGCCACAAACTGGCACCTGCTGTGTGAGTCAGGGGTGCCTGGAACCGGGAGGGCCTGCTGGGGTGCTGACAGGCATGGCCACGCAGGCCTTCTAGGAAATGATATCCCACTTGGGGAAATAAATGATACACACAGGAATTTTTAATAATTCCAGACAGAGAACTTTAGCATTTCAAAATCAACAGCCATGTTAAAAATTTTCTTGTGGGATCTTGGAACATAGGGTCGGGTTTTATTTTTGGTGGCCAAGCCCTTTAATTCTCTGGGAGCGAAAACCACCTCCCTTTGGCTCCAGACCTTTCCATTAGAGACTGGCCACCATGGAAACAGGATACCTGTTTCCAAAATTAGGACAGAAACCAGGGATCCCTCCCAACGTGCCTCCCCAACCGCGCATATCTCCACATCCATGGTCATCACCACCACCAACGTGCGTACACAGACACACTCACACGTGCACACACAGACATACGTGCACGCACGCGGTTACTGGGCTACTTCCTCTCCTTCTCCAGCGCCAGTCTCTGTGGCTGATCAGATTCTCCCAGCCCTGCTCTCCTCACACGCAGGAAACTGGCCTTTGGGTGCCCCAGCTTCCCCCTATTCCCTGTCACCCTCCTTGACGCAAACCTGGTCTGAGGTTGGGTGAGGCTGGCGAGACCAGAGGCTGACGTTAGGTTGAATTAAATCTTACGTTTCTGCAGCTTATGGGTTGCATGACCTCCAGACAAGTTCCTTGGCTTCTTAAACTTCAAATTTTTCATCATAAAGTGGGGAGAAGGATTGTTCCCTCTCTGGGGAGTTGCTGTGAGGGTTAAATGCCTTGGACTAAGTGATCACTAAATCTTAGCCCCTAATTTTGAGCCCAGTTTCCCAAAGCTGTTGTATGGGTTAAGTAACACGAGGCCTAGGAAGTGACCAGCCATTCCCAGCTCACAGGAGGTACTTCAGAAACAGTAGGTGTCGTTAATAATTATTACTCTCCAGAAACGCGGAGTAGAGGGAGTCTTTGCCCACGGGTTGGGCTAAATTCACGTAAAAGGTGCCAGCCCTCTTGGAGCTTAACCAGATCCCACAAGCCACGACTTGCTTCTGCCCGAGGCCCAGAGTACGTGGGCAGCTTTAGGTGGCCTCAGGGTGGGTGAGTAGGGACCCTAGCAACCTCGCCACCGCCATTGTCCTGCCAGCAGACAGTAATTCCTCGTTCATAAGAAACTCGCTTTTGCTTTATGAACGTGCATTAGAGCACGCCTTAAAGAACAAAATCAACATTTGGCTGTCTTTGCGGACTATGAAATTACTCACATTTTAATCTACTTGTTACGCTAAGAAAAGAGACTTCTAATTTAATAGGTTCCACAAAAGTAAGTAATTCAACAACATGTTCTCAAACTCTTTGAAAACAGAGGAAGGCATGGAACGATGTGCTAGGAAAAGCCTGCCAAGTCACAGTGTGGGGATTCAGGGTGCGAGGATGCCCAGCCCACCTCCCGTCCCCACCCCAGCAGGGTGGCTCTGTAATTGGACTCCCTTGTAAAGCAAAGGCTCCTCTGTGGGGTGTCAGTCTCCCGTCCCCTGAGTAATACAGGACCAGGTCCTCTTGCTCTTAGGCAAAACGCCAGCTGGACCAAAATATGCACAAATATCTATGCTCTAATCTCTTCCCCAACACCAAATTAGAGACTTCCTGTAACCACATTATAAAATCCAGAATGAGGAGATGTTACTGTATTCTTCCTGTATCTCATCACGGGGCAGAAATACGATCACCATCTGCTGAATGGCTGGAGCTGTCTGCTATCAGAGAGGCATGCGATGCCCGTGCATGCGACCAGGGAGAGCCGATGGAGGGGGTGGCAGAGGCGTTTAGGCTTCTCCGGCTCTTGGAAATGACTGCATTGATGGCCTGAGAGTTTGTTTAAGGTATTCATTGCCGAAGAGAATCTCGAGTCTATTTTTAAGGTATAATATACAAATATCAAGTGCACACACCTTAACGATATAGCTTGATGAGTTTTGTACCTATCTGGGCAGCTGTCATCCAAATCAATATTTAGGATACGTCCGTCACCTCAGAAAGTTCTCTTGGGGTCCTTTCTTGCCAATACCACCATTCCACCCTTGCAGCGAGTCGCTGTTCCGCCATGTACCACTGAAGTTCTTGAACTTTGGGATGATATAGTATATATTTTCTCATATACATGGCTTCCTTCATTTAAAATAACATGTCTCAGATTACCTCATGTTGTTGTATGGAACAGTAGTTCTTTTTTATAGCTGGGCAATATTCCATTGTATGCATAACCACAGTTTGTTCATCTATTCACCACTTGACAGACATTTGGTCTGTTTTTAATTTTGGGCTCTTATGAATAGATCTGATGTGAATATACTTTTTTACAGTTTCTCATATTTTTAAACTTTATATAAATGCCATTGCGCCATATTCTTTGCCACACATTACGTTTGGGAGATTGATTCACCTCGATATACAAACCTCCCATTAATTCCTTCTTACCGCTGGATAGAATGGGTAGTTTTTTCGTTTTGTTTTGTTTCTTGAATTTTTGATTCTATTTTGTTTATTTTTTTATACAGCAGGTTCTTATTAGTTGCCTATTTTATACATATTAGTGTATATATATGTCAATCCCAATCTCCCAAATCATCCCCCACTCCCTGCCACTTTCCTCCCTTGGTGTCCATACATTTGTTCTCTACATCTGTGTCTCTGTTTGATGTGAATATTCTTGTACAAGTCTTTTTTGGGGGGGACATTCACACTCATGTCTCTTGAGTGTATATGCAGGAGTGAACTTGCTGGGTCACACGGTAAGTGTCTGATTAACTTTTTCAATTTTCCTAAATGGATACACTTTACACCTCACCAGCAATGCATGGACAATTCCGGGTGCTCCAGGACCTTGACAAGTCAAGTCCAGCTTCTTATTGACATATATACACTAATATGTATAAAATGAATAACTAATAAGAACCTGCTGTATAAATAAATAAATAAATTTTTTTAAAAAAAAAGGCCAGCTTTTTAAAAAGTCAATCAGTGATCAAGACAGGACGGTACTGGCACAAAAACAGAAATATAGATCAATGGAACAGGATAGAAAGCCCAGAGGTAAACCCACGCACATATGGTCACTTTATCTTTGATAAAGGAGGCAAGAATATACAGTGGAGAAAAGACAGCCTCTTCAATAAGTGGTGCTGGGAAAACTGGACAGCTACATGTAAAAGAATGAAATTAGAGCACTCCCTAACACCATACACAAAAATAAACTCAAAATGGATTAAAGACCTAAATGTAAGGCCAGAAACTATCAAACTCTTAGAGGAAAACATAGGCAGAACACTCTATGACATAAATCACAGCAAGATCCTTTTTGACCCACCTCCTAGAGAAATGGAAATAAAAACAAAAATAAACAAATGGGACCTAATGAAACTTAAAAGCTTTTGCACAGCAAAGGAAATCATAAACAAGACAAAAAGCCAACCCGCAGAATGGGAGAAAATATTTGCAAATGAAGCAACTGACAAAGGATTAATCTCCAAAATATACAAGCAGCTCATGCAGCTCAATATCAAAAATAGAAACAACCTAATCCAAATATGGGCAGAAGACCTAAATAGACATTTCTCCAAAGAAGATATACAGATTGCCAACAAACACATGAAAGAATGCTCAACATCACTAATCATTAGAGAAATGCAAATCAAAACTACAATGAGGTATCACCTCACACCAGTCAGAATGGCCATCATCAAAAAAACCTACAAACAATAAATGCTGGAGAGAGTGTGGAGAAAAGGGAACCCTCTTGCCCTGTTGGTGGGAATGTAAATTGATACAGCCACTATGGAGAACAGTATGGAGGTTCCTTAAAAAACTAAAAATAGAACTACCATATGACCCAGCAATCCCACTACTGGGCATATACCCTGAGAAAACCATAATTCAAAAAGAGTCATGTACCACAATGTTCATTGCAGCTCTCTTTACCATAGCCAGGACATGGAAGCAACCTAGGTGTCCATCGACATATGAATGGATAAAGAAGATGTGGCACATATATACAGTGGAATATTACTCAGCCATAAAAAGAAACGAAATTGAGTTATTTGTAGTGAGGTGGATGGACCTAGAGTCTGTCATACGAGTGAAGTAAGTCAGAGATTCTGAGAAAAACAAATACCATATGCTAACACATATATATGGAATCTAAAAAAAAAAAAAAGGTCGTGAAGAACTCAGGGGCAAGATGGGAATAAAGACGCAGACGTACTAGAGAATGGACTTGAGGGCACGGGGAGGGGGAAGGGTAAGCTGCGACGAAATGAGAGAGTGGCATGGACATATATACACTACCAAATGTAAAATCGATAGCTAGTGGGAAGCAGCTGCATAGCACAGGGAGATCAGCTCGGTGCTTTGTGACCAGCTAGAAGGGTGGGATAGGGAGGGTGGGAGGGAGGGAGTCTCAAGAGGGAGGGGATATGGGAACATATGTATATGTATAACTGATTCACTTTGTTATAAAGCAGAAACTAACATACCATTGTAAAGCAATTATACTCCAATAAAAATGTTAAAAAAAATAAATAAATAAAAATTAAAAAGACATTGGTGACTTACAAAAGAAAAGCATCTCTTAAAAAGAAAAAGAAAGGAACACAGCCTGAAGAAACTTTCTTGGGTAACAGTGAAAGTGTTCTGTTTCTCAGTTTGGATGGTGGTTACGTGGGTATATACAAATGTCAAAATTCATTGAAATGAACACTTAGTATCTGTGTATTCTATTGTGTGTTAATTATGATGCAATAAAAATTAATACAGAAAAAAAAAAAGTCAATCAGGGGCTTCTCTGGCGGCGCAGTGGTTAAGAATCCTCCTGCCTATGAAGGGGACATGGCTTTGAGCCCCGGTCCGGGAAGATCCCACATGCTGCGGAGCAACTAAGCCCGTGCGCCGCAATTACTGAGCCTGCGCTCTAGAGCCCATGAGCCACAACTACTGAGCCCACGTGCCATAAGTACTGAAGCCTGCGCGCCTAGAGCCCGTGCTCCGCAGCAAGAGAAGCCACCACAGTGAGAAGCCCGTACACGGCAAGGTAGAGTAGCCCCCGCTCGCCGCAACTAGAGAAAGCCCGTGTGCAGCAATGAAAACCCAACACAGCCAAAAATAAAGAAATAAAAAGAAATTAAAAAAAAAAGAAAAAGGACTTCTTAAAAAAAAAAAAGAGCTCTAGTCCAGGTGGGTTAGTAGAGATCGCTTCCCGAAAATGGTGTGTTAGTCAGGGTTCTCCAGAGAAACAGAACTGACAGGAGAGAGACATGGGAATTATTACAAGGGGTTGGCTCACGAGATGATACAGGCTGATAATCTACCATCTGTTGAGTTGGCGCCCGGGAAAGCCAGTGCTGGAGTTCAAGTCTGCAGGCCTGAGGACGAGGGAGCGATGGTGTGAATCCCTCTCCAAGGGCAGGAGAAGACCGATGTCCCAGCTAATGCAGGCAGGCAGAGAAGGGGCCGATTCTCTCTTCCTCCATCTTTTGTTTATTTCAGGGATAGGATGTTGCCCACTCACATTGGGGAGGGCAATTTGTCCTCCAGAATCCACCAGAATCCATCAAATGCTAATCTCATCCAGAAACAGCCTCACAGACACACCGAGAAATAATGTTTAACCAGATACCTGGGCATCCCTTTAACGATCACAAATAGAATCTTTGGCAGCTATGACCTGAGCAGGCAGCATTACCATTCTACGACAAATACGAAGATTATTTGGGTTTGATGATAAAATATATGATACCATTCGTTTTTATGTTGGGGTCGGGAAGGAGATCTGATTTTCTTCGTCAACCACTAGGGACCAGCCTCTTACACACAGCCTTTCATTTTTTTTTTATTTTTATTTTTTTGCGGTACGCGGGCCTCTCACTGTTGTGGCCTCTCCCGTTGCGGAGCACAGGCTCCGGACGCGCAGGCTCAGCGGCCATGGCTCACGGGCCCAGCCGCTCCGCGGCATGTGGGATGCTCCCGGACCGGGGCACGAACCCGTGTCCCCTGCATCGGCAGGCAGACTCTCAACCACTGCACCACCAGGGAAGCCCTACACACAGCCTTTCATTTAATCTTTACCCTGGTCCTAGACGGGAGGGATTTTTATCTTCATTTTTTTTAGATGACAAAGTCGAGGCTCAGAGAGGTTAAATGACTTTCCTTTGGTCACGCAGCAGGAGCAGAGCGGCAATTTCACTTAGATCTGCCTCAGTTCAAAGCCAGAACTCAGTCTATTATATTATGCTGTCTCTCCAAAACAGACATTTTTGTATCACATTTAGATAAATTAATATTACTTGCTTTAAAAAAATCACAAGTGTTTTAAAAGCCAGTATTTCCCTTAATGTACAGTATGAATCAATGTTGTAAAAAATTATACTTAATACTCTCTGGACAACATTAATTATTTTTATGAGGTATTCTTATCTACAGAAGAACACAAGTCTATGGGCTCAAGAACCTGGAAAACGGTATTAGTTTAATTAGAAAATAAATCAAACAGCTGTTCACTAAGATTCTAAACGAAAAACAGAAACTCCAATGGTCTGGCCTCCAACCCATCAAGACCTTCAATCAACAAGAGCCTCTTCATCCCCTCAACAGCAAATTACAAAAAGAAAATGGAAAGACTTATTTTAAAATCTCAGCTCCTGGAATGTATCAGGATTTGCCCACATCCAGGTTCTATACTTTCCAAACCTACATGAATCATCTTATCATCGGCGTTCAGGAAGGCTGGCCAAGATTTACTGCCAAACTTTCCATCTCCCAAGGAAGATTCTGCGGTGTTGTTCACTCTTCTATGCGTACAAAGACAGGAGAATGGAGTAGCTTGTTTGAGAAAGGTTTTCAATCACAAGGATCGAAACGGAAAGGATTTCTTACTTAACTCTCAGTTTCGTAGGACATGAAATTAATCAAACTACCCCATTGACCAAACATTTCTCTTAATCAAGGTTTTACTGTGCTCCCCTACTTGCTGTGTGTGTGTGTGTGTGTGTGTGTTTTAAATCAAATACATCATTCTGGTGACACCGACAAATACAGAAGAAAAGGCTGATGTGGTGCTCCAAGGACAGAGGACAACTCTGCCTGAAAAAGTGTCAGCGTTACACCCCCTACTGGACTCTTACTCTCCCTCCCCACCATGTTGTGATGGTTACGAAATTCCTGAGCCCACCTGGGCGATGCCCACCTGGGCAATGGGACTTGTCCCAAATAAGGAAAGGCATCTGCCTGTCCCACTCCCACCCTTATAGAAGGAAGATATATGTGCCTCGACCAAGCAGTAAACGAAATTTGCACCTCGGACCATTCCTTTGTTTTCTGGCTATAAAAACTGATCAATAGCACATGTTCAGGCTTGACTCTCCTAGACTACTAGGAAGTCGGCCTGCTGTTCTGACAGCGACCCTTCCCTCTGACAAATTCTATCTTCTTTACATCTTGCCTTATGTCTGGAAATGCTTTACCAACCTGCATTCGGACCACGATAGCTGAGATGGATGGTGAACTGAGCAGACCTGGTCACAGGTGCCAATGGCTCTGCAGATCAGCGCAGAGGAGAAGATGACGAGAAGCCAAAGGCAGCAACAAGTAGCCTCTCAGAATTATTTACCTGGCACGTGCACCGAATTTTTTAAGCTGGGGAAACACACGTCCTCACATTTCTTTGTGGAAAGCCATCAGAAATGCTTTCTTTGTCACTGAGGAGGGTGCAGAACAGGGCTGCTCATTCCCGCCAGTGACAGCTCATCCTCAGGTGAGCCCAGATCGGATAGTTTTCTCCTCAGAGATGGGCTTTGTGGTTTCCGCGATGGCCCTTTGTTTTATAATCTGAAGCAGTAGAAATTAGGTAGACCCTTCAGATAATACTGTTCTCAGATGTCCTCCTGTTGGTTCTTTTGAGCTCTGTGACCTTGAGCAATTTACTAACTACTCATCCAACTACCCCGTCCAACTACCCTTCAACTTCCTCCTCTGCAGAATGAGGATGTCACTACCCATCTGGTGAACGTTCTGCGAGCACAGGTGAGAGGTGTAATGAGTGGGTATCACAGTGGATGGGTACCCAGTGAGCCCTCGGGGAGTCGTGGTCACCACTGTCATTGCTGTGATTACCCCGATCCCACTTCCTCTTCTCACTCCCCCTTCAGAGCCATCCTGCCCACTGGCCCTGCTTTCATCTTCCTCAAGCACGGCTCTGCTCACCTCCCCACTGAGGTCAAAGCGCGCATTGGCTCCCCGCTGCAGAGCCTTTGCCTAGATTCCTGTCTGTATGTAGCACCTGTTTTGGGTGCCACGTGCCATCTGCCCATGGGACTTTGCTCACAGGCTCACTGACCTGCATCTAAGGCCTCCCAAAGTGGGGCCTCAACAGCTTTTTTTAATTCACGCTGAACTGTGGATTAAAAATGTGAACTACTCTAATCCTCATCCACTTCTTGTATTTTTCAAGCAATTTCAAGGAACGAGAGGATTTCCTCCTTTCATTTATTCACTCGTTGAATGAGTGTTTGCTCTGCAGCAGACATTATTCTAGGTGTTGAAGATACAGAAATGACAAGACAGATAGTGTTTGGTCCTCATGGAACTTACAAGAAATGCACAATAAGATAAGCAAGATTGTTTTAATTTGTGATGAGTGCTACGGAGAACAGTACTGTGGCAATAGGCTAGCAAGTGCATGGGCGGGGTAGGCTGGGTTGGCTGGGGAAGGCTGAATGATGACCAAATGAAGAGGTGACAGCCTTTATAAAGGTCAAGGGGAAGAGCATTCCAGAGAGATGGTGGCAAATCTCAGGGGACACAAAGGAAAGCTGGGGCGAGTCAGCTTACTGGTGAGAGAAACAGCAAAGAAGACTGTAGGGGCAGGTCATTTAGAAGACGGTAGGACAATAAAGCCTTTCGAAGGTTTAACTCTTTGCTGTTCTGTGCAAAGCCTCTGTCTTTAGTGCCGGCACGACCAGATCGAATCACTTTCAAGGTCCAATTCAAATGCACTTTCTCCGTGAGACCTCCCCTCATCTTTAGCTCTCCTCTCTCCCATTCCTTGTTAAAAGCCAGTTTTTTCGCAACATGGATGGACCTAGAGATGATCATACTAAGTGAGGTAAGTCAGACAGAGAAAGACAAAAAGCACATGATATCACTTATATGTGGAATCTAAAATATGATACAAATGGACTTATTTATGAAACAGAAACAGACTCGCAGACATAGAAAACAAAATTATGGTTACCAAAGAGGAAAGGTGGTGAGGGATAAATTAGGAGTTTGAGATTAGCAGATATAAAATAGATAAACAACAAGGTCCTGTATATAGCACAGGGAACTGTAATCAATATCTTATAAATAACCTATAATGAAAAAGAAGATATATATGTATAACTGAATCACTTTGCTGTACACCAGAATCTAACACAACATTATAAATCAACTATGCTTCAATTTATAAAAATAGTAAATAAAAAAAAATTTTAAAGACATTTTTGCCACCTCTAAACTCACAGGGTAATTTATCGATCCCAGGGGTTTGCATATTTTTGCCTGAAGAAATATTTCCCTAGTGGCTGAATGATTTCAGTTCTATGAAACAAAATGTGTGTGATCAAAAGATGTCCAAACCTTAGCCATTTCTTTAGGGATAGAAGTAAAAGCAGTGATGACATCTACCTATAACTTTACTCTCAAGCCATAGAGGACCAACTTCAGAAAATCAGACAAAAATATTTCTAGAAAATGGTACAAGCTATTCAATGTCTTTGGTACAAAGGGCTGGAAAAAGAAAACTACTTGGTTTGGACAGTTCTTTTTAAAAAATGTTTTAGCCAGACCTTTCGCCAAAGGCCTTTCTCCTTTTGCATATTTCTGAGTATTCAGCTGAGTAACAAAGCTTAGTAAGGAAATAACAGCTGTATGTTTTTCAGTTGCTCTTTCTAATGACTTTTCTTTGTGGTGTCTGAGTTAAGGTTCTTTAACACACACACACACACACACACACACACACACACAATAAAACAAAACAAAGAGAAGCCAGTAAAATGAAATCATCCTCGGCATTTCTGGGCCTGAATATAAGGTTGCTTCATTTTTCTTATATAGTTCACTAGCTTTCTAGTGAACTATAAGCTTTCTAATCTTAATTAATGACCATAGAAAGCTTCAGAATTTGTTGTTTAGTTTTTCTGGCCTCATTGTGCCTGGGGCTTGATTCTCCTACTCAAGCCCACAGTTGCTATTATTTATTAATATTCATCGAACATTAGCAATGCACTTAGATGCCACTGGGAGACCAGCATCAGCTGTGATCACTCTCCAGTGAATTCAGCCTCTGAATGAGACAGGACTCAAAGCAAAGAAGGAGCCTATTTCCAGAAAGCAAGGATGACGTCATGCATCATGTCAATATCATAAGACCCACCAATAGCAGGGCTTGGGAGGACACAGCGTGCCAGGCTGGCCCTGCTATATGGGTGGGTCTTATGATATTTCCAGGTGAGCAATTTGGTTTTGCTTGGTTTCCGTGGGAAGTAGTGGGGAGAAGGAAAGGTGGGTGGCGTGTGAATCACTGGGGGCACATTTCTTAGGCTGCAGAAAGAATGTTCTCCAAGCTTTCTGGGAAATGAGTCTTGAATCTGTGAATTTAGTTTATTGCATCTTGACAGTAGATGTGCTTGGAATGAATGAACAAATGCAAAGGGCATGAGGGCCCACACTGTGGCAGCTCACAGAACAGGGCGGGGTGCTGGGAACCAAAAGAGGAACTCTCAAAGCCAGGGCTACAGTTTGTAGAGATATTAGGTCCCAGCAAAAAGCGTGGAAGGGGAAGTTTTGTTTTTTAAGAAATACGTTTTTATTGAATTATAATTTTCAGTGGAATTCCCAGATCTTAAGCGCACACGTTCAATGAGTTTTGACAAATGCACACACACCTGTAATGCACATTCCCATCAAGATATAGAACACTCCCTCCGCCCCAGAAAGTTCCCCTGTGTCCCAACTAGTCAATCCCAACTCGCCACCCCCTTACCTACCTCAAAAGACGCCACCATTCTGATTTCTGTCTCCATAACTGAGTTCTGCCCGCTCTTGAATTTCACATAAATGCAATCACCTAGGACATACTCTCTGATGTCTGCCTTCTTTCACTCGGCATGTTTTTGAGTGCCATCCATGTCATTAGAGGTATCGTTCCTTTGTAGTCTGAGTAGTATTCCATTGGATTGCACTTTGAAAATCTATTTTCCTTTTGATGGTCATTTTTTCCGCAGTTTTGACTACTCTCAGTAAAGCAGCTGTGAGCATTCTTGTAGAAGTCTTTTTCTTTTTCTTTTTTTTTTAGGATATCTGATTTTATCGATATTTCTCTTGGGCCATCCCTGGGAGCACAGTTGCTGGGTATAATGTAGTTACATGTTTAGTGTTATAAGAAACTGCCGAAGAGTTTCCCAAACTGCCTGTATTATTTCAGACCCCTGCCAGCGATGTATAAGCATTCTAGCTGCTTTACCTCTCACTAGCTTTGATATTGTCGGTCTTTTAAATTTTCATTCCCCTGATGACTAATGATGTTGAATAATTCTTCAAGTCCTTTTGGCCATTTCTATGTAGGAGGATTTTTTGTTTTGTTGCCTTTTTTTTTTTTTTTTTTGGCGGTATGCGGGCCTCTCACTGTTGTGGCCTCTCCCGTTGCGGAGCACAGGCTCCGGACGCGCAGGCTCAGCGGCCATGGCTCACGGGCCCAGCCGCTCCACGGCATGTGGCATCTTCCCGGACTGGGGCACGAACCCGTGTCCCCTGCATCGGCAGGCGGACTCTCAACCACTGCGCCACCAGGGAAGCCCTTTTTGTTGCCATTTTTTAATTGTTGTTTTTGCTTTTTACTATTATGTTGTGAGAGTTCTTTATGTATTCTGTATACAAGTCCTTTGTTAGATTTATCTAATAGGAATATTTTCTGATAGTTTATGACTTGCCTATTCATTGTCTTCATGATTCTTTCTTGTTGAGTAGAAGTTTTTAGTTTTGGTGAAGTCCAATTTATCACTTTTTTGGTAGTTAAGATTTTTGGGGTCCTAAGAAATATTTACTTACTTCAAGGTTACAACATTCTCTTCAATGTTTTCTTCTAAAGATTTGTAGATTTAGCTTTTACGTCTAATTAATTTGGGGGTATGAAGATTACAATCGTGAAGCCAGGGTTAAGGTTCATTTTTCCTCCATATTGATTTCCAGTTGTTCTGACACCACTTTTGTGGAAAGACTTTCCTTTCCCCATTGGATTTCTTTGGAGCCTGGTAAGGCCAGCATCTGTTAGGAAGAAGTCATTGGTGACCTCAAAAAAATGGGGGAGTCTGGAGGGATGCCAAGAAAAAGAGAAGAAAGAGCCTTAACTAGACAGGAGAGAGTTTTAAGAGAAATCGATTAAAGCCAGATTATAGAGTACAGGAAGCAGATACTATGGAGAGGGTAGATATAAATCACACATCTAAGGAACTTGGCTATGAAGAGAAAGGTAAAAGTAAGACCAAAATTCAAACAATCATGTTCAGGTCAAGCAATCAGAGGGATATTTATTATCAACAACAGGTTAGGGAAATAATAATGTTCACTTGGGAATTTAAAGGGCTCTGGCTGGAAAATGACTCAGATGACCTCGTTTTTTATAGAGACCTGGCCTCTTGCATAGAAAGTTCTCTGGCATTACAGTGAAGCCAGGAAAACTTACTGGAAAATACACATTGATTGTGGAAATACCTATTCAGTATACAAGGCTTTCTCGGCAGAAGTAAGGTATGGATGAGTGAGTTGTCTGAGTGAAACAGCTAGTCCACCCAGCAGGCTGTGAGCAGAGCACCCAGGGGCTGCTGTGTCTGAGCCCTCGTGAAGAGGGACAGCTACAACCGCCTGCTTTGCTATGTGAAAGTCTTCCTTAAACATTCACATGGATCAGGAGAACTGTGCAGCTATGTTCTTCAAACCCTTAGCTACGTGCTGTATCCCACATGGGACACTATAAGGACCTATTACAATTTGTTCCCCAAAGCAACTACTAGCAAGAAGGAAAGGAAAGAATAATAGCATTTCCTGATTATTAACTGTATGCCAGGCAGGACTGCTAGATACTGTTGCACAGTCTGTGCACTATACAACTGCATAACCCCAGGGGGCACTATTCCCATCCTAGCTCCGGGTTGTGCAGTACAGTGACCTTGGTATCAAATGCTGCTCTGTGCTCTTTGTAAAAACAAGTTCACCGAGTCCTTGAAATCACCCTGTGAGATGGGCATCACTGTGTCCATTCTGCAGTTGAAAAAACTGAGGCTCAGAGAGGCAAAGCCACTTGCCCAAGGTCATTCAGCTGGTAAGTAGCAGAGCTATAATTTGTAGATCTGTTGGCTCCAAAACAACATCTCTGTGGCCTTAAAATGTTGGGACTGGCAATGATCATCCTTAGAAGGCAGGTTAGTACACTATTTGGGATGGAACCAGCGGCCTTCAGGAAGGGTATGGAATAAAAAACATTGGACTGGAAGAGAGAGACGGGATGCAGGAGTAGGAGCTAGCAGTGTGGCTAGCGGGTGATGGTGAGAAATCTGGGTTTGGCAGAGGCTGGAGGCAGATGGTCCGGCCACCCAGGCACACCACACACACACACACACACTCCCGCCACGTGGGAGAGAAAAGAGCCCCTACAAGGTATCCAAACTGGTCCAGCCATGATTGGCTTAGGAAAAAGCCCAGGTGAGTTGATCCACTGAATCAGGGGACCCAAAGGGGAGTGGGGGCTAAAGGGGGCTGGCCCATTGCTCCAAACCTGGAGCAGAAATACCCAGTTCTTGTTGGGATCCCACTGTGTCCTCTCAGAGAGGAAACCTGGCTCAAAAACAAAAATAACGGCTTACAATTTAGAGATCAAATTCTGATTCCCACATTTGCTGGCTGTGAGACTTCAGGCAAGTGATTGAATCTCAGTTTCTCACCTGTAAAATGGGATTACAGTATCAACCTGGGAAATCGTTCTGAGGATTAAATGAGATGATGTAACTTGGGGGCATAGTCAGCATTTGGTAAACGTCAGTCACTCCGTGGTTCAGGGCATGTTTGATGAGACATGATCCTGGTGATAACAGTCCACTTATGGAATCTTCGAAGCTCCTGGCTTGCTGGCCGCTGCATTGGCCCCCGTCCTTCAGGTCCAGCCCTGGGAACTCAGATGCTGCGAAGTCCACAGCGGGCTATTTATGCTCCTCTTGACATTTTCCTTTATCTGTTCCCACTCGACCTCTCTTTCCAGGACACAGTGCACATCAAGACAGCATACTTCTGTGGCCCAGTGACAAGGAGAGCTGTGTCATCTCAACTCCTGGTCTGAGCACTTCCAACTGTGAGCTCCTGGAAGGGGCAGTTGGGTCTCCTTTATTTTTGCATCTTCAGACTTGGACCCTCAAAGCCCCCCACCACCACCCCATAAACGTTGACTGGATGAATGGCCAGTTAGTGCACCCACTTGCCCAGGCCCTGCATTTCAGGTCTGGTGTGAACCTGGGGCTGGTGAGTTTCCACAGAATCGGGTAAGGAGGCACTGCCGGCGGAGAGCACCAGTTGGACAGGGAGCTGGATTTAGATATCTGCTTCTGAACCAGACCCTTGTTGCAAACCATCCCTGGTGGGTGCCCTCTGCATGCATCAAAACCATCAACTGGATAAGCAGCTGCCTGGCAGTAACAGGCTGCCCGATTTCAGATGGCAACCGAGCCTGGTGGGCACCTGGAACACGCGTCTCCCTCGCACATGAGCGGCTCTGTCAGGCACAGACATAAACCTTCCCTTTTCCCGGGCAGTAAAAGAACAGAGCTTCTGAAAACAGTGGAAAAACAAATCAAGCAGGGCTTGCACTACCGCGAACCCTCTCTCTCTCCTCATAAAACAAAACGAGACCGGCTCTGCCATTCCATCTGAATTAGTCACTGGCCAGTGCCAAGGTGACTGGTTAAACACTTGAGGGAAGAGATCAGATCCACAAGGTTAAACAGTAAAACTTGGGGGATAGCCTCTCATCAGAGATGAGGTAGGAAATGAAGAGTGTTTTCAGATTTCCAGTAAATGGGATGCTAAAATATTCAGCCATTTGGATATTGCCATGTTATCAATCCAATTAACCTTGCTTCATGCTACAAACTGTGTTCACGGATACTGATGTGGTACAACGTGATATGAAATGCCCCATTGCTGAGGATGGTCCTGGATAGGAGAGAAAATACAGCTCTCATAGTCCTGAGTTTGGAAAAGAAGTGAATTTCAATTCTCAAGTTATGAAGGCAGAGATAACCTATGATGTGGTTGCAAACAAAGACGATTTTCATTTTATGAGCAACATAAATTTGTCAAAATCATCAGCACGTAGGACTCCGTATTCTGGATGATTAACAGTGATAATGGGAAATGAGTTTTAGTATTCCACGGTTGAAATGACCCTGTTAGTAATGAAATAAAATTGGTGCACTAAAAAGTTTTCTTGAAGAAAGGTTATCTATTGAATAATGTCCACTGAATCTTATTACATTTTTTTTTCAATTGCTTTGTAAATAGAGAAACAGATGTTTCTTTTACAGGAACTCTGCTTTCTCACAATTACTTTTTTTTTTTTTTTTGCTAACGATAAGAAGTATAAACAAGTATAAAGTACAAGTTAAGTGTGTTACTTGTCCTACTTCTGCTGTGTTTGAACATTTCCAGGAGTTGATTTTATGAATATTTTACTATCAAAAAAAGACATGCAGGAGGGAAACTACCAAAATATTCAGGTAACTATTAGGTCTTTGGTTTTGTTTCAATTTAATTTATCTATCTCTTCTTCTATTTATCTATCTTTATATGTAATAGGAACATTTCTCATACCTCACTGCATTGGTGACTCTTCTATAAATATGACAGTGGCTGTATTA
Source organism: Orcinus orca (assembly GCF_937001465.1). NCBI lineage: Eukaryota > Metazoa > Chordata > Mammalia > Artiodactyla > Delphinidae > Orcinus > Orcinus orca. The sequence continues at coordinate 56,937,569 of NC_064573.1, forward strand.
TTATTATTTTTGCGGTACGTGGGCCTCTCACTGTTGTGGCCTCTCCCGTTGCGGAGCACAGGCTCCGGACACGCAGGCTCAGCGGCCATGGCTCACGGGCCCAGCCGCTCCGTGGCATGTGGGATCTTCCAGGACCGGGGCACAAACCTGTGTCCCCTGAATCGGCAGGCGGACTCTTAACCACTGCGCCACCAGGGAAGCCCTGAAATTATTATTAATATATATACCTTCAAGGTTCTACGTGAAAAACTCATTAAAATTTTGGCAAGATTGCACAGAATCCAGAAAAAAATTTTGATTTGGTATTTCTGTTTCAAATAAATGCAATTTATACACCAGTTCATCGGCAATCTTCAACCAAAAGCAAGGTGAAAACTTTGAAAAATATTTCCTAAAGTCTATGGAATTTATGGGACTTCCCTGGTGGGGTGGTAGTTAAAAATCCGCCTGCCAATGCAGGGGACATAGGTTTGAGCCCTAGTCCGGGAAGATCCCACATGACGCAGAGCAACTAAGCCCATGAGCCACAGCTACTGAGTCTGTGTTCTAGAGCCCACGAGCCACAACTACTAAAGCTCATATGCCACAACTACTGAAGCCCATGTGCCTAGAGCCTGTGCTCTGCAACAAGAGAAGCCACGGCAATGAGAAGCCCGCACACCACAACGAAGAGTAGACCCCGCTCGCCACAACTAGAGAAAGCCTGCGGGCAGCAACGAAGACCCAACTCAGCCAAAAATAAAAAATTAAATGATAAAATAAAAATTAAAAAAAAAAGAAAGTCTATGGAATTTAGGTGTCTGCTTTGAAGGAAAAAAGGAAGTAGTTCCCATTTAAATGGTTTCCAAAGTCACTGGAAAATAAAAAACCTGTTATATTTGTGTGACTTATTTCAGGCTTAGGAAGGAAATGACAGAGTTCAACCTTTTCTCATAAAATATTATCCTGTAGCTTATAAACCTGACTATTACTACTTATGGAAAATGAGATATTTTCCTGACATGGTTTATAATTTAAGTATATGTGAGAGTCAACATGATTTGATATCCTGAGATAAATCATTACAGCTCTGGCTTTAGTAATAAAAGGAATTTATTGAATTAGGTGGTGGCTTGTGCCCATGAGTCTAGCTTTGAACAGCGGAAATGCCAGGTTGCATTTACAGTGGGAGAAAGAGCCAGAGGAAGGAAATACTTCTCTCCGTGTACAATCAGTGATGAAGATGCAGAGGATGCCCAGGGGATGAAGTGAGGGGGACCAGACCGAGGCTGGGCAAGGTCGTGATGACATTTCCTCACTCACCTGTTCATTCCAAATAAGGCCATCAACGCCTGTGCCTTGTGGGGTGTGGTGTCTGCGGGTTCCACACCCTCTTCTCATCCGTGTCCTCTATTCCCTGTTCACCTGGGAGACCCTAGAGCCAAGAACCCTTATGTTGTATTTCTTAAAATTTTACTGAAGTGTAGTTGATTTACAGTGTTGTGTTAATTTCTTCTGTATAGCAAAATGACTCAGTTACACATACATATATTTATCATATTCTTTTCCATTATGGTTTATCACAGGGTATTGAATATAGTTCCCTGTGCTGTACAGTAAGACCTTGTTGTTTATCCATTCTATATATACTAGTTTGCATCTGCTAATCCCAAACTCCCAATCCTTCCCTCCTCTACCCACTCTCCCCCTTGGCAACCACAAGTCTGTTCTCTATGTCTGTGAGTCTGTTTCTGTTTCATAGATAAGTTCATTTGTGTCATATTTTAGATTCCACATATAAGTGATATCATATGGCATTTGTCTTTCTCTTTCTTACTTACTTCACTTGGTATGATAATCTATAGGGCCATCCATGTTGCTACAAATGGCATTATTTCATTCTTTTTTATGGCTGAGTAATATTCCATTGTATATATGTACCACATCTTCTTTATCCATTCATCTGTCGATGGGCATTTAGGTTGTTTTCATGTCCTGTAGAGCCAAGAACCTTAACTGTGAAAGCCTGACACATTGCAATATTCCAGAATAAATATGTATATGTCCTGAGGACTTTGCTAGTCATGATGGGACATATAGTAAAAGACAGATTCCTACCAATAGAAGCTCACAAGCCAGTCAGAGAAAGAATGCAGACAAAATCAATCAGTAACACAAGGTGGGATGTGGTAAATCCCTGAAAGATAAAGACCTGAATTATTACAGGAACGAGGAAAATGAATGGGGAGAGGAGGAAGAGAACGTAGAAGTTATCCAATAGATGGGGATCAGATGTCTGATAGAAATCTTTTTTACGTGCAATATAATGACACCATCAATTGGGAGTTAACTGCTTAGACTACAGATTCTAAGTGTTTTTTTCCTCCTTGTATCTCTATTCTGCCTGTCATTCAATACCTGGCCAAAGCAACACTCTGTAAAAATCAGGTAGGCTGAATACCTGAATGTGGACGGAACCGCTGACAGTGGATGAGGGGTCAGACTCCCCGGGGACTGTAGGGAGGAGGTGGGCACCGGGCAGGACAGTTTCTAAGCAGAGGAAACGACTGCGGTGTTAAGAGAGCTGCAGAATGCTGCTGGACAGGAGGGCTGGGGGAGGGGAGGGCGGAGTGGAGAGGAGGTTAGGAGCTCAGGACAGACGGTGGAGGATCCTGACCCCCTTTGTCAGCCGGTTCAATTACACTCCCCCATCAGGACTGGCTGTGACCTGTCAGCCCCTCCTCGGAGCTCCTCTGACCCCCAGGGCTAGGCTGGGCGCCCCTCAGCACCCCGGCTCCCCTCCCCTTGCACCCATCCCGGGCCCAGGCACGCTTTATTCACTGGCTCGTCCCGTGCCCCTCCTGGTGAGACCGCACGCCTCTGTGGACAGGCACAGGGATGCTCTTCACCCTCCAAGTCTCAGCACCAACCAATAGCTGTTGAGTGAACGAATGAACACCAGCGGTGGGTCCCACGGACATTTCTGAAAGAGGGAGGGGGTGTGATGGGAGGAGTACTTCCAGGAGGTTTAGCGGAGGCAGGAGACAGGGCTTCAGGTATAACCTTGAACCTTGAAAATAACCTTGAACATGGACGTCCGTGGAGCAACTCATGGCAAGACCTAGGGCTGAGCTGATGTGGGCTTAGGGCTGATGGGGGTGGGGGATGATGAGAAGAGTGGGGCTGGTCGCATTGGAAGAACCAACAGAACTCGGTGGCTGAGAGCAGGCAAAAATAGGCCAGTGGATAAGGCCCAGGCAGACAGTCTGACTTCAGCAGTGAGGGAGACAGAAGAGCAAAAAAGCAAGCTGAGAGGAGCCGGGTATCCAGGGAAAGGAGCTGGCGGCGGAGAGGGAGCAAGGTGGGAGAGAGAGCAGGGTGGCCCGAAGGAGTCTGATAGAACGCACCGCCCATCTGCAGATGCATAGGGAGGGATGGGCGGTCCAGGTGGGGGGACAGGAACAAGGGTAGGGACAAGGTGTCCTGGAGGTCCTCCAGCAGAGCCTCGAGCGTGTGAGAGCAGGAGTTCTCCAGCACCGTCCTGCGTCACCAGATTCCTGCTCACCCCGAAAGAAGGCTGTCTTCCCAGTCGATAGAAAATGGAAGACTCATAATGGTCTTTGCATCGCAACAGGGAACAATAAATAACTGTAATTTCCAAGAGCTTGTGTCTCTTAAGGGAACATTCACCAGCAGTTCTAAGCCTATATCGTTGGATTGCTTTGAGTTCTGCTGGAAAATGGTGCGGAGTCGACCTATGGGGTTTATTTTTAGTTCTTGCAGGGATGAATGACCATCCCCTGTGATTTAACGGTTATTTGAGTACCCCTTTTGGTAGTAAAAATCAATCTGTGGTTAGCACAGCTTAGCTGTTCAAAAGTGATCATTTTAAATTCTATTTCAGAAGAGGGGAGGCAATGGGCTGGCACGTGGGAAGGGACGCTTGCCCCCATGTCCAAGGAGTGGAGGTCTCAGCCGTGCTGGGCCTCAGGGGTCAGCTGGTTCTGGACTCTGGGAGGGGCAGGCATCCTCAGCCCCTGTGTTTATCCATCTGTGAAATGGGACACTGCTTGTCCTGTGCTCCCCTTACAAAGAAAGCACAATGATGTATAGATCCTAAAAGAGGGTTCTTTCTGTCCAGTCCCTAAAAAGAAGGGCATGGAACTGCATGAACTGACTTAGAAAGATGTGCAGGATAACTAGGGGTAAAAAAAGTATATACATATACTGGCTATAATATATATACACATACGCTATGATAAATTTTATAAAGTAATGGTCATTATTATGTAGATATTCATATATGCATAAAAACTCAAGGAAATCCACATAAAATAATAACTGTGATTATTTCTGGGGTGCATGATTACAGGGGACATTTGCTTTTACCTCATATTTTTTACCATTTGTATTTTTACAAGCTTGCATTTCTTTCATAATCAGAAAAAAATTTTGATGCAAGTATAAATAGATCAATGAAGAAGGTTCTCGGCCTGTGGAAGCCAATTTTGGTCCAGTGATCAATGGATACTCTTAATCACAGGCTTCATCGTCTCTGGAAAAACTGACACAGCTAGGGTTGCAAGACCTCCAATAGCCTTTCCCCCAGACAATTTACTTTTAATGTTCCCACTTCTTATCCTGGGGCTCTAATGCCAACTGGCTGTCAGAGTCCCGCTGATGTCAGTTCACGCCAGATGCCCACACACAATGGGAGTTTGTCGAACTTTTAAAGCCCACTATGATTTTCTCTTATGGAAAAATGCCTCCTCCCCAGGACTAAGCAAGTATTTAGAAAAACACATTTCCTTGCCTAAAAATGGCTGGAGAGCAAGCTTTTTTTTTTTTTTTAATGCCAAGAGAGTAAAAAACTAAGATTTGGCAAGATTTGTGTTTCTCCAAACAGGAGTTAAGAATCAGGGCAGTGGCAGGCACGTGTTAGGATGCCCTAGGACCCGGTTCTGAAGGGCACTGCCGGGCTCGTTGGAGCCGACTCGAGCTCTGCATTATGCGTTGTCTGGGTCTGTTGTGAGTTGGGGTACAATTATGATGAGTAGGGTGGAATTAGTGCAGCTTTGTTTGTCAATTACTGCTGACTAAAGGGAATTCTGGTGTTTGGTAACTAGGCTGTAACTTTTAAGATATTGGGAGGACGATAAAAACACATTCATAATACTCCCCGGGCGTAGGGAGGATGGGCTGTGAAGGAGTGACAGGAAACTCACTTTCAAAACTCCGCCTAGGGCTTCTCTGGTGGCGCAGTGGGTGGGAGTCTGCCTGCCGATGCCGGGGACACGGGTTCTGTGCCCCAGTCCGGGAAGATCCCGCATGCCGCGGGGCGGCTGGGCCCGTGAGCCATGGCCGCTGAGCTTGTGCGTCCGGAGCCTGTGCTCCACGGCGGGAGAGGCCACAGCAGTGAGAGGCCCGCATACCGCAAAAAAAAAACAAAAACAAAAACTCTGCCTAGTTTACTGTATTAAAGTATCTGAATCTAGCTACTCACCGTGATTCGTAGTATTCAAAATTCCTGCATCTCTCTTTCCATTCTGCTCACTTGGACTCACAGAGAAACGCTGCATCTTACGACGTTCATGTCCTTCTTAGACTCTGAAAGTGTGAAGCGGATTTGATAGTTGAACGACATCTTCTTGGAAGTCTAGAGAACCTCTATAAAGCGCTAGTAAAAGTTGGTGATCGCCACAAGAACCCCTGAGAGAAAAGTTTCATTTCATACTAGGTTTAGTGTGAATGACTTACAGAACACAACATTTTTAAAAAGTAGTTGGACGCATCTCTCCTTCCCCCAATTCCAAACAAAGAACATTGTCAAAGCATCACATCTTCTAGCAACAAAGCCACCAACAAATCTGCTGTCTCAGTCCAGACTAAGAGGGCTGCTTGATGCAAAGGTGATTTGCAGCATCCGATGGGCACGAAAAAGGATGTCATTGGGTCGCAGAGACTGAGGCTCGAAACTGAGGGGTTTGTTACACGTCACACGGTCTGTTATTATCCAGCCGGGAACGGAACTCTTTACCTCTCAGCCAGACCTCCTTCCGCTGTGCCGAACTGCCTGCTTACCAGGGGCGTGACTTGCTACCCCTCTCGGGAACACTGGCATTTTCAGAAGGGCCTCCAGATGCTGACTGTGGGAATCTCAGACATCGAGCAGGGGCTGCACAGGGAGATTTCTGGGCTCACAGACCTCCTGGCGCTCTTCCAAATCCCTGCCCTGGGTGATTATTCTGCTGTGTTGCTTCCCCTTGGAAAACCACGGCTCGCTTTTCAGCAAGGTTGGATTTGAATGAGACATCATGTACTCGGGCCTCCAGAGTTGGAGGATGCACACTCAGTTTTCTTTGATTAATTGGTAAGAAGGTCCAGTACTGTGTATGTGGCCTTTATCCTATTTCAAGGGTACCTTTTCACATCATCAACATTTACTCAAGGCAGTGATGTATTGGAGCTGATTCCTGCCTGATCACCAGAGCCCAACTGTGTATCTCGCTTCAACTCCGGTTCAGTGACTTCACACGGGTATCTTGAAATCACACGTGGAGAGAACACTTACATCACGCAAAAAATAAAAGTGAAAATCAGGGATTTTTTTTTCCTTAGAGAACCTATTTACTAGCACACGATTGGCCCCAAGTATGCATTTTTCTCCTAGAGCAAGAAACTTCATTCATTTGGTGAACCATTACCAAGTTGTGCTTGATACACAGTAAGCACACAATGGATGTTCGTAAAGGAATGAATGAATGAATGAATGGACCTCTTCTGGATATATACAGCATTCCATGCTGGTTTTTAAGACTCACCTGGGTGTGAAACTATGCTAATTTTGGATTCTCCATCCCTTTTTGTTTTATCTTGTATTCATCTTGGTCTCTCTAATACCAGTTCAGGATGTGGGGGGCTTTCCTACAGATGTCTTTCCAGTGTCCCTTTTTCAGGCAAGTGAAAAAATCACACATTCCCTCTACTAAAACGAGGAAGCATGATTGAATTGTCACAAAAGGTAATTTTGACTTTTATGGTACAATATGAAGGAAAACATTTTTAGGTATTACAGGTTATTTTTATTTTTAAAAGCAGAAGCAAATTCCAAGTGGAAGAGCTAAACTATCTGGCATAGTCTCATTAATATGCTGCCTCTCTGATTACTAGCTCCAGAAATTATAAAGAATCGGTTTTAAAACTAATGTTCAAATTCAATATGATTGTGCTTTGCGTCTTGTTCCAGTAGAGTCTCTTGCTGGTTTGCTTGTTGGGAGCCAAGAAAAGCAGCAATTTTTGCTTTGGAAAATCCTGTGAATATTTATATAGCGTCTCTAAGCTGCAGGGAATTTAAGAAGCTCAGAAGAGTTTTGCAAAGTTTTTAAAGCAGGGAGTCACTGTATTGCCATGACTAGGAATACATTGTGTCAAACTTGAAATTGTGGGAGTGCTTTCCGTTATTCTCTTGGACCTGGCCTTTTGAACGTTCCTGAAGTAATTTGACGTGGTGGTTTCTACTTCCTCCAAGTATTCCATTCAAGATTATCTGCACTAGTTTGCTAAACTTCCACCAATAAAGGCTGAGAGTTTTGGTTTTGGCTTTTTATAAATACTTGTCAAAATCAGGCAACGTCTCCACCTCCAAAATAATTATAGGCCAGACATCACCGCTCATGTAACTTAGCCTCAAAATTCTGTTGTTCTTGGTTGAGTCTTACAAACAGAATATTGCTTGAAGGAAGCTGGAGACAAAAGTTTTTATACTATATTATCCCATTTATATAAAGTTCAAAACCAGACAGAATTAATCCTGGTGTTAGACGTCCACATAGTGGTTACCCTTTCAGGGACAGGGACAGAAGTGACAGAGGAAGATTTGTGGAGTTCAGGTGATGCTCTGCTCCTTGCTCTGTTTTCTGGTTATACAGGTGTGTTCACTTTGTAAAAATGTATCAAACTACAAACTCACGATCTGGGTACATTTCTGTATGTAACTTACATTTCAATACAGAGTTCACTTTTTTTAAAAAAAAAAAACTGGCTGATTCTCTTTAAAAAAAAAACCAAAACTGATTCTCTTTGAGATTCTGAAGAGTTTCAAAGAGTGATTCTAAGTGGACAAGATTGGCTTCCAAGAGGATGTTACTGCAATGAGCCAGTGACTGAAAGGGGAAGAGAATCCCTACATAGAAAGACTTGGTTGTACCATACGAACTCTGCCACCTGACTCTATGAAAGAAAAACTTGTACTGCGTGGGGTTCAGCGATTTTTCTCAAGGGACAATTTCATGCTTCCCCACACGAGGGGTTGTTTGTGATTAAGAACCCAACATTGTCTTTCTGCTCTTTAAAATATGATTGGAAAATAAGAAAGACATTTAGGGCATCATATAGAAAGACATTTAGGGGGTCATATAGATAGGTCTGTGACAATATCAGAGGCTCCTGTCTTTTCACCCCATCCTAAAATCCACTCAGGAACGCTGAGCTAACTAGAAGTGGCCGGCTAGCATTAGTCAATAAGTAGCTTGGCTCAGCTGAAGGTTAAAGCAATGCCAGATCAATAAGAACTCTGAAAATTATTTCTTTATTTCCTTCTATGGCCAGTAGACATCCACGAAGGACAGAATGTCAGCCTTCAGTCAAGGAGGCCTGGAACGTTTCATTATTCGGAATTGAGACGTTGAGAGAGAGCAAACGTAAACAGTTCCAAGCTCCTTCTGGATGTGATGTCAGATTTTCATTTTCAAATGGAAGAGGCTCGGAGAAGGTTTGGCAAAAAAGGCCCAGTCCTCTCAACCAAAGTTGGTTTTTTTTTTTTTTTTCCCCCTGGAGGGAGACTTAGAAATGAGGACCACGCTGTCATTTAGAGCTATTAGCTGAAACTGCAGCTTTTAGGAAATGATAGGTGGTTATCTTTCATAATCTTACATACTCAAGGAAAATTGAAAAGAATATTGAAAGATAGGAGGAAACACTTTGGAGGAAAGATATTAACCGTTTGGTCCGTGTGACCTTCTAATAATTCATATGGATGGCTCTTCGGTTTCAAGCTTATGGCTATATCAGACTGAAATGAAACTCCTTTCAGTACCTTGTGACCTTACAGCCCCCCTGTTCACCATGACCTGGCTGCAAGGGCTTCGAGCCTCGGGAAAGTAACAGCGCAGGTACTAAATGGGGAATAATATACTTCCTAAAATAACCCCTCCAGCCAGTTAGGAAGTCCACTTGGACGTATGATGGCTGTCGTGACTTTTGAGAAGTGAGGGGAGCGCAAAATTATAGAGTCATCGCGGATTTCTTTCTTTTTATGATTAACCTCAAACTGATCACTGAAGCCGATGTCTGTGCCCTCGTGGTCCGAGGGTTCCTTTTCTGAATGTCAGGTGTGGAAAGACATCTACACCTCAGGAGCAGTTCATGCCTGCTTATTTTCCTGGAAACTCCGGGCTGTTGGATGCCCAGCAACATTTCCTGAGGGGGAAGCAATCTGGGACCAGAGAGTGGTTGGCTTTTCTTCTTTTATTTTAGGCAGATAAAAGACTACAGAATTTCTCTATCTCAAGACAAAAGTAAATTCAATTACCGTGTCATCCAGCCAGGGAAACTGCAGGGACAGGTCTATCATTTCATCCACTTCCCAAGTGTGCTTGTTTGAGTCTTTCTCCCCCAGAGCTTTTTTTGTTCTCGCATTCTCTCTGTACAATCCTGATGGAATATTGGCTCGCTGGGAATGAATTCTCGGCATTTCCCATTTGTTTGTTTTTCCCAAATTACTCAGGAGAGTGGAATGGTGTATTCCAGCACAGGGATGGTCTTCTGTGGTGACGGGTGAGTTTTCGGAAATGTGCAGTCACGTGAGCAACTGACTCCACAATCTCGTCAGACCGTCAAAGAGCTCCGTGGAAGCCAGGCCTCCCATGTGAGGGTGGAGCCTCCAAATTTCACTGCTGCTTGTTTGTCTTCCATGGTCTTCCCAGCTCTCTTCCTCTGACCCCCTGCACTTGGGACAGATTTCAATTATAGCAAAGATTGCGTTCCTGTGCACAGGCTCTCTCTGGGCCCCATCCAAGCTCTCTCACACTTCTTCTAGCTATAATACCATAATAGTATTCATATACATATACATATATATATATATATACATACATACCACAGCTTCTTTATCCATTCTTCTATCAATGGACACTTCGGCTATTTCCATGTCTTGACTGTTGTCAATAATACTGCTATGAACATTGGAGTGCATGTATCTTTTCGAATTAGTGTTTTTGGTTTTTTGGGATATATACCCAGGAGTGGAATTGCTGGGTCATAGGGTAGTTCTATGTTTAGTTTTTTGAGAAACCTCCATACTGTTTTCCACAGTGGCCGTGACAGTTTACATTCCCACCAACAGTGTATGAGGATTCCCTTTCTCCATATTCTCGCCAACATTTGTTATTTGTGTTCTTTTTGATGATAGCCATTCTGACAGGTGTGAGGTGATATCTCATTGTGGTTTTGATTTGAATTTCTCTGATGATAAGCCATGTTAAGCATATTTTCATGTGCCTGTTGGCCATTCCCATGTCCTCTGGACAGATCTCGATTACAGCAAAGACTGTGTTCCTGTGCAGAGGCCTCTCTCTGTGTCCTAATCACGCTCTCTCACATGTCCCCCAGCTAGCTCTTCGTTAAGTCCAGTTCTCCACTTAAGTATCACGTCCTTTGGAAGCCTGTCTTGGCCTCTCTCTGTGGAACTGAAGTCATGGGTCCTGTTGCCTTGGGAAACTCTCCCTTGGTTTTTCCTTCACGGTGCTAGCTCTTTACACGCCTTCTTACTTAATTGATTTTGTCTATTTCCCGACCTAGAGTGCAAGGACCATGAATTCCCAGACTAGGCCTCTTTGTACCCCGTCCTCTCCAGGGCCTGGCGTGGTGCCCACTACATGGCAGACACTTGGCAGGTACTTGCAGACATTTAATTTTCCTCTATCGCCTACGTGAAGGCTGTAATTCCCGGACAAATCAAATCCGTCAGGACACTCTGCCAGGAACAGTTAGAAGCTGGCCAACAATCATGTGACAGACTTCAGCTGCTCTTTTCAAAAACAACTTTTTGGATGAGTAAATTCAACTTTATAATGTTTCAAAGTGATTGGCTATGGACTTTAACCAAGGTACCAAACCTTCCCTCAAATTTTATCTTCCAGGTAGGGCTAGTACTACTACAAATGCTTTATTCATTCTAGTGCTGATTAAAATTGGGTTTCACAGAAATAGACGCATAGACATAGAAAACAAACTTACAGTTACCAAAGGGGAAGTGGGGGGGAGGGGCGGGTATTAGGAGTTTGGGATGAACATATACACACTACTATATATAAAATAGACAACCAACAAGGACCTACCGTATAGCACAGGGAACTACACTCAATATTTTGTAATAACCTATAAGGGAAAAGAATCTAAATATTCAGAATATAACTGAATCACTGTGCCGAACCCCTGAAACGAACACAGCATCGTAAATCAACTATACTTCAATAAAAAATAAATTACGTTGGGTTTTAAATTCATGAAATAATAATTGTTTCTGATAAATCAAGTAAAAGTAATGAATTTATACAACTTATGTCCCTCTGGTAACAGGCCTGGCCAGACAAGAGTAAGACAGTCATTTGTCTCTTCTGCACCAAATTTCCACCTTTCCTTTCTCAGTGGCTCGCCTCCTCTTTCCACTTCCCTCTGGTGCTCAGACCTGTTCTTGTGTTCTTCCTCTTTTTCTTTTTTTTAATTAATTAATTTATTTATTTTTGCCGTGTTGGGTCTTCGTTTCTGTGCGAGGGCTTTCTCTAGTTGCGGCAAGCGGGGGCCACTCTTCATCACGGTGCGCAGGCCTCTCACTGTCGCGGCCTCTCTTGTTGCGGAGCACAGGCTCCAGACGCGCAGGCCCGGTAGTTGTGGCTCACGGGCCCAGCCGCTCCGCGGCATGTGGGATCTTCCCAGACCAGGGCTCGAACCCGTGTCCCCTGCATTGTCAGGCAGATTCTCAACCACTGCGTCACCAGGGAAGCCCTCTTCCACTCTTAATATAAAAATTAGTCTTTGAATCCTTTACTCACTCCAAAGAATGCATAACTTCTTTAAAAATCATTGTCCCACCTCAGGATGTTTAGACTATTAGAATCGAAGTGACATAATGGATTACATACGTGACCTCCTCGTTTTTTTGTCCTGATTTGCATTTTCACATATGAATATGATGCTATCGCTCCCTCATACAACGTCTTCCCCTTCGAGAATCCTCTGCCCGGCAGAGCAGGGTCTTGGGCCCTGGCTCCCTGCTGTGCTGTGTGCTCGGGACCCTTTGCCAGGTTGTGCTGAGCTCATGCTTGCTTCTCTGCTGGGTGCGGACACCTTGCCGCTCCCCGGCTCACTCCTGTGTGTTAATCGCCTGACTACTTGTCTGTCATTCCCTGGGACAATGGACAGATTCTCATCTTGCCACCTGTACCGCCAGCCCAGCCCAGGCAGGGCCTGGCGCAGTGTAAGATCAAAATCAACACAGTGAATGAAGGAGGCTAAAGACAGGGAGGGCTGAGGGTGGAATTTCGGGGATTAACCAGAAGAAAAATATAATTATCTGGGGGCTGAGATGTTGAAACCCCCAACACTTGTACCTCCTGGCAGCTGCGTACTTTGCCTGTGCTCTCGGTGTTCCCACTTTGTCTGGACAGTTCTTTTTGAGGATACGTGTCACACACAGTTGGAGGGCATTGGCTAGGGTTCCTCCATTGGTCAGTCAATAAGTGTACTTTTTATTTTCTGCTGTACATCCCACTCAGTAATATTTAGAGACTCAGGCTGTCTCTCTCCCCTGCGCCCCAGAGACTGCCGCTGCAATCAGTACTTTATTCGCGCCGCACTTCCTCGGCTGCATGAATCTGCCCCGTCTAGCTGGGGATGCCTCTCTGCCACCCTAGCCTGACTTAGGGTTGGGAGCGAAGCGGATAGCAGTTTACCTCTGCTGTCTGGAATGTCCTCCCCGCCTCAATTGTTGTGCCTCCAGATACCTTTCCCTTTGGGATTTGAGCAAGGAGACAACCTGGAAGAATAAGCAGAGGATGAACGTTAGCAATTTGGTTCCACTGACAGTCCGATGAGGAGGAAGTAGCATGGCGGTCAGGGGACCTGGTGGCCACTGAGCCCTGCTGCCTTCTGTGATCTTGGGCACAGCATCTAAGCTCTCTGTGGCAGGAGGATGAGGCCAGGGTTCTTACAAGTCATGCAGGAGGCGGCACAGTCCATGTGACTGGCCTGGTTCACGGTCAGTACTCTGTCATTATTCACTTCCATCCCTTAAAGGGGAAACCTGGGTGCTGGAAGCCATGAGTTCCTGGATTGGACAAAAATTTTCCAGATTCCAGGATACAGTTAGCACTGGAGCACACTTATTTGTTCTAACTTTTCCCCTTTTCCCTCCCTTAACTGAGATACCAATAGCCTTACACAACTTAACTCTCTACTCACAAAACCTCAAAAACCTCCTGAAAATCCTCTAGCATGACTGCCCCTACTGCTGAGAGTTTGCAGTTTCTTCAGGGTACCTTTCTAGAAGCTAGCTAAACTTCCACGTGTCAAGTTTCCAACTGTATGCTCTTCAGGCAAGAAGGTGGCCCTTTCACCTGCTTTTGCTGTTATTCAGCAGAGATTCATCCATTGTAAGGCAGCTTAGACATTTGTGACACTTTATGAATGATGAACAATGACTATAACTTTGCCAGAGCCAGCAACCTGATGAGTCCAGCTTGGGTAGAGCTCTGACTGTGTTTGTGTGTGTGCGGTGGGGGGGTGAGTGTGGGTGTGGGTGGAGCCCTTGACAACAGCTCTAGGGACACAGCTACATACTTACAGTTGTGAAAAATTCATCTTGTCTCCTCCAGGTTCCCATAGAAAAGGTCACCAGGCTCTTAGAAACACGATTTGCCTTTGTGGAACTTGCAGTTTCCATCACAGTTTTCCTGCAATCCTGTCTTTCCAGGAGTGAGTTTTCTTGCTGACGATGCTCCCCCCACCCCAACTCCTCAGAAGACTCAGCAAACTTTTTTCTGCCTGGTCTTTGAGGCTTTATTTCTGGAGAAGCCGCACCTCCGCTCCCCCGTGGCCTCCAGGAGCAGAGGGAGAACAGGACACCGGTTTGTGGAGTCACCCTGGGCAGCCCCTGACCCCCTCATCGCGTTACCCCTCTCAACAGTGCTGTGGAAAAGGTACTTTGTTTTGTGCCTTGAAGGCCCAGGGAGCACAGAGCTGGCTGGGGTTACAGGACGGGCTGGGGCAGAACCTGGCCATGGTTGACCTGGAGTCCCTCTTCTTAGCCACTCCCTGAGATTTGTGGTTCTGGAGTGAGAGGTAGGGCAGGATGGGGAGTCAGGTTGTAAGGAAACTCAGAGGACACCAAAGCTTCCTTCACTGATGAGGAAATGAAAGCCCAGCTTCGTGACTTCTGCAAAGATGCACATTTCTGAGGGCAGAGCTAGGATGACAGCATGAGTCCCACTGCCCAGTCCAGGGCTTACAGCAGGTAAGACCCCACGAGCCCACCCTCCACCTCTGTAGATTGGCTGCTGGTGAAGACCTGTGAGATGAGGCTACTGCCCTTGTTTGTGCTGTTGGTCACTGTCACGGCCACTCTAGGGCCCACACTCTTCCTGGTCAGCAGAGAACAGGCCCTAGGATGACAACAAATGTGGAGTAGGATGCCTCCCCCTGATGCTTTCAACCTGAGCTGAAAGCTCTGAACCACGTCGTGAAGTCCACTTTACGGAACATTTGTTTTCTTGTGCTTGTAGCAATTGTTTTCTTTCCAAAGAAAACGAGGCTTGTGTGTTCACTGTGGAGTACAGATTTCATCTGTGGAAAAGAATCATAGTAATAATGGCCGCAATAATATTGAGGTGAAGTTTTCTAGCTTATCAAGGATGGGGAAGGCCGAGGAAGGTCATTGTCTCTGATCAGCTGAGAGAAGAGCTCCATCTATGAGGGACAGAACCCAGTTCTTCCCTGTTTCCACTTCAAAGCTGCTATGTTTTCAGGAAAGAAAAAAACATGCAAGAGTCTCCATGCAGATGGCTAAGACTCCTTCTATCATATTGGTTTCCAGTGGGCTCTACTTGACAACAAGGGCTTCTAGGTGGGGTGGAAGGAAGACAATGACACCCCCAAATAGGCCTCCCTCTCCTGCTGGTGCCTTCATATTTAGAGCTGGTGCTCACTGGGCACCAGATTGAAGGGGATCTGTTTGTTCCTTATGTTTTATATTAAAACATCTATTTAGTTACATTATAATATTTTAAGACCCGAAGGGGAAATCTATAAATGATGGTTCTTCTTTTATCCACCCATGTCTGCCTCCTTACCCTCCCAGCCTCCCCGAAAAATTCCAGAGGGGAAGTGGACCACTGTTCACACAATAGACGTGGAATCAGGCTGGGGATTCTGTGAATAGGTTCACAGAGCTGAGTGGGGCTGCTTTGAGCAACAAGGTCAACGACCATAACCATGTCTCAAGTCCCTATCATGTGCGGTACAATTGTTAGGAAATTTGTGCAACACACATTTCATATTTACTTAAATAACACATGTATTATAGAATTGCTTCTCCTCTTCTGCAAATTCTGTTTAAGTGAAACAATCCTTTTCAAGCATTTCAGCTATTTCTTCTGGCATTTTTCTCCATTTCTCTAAATATTCTACTTGTATTGCAATTCATTGACTTTTTAGATTTATTTATAATACACTTTTTTTTTTTTTTTTTTTTTTACTATGAATGGTAAGGGTTTAGCTCCCTCCCTGTCCCTGGACTACATACACATTTCCCTTCACCCATCTTCTCCTGGTAGTTAGATCACAGTTTCTGGTTAAATAAATATGTAATGCTTATATTATTTATATGGACATAATATTATATATAGTGGAGCAACATAGCATGATGTTACTTCTTTCTTTTACAACTTTTTTTTTCACCTCTGGAGTTAATACGGCTGTGATTTTGTTTGTTTGTTTATTTTTCTATGGACCTATCACTAATTCATCTCTAACACCATAGTAAATGTCTTCTCAGTATGTTACAATGTACCAGACAACATATGCTTCCTTTTTTTCCCCCCTTAATTTGATGATACTCTTTGTGAAGTCCACCATTCTGCTACATGCTGGATTGGACATTCCTACCCTGATGCACAAATACCATCCTGGGACTTCTCTTATGGTCCTCCCTGACCTTTTCTTCTGTACTAAAACTACTATCTTCATCTTCTTTTTTCTTTGCTTCCCCTACTCCATGCCTTATGTTACTATTGTTGAAAGAGAATTAGTGGCTAAGTAAGAAAAGGCTCCTGGGAGGTAAACTTTTGAGACCTTGACTATCTGAAAATATTTTCATTCTACGCCTATGTTTGATTGATAATTTGAGTATGGAATTCTAGATTGGAGGTACCTTTCTCTTAGAATTTTGAAGGCATTGATCCTTCTAATAACTCTGAGCATATTAATGATAATTTGTTTGAAGTTTTCTTCTGATCACTACATTATCTCTATTTCTTCCAAGTTTCTTTGTATATTTATTTGCTTATTTCTTTTTCTTTCGTGTTAGTAGATTTCCTCAAGCATCTGAAAATTATTAGCTGTCTGTATTTATTTAAAAGGGAGGCATTAAAATGCTGGGTGGAGGTTCTTTTGTGTAGATGAGAAGTGTCAGCCAGTAGAATTAGCAGTAGGGATCATGTCATTTTGTTGGAGGACCCCTGAATCAGTGCCTGTAGGTGTTTTTTCATTGGCTGAATTTACCTGAAAGGAGTCCTGCTGTCCCCTTCCTTGTGGCACGATAGCAATGGAGGGGGGCAAAATCAAGCAGGACTCCGTGGGGTTCCTGCTGTGTTCACTCTTTGCCTGGCAAAGAATAAAGCTACTCTTTCTCTTTCCTCCAAAACTCTCTCTGTATTTCTGTTTGGCATTGGTGTACAGAGAGACAATATTTTGGCATCAGGGAAAGGGTTAGGGGAGTGTCACATCCCCATAAGTAAAGTTTCACTAATTCTTCCTAGTTTTGGCATGGGGCTGTACCCCAAGCTTGGCTCTGCCTGTGTCCCAAGCCCAAAACATCTCTGGTTCAAGCTTTTCAGAGAGGAAATCTGGAGGTTTGATGTTTTGATTTTAAACCTTACCCACACCTTTGTCTTCAGGGGTTCTAGGTACCTCCAAGTTTTTGAGCATTTTTGCAGGCCAGTGTAATGAGTCAGCTTGCTCGCTATTGATTTCTTCTCTGCCAGCTGAGTTCCGCAAAATTTCCAACTTTCAAAACATTTTTAACCACTCTCCTCTGCTGTCACCTTTGTTCTTGTAAGTTTATCACCTCTCTCATTCAAAAATTTAAAAAAATATTTACTGTAATTATAATAGAATTTTAGGAAGAAGTGGCCTTAATGTATATTTCATTCTGCCATGTTTAACTGGACTTACCCTCACTTGACTCAAAGAGATTAAGAATATGTGTAAGGCCATACAGCTCAGTATGTGGCATGGCTGGAATTTCAACCCTCTGGGAAGGAAAGAAAAGGAAGATAAAAAGAAATCAGGACTGAGACTGTGCATGGTGTCTAGTTAGAGAATGATGGGTAATGGAGTGGTGAGTTGGTCATAGAAGGTGTTGCTGTGAAATGTGAATAGAAGTGAGGGAGCAGCTACATGTAGTGTCCTTGGACAGTGATTCCGCCTGACTTCTCCCTTCTTCCTTTCATCTGTTTCTCTGTCCATCTTTTTTTTGTCTTCTACATCCTTCCCTCCGTGAATGTGTGTGGAGAGACTCCCATGTGTTAGGATTGACGTTAACACACAGTGGTTCATAAGACAGAGTTATGCTGCCTGCCCTCAGTAGGCTCACAATTTAATGGGATTAAACAACATTTACAGGACAGCACAATCAGAGCACAGAGGAGGAACGGACATGTAGCCTAATTTTGAGTGACAAAACAGTTGGCTTTTCTGACTACTGCCAGAGTTCCTTGTCCTTGGACCCATTTGTCCCTCGTGTCAATATCATCTTTGTCATGACAATCATCACTGTTAGCATCATAGCTATTTATAGAAAGTCTACTATTTGCCTGGTACCACGGTAGACACTCTATGTAGCTTAATTTAATTCTCACAACAATTTAACAAGATAGTTATTATCAACTTGAGAAAACTGATGTTTAGACATTACATAGATCATCCCAAGTCACCAATCAGGAAGGCTTTCTGGTGTGCCCTTTTCCTCTGACTTTTTAGATGTGCCTCCCTAGTACCCAATGAAGGTCATTATCATTGTGCTTAGCCATCGCAAATTTAAACATTTTTAAATGTATGTATATTTCTGGACTGTGTGCTCCTGGGAGCCATTCCATTTTTAACTGTGTGTGCCTAATGCCTAACTCAGTATCTGGCACAGGACTAGAACTCATTAAATAAATAATTGCTTACACAAGGCAAAGCCAGAATTTGAACCCAGAGTTTTCAAGTTGCAAAGCTCATGCCTTTCCATTGTGTGACATTGTCCTCCAACTTCTCTCCTCAGTATTCCCTCTCCTCCTTATAAGTGAAGGTTCACCTTTCTCTCACTCTTACCTTCTGCCCCATAAATGCTGAGCCCCAGCTGACAATCATCTTCCTGTCTCTCCAGGAAGGCTTGTGATTAAACCAAAAAGCACAGACACATCTTTTTCAAAACCAAATAAATGCCTTTTGGAAAAAGCCTTCATTGCCTTCAAATGCAGTCATAGCATACATGTAAGCATCAAAACAAACTTTTTGTTATAAATATTTACTACATTATGGATAGAGACCTAGGATTCCCTCTGTTCTAAGGGATTTTCATTTTAGTAGACTCTTTTGAAACCAGATTCACAAATCATTGTAACTATTGGCCATGCATGGAAATATCTTGCTTAAACAGAACCCTGTGTTCAAATGGCATCTGTTCTGAACCTTTAGTTTGTCTACACAGAGCTGCAGAAGGCAACGCAGATAAGTGATGGTGTGGACCTGACGCATCAACAGTCAATCAAGAGATTGCCTTTCCTGAAAAACTCCCACTAGTTCACAGGAGCTTGAAACTCAGGTGAAAACAGCAGGTGGAACAGGTGCTGGTACGAAGACACTGTTGCCTCCTCCAGTTCTTTGCCAGGTCCTTTTTCTTTGCCAGGTTTTTAAATGCTTGCTTTTGGAGGCAGAATCACAGAGGAACAGACCTGGAGTCTGGGGACACAGAGGGCTGGGTTAGATCTGGCTGTGCATTTGGAAACTGGGACATTGGCAAGTGTGAAGCACCTGAATCCTAAATCTAGATTTCCTCATCTGTAAAATAAGACAGTGTTGCAAAGACTGAATAAAGAACTCATGTAAAACATTAGTGCCCTTTGGGGCAGGTAGGGGTTGGGCAAAGACTCTTCATTCCCCTTGAAAGGAGAAAACGAATCACACATGGTGATTCCACAAGCCACCCCCAGATATCCTGATTCAGTGTGAGGCCTGGGCTGAATGTCTCAAAAGTGTCCCAGGAAAATCGAAGCGGAGGACCACGGCCTTCAGTGGGGCGTGGAGCCAGTTTTCTCAGTTGAGACACATTTTTTGGCTCCCAATCTGGGATTAAGTGGATCATCAAGCTTGTAACAGGGAAGAACAAATCTGACCCCAAATTGGATCTATTCCTTGCAATTTAACCTTTGTATTCCATTGCTTTTGCTGCAAGTTAAGAATGCTGCCTAGAGCCTGAAATATACAAGACAGCCCATTCTCAAGGCTCTGACCTTTAAAGGTACAACACTTTTCCATTCCTCTCCAGATAAAAAGTTGCAGAACAGAGAATAACATTTGTTTTGTTAGAGGTTTACAGGAACATCATGACCTGACCTACATGGACAGATGCAAGAACAAAGGATTCTGAAACCAACAATTTTTCAACAACAAACCACACCCCCTTCCTTTTTAGTATAAAAGGGGCCTGACTTCTAACTTGGGTAAATGCTCTTTGGGACATGAGTCCACCATCTCAGTCTGCTGGCTTACCTAATAAAGTTGCTATTCCTTGCCCCAGCAACTCGTCTTTTGATTTATTGGCCTGTCGTGCAGTGAGAAGATCAAGCTTGGACTGGATAACAAGTTCAGGATGCAGTGTGCAATATCACTCTCTAGTCATAAAGTGTTTTACAAATATTATGTTTATTCTTTCTATATCCTTGATGGTAAGTTTGGCTTTCTGAGCCGTACTTTCTCCTTGAGGATGCAAAGATAAAAAGATTAGTTCAGAACGTCAATGGCAGCAACAAGGTTAGAATCCGGAACCTTTATCGTCTATGATAGCTGAACCTTATGGTCCTTACGCAAGCAGAATGACTACTGACAATCTGAATAATGACTGCACTAAAAACGTCAAATCAGGCTCATACATTATGTTGTAATACAATATTATAAGTTGGCCGCACTAAAAAGCAAATATCAATCTTATGGTTCGTATTTAAGAATAAGTTGAAAATTTCATTCACTCATTTATAGAAATTATTAAGAACTAGTCCTCCAACTTAGATGTTTTTAAGTGGGAATAGAGTCGAACTCAGAGATATGTACAAGGGGAAAAGAAAATTGTATCAAAAATAGGTTTCTAGGTACAAAATAGGAAAATGGTAATAAGAGATCCTGGGAAATTCCAGAAGTTTTTATTTAAGTGAGAAAGTGATCCAGTTGCTTTAGTAACTGACCAGGAAGCTCTTCTCCCAAACGGCCAATCTTATGCTGAACTCAATGAGAGTTCAATATTTTGGGTCTTGTTTTCACAAATGCTTTATCTACAAAACCCAAATTAGAAAAATAACAACAGACCAGTTATCTAGACATGATCAGCTGCTGGAGATTTTGTTTAAATGTAATTTGCTCCCCATTCTTCTGTCAATAGATGGAAGACATGGGGACAATATACAACACTGTGCAAAACTCAGTTGCTGACGGTTATGAAGAGGCTGAAAGAATCCAAATGATAAAACTCTTCCTATAACACAACGACCTTTCCATGATGCTTTTGTCCCATTCTTCCTCGGTTCCACAGAAAGGAATAAAAAGTATAGTGTCCACCACTGTAGGTGCCCCGGGTATAATTTTTGCAATGAAATATCATGAACTGTGTCATAATATAGAGGCCTTTAATTATAGTCATTTAACACATTGTAACTCACCAATGATTTTTGCATTCAGCGTGTTTCAAACAGCTGAGCTTTAAAAATGAGGAGATTTGTTCACCACTCATTATCCACAGGCCTCTGCAGCTGTGCAGCCTCCTAAATATGGTTTTCCTATGGAGCTTAATGACTCCTCAGAAGCAAGATGGAACCAAGGAAACAGCAGCAAAAAAACCACCCAACTGGAGAGGGAGTTAGTCCAGGCATGAAAGTGGGACCGTGAATAAGCCTGAAGCAAGGCAGGCAGTGAGCCACAGGGCAAGTGGGCCCTGGGCCATGGCTGAATGTCATATGCCCTCTTACCTCTTATCTTGGGTTCCTGGAGAATCTGTGTAGGTTGGGGAACTCAGAGGGTACTTTCGACAGAGCAACACCCACCAGTCCCAAGCACGGGTGTGAATTGCATGGTGAGGCCACAAGATGACTCATGCCACTTCTAGCTCCCCTAGCAACCCCCAGCCTCCTCTCTGACATGACCCACCCAGTGTTGAGGCCAGTCCCCTAGCAGCAATAGGACAGGGAAGGCCACTGTCCCCAGAGGGAAAATGTTACCTGAGAGGGACATCAGCTCTCCCTGAATTTCCCTCTGAATTTTTTCCTGAAATATATTTCCCCCCTTGTCACGAAAACAAAACAAGTTTTCGCAATAATTTAAAAACAGATAAGCAAAAAAGAAGGGGAAGAAGAAGGAGAAGGAGAAGGAGAGGAAGAAGAAGAAGAAGAAGGTACGAGAAATCCCATTAATTCCACAAGTCTGATATAAGCACTTTTAGCCTATGAAGTATGTCCCCTCAGCCCTTATTCTTGGTGAGAACAGCCTTCTACATAGACTTTATACATATATATTATCATTTCCTTAGGATACAGCCCTGCAGGGGATTTCACTACCTCAGATGCTATGCATGCTTTAGATCTTTTTGATAAATATTACAAAATTGTCCTCTAGAAAACTCATTATTTTATATTTGCATCAGAAGGACATGAGTGACCATTTCCTAACACATTTGCTTACAGGGAATATTATATTTAACTTGCTAATTTGAAAGTTGGAAATCATTTCACAGTTGTTTGACTTCATGTTACTTTAGCATTCCCCTTCAATTTCCACCACCCCTTTCCATCCCCTCGGGGGTTGGTCCTCCGGGAAAAGCTCTGAACAGTCATCCCCTTTTCTTTCAGGCTGACATTTTCAGAAAGGATGTTACTGCAGAATGAAGTAGAAACAAGAGGAAACTATTATAGAAAATTTAAACAGCATAAAAATTTAAAAGTCTGAAGACTAAGCTATTCTAACTTTGCTTACCTCTTTGTGGAGAGAAATAAGAACATGGCAGAGCCATGAGAAAGCTCTCAAAGCTTGCGTTCAGATGAACACACGTTCTTTCTGCTTCCGTTCCATTGGTCAAAGCAAGTAACATGATATCAATGGGGAAGAGATGCTTAATCCTCTCATAGGGAGACATCCATAGAAAGAGGCATATGGGCAGAGGAATCGGTATTTTGAAATATAACATTATCCACTACATAGTACACAGGTGTCTGATACTTTTGTTCTTGCATATTTTGATAAGATCTGGGAGATTAACAGAAAGTGTGATGACTCTAATTTTACTCTTGGGGAAACCAAGACCCTACAGGATGAAGCAGCACCCACATTGCCTGGGAGAGTGAGTGTCCTGACTTGTCCTCCAATACATTGCCCCTTCTTGGGGTTTTATTTCCTTTTCACCCAGGCCCAGACCTTCGACTCATCTTCTGATGCTTTATGATATCCCCTGATAATGTTTTTACTTGTGGGAGTTCTCTTAATATTAAACGTAGGCTTTTCTATTGAAGAAAGAAAGAAATGCAAATGGAAAGAAAACCCAACCTTCTGTTTCTAGTCGAGAAGGCCTGTATTTAACACCTTCTACAGACCATTAATATCTCATTTCCTAGGAGAACATGAAAGTGTTCAGCTGGGTTGGTCCGTCCATCACCGTTCTGACTCTGCTTCCGCCTGGTTCTGGTAGAACAAGACTCTAATAGGGAATTAAAATCAGGCCTCCAGGGTCAACCTCATCCTTTCCTCATTTTAGAGTGAAATAGACAGAAATGCTGAAGAATTAAGAAGCAGGTGAGAACCCAGACAATATACAATCTTCAATGAATATCTGCTTTGTCAGAGAGCGTACCTAAAGTTTTTCTGGCATAATCTGAACTTCCCTTTGGAAAGGGGATGATATTTAAGGAAAAAAAAGTGTGTGACTAGAAATGGAATTGAATGTGGCTGAGACAAAGCTTGGAGGTGTTAAGGAGCCTCTTGAAAAATGCCCATGGGCAACAAATAGAGATTTTTTTTTTTCCTTCTGGCAAGTGAGACTCTGATTCTATAAACTTCATACATATTTAACAGCAGTTGACTTGAATTGACTCCAAAAACCTTCAACCTCATTTAACTTACCTCTATTTTGCTGAAAACATAAACTCAGAGTTCAAACTAGAAGAACATGTAAGTGATAGCAAAATAGGCTGAAAAGGCAGGAATCATGTAATAATAATTTGGAAAGCAGCAAAGGTCTGTAGCTATGATCACCAAGGGAAATCTTGAAGTAGTGGAATGTCTCTCCATCTTTTGGATATGCCTGCATTATGCCATGTACTGCTTACAAAACACTGAACTATTTCTGAACCTTCAGAGAAAGATGGTCAAACAGGTCTTCATTTTATTAAATTTTCTGTTTACAGTTTTATCTCTGTTTGTTGTTTACTACCAGAGAAAAGACACATCATTTTCAAGGAATACCCACGGGAGGATGGTTGTTTCTGTTTTAGACCAGGAACACCCACCAGTGAACTATGGTGTCAGACATTGAAATAAACAAGAGATCAAAGTGAATATTCACCCAATTTTAAATGTTTTGAATAAGACTATTCCCTTGCTGAATCCCTTGGTGTGATTCCACTAAGTGGCAAATAAATAAGAAAAAATCCACTTAGGAGCAAGAGTTAAAGAAATTGCACAGAGCGGATACAGATGGATGCTGTGATGACTCACAACACTGGCTTTAAGTAGTCAGCTTAACGCTGATGTCCTCGTAGGTTTTTGAGAACTCAAGTGGCAATTTCATGTTTGCACAGCACCCTGGAGTCTCAGACTTCAGGTGATCTCCCCATGCTCTTGCTTTCTTCTGTTGGTAGAAACTACTTTACATATGGGGGTTGAAATTTAGGGGTGAAATTGACTTTTTTAAGATGTTTAATTAGATTTTACTGCCTTATTTGCATAAACACAGTAATGTTATTCTCAGTTGTGGTAACTACTGTAGGATACAAATCTTTCTCCCAATTGCTCTTTTTTATCTAAAACTGCCAAAGCTAGCTATCATATAGTCTTCACCTATGCTGTTCTTGTTTCCACTTCAGCTTTATGGCCAGAGAACCTTAACACCACCTCCCCTACAATGATACACACACACACACACACACACACAGAGTCACCACCACCGTGTCTAAGAAGGCCACGGTAACATTATTCCATTTTCTTTGTACTTCTGTGTAGCTCGTATTCCACCTTGTATTTTAGAAGTCTGGCTACATGATATGTCTCTCACCAAAAAGGCGCTATGCTGTGGTGGCTTATATCAAGGCTGGCAAGCACTTTCTGTAAAGGGCCAGGCAGTAAGTATCTTAGGCATGCAGGCCATGTGGACGACTTCTCAATTTGGCTACTATAATGCAAAAGCAGCCAGAGACAACTTGTTATCAATTGGGCACACCTTTGTTCCAATAAAACGTTATTGACAAAAGCAGGGGGCTGACCAGATTTGGCCTGTGGTCTGTAGTTTGCTGACCCTTGTCACAGGGTGTGAACTTTGGAATCACACTTCCTCACTTTCTGGCTCTGTGCCTTTGGGCAAGTCACTAACCCCTCAGTTTTCTCATCTTCATGGCAACAATGATCACAACTGCTTTACAAGGTTGTCTGAAGGTTAAATTAGCTGATACATGTAAAGTGACTAGATTTATGCTTGGCTAAGGATAAAGTCAATATAAATGTTTGCTATGGTTATAACCAGCTTGAGTAAAACATACATTATATTTATTTTGATATTTCTTTGTACGCCCACAATCTCCTCACTATCCGTAGTGCATAGAGTACAAGTTACACAGATGTTCAATAATTATGTGTTGAATTACTCTTGCTGAATTATTCTTGCCCTTACTTCTTTACAAAGAATAACTCACTACTTTATTTTCTTACTCTTCCCTCTGATTAATAGATCATGTATATTTATTGCTTTCTTACTCCTGCAGCAAAATTTTATTTTGAGCTGCTACAACCAATATAGTTTTTCCCCCCCTTTATGGTTTAGACCTAAACTTTTAGAGGGGGCTTTCCTAAACAGATTGAGTCTTTCGTTCTGACTAAATATTTTCATGGTGCTCAGAGTCTAAGGTATTCCCCCACTGATCCTCCCCTCCTGGCATTAATGCCCACGTGTGATCCCTTCCCCATGAGTTTAGGTGGGACCTGTGACTTGTTTCTCAACAGTAAATTATGGCAAAGGTGATGATATGTCACTTTCATGCTTGTGTGACATAAGGTTGTAATTTCCATCTTGCCAGTAGGCTCTCTCCTTTGACGCCTCCCTTGAGGGCTGATGAAGTAGCTGTCATACGGAGACACGAGACAAGGAACTGAGAGTGACCGCCAGCTGATAGCGAGCAAGGAACTGAGTCCTCAGGACAAGAGCCCACAAGGAACTGAGTCCTCAGGACAACAGCCCACAAGGAACTGAGTCCTCAGGACAATAGCCAACAAGGAACTGAGTCCTGCTGACAACCGATCGAGCTTGGAAGCAGATTCTTTCCCAGTCCAAATTCATATGAGACCCTGGCCCAGGCCACACCTGGTAAGAGCCTAGTGAGGACCCAGCTCACCTGTGCCCCCTGACCTTCAGAAACTTTGAGCTCAGACGTGTTGATTTAAGCCACCATGTTTGTGGTAATATTGTTATGCAGAAATAGGTAACTAATACAACACTGAACTATTGGATTACAACAGCAGTTATTGAGCATAATTACAGTGGCTTCTTATCAAGGATTTGGTTTTTCAATCATCAAAAGTATTTACGAATTGGTTTCTAATGGCATCAGCTCATCAGCTTGGTTCCCTGCCAACACCGTGATACTTAATAATCTACTAAAGCTCACGCATGATCCAGGCTTCTTGGAAACTCAGTTCTCAGGAAGAATTCTAAACCTAGAGGACTGTGTCAGAGAAAGGACAAACTCAAAATTTTGTGAAATAAAAGAACTAAAAAAAAATTGAAGATTGAAACATTACTATTGTTCTGTGACACGGAAGCAAGGAGTTACTCTTGGTTCTAAATATGGACAAATGGTAGCTGGGCTTGTGGGCATGCAAACCATCGATATTACTCCTTCTAAACATGCCTCATACATAATAATGTATTATGTACAGGGCATATCCGGTACAATAATCATCCTCAGAATTAGTATGCTTGACCTAATTGCTTGAATATATACCGACTTCCTGAGCAGCCAACTTCCTACTGTGCAGTGCTTAAGCACTGAAGGAAATAGATCCTAGGTAACTAGTAACAGTAAGTCCTATTTTCTTTTCCCCGTAAATGACAAAGCCCGTGCGTAATCATGAGTTGCATGGACGAAATCAGTTTCTCCCATACTTGCCAGTGGTTTCCCTCAATTTCATAACCCAAAGGATAACAGGGCCATGTTTAAATGGAATGGGGGTGATGCTGTAGATTTAGGACTTGGGCGTGGCTCATTAATTATAATGTGTATTTACTTGTGTATAGGGAATGGACCACCAGAGGAGCTGCTGACAGAACGTGAGTGCGATGAGGATGCTTGAAAGCATGACCTCATCACCTATCAGTGGAGCATGAACAGCTGGGCCCATCTCTCAGACAACTGGCTAATTTTATGAGGCGGCTGGGCATTCTCAAATACAGGATGATGAAACCCTCCTGGATTGGACAGACTCATGGAGGTGAAGAGAGCTTTTCTCTCTCCTCCCTTAGACTCGTAGGGGACACACTCCTAAGAGAGGGGGAAAGGAGGTTATGATAAAAAATGACCTACCAAGCCACTCGAGGCTCCATGTAAGTCTGAAAACTGAAACCTCCCCTTGATAAGGCGACAGGCAGAGATCTGACTGCTGGGAGAGTGACTTCACGTATAATCAAAGGTCACAGAAGGAAATTTTCAGCCAAGCTTTCTATAGAGTCATTTTTATGGGTTCGGGGTTCGGTTTAACTGATTAATAGCTTCGAATCTCCACTTAGCTTTGTCCTTGTAAGTGGAAACTGCCTAATTGTGTCTCTGAGTCACATTACTTCAGTCCATTTCTAATTGGAAGACGTTTTGTTCTGCCACAAGCATCATTTACAGTAATAATCCGTGGAGTCATCACATCTAGACTATCAAAACTTACTCTACCTTCTTCTGACAGCACGAAAATTGTAGTTGATTAATACCGTGAGACCCTTCTGAATAAACTTCGAAGCTTGTCCTGATCAAATTCGTTGCTTGCTGCATCGGTTTCCTGGCTGATTCCAGATTCAGCTCAGAGCTCCCAGGCTTGTAACTCCAGGCTGATGTCCAGCAGAGTCCCTGGAACCGTCTTGCCTCTGCCCTCTCTGTGTGAACTAGACTGGAAAGGTCTGTTTATCTGAGACCTCTGCGGTGCCCAGACCCACTATCAGATCCAGTGGGGCTCCCAGCATCCTTATTGCAAAAAGAAATCACAACTGGCCGTTGGCCCAAGGCTTCTCAGCTGATGGTAATCTAATTCTTTTCCAACAGTTGTATTGTTTTTGAAAGAATGTGCTTTCCATGCAGTGCGGGGGTTAGCCTGCCTACACTTTCAGATAACTAGAGGAGAATGTCTAGGAAAGTTATTTGAGACAGCTCGTGTGAGGCTTTGATTGTGTGTGTAACTGAGAACACAAGTGATAAATTCTGGTTTTTCATGCCAGCAATTGGTTGTAACTTTTTTTTTTTAAAGAGTACTTACATTAAATCCGTTCCTGGAGCCATCAGACCATGAAGTGCCCTAATTTAACACACGTGCTTTACTGCTCCAACCACCAACCCCAAAGGTTAGAGATGTGATGTGTTCCTGTCCCAACAAGCCGGTGTCCTCTCCATTCAAGCCAGTTGCTTCTCTAACTCTGGGGTACATATGTCACCCCCAAAGGCAAGTGTCTCTAAGCTTCCAGGAAACTTTTCCAATGCCTGGGTAGTCTAGATCAACCAAAATGCTACCTGCCAGGCTGCCTATCTCCTCTGTCACACCTCCCTGTCCCTCCAGCATCCACTTTCCTCCCCATCTCTCACCTGGAAACCTGAGTCAACCCCACTAACAACCCGATGGAATGAGACAGCTAAAAGGAGGCCTTTTCGTGAATCCCACACTCCATTAACAACAGCTCAAGATTAAGGATGAGCAAAGAGTGCCAGCTGTCAGGGGAATAGCCACACACGGGGCAGCTCAGTCATGCTTATCTCATACCCACTGGGGCTTCCAAGGAGCCATCCGGATCACATGCTGCACTCATGCTATAATTAGAAGAGGGGTCTAGTCACGGTTTGATATTTTCTCTTGCACCCCCAGATCCTGTTCAGACAAAACACATTTCCTTTCTTTCTGTTGGTGATATAATAGCCTTCTGTGTTCACTCTTCCCTTTCTGCAGAGTTCTGAGATTAAAAGTTCAGTCATGCTGCCCTTGATGTTAAGACATCCCACCCCCCTGCCACCACCGTTGGCCATTTCCTAGTCTGTTCCCGAGTGGATTGGGTGGGCAAAGCCCAAGTTCTAGTCTCAGGGTGATTAGTGGTCGCTCACGGTGTGTCGCAGTGAGTAGTGTGTGCCGGACACTCCCTACCACTACCTGCAGGGGAGAGCCGGTCAAAGGAGGAGTAATGGAGACTCTTTCCTTGATCCCTCCAAGCTCTTCCTCCTTTAAGAAAGATGTCATGGGTAAACTAGAAGCACTTGGGGCCCCTGTGAGTGTTTCCTACCTATGGCATACCAGTTTTAGAAGACGCCTTCCTGTCCTGCTGGGCACCCTTCATCACCCTTTCCGCCTGAGCCAAGGTTCGCCTCCAGCAGGAGACCTCCTCTGACCCCTGCCGGCTGGGATGGGGCTGCCCCTCCCCCACCATTCCCCCCCGTGCCCCTCCCCCACCATTCCCCCCCACCCACCGTGGGCTGCACCACTCACACTGTAGTATCCTCCTCCACTCCTGGGTCTGTGACCTCCAACTGACTGCAAGCTCCTCAAAGCCAGGCTAATTCATGTCCTATTCATTTTTATATTTCATGCCTGGCACACAGTGGACCCTCAACAAATATTTTTGAGTATGTTAATAAAAACATGACAGCAAAGAATATCCAAAGCAAACTGCTCCTTTGATGAAAGGAAATGTTACAGAATAAAACTGCTCCCCGGCAACACCACTGACTTGCCTCTTCATTTCCTGTCTAGTAGGTTGGGGTTTCCGGTTTCCTGTGAGCCCTGCCTCAACTTTCCACCCACTACATGGGAATAATAATAATAATACTTGCCACCCTTTTACCACTGATGAAACCTGGGAATGGTTGAGGTTGGAGGAAAATAAATAAACAGGGTTTTGATTTTCCTGAATACTATCTAAACTTTTTTCTTTTCTTTCTTTCTTTTTTTTTCAGCCACACTATACAGCTTGTGGGGTCTTAGTTCTCTGACCAGAGATTGAACCCTGGCCCTCATCATTGAGAGTGTGGCGTCCTAACCACTGGACCACCAGGGAATTCCCTGAATACTATCTAAAGAACAGAGACACATGATGAAGCTTCTCATTTTTATTATCACTCTCCCTCCCATACTCTGGGCAACTGCTCTCTCTCTCTCTTTTTATTATGTAGCTGAGATTTTGTTTTGTTTTGTTTTGTTTGGAATATAGTTGACTTACAATGTTGTGTTAGTTTCAGGTGTACAGCAAAGTGAATCAGTTATACATATATCCACTCTTTTTTAGATTCTTTTCCCATATAGGCCATTACAGAGTAGAGTTCCCTGTGCTATACAGTAGGTCCTTATTAGTTATCTATTTTATATATTGTAGTGTGTAATGTCAATCTCAATCTCCCAATTTATCCCTCTCCTCCCTTTCCCCCCTGGTAACCATAGGTTTGTTTTCTCTCTTCTTGTATTCCTTTCCTCTGAGCTCAGGCACAACCTTAGGGCCTCCACACCCAGGCCAGGCAAGTCCCCCAGGCTTATCCCCTCCCAGGAGCTGCAGGGCACACACATGACAGAGATTTTTCCACTTGCAGGATGGCTGCCTCTGAGACAGGCTGGGACCTGGGACCCTTTGCTGCAGTGCTTGCAACTGGACAAACGTCTCCTCAAGCAACAAAATACAAAGAAACTATAAACTATAAGGGCCTAGAAATAACTGCGTGCATGCACAGTTGGGGCAAATTCTGGACAAAAGATACAAAAAGGCCAAAAACCCAACTGCCACTTGTGAGGTGTCAGGAACAAAAGCAGGGTCCCATGCATGATCCTCACACACAGCACCATCAAGGGGGTGGGTAGACCACCTAAGCCTCCCCTCTGTCCCCGCCATGAGCCCACCCCTACACTCACCCTCATTCAGGGATCGAGCAAGGTCACCTGTTACTTGTTTTCACTCCCTTGCACTGCAGGACAAGCCCCGATAAAGCCTTGCCCGAATTTCTCATCTGGCTTCTTGTCAATTTCTATTGATTAAGAAGTCCAAGAACCCGGGGCAGTAACACCTCCAGCTGGGAACCACCCCTGCTTGCAAGGAGCGTGTATACTCAGCTATTCCCAGTTTTACTAACATGGAGGGATGGGTGCCCCTTCCCTCCTTTCTATACCCCACTAACTGCCCTTGGTTCTAATCTCCCTAGGGTAGAAGTTCCTCAGTGTTAGAACTCAGAAACTACTGCTAACTGTGAAAGCTGAAGGGGGAAAACTCTTCCTCTCCCACCCACTGGTAACCAGGGTCTGGGCCCTTGACCTTAGACTTGGCCAGAGATACTTGGAATGTATACTCAGCTGTTCACAGGAGGGGGTGGGGTTCAGCGGTGGAGGCAGCATGCTGGCCACGTGTCCGGGTCCCTAGCCTCTAGAGTCCCCTTAATTCCCACCCACTTTCCAAGCCTGCCCTCCCCAGAGTCTGGGAGCCCTCTGTATCCTTCCAATAAATGCCCCAAATTTTGTGTTAACATGCACCATTTTGTTCTAAAATACTTATTATTATAAAATAGCAGCCCTCTCTTCTGCCCATACACACCCTTTTGCCTCTCGTCGAAATGTGATTTATTTCATTTTTGGTTACACTTTCAATGTTTATATTATTAGGAGCATGAAAAGTTATTTATAGCTGAATATTTACTATACCACCGTTACCGTCCCCACATTTTACAACCCCCTGCCCCCCACTGGAGTTAATAATTGCCTCATTCATTCCTTTGCATGTGTCCCATTATCTATCACTATTGCCAAACCTGTCAGTAGGACTGGATCTCTCTTCTCAATACATTAGAACACGTTAGGGAACACATCCTTTTGGTCTATCATTCTTCTTGGAGACATACTTTCTGAATCCCTCTACTCTTTTTTATATTTCCTTCATTACTTGCTTTCCAGACCTGATGTACAGGGTTTCTCTCTCTCTGGTATTGGACCCCCTGTTTCCTGGATACCATTTTTTTTCCCCTTCTTTCTTGGTTGACTCTCCTGTTTGATGGAATAGTAGCTTTCTCTCCAGTAGCTTCAGAGAAAGAAGTTGTGAGGTAAAATTTCTGAAACATTTTATTCACAATTGATGGATAGTTTGGTAGGGAATAGAAATCGAGATGAGGAAAACTTGGCATACGATTTCAAAAACATTGACTCATTATCTTGTATCTTCCAGGCTGCTCTTAAGAAGCCTGGTATCATTCCAATTCCTGACATTTTGTATATAACCTATTTTCCTCTTCCAGCACCTTTAAAAATGTTCATTCTGTCTTCTGTGCATGTTTTCATGATGATACGCTTTTTCTGGGTCTTTTATCACAC
Source organism: Orcinus orca (assembly GCF_937001465.1). Taxonomy (NCBI): domain Eukaryota; kingdom Metazoa; phylum Chordata; class Mammalia; order Artiodactyla; family Delphinidae; genus Orcinus; species Orcinus orca. The sequence continues at coordinate 56,969,909 of NC_064573.1, forward strand.
ACTGTGCTGGGCAATGCCTGGACCCTTTCAATCTAGAAGCACAAGAGCTTCAGTTTGGGGAAACATCCTTGAAGTACTGCATCACTGATACCCCGTTGTCCATTTCCTCTGTTCTCTCTTTCTGGGGCTCTTATTTGTATATCAGACTTCTGGGTTTCTCCTCTGATTATTTTTTTATATTCTCTTTTTTAAAAAATCACTTTGATTTTTAAAAATCTGTCTTCTGGGGAATGAAGCCAACTTATCCCTTTTAATATTTCCATTCAACTTATAAAAATATTTAAATTTTGTTTTTGATTTCCAATAGCTCATTTTAGTTCTCTGTTATTTTTTAAGAGCACACAGTTTTGGTATTATGGATGGAAAATCTCTCTTATCTCTTGAGGATATTAACCATAGTTGGTTTTTTTTTATTCCTAATTTTTAATCTTAGAATTTGCTTTTGGTTTTGTTCCCCCCAAGTTTCTTTATCCTTGTTATTTGCCTTGGGCTCTGTACTATTGATAGTTTGCTAGGGCTGCCATAACAAAGCCCCACAAATTGGAAGACTTAAAACAATTTAAATGCATTGTCTCACAGTTCTGGAGGCTCCAAGTCTGAAACCAAGGTGTGGGCAGCCTTGGTTCCTTCTGAGGACTTTGGGAGAAGGATCTGTTCCTGACCTCTCTCTATGGCTTGTACGTGGCTGTCTTCCCCCTGTGCCTCTTCACATTGACTTTCCTCTATGGGGGTCTCTTTCTCTTCACATGACATTCATTTTATCAGGGCATCAGTCATATTTGATTAGGGGCCCATCCTAATCCAGTATGACCTCATCTTAATTTATTATATCTGCAATAATCCTCTTCCTAACTAAGGTCACATTCTGAAACACCCGGGTTAGGACTTCAGCATAGAAATTTGGGGGGCCGTACGTTTCAACCTATAATAGTCTCCGAGTTTCATGTTGGTGCTTTCCTCAATTGTCTGGTATATGAAAAAAGAGGCTGTCCTCTTGTACATAAGGGTAGGGCATTAAAAATTGAGCTGGAAGCCCCATATGGGTGAGTCCCACCTGGGCTAGTGTATTACTATGTTAGCATCCATAGGTCTATTCTTGTGAGCTGATCAAAAACAACAACTTTCTATCCTCTACTTGGAGGGTATAAGCCTAGGTGCCAGCATTCTGGGAGCTAATTACAGGAAGAGGGCTGAGGTTTCCAGAATTCAATATATAACCATTTATTCAATTCTTTGTTTTACAAAGATTTTCCCGCCGTCATCCGTGCCTGTTTTCCTCCAACCCAGAGATTCTTGTTTTGCCTTCTCCAAGGAACAAATACCCAATCTTCTGATGGGTGGCAGTGAGGATTGTCAGCTGTCTGACTCTTCAGAGTAGAAGGGGGATTTGGAGGTCCGATTACTGCTTAGCGGATTTTAAGCCCCACCCTGACCCCACTTCCAGAGTTACCTTGTGCCACCAATTCCTTAGCCTTTGGGTCTTCTGGGGTGCAAACCTAATTGTATAACAGCTTTTTCCTACCTCTCTCTCGAAGGAATTCTCTTTCCTTAGGTCTTCTGGTCAGATGACCAGTAAACCATTTTCTTTTCAGCTTCTAACAAATTTTTGATCTTATCTCTTTTCCTATTTTCACTGTCCTTGGATATTTATACCATTAAAAAGTACATATATATATATATGATATATTAATTTTATTTCTTTACATAAATTGAGGAAGAAACATAAAACCAAATCTAAATATATTACAAGGCATTCAGGGAGGTGTGTTTTGTTGCCCACCAGAAAAATTATCTGAAATTTACTTTCGAAATTAAGATAGACTTATTTAAAAGCACTATCCTGACTCCTTTTTTGTTTTGAATATATTGAGACTTTGTTTCTCAAAGTCTCAGTAAATGGATTGAACAAATTCTGTCTTACAAGGTTAACATTCCAAATGTTCCAAAAAATCATACTCAACACATTCTTCCAGTTGCTTCAAAACTCTTGGGCTATCTGCGACAGGAAACTCCGAGAGTGGAGGGCCTTGGGGGTCAGCAGGCGGTCTACTTTGATATATACTGACTTACTATGTTTTTAGTGGAATTTCAGTAGGGAGCACAGGTAAACACATGAATTCAATTTACCTTGTTTAACTAGAAACTCCTTAAACCAGTTTTGGGCTTAGAACAGCCAGAATTGGTTTCTGGTACATGTAACCAAGAATCCTGGCTGTGGGGAGGACAAGTGGGCAAAACTGAAGGGGGCTTGAACGAGCGCTGAAGCCACTGCTCCATCTCCAGACATGTCCACCCTGCACTTCGGTCAGAATTTAGCCAAACTGGTTGCAGATGCCCGGCTGAGGTCAGGCTCTTTCTTTCCCCCGTGTTTTTGCTCACGCTTCTCTCTGCGTCTGGACTAATCTTTCTGTTTCCCCTTCTCACCCCTGACCGCCAGGTAAACACTCACCTGTCAAGAGTCAGTTCAAGACTGACTGATTTCATCAGAGCCTATTCTAGCCCATCAGGCAGAATTGGTCCCTCCATACTCCCCACCAACACACACCACATGCATGATGTTAATTTCTTTGTATTTTTCTGTTAACCTGTGTGACTCCCTCTGGACTCTAGGCCCTGCCAGATGGAAACTGTTTTGTGTGCAGATTTCCCGAGCCTGACATATAGCAGGTTTTAAATAATCTTTTGATCTTCATGGACCAGTGAATCCATGAGGAGACATATCCCAGAGAAATAGGTTCTAGTATGCTTTCTGGATCTCATCGTGGGGATTCCACAGGAAGAGCATGTTTGTACAGAACACTGTAGAGCTCCTGGACAGATGAGGCATATCCTATTTCCTCCTCGGTCTGAACTATCATTTGAAAGCTGTAAACTGCCTCCATTTCTCCCGATCGGTCTTTCTCCGGAAGGTGAAAAGGAGAATGGACCACAGGAGCACACGGCTTCCTGCCACCTTCTTCCTGGCTCTGCAGACACACCAGAACTTCTCTGAGTCTCTTGGAGAACACATGATAGTATCCATTTTGGCATCATCGTCCGAAGAGAAATAGAGGTCATTTCCTTGAGAGCGTCCCTTGGATGACAATAAATTTTATCAGACTAAGGTCACTTCTGTCTCTGGGTCCCAGATCTTTTAAGGCCAGGGCCACGGTAGCCCTCGCAGCCCCAGCCAGGATGGGCTGTGTACACCAAGGTGCTGGGGGCAGGGGTAGGGAGGATGCCTCTGAACTCAGATGGCCTCTATCTGTCAGAAACTTCTGATGTTGATGATAGTCACTAGCTGGTTCCAGCCGTGATCAGTTCAGTGTGTCATTCGTGTATCACCCACTCACCCCAAATATACTGACCCTCTGTTGCTCACTAGACAAGTTGTTAAACATTGAGATAAAATCATTAAAATTGCCTACCATTAGTAAGTGTCCACTATGGGCCAGGCATCGTACTCAGTGTTTTATGTAGTGATCTCATTTCATAGTAACCATCCATGCGCAGGGAAGCAGAGGAGGAAATGAGACTTAAATCAGGTCAGTAACTCAGCACAGGTGATAGGGATGGAGAAGCGGTCTGATTCCAGAAGCCCGGTGCTCACGGGCCGCCCTCAGCTGCCTGCTGCTGACGTGGGAAATGGTCCTTTCCCTTAGGAAGCTCCACCCCAGCCCTTCCTGACCCGCGGATACCTCCTTGCTCACCTCCTTCTTACCTCAAGAAGATTCGATTGAGAGAAGAACATTATTCTTTCGGGACCAGAGAATTAAAAACAAGAGCCCATGAGAAGCCCAGTCATTAAAGTATTCAGTTTCACATCGATGTCATCCCGAGGCTAATAGAGCTTTCCAGGATGACGGCCGCACCCTCAGCACCAACTCCTCTTTGTCCTAAGGCCTCATCGTACCCAGTGGATGTGTCAGTCAGTGGTCACCAGTTTCCATTTCAAAAATAGTACATCAGAGATTTTAAAAATCCCTGACACTTAGAGATTAGCTGGCATGTTTTGACTTTTAAGGCCAACAATGGGGGGCTCTCAGGATTATGTTTTCCACTTTCAGAAGTGGACATGTACACGCTGAGAATTGATTTGTCACTGCCTGGTTTTACCTTTCTGCCTGGAAAATAAAGATAATCACATCCCCTTCTTGATTTCAGCCAAGTCAGAAAACAGTAAGGGGCAGGACCATCTTGTGGGAAAAACCACCAGTCCCCGGGGACTTTATGTTTTAGATGCACTGGTTTGAGCAATTTACAGAGGACGTCCTGTCTCTCTCAGAGACCCCACTGTCACTTTCATAAAGCCAGACTCACACAGGGGTGCGAATGAGGACAGGTGAGGAATGAACAATATGATGGCTTGGGGATAAAATAAAATATTAGTACTTAAAAACAGAGGGCTTTGGGTTAGATCTGTCATAAAATGGTACAGATCTGCAAAGTCTGTTTACTTCTCTTACTAAAGAAAGGACTATATTACTCTACAATTGAGTGTAGTGGTTAAAAAGAAAGAAAAAGAAATAGGAAAAAAGGTATGAAATAGAGCCCCAGCCACTCTAGCAATCACTCTTAAACAATTAACCACCTCCGTGGGCACCTAACTGAACAAAGCAGAAATAATGAAAAAAAATGACATTTTCTGTAGAAGTCAAATGACATCAGTATGTCAGAAGCCGTTTCAAACACAAAGCTCTTCATCTTGGAAATCTGTGAGCGCCTCTCTTGCTCAGTTTGGGTCTAAGAAAAGATTAGGATGCTGCAAAATTGTCTAACCTAGATTCAGGGCTTCATGACACGCAATGCAGCAAACAGATTTGCTCACACTCACACCCAAAGGGAAAACCATGGGACACATGTCAGGAGAGAAAATTTGGTGGCAGGTGGTCAAATGCCAGTATCTGGATCTGTTTTGCTAAATAAATAAAACTCAAAATAAGTTTTATGTTCACTCTCAGAAAAATAGATTTTAAATAGCTAACACTTTTATTGTGTTTCATGTTTCTAAAGATTTAATCAGTCAATAAAATGTGGCTAGGATTGTTCCTGAAACTCCACAGCTAGTTAGTAGCTGAGCCAGGATTAGTCTTCTGCTTCCCATCCTACTTCTGTTGTCCCTTGCCACCCAAATTCGGCCAACTCTTCTTATTTCGAGTATTTTTTCTTTGGTGACTGCTGACTTTCCCGTATTTTTGAACAGCATCTCCTCCTAATCTTTTCTGGACATCTTAAAAACTGGAGCATGTTTATACACTCAAACATTTTCTCATTTGACTAAAAAAAAAAAATCACTAGTGAACTGTTTCTCTTTATGTTTTGCCTAATCCTGTGAGCGGAGAGAAGCAGCCCCTGCCTTTCCTCTGACTTTCTCTGGCACGATCCAGCCCACCATGGACGCACCCGGAAAGGCTGGCCCGCTGTCTGCTGGTGGGAAACTAAGCTGCACGTTGATGGGTGGTCACTGGGAGCACCTGGCTGCCTTCTGGTCCATCTGTAATTCTTAACGATCCCACAGACAGATAGCATTTTTAGTGGATAAGAAACTGAGGTTCAGAGAGAGGTTAAGTTCCCTGCTTAAGCACACAGCTAGGAAGCGGCAGAGCTTGCATTTTGAACACAGGTCAGCCTGTCACAAAAGTAAGTGTGGTTTGCACTACACACTGCTTCTCCTTGGAGGGGTAGGATACTGAAGGGAAAGTCTAGGGTTCTGTGTTAAAGCTAGGCATTGATCTTTCTGGAGATTATGGTCTAAAAGGGATAAATAATAAGAATAAGAATGATGTCATATCTATATATAGTTACCATCTTGTGCAAGACAGAGTGAGACCAACATAGTATCTTTGATGTCCAGCAGACTGTAGAAGCTCAATAAACATTCAATAATTACAGAAAGGAAGGGAGAGATGTAATCCAGAGGTGACCAGGATGCTGTGTGTACACTGCCACGTCTTACAGTCTGGCTAAGGAGACAGAAGCATCCCTAACTGGCTCTATTCACGTTAGAGCAGGGTTTCTTAACCTTTGATGCATGTTAGATTTACGTAAGGAGGGCAGTGGGCAGAGCTTCTGAAAAATACCAACGTCCAGCACTCATCCCAGGCCAGTTAAGGCAGAATCTCCCCCCGGGTGGGACCTGGTGGGTATTTTTCAAAGGCTCCCCAGGTGGTGCTGATGTTTACCAAGACTGGAGACCACCCGTGTGTACACCCTGCCTCTGCCATGAGGGTCAGAGAATGGAGGTATCAGTGCAGCATGACTGTCACGGGTCTGATGGGATGAGGTATTGGAGAGGGTCTGTAATTAACACCAGTGACAGTGCCAAGAGATGGACATTGACCAGGCAGCCAAGGAGGAGCAGGGAGTCACCACCAACCACGGGTCGAAGCACAAGCTCAGGTCTAAAGTCCAAACTCGGGACCTCCAGGAGGCCACTGCTGACCCCAGGATGGCAGGTGTGGCAGGAACACGGCGCGAATTCAATTTGATGCTGGACTTTGAGATGCCGAAGGTAACTCCCTGCGGGCAGCTGGAACTGGTCCCTGGGAGCCTGGCATGGACTCGGCATGCACGGAGGTGAAATAAAGTTGTGCCCTGTCTCCATCCCTCTGGGACTCAAGGGCCTCCCCTGTGAAATAAGGGGGTGGCCTCAGAACAGCACTTTTAAACCCTGCTTTTGGAGTAATAGGCAGTGGTTCTCCAGTTTTATAAATAGGTGACTCAGTTGAGGGTTTTAGTAAAATGAAGATTCCCAGGCTCCCTCCTGGGACTCTGATTTGGTGAGTTGCAGGTGCGAGTGCAGAAGGCAGAAGTCTGGGACTCCTGCAAACAGCCTGGGGCCTACTTTGAGAAGCATGGCTTTGAGACAGGCTGGAACCTGGGACCCTTTGCTGCAGTGCTTGCACCTGGACACACGTCTCCTCAAGCAACAAAATACAAAGAAGCTGTGAGGGACTGAAAATAACTGAGTGCATGCACACTTGTGTGCGAATTATGGACAAGAAGATACAAAAAGACCAAAAAAACCCAACTGCCACTTCTGAATCAGGGTACCGCGCATGCCCCCTGCACTCAACATGCCCCCTGCACCAAAGTGGTGGGCAAGCCGCCTAAGCCACCCTTCCAGCCCGACCCCTGGACACATCCTTACCCTCACCCTGTATAAGGAGCCAGCTGGCCCCACCTCGGGAAGCGAGCAAGGAAGCCTGTTACTTGTTTTCACTCCCCTCCGCTGCAGCAGGGGCCCCCATAAAGCCTGGCCTGAATTTCTTGTCTGAACTCTGATCAATTTCTATTCGTTGGGGAAAAGGCCAAGAACCCTGGTGGGTATCCGCTTCTCCATTGCCCCCTCCAAAAGTTTACTTCATTTGCCATGTATTTTCAACTTCTCTCTCTCCTGTTACCTTTTGCTTCCAAATATTTTCAAGTCATCTTCTCCAGATGGTAGGAGCCTCAGGGGCAGGGGCCCTGGTGTGTTCATCTTCATAGGCCATTGGCACCGAATGCATAGGAAGCAACCGTACGTGTTTGTTGGATTGAAGCCTTCCCATTTCCACGTGTATTATCAATATACCTGAAATTTATATCCTAATTAAAAACTGACCTTTGGCTAAGAACCCGTTAACAGGGAAAGGCTTTTATCACATTCATTGGAGTCATTCCACTGTGAAGTTTATTTGCTCATCTGAACTGAAGTTAACTTCGATTTATGCTATCATTACTACTACATGATAACGAGCTTGAATTTCACAGATATGTGTAAACTGCATTTTCAATAATAATTGTTACTGTTGATAGTTACATGTCTTTTATTCCTACAACAGGCCTGTACTGATTAATATTTTTTTCATACTAACAGTTGTCATGAAGTAAAAGGTCTCAGGGTAACTCCTGGTGAGAATCATTTCCACGTGTCCTTCCAATGGGCACTTGACCTTGGGAGTGCTCCGGGCAGGAAGTGAGAACGCAGGCAGAGCTCAGATCCCCTCCGACAGTAGAGGAATTTGTCGGGGGAAATAAAGCTGCTTGAAGAGGCGAGGTTTGAATTGCAATTTAAAGTGGGGGGGGTGTGACACTCCGAGCCACATGTCTGACACCCAGGGCGAGAGCATGTCAGGAAGCTCAGAGCCCTCCTGGAGAGGGTGACACCAGCACTCAGATGGATGGCTCGTCTCGTTACTGAAGTCCGGGACCATATTCTTTCACGAACCTCTGCCTGTTGGGCTGCTTCCACATGTCTGCTTCTGAGCTCATTACAGACCTGCTTACAGCCTATTCCTGCATCTTCAGAAAAAGCATTTTCCCCCATTTCTGCTCCCAGCCCTTCCGGGTTCCCTCTGATGTGTCTGTGACCTAGTGTGACAACCTGGTTACCAGGTGTCCACCCACAGCTGGGGCTTTCTCTCCCCTCCACCTGCGACTCACACTTGGGCCCCGGGAGGGGGACACTCCTGGATTCAGGACACTGAGTTTCCTTTATCCCGCCCTCCGCTGAGCCAGGGTCTGCGGAAGGCTCCTTATTTCCAGTGCCTCACCACCCTTTCTGTCATTTCAAGTCATCAGGTTTTTACTTATCTTTCTGGATCTTCTGAGGAAGATCCAGGTCAGTTAGACATTGGGGCCCTGCCTTGTTTTCTTCTAGGCTTCCTGTGGCCTTTCCTACTTGCCGCAGAGTGAGTGGGCAGCCTCCAAATGCCTGCGGTCAAGTTCCCTCCACATGCCCGAAGGCCACCTGGGGCCCTGCAGGCTCCCTGCCCCTGGCTGCCCCTGGCTGCCCCTCTGCCCACCTCAGCCTCTTTCCTGCTCCCGGCCTCCCGGCCCATCCCTGCTCCCCCCTCACCTATGCCGGGGACCTTCCACAGGCCTCCTCTGGTTTCTTGGGTCCCCAGAGATCTGTGTGAGTCTGTCTAGTTTCCCGCGAAGTTCTCACATTGAGTGAGTCAGAGAAGAGAGGTGGACACGAGGGCATAAAACGTTCAGTGCATGCAGCCCTTCCCGGCAACCGTCCTGGGATGTGGTACGCGGAGGCCCTGGCACCACCTGAAGGGGTGCACATGGATGAGAAGAGATGATGTCACAGCCATATGTCTGCTTGGGGGCTCCTCTCTCACAGCTCTGGTACCTACGACTTTCCAGAAATGGAAATCTTTCCTGGATGCCGTGACCAGCCACGTTTGTGGTACCTGGATTCTCCCCTTCATTCAGCAGGGTCGCTGCTCCCCAAGCTTGTGAGGCCCAAGTGTTGCGGTTCCAAAAAGAAATGCCACTTGCAAACGAGAAATCAAAGACAGTGGGGTTTTTGTGTGTGCGTGTTTGTTTTGATTTTTACTCAAAACACTTTCATCTTCTGGATTGAAAATGGGGAAAGCCTCTTTTTAAAAACTATGCCATGTCATTCCCAGTTCATGCATGAACGCTGGGGGAGGAGGGGGCAAGCCAGCATTTGGTGAGAGAGAAAAACAGATTATCTTTCATCAGCACTCAAGAAGCAAAGACCCGGGCTTCCCTGGTGGCGCAGTGGTTGAGAGTCTGCCTGCCGATGCAGGGGACACGGGTTCGTGCCCCGGTCCGGGAAGATCCCACATGCCGTGGAGCGGCTGGGCTCGTGAGCCATGGCCGCTGAGCCTGCGCGTCCGGAGCCTGTGCTCCTCAACGGGAGAGGCCACAACAGTGAAAGGCCCGCGTACCGCAAAAAAAAAAAAAAAAAGAAGCAAAGACCCTTTTTGAGCAGGAAATAGACTCCTCTGCTGGGGATGCAGCCTTGGCAAGAGGTGTTTCTAGAGCTCAGAGTCATGAAGTCACTGCCTCGGGCCTCTAGGTAGAATCTGAGTCTGCAGGAACCTTCCACAGGATTCGGAGATCTCCAAGTCATGGTCCCCCGTCTCCAAATCCTAGCACAAGCACAGGAAATGCAGTTTTTTAACGATGGATGGATGTTACCTCAATGGGCTTTTTTCATCCTCTTGAAATTTCTGATCCTGAGTTTTTATACTAATATTCAGATCCTGCAGCTACACCCCCTACCTTAGACAGCTGAATTCCTGGCCTCTCCGTGAGTTCTTCTCAATCTGCCGTTTCAGAAGCGATCTCAGGAGCTGCATTTATAGCAAACATCCTATTCCTATTCCTGCTGTGATGCTAATAAGCGGGCCGATTTCCTTGCCTTTTAATAAAGTCATCAGCAGAGACAAGTGGGCCTCAAAGGGGGGTGCAGAGAGGCGTTTATCCTCCATGGGGCAAGGGCTCTCTTCTGCATAACTGACAGTAAATAAAACTAATGTCTAATTAAGAGGTTGATATAGCTTAAAATAGAGCTCCTTGCTTGGGAATTTAATGCCTTGGATCCTGGTTTAGCGGAGCTCTGATTGGGCACATTTTTGCGTCCTGATCCAATCAGTCAATGGCAGCGGTCCCCAGAAGGGACCTCAAGGTTCAGGAAGGAAGGATGTTGAGGTGGACATGTGCGGAGGCTTAGGCATTTCTGGCAGCGAGTGCCAGGTGGCATGCACAGTGACAAGCAGCCAGCACTGGGGCAGACAGGTGGCCAAGGCCAGACTTCAGTTCCCAGGAGGACAGGTAGGAACAAGACAGAGAAAGAGAAGCCTCCACATAGTTCAGAGAATATGATAAAGATCGTTACCGGATAAGCAAGAGCTTAGTCATAAGGAAGGAAATAGGAAAAAAAAGCAAAGCTTGGTTTCGGGAACTACAGAACAAGGTCAAGGGTGCAAAGGACAGCTCGTCCTAAGTACCACACTCCACCCCAACGCACACCCACCAGGCCAGACACATGCGCTGTAATCAGTGACCACGCTGAGTGAATTATCCACGTGCTGTAGCTCTAACCTGCCTTTCTCTCCAGCCCCAGGGCACAGCCCTAGTTTAGACCACCTGCAATCCTCCCTGGACACTGGGACAAGGCTTTCTCCCTCTCTGAAAAGACACCCCCTCCCCCAATCCAGTCCCTCCGAGGCAGCTGGGAGGAGCTTCTGAAGATGCAAACCCCATCAGGTCCGTTTCCTGCTGAAAGCCAGGCTCTGGCTCCGACTCCTTTGTCAGCATCCTGGTTCCTGCCCCTTCCACCCCTACCTCGGGGTCTTCTTCCAGCTCCAGGAAGCTTTACACCTTCTTTCTTGCTCACAAAACCTTGCAGAGCAGTTCTTGTGGCCCAGAGTGGACCATCTCTTCCACTGGTAACCCCTGGTGTGGTCGGTTTCTACTCCAGCCTTGGAGACCAGCTTAGCCTTGTCTTCCTCCAGGAAGTCTTCTCTGATCTCCCAACTCTGAAACAGGTGCCCGTAGATCCTCCTACGACCTCTCGGTCACACGTATAGCGCGCGCTATTGCTGCCCTCCTAGCAGTTTCTCCCACCACCAGGCCTGGAGCCTTGCTATCAGTGTGTGGTCTGTGGACCACCAGCATTGGCATCCCTGTCAGAAATGCAGAATCTCAGGCCCCAGCCCAGACCCTGCTTTCCAGCCAGGTCCCTGGGTGGTTCACACGTGTGTTAAAGTCTGAGGAGCACGGCCCTCGAGGAGAAGCCCCCTGAGAGCAGGCATCTGCTTTGCTCGTTCACTGTGATCTTCACAGGGGCCACACGATGGGCACACAGTACATGCTTCTTTAAGAGGTTAATTAATTAAGAAGAGGGAATTGGTTCTGAAATCACCCTGAGGTTCTTACCTCTCCACATCTGGGAGCAAGGTTAGTCCAAGCGGAGGCTGGAGACCGTGGGGCGGGACCCGGGCCCTGGAGGACCCCACATAGGTGGTGGCACAAGGGCTTAGTGGGGCAGGGGATTTGAGTCCTGCCTGCACCCAGTAAGCCAGCCGAGTCACACTGGAGAAAATCCCCTTAACTCTCTCTGGGCCTCATTTATTTATCTATAAACCACATGAAAATATCTTGCTGTTCTCCCCAAAGACTTAGGAGGATTCTCTGAGACAACTTTGTAAGCAGAAATCAATTACACTCGGGCGAGGGTGAGGAATCCTTGTTTGATCTGCCCTTTGATCTTGAACCCCAGCCCTGCACCTGCCCTGCACAGCCATCAGCCTGCAGTGGACGGGGCCGGGCTCAGGGGTGGGGCTGGGTGCTGGCCGGCCTCACAGATCCCCAGCAAGGCCAAGAGCTTCTCAGGAGCACCGTGCCAGCTGCAGAGGAGCTGGTGGCCCTGCCGTGGGCTGGCGTCTCTCCGCATTGAATTTATTCCAACCATTCAATAGGGATAATGAGTAACAAGAAATCTATCAGCCCCACATCAGCCCGGTAATGCTGACCCCATTTAGTAAATCTGATGATACTTAGCATATCAGCCTGTTTGCTTTCTTTCCAGCAAACAGTCATACATGATTAAACTCTCTCCTCATTTCCATATTAATAGCACACCCGTGTGAAGAATTCAGGAGCACACATTTCTGGAAATCTCAATTTTGATTTAAAATTTTCCAGTGTCACCGCCTTGCAGAATATCCCCTCCCGTCACGGGCTCAGAGGAGATGCTGCTCCCTTTCTGGCAGCTGCTTCCAGGGGTCAACAGCTCCCTCACTAAACGCTTTCTTCCCCATCGGTTTCTGAGGTCTGCAACTTAGACATGCTTTTTGCTCTTCTCTCCTTATTGGGAACAGAGGAGAGAGTCTCCCAGTGATCTGGGTAAGATCCCTCCTCATATCTCACAGTGATAATAAAATGATTCCATCCCCTTCCAGAATCTGGAATCTGAGACCCTTCCTCTTCTGATTGGATGGTTCCATTTCCTTTCACTCTTTTTCTGAGTTTGGCTTGAGACCAGTTTGTGGTTAAAGAATAGAGAGAAATAGGGGTCCAGCTGAGTGCCAGGCCTCCCTGCTTGCATCTTGCAGGCTGACAGCCGGTCACGTCATCTTGCTTGCGGAGATATGGCTGCTCTAAAGCCCCATCTTCACCTCTTCGGAAACCGCCAGGAGGAGGCCACAGCTGCAGGCTCTGAGGGCGGGCAGGGCAGGGTTCGCGTCTCGGCTCTTTGGTGGACAAGCCGTGTCGTTTTGGGCAAGAAACTTACCTAACGCTGTTTCTTCACCCATCAAAAGGGGAATCAGAATAATACCCGCCTCATAAGGTTGCTGCGAGGAATTTTAAATAAGTGATACATATAGAGCACCTAGCTCAGTGCCTAGAATACAGTCAGTGCCCAAAGTTGGCTATTGGTATTTTGTTTTTGTTGTATTAAGTAGTGTATCACCATTCACTGTTCCTCTCAGCATGCCCTCAACAGTGGTGAAGAGAAAACAGTTCCCAGCTACCACCCAACCCTCTTGGTCTCCCCTGCAACAGGACTGGGGTAGGGGTAGCGGGGGGAGGAGGAGGGAAATTACAGGGAAATGAGGCAGGCTCCTTCCACCTCTGCTCTCACGCTGTGTTTGGGGGACGAGGAGATGCACTTTTTAGCCCCACTCGGTCTCCTAGCATGTGGGCAAGTACTCAGTTTCTTAAAGATCTAAAACTCAGGGATTCCTCAGAACTTGCTTCAAGTTTCTTGTATTCCTGGATTGGGTGTCATGAAAGATGGTTATGGAGGGCTTCCCTGGTGGCGCAGATGGTTGAGAGTCCGCCTGCAGATGCAGGGGACACGGGTTTGTGCCCCGGTCTGGGAAGATCCCACATGCCGCGGAGCAGCTGGGCCTGTGAGCCGTGGCCACTGAGCCTGCGCTCCGCAGCGGGAGAGGCCACAACAGTGAGAGGCCCGCGTACCGAAAAAAAAAAAAAAGATGGTTATGGAACCTCAGCCTACTTCTGAACCCTGCCATCTGCACTCCAGGTTTTTTACTCCAGATGATTCGTGACTCTTGCTCTGTGAATCATTCCAAATAATTTGGGTTTGTTTTTTCTTAATCACAAAACACAAAGCAGTGCAAACAGCCTTCTTTGGTTTGGGACTGGGAGTAAAAGGATGAAAGCAGGAAGGAGAAAGAGGACCCCTCTATCTCTGCTCTGTTGTTGCGCTGATTCTGTCCACACTAATTTCTGGATCAGGGATCCAGGCTGCGCCTGCCTGAGCCCACCCCAGTGAGGCCGCGGGGGACCCTCCCTGTGGCGACCATGGAGCTGTTTCAGCACCTCTTCAGGGATCTGCTTCAGGCTCACAGGTCCCTGTGCCTTGGGATGTCTGCCTGGGAAACACCATATGTGTGAACTAAGTTTATAAAGCAGGATGTTTAAGAATAAATTTCAAGATGCTATTTTTCAGCAGCCTATGAATCACTTCAACTCATTTACAAAAACAACTGTCTGCCAGAGGAAATTCATTTTTGATGACTGTGGAGAGAATGAAAGTCGTAATACATGGGGCTTTTCCCTCCTAGAGTCATGAGCTATCCTGCCGGAGGGATAAGAATGGACAGCCATATAACTTACAGATACAGACTCCGGGAAATAAAAATATATCTCGTGCAGAAGACAGTGGACGCAGCCTCTGTTTTCAGAGCTGCATCGTGTTTTATCAGACAACGTGGACCTTATTCTGATCTTTCACCAGAAGTAGGAAGATGAATATAATTTTTTGAAAAAGATTTGATAGAGTTTCTCTGTGCCTTGATTGACCAAAGAGCTATTTATCTCACCACCTAAAAAGCATGTCTGGAGGATACTTCCCCGGGATGAATGTGAAGTGAGGGACAGGGTGCTGATAGAAGGTGGTTGGTGAGTCCTTGATGTGTGGAGAGAATTCACGTCAACAGCAACCGAGATTTTCTACCTAGGGCGGGTCTCAGATGCATTGTTTTTATTTTATCGGATTTTGCTGCCTTTTTGTGTCTCTGGGATTGTGCCTCCTGAGCTCTCTCTGCTCAGTGTTTTTTTTTTTTTAAGTGTGATTTTTTTAAATGGAAATATAGTTGATTTACAAGGTTGTGTTAATTTCTGCAGTACAGAAAAGTGACTCAGTTATACACATATAGACATTCTTTTTTATATTCTTTTCCATTACGCTATCACTTATTTGTGGAATCTAAAATACAGCACAAATGAACTTATCTACAAAACAGAAACAGACTCACAGACATAGAGAACAGACTTGTGGTTGCCAAGTGGGAGGGGGTGGGGAAGGGAAGGGTTGGGAGTTTGGGATTAGCAGATGCAAACTAGTATATATAGAATGGATAAACAAGGTCCTACTGTATAGCACAGGGAACTATATTCAATATCCTGGGATAAACCATAATGGAAATATCTGTGGCGTCTTGATCTGGAGCAGGGTAGCTGGGGCCAGCTCATGACGATGAAAGATACGTGGAAAAAGCAATCAGCTCTGCTTCATCAGGAGCGAAGCCAGGATTTGGGTCACTCATTCCCGTGGATCCACTGCCCGTGGAAGCAGTGACTTCCTCACTTCTTCAGGGAGCATCCCAGACTGTGCCCGCGATTGTCTCGTGAAAATCAGCATGTCACAGAAATCTGCACCCGGGAACTGCGGACCGCTCCAAGATGGATTGCAGCAGGACTAAGAAGTTGCCAGAATCCTCCTGTTCATTTGCTGCAGTAATTGTACAAATTGTGCTACCATTCCTTTTCTAGCATGTCTTTTTGTTTTTAATTAATTAATTTGTTATTTTTGGCCACGTTGGGTCTTCATTGCTGCGTGCGGCCTTTCTCTAGTTGCGGCGAGCGGGGGCTCTACTCTTTGTTGCAGTGGGCAGACTTCTCATTGTCGTGGCTTCTCTTGTTGCGGATCACGGGCTCTAGGCACGCAGGCTCAGTAGTTGTGGCATGCAGGCTCAGTAGTTGTGGCTCGTGGGCTCTAGAGCGCAGGCTCAGTAGCTGTGGCACACAGGCTTAGTTGCTCTGCAGTATGTGGGATCTTCCCGGGCCAGGGATCGAACCCGTGTGCCCTGCATTGGCAGTCGGATTCTTAACCACTGTGCCACCAGGGAAGCCCTCTAGCATGTTTTCTTTTAGCAATTCCAGACAGGGCTGTGTTTCTAAAAATCAATCCAGTTTGGGCCACCAGAGATTAAACCTGTCAAACCGACTTTACCGAGTGATCAGTAGATAAACCCTGTGTGAGACCCGAGTGTTGGACGTGTGCTGTGAAATGGGGTTTAAACACAGGCCCAGAAGGGAAGTGGGGCATTGAGTGTGGGCTCAAAAGCAGGTCCCAGGTCTGTGCTGAACAGAAGTCAGCTGCTTCTGGCTTTCCTGCTGACCCAAAGAACACCGTGGCGCAGGCTGATCAGGCTCCACACAGGTGAGAGGGTTGAAAGCAACTTGAGTTTGGGTTTGACTTAACCCCAGCCTGCATGCCTCGCTGGTCTGCAGTGTGAACAAGTTTTGGTTTATTTTAGGTGTAAACAATGAGATAGCAGGAGGCAAATCCTGTGTTTGGTGCTCAAGGATCAGTTACAAGTTATTTTATTGATTTAAAAGTCTTGTTTTACTCTCTGGGTGGAGAGCTGGGGGCGGGAGAGGGGAGGCCCTGGGGATCTTCCCAGGCAGCAGTTCCCTGTGAGCTTGGAGTTTGGAGGTCGGGTTAGACCCCCATCCATCACATGACATCGTTGAAGGCCCTGTTCTTGTCAGCACGATGGTGTAGTAGGACACTAGGTGTATGTCTACACATGTCCATGTATGTACCACTCGATGTAGTACGTGTGTGGGTGCACCTATGATACAGCACTTGACACACACAAAATGCTGGCAGTCCACAGTGCTATCCCTGAGGATGGGGACTGTCTTTCATACATCTTTGCACATCCCGACGGCTAACACAGTGCTTAACCTCAATGAGTCACAGAGATAACACCAACTTAAAAGAAAGAGGCTCAGAGTTATAGCCCTGAGTTAACTTTTTTGCCAAAATACAACCCCTGTGCACAAATGTAACCAATTAGCAAGGAAAGGGACCCTGTAAACAGGGATCTTTTATGGGTTGAATGCAAACGTGCACTAATGACCTTATTTGCCTCCCAACATGATGTGATATGAAGCACACAACATCTCCTGGGAAGGATTCTTTCCAAACAACTGGAATTTAATTGACCTTTAGATCTAACTTTTACTTCATAGGAAGTTCAGAGAATAGAGGAACAGTTAAACACCACCAAAAGGAACAATCCTACAAATCCAGACTTGGGATATTCTATAGGACAACTGGCCTAGTCTCCTAAATAAGAGACAACTATCATTCTCAAAAACAGAGGAGGGTGATGGGCGAAATGTTCTAGATTTTGAAACAGACGTTAGAGACTTAAGCAAATGTAACGTGTGTTCCTTCACGTGGGAACCTGGTTTGGAAAAAGAGAAAAACCATAAAAGGTATTGGGGCTAAGTGGTCAAAGGGAAACCTGAAGTTTGCTCTAGATGATGTTAGATTATCATTACAAATGAGAAAGCACTTGTTGGATCTGGGTGGTAGGCGATCACTGTACCAGTCATTCTATTTTTCTGTGTGTTTGAAAATTTTATAATTGTTTGAAAAGAGAGTAAAATACCAATTTGATAGAAAGAGAAAGGACTTTCTAAGGCTCTAAGACACAGAGTAAGACCCAGTGTACTGGGTTCTGGGACCTACAAGGAACTCGAGTTTGGAGACTGGTGAATCCAAGTGAGTGCTGCAGCCAGAATGGAAAAGGCAGACAGGACCCACTACACTCTGGAGCTCGGAATTTCTCCTGGAAGCAAGAGGGGCCACTGGAGGCTTTATTTTTTAATTTTTAAAATAGATTTATTTAATTAATTAATTTTTTGGCTGCGCTGGGTCTTCGTTGCTGTGCGTGGGCTTTCTCTAGTTGGGGCGAGCAGGGTCTACTCTTTGTCGCAGTGCAAGGGCTTCTCATAGCAATGGCTTCTCTTGTTGCAGAGCACAGGCTCTAGGCGTGCGGGCTTCAGTAGTTGTGGCATGCGGGCTTCAGTAGTTGTGGTGCACGGGCTTAGTTGCTCCGTGGCATATGGGATCTTCCCGGACCAGGGCTCTAACCTGTGTCCCCTGCATTGGCGGGCGGATTCTTAACCACTGCACCACCAGGGAAGCCCCTGGAGGTTTTATTTTTAAATAGCTTGATTGAGATACAATTCATATACAGTGAAGTTCACTCTTTTAAAGTATGCCATTCGGCGGGTTGGGGTGGATTCATCCATCACTGCTATCTAGTTCCAGACATGTTTATCGCCCCTATTTGAAACCCTGTACCCCATTAGCAGTCACCCCCCCCCATCCCCCTGGCAACCACTAATTTACTTTCTGTCTCTAGGGATTTGCCTATTCTGGACATGTCATAGAAATGGAATCACAGAATATATGGCCTATTGTCTTCTGGCTTCTTTCGGTGTTCATTCATGTTGTAGCAGGTATCAGAACTTTGTTCCTCCTTATGGCTGAATATTTTATTGTATGGATATACCACATTTTGTTTATCCACTTATCAGTTGACAGACACTTGGATTATTATTATTTTTTTTGGTTATTATGAATGATCTGCTAAGAACAATCACAGACAAGTTTTGTGGACCTTTGATTTCAATTCTCTTGGGTATAGACCTAGTAGTATACATTTTAAGGAAGTGCCAGAGTCTTTTCCGAGGCCGCTGAACTGCTTCATTCCCACCAGCAATGTATGAGGTTTTCAATCTCTCCACATCCTCACCAAAAAACATAATTGTTTATCCTTTTATAATTATAGCCATCCTGACGGGAAGTAGTATCTCACTGGGGTTTTGATTTGCATTTTCTTAATGACTAATGACTTTGAGCATATTTTCGTGTGTTTATTGGCTGTTTATAATATCTTCTTTGGAGGAACGGCAATTCAACCTTTTTGTCCATTTTTAGATTGCGTTGTCATTTTGTTTGTGTCGTAAGGAAAAACAATGTTATTTTAAAATGGGGGGTTTTGATGATTAGTCTCGCGAGGTCGTGGAATAACACAGAGACATGTGTGAAAGTGAAAGCTATTACACTCACAGGTCCTGGAAGAGGGAGGCATGGCACACCACCCAGGGGCCACACGCAAGGATTTCCCTTCTATTCCTACTTCGCTGAATGTTTTTATCATGAAAGGATGTTAGATTTTGTCAGGTGTTTTTTCTTCAGCTATTGAGATGATCATGCGTTTTTTTTTTTCCTTTATTAACGTAGTGTATTACATTGATTAATTTCCATCTGTTGAACCACCTTTACATTCCTGGGACAAATTTCACTTGGTTATGATGTATAATCCTTTTAATCTAATGGTGGATTCTGTCTGATAATATTTCATTGTGGATTTTTGTGTTATATTCACAAGGAATAGTGGTATGAAGTTTTCTTGTGACATCTTTGGTCTTGATTTCAAGTTAATACTGGCCTCAGCAAATGAATTGGGAAGAATTATCTCCTCTTCTATTTTACAGAAGAGTTTATGAAGGATCGGTGTTAATTCTTCTTTAAATGTTTCACCCTTGACAGAATTCATCCGTAAAGCCATCTGGGCTTTTCCTTGTGGGAAATTTTATTTTGTTACTAATTCAATCTTTTTACTTGTTATAGATCTATTCCACTTTTCTATTTCTTCTTGCGTCAGTTTCAGGAGTTTCTGCCTTTCTATGAAGTTGCCAATTTCATGGAGGTTATCTAATTTGCTAGCATACAATTGTTCTTATATTTTCTTATACTCTAGTAGTGATATTCTGTCTTTCATTTCTGATTTTATTAAGGGGTCTTTTTCTTTTTTTTCTCGGCTCATCTACCTAAAGCCTTGTCAATATTGTTGACCTTTTAAAAGATTCAACATTTGGTTTTATTGATTTTCTCTATTGTTTTTCTCTTCTCTGTTTCATTTATTTCTGTTCTAGTCTGTCACGTCTGCCCTTTTGCTTATTTGGGGTTTAGTTTGCTCCTCTATTTTTCTAGTCTCTTAAGGTATAAAGTTAGGTTATTGATTTGAGAGCTATCTTCTTTTTCTAGGCTCATTCACATTCTGAGCTTTAGCTGTGCAGGGGAGGATGGGTTGTTGGCAGAGACGGGAGAGGTGCACGCCTGTCCTACCAGGTTAGCAGTTGTTCAGTCACAGGGATGCCTGGTGGCAATTCACGAGAATATTTTTATGCTAGAACGAGCCTCAGTGGCTCTCTCATCCCCTTCCCCTCTACTTTCCAGGAACCTGAGGCCCAGAAAAATTAAACGGCCCTCCCCAAGGTCACACAGTCAAGGACAGAGTTAGCACTAGTATCTGTGCACATCAGTCTAAGCTTTGGGATTGACTGGACCATGTCTAGTGTCTATTAACAGACAATAACCACCTCCTTACAGGGAAACCTCTCCATGTCAACCAGAGAAAACCAAGGCCTCAGAGCAATCCTGTAAGAATCTTCTGCCAATATTCTAAAGAGGGACAGACCCAGAGTTCCACTTGAGCCAAAAATGGGCTTTTCTTCCCTAAAGACCTTTAATCAGAATCTTTAGACTATAATAATTGATACTCCCAGATGTGGGCCATCATGGAACTTAGGGAACAGAGTGTTAGGCAAGAAGGCTTGTCTCTAGAGGGATCTGCGTTAAAAGGGCCATTTATACATCCTCTGCTGGAGTCAGAATTAGTCCTGGAGTCTCATACAGGGCTGAGCCCCAAGGTGGAGAGTAAGTTGATGCAGCCATCCAGGTGAAAGGCAGGTCAAGTAGTGATGCCATATACCCTGAGAAAACCATAATTCAAAAAGAGCCATGTACCACAATGTTCACTGCAGCACTATTTACAATAGCCAGGCATGGAAGCAACCTAAGTGTCCATCGACAGATGAATGGATAAAGAAGATGTGGCACATATATACAATGGAATATTACTCAGCCATAAAAAGAAACGAAACTGAGTTATTTGTAGTGAGGTGGATGGACCTAGAGTCTGTCATACAGAGTGAAGTAAGTCAGAAAGAGAAAAACAAATACCGTATGCTAACACATACATATGCAATCTAAAAAAAAGAAAAAAAACTGGTTCTGAAGAACCTAGGGGCAGAATAGGAATTAAGACGCAGATGTAGAGAATGGACTTGAGGGCACGGGAAGGGGGAGGGGTAAGCTGGGATGAAGTGAGAGAGTGGCATGGACATATATACACTACCAAATGTAAAATAGATAGCTAGTGGGAAGCAGCTGCATGGCACAGGGAGATCAGCTCGGTGCTTTGCAACCACCTAGAGGGGTGGGATAGGGAGGGTGGGAGGGAGACACAAGAGGGAGGGCATATGGGGATATACGTATGCATATAGCTGATTCACTTTGTTATACAGCAGCAACTAACACAACAATGTAAAGCAATTATACTCCAATAAAGATGTTAAAAAAAGTAAAACAATAAAAATAAAAGTAGTGATGCCAGGTGTCAAGGCAGTAAGAGAACAGAGAAGGCAAAGGAAGTTCTCTTTTCTGAGAGAATGCAGAGCAGCAGAAATGAGAGGCCGAGAGAGGAGCGTAGAAGCAAGGACTTGGGGAGGTGTGGGGCAAGATTGAAAGCAGAGTGGGAATTACAGGGGAGGGAGGCACCAGGGACTGACACCACACCAGTTGGACCCAAGATGCTATGGGACATGAACTTGGCCTCCAGGAGCCAAAGGAGACTTAAGGAAATAATTTGGCTTTGATGGGAGTGGAGTGGGCCAACCAGAAGCTGGTCCAGAGTCAGGGTAAGGGGAGTGAGCATTCACCCTTGGGTGTCCAGTGCCCGCCCCAGCACAGGGCTGGGTGTTCCTCCTCCATGTACTTCCCCACGTCCTGCTAGTTGAGCAGCCTGCCCCTCACGATCACAGGGTCCCCATCTCCTTGTACCAACCACTCAGCATTATCAACTGCTTTTCCCACGTGTCAGTATGCAACTCCAGAAAAAAACAGATCTGAGCCTTAGCTCTCTCCCTGCTAGCCCAGGGGAAGGATTTGGGGATCCAAGAAGGAGAAGCGGCAAGAAAAGGCCCCAGTGGAGCTGTAGACTCTGGTGCTAGAGACCTGGGTTGGGTGGAGTCACAAGGAACTGCACTGGACAGAGCTGATTCCAGAAAGGCCCCCTTCTCTCTGCTCGGCAGCTTCACGGTGACTGTGGCTCAGACATCCGTGTCTGAGGCCCTGCTCTGGGGGTGAGGACACAGAAAGGCTATTCAGGAGGACATGTGCTTGATCTCTGCCGGAGGCCTAGGGAACTGGTCACGGTAGAGGAGTCTTGGGGGAGGGGACCCTGCATTTCTCCTCGAGCATCATTTTATTTGGAGTCAGCCTCCCCCTCACTGGTTTGCCCCCAAGGGACAGTGACAGGTACCAACTCTCTCCTAAGAGGAATGGAGACACAGTTCAGTGTTTCAGCTGGAGCTCAGTTTGCTTTTGTACCAAAAGCAGGATGACTTCTCCAGGGGCACCTGCTCCAACGTGCTCGTTAGAGTCTGTTGACAGTACGGTTTGTTTGCTTTTTAAGATTTTTTTTTATGTGGACCATTGTTAAAGTCTGTATTGGATTTGTTACAATACTGCTTCTGTTTTATATTTTGGTTTTTTGGCCACAAGGCATGTGGGATCTCAGCTCCCAGACCAGGGATGGAACAAGCACCCCCTGCATTGGAAAGTGAAGTATTAACCACTGGACCACCAGGGAAGTCCTAGTAGGGTTGTTTTTAAGGAAATATTCCTGCTTCAGTTCTTATTCTACCTACTTCGAAGTAGCAATTATGAACACATTGGAGTAACTGCCAAGATGTTAGCAGGGAATCATTTATCACATTATCTGTAAATATTCACCTTGAGTACCTTGGGACACTGTGCAAATGGTACCTTCTATCCTGATTAAGGCAAGCATGGAGGTGGGGATAGGGCGGGCAAGAAGATGACCATCTGTGGCCTGGAGAGAAGATGGAGCATCTCTAAAATAAGACTGTAGGAAGAGATTACACGTCGTCATTTGCTGTTTCTTTTCCCCCAAAGAGAATAGTTACATCCATGATATTTCCGCCTCAAGATGTATTTAATTTCTGGCTAATTGAGTCAGATTACAAATCAAACCTGCTTTGTGTGAACAGAAACCCAGTTAGGCTTCAACCTTTCACCTGAGTCACCTTGCTAATTAAATTCCTGATTTACCAGCCTCTCTCTCTCAGTCTCTCCCTCAAGTCAGATGGTCTGTGGTCAGTTCACCCTCACTTCCCAAGGTGGAAGCCAGCCTGATGAACGGCCCCACACATCCGGCAACCCTAGATGCTCCAGTTTAGGGGGTCAACGCCTCAAAGCAATTCACTCCCCTAACTTGATTGGCAACATGGCCAGGACAGCCCCACACGGTGAGAAATACTTCAATACATGATAGACTCCATGTCATTTTTTGGGATGTGAATTTATTGTTGAAATACCCTTTCCAATGTATACAGCACTGCTCCTGACATTAAAAAGACACTGTGAGTTAGGTGAACAGGGCGCTATTATTATTATTGTTGTTGCTGGAGTTCAGGGAGGTTAAAGGGGCTGCCGAATGTCGCAAAGCTAGTAAGTGGGAAAGCTACAAGTACAGATACGATGGTCTCATTCAAGATGCCACGGTTTGAGTTTTTTTTCTTTTTAACTACATCACTAAAAAGATAGAATCCTACTAGCACTAATCATAAATCTTAAGAGAATCTGATTTTGTAGGTAATAATCTGAACCTAAATAACGGATGGAGAGAGCATCTGAAAGGCTGGTGGAGTCCTCTTGGGTCCCCCAGCTTTCTGTCAAGTCCATCTCAGGGTACACGATATGCATGTGGGAAGCAAAGCATCTCCTCTAGAAAAGGAATGTGTTTGCATCCATTCCTGAGCCTCCAAGTTCCACCCAGACTGGACACGCTTGCCTTTGGTGGGTTCCCTGGTGAGGACAGCATGCTGGATTCATGTCCACAGGTGACATGAGTCAGACCACACAGCAAAAAGGCACACACAGCTGTCACCAGTGGAATCTTTCTACAATACCCTCTACACACGACACTGCAGTGGCTTTGCTGCTGTCTGCCGGCACCATGCAAGCGTCACCTCACGTTCAAGAGCTCTCCTTGGAAATCTTTTCTACCACTTCATCTCAACACGAAATTTCAGGCATGCGTTGTTCAGCCCTCCCCTAACAATTATTTGTTCACCCTCTTCCTGGCTTCTCTGGTCCTTACTACTGCGTGGTTTTCCTTCACAGCTCAAATGCTACTTTGAGTGGAAGCCTTCCCTTTACCCTCACACAATTTCCCCCTTCTGAACACCCATGGCTTTCTGTCCACGTTGGACTTGTTGCATTCTCACTTTTTATTTGTTACTTATACGTATACCTCCTTATCCATACAATTGTCGGGGGTGGGTTTGAATCTAAAACACTACATTCATTGGTTTAGCCTTGCTCATGGCAAGCACCACACACCATGCCTTGCACAGGGTGATGTGGTCCCTGAATAACGGCTCCAAAGTACATCCATGTCTTTATCTCTAGAACCTGTGAATATTAGCTTATATGGCAAGAGGGACTTTGTCATTAAATTATCTTGAGATGAGATTATCCTGGATTATAGGGTTGAACCTGGTGTCATCACAACAGTCTTTATAAGAAGACAGAAAGAGCCAAACCAGAGGAGAAGGTGATGTGAGGAAGGATGCAGAGGTTGGAGGGATGCACTTTGAAGATGGAGGAAGGGGCTGCAAGCTAAGGAATTCAGGCAGCCCCTGGAAACAGAAAAAGGCAAGGAAACGGATTCTCCCCTCTGAGCCTTTAGGAAAAATCTGTCCTACAGATCTCTTGACCTTACCCCAGTGAAACTGACTGAAATGCCCACTTCCAGAACTATAAGAATAAATATAAGTCGATTTATGCCACTGAGTTTGCAGCAATTTGTAACAAGAAACAAATACGGTGTTTGAAGAAAAGTTTGTTGAATGAAAAAAATAAATGAATGACTATGAGTAAGTGAATGAATGAATGAATTCAAGAGGTTCTGAAAGGAACCCCTGATCTATACCTAGTTTTCCTGCTTCCTACGTCTAATTCTAATGGACAGCAAAGGGCATTCTTTAGTGGTCCTCAATATTTCTCTGGAGACCCAATTGAAATGCAAAGGTTTTAGCTGGGGTTCTGTGAAGATGGTGAACTAACCTCCCCACACACATTGGCTGCCATTGTAGATGGGGCAAGATTGAGAGAACGAAAGGGAAGGCAGGACTCGGTGGGGATGGAGGATTTGAAGGGCCTGGTGAACTAGGTCTCTCTAAGGCAGGAGGGGAGGTCTTGGTTACACAGAGGGTTGCCCAGTGCAATATCCCGATGGCCCAGCCTTGACCTGGGAAGGCGACCAAGGGCAGGATGGAGAAAGACAATAGTCATCAACATCACCCCGCCTGCCCCCACATTTTTCCTTGGCTGCATTGGGTCTTTGTTGCTGCGTGCGGGCTTTCTCTAGTTGTGGAGAGTAGGGGCTACTCTTCGTTGTGGTACCTGGGCTTCTCATTGTGGTGGCTTCTCTTGTTGTGGAGCATGGGCTCTAGGTGTGCGGGCTTCAGTAGTTGTGGCGCGTGGGCTCAGTAGTTGTGGTGCATGGGCTTAGTTGCTCCGTGGCATGCGGGATCTTCGCGGACCAGGGATCAAACCCATGTTCCCTGCATTGGCAGGCGGATTCTTAACCACTGCGCCACCAGAGAAGTCCCTCTTATTTCTTTCTAAGGACAAATTCTTATCAATTTCAGGGACAAAAGTTCAGGATAAAAGTATTTTTGTTCAATATACATCTCAATTTCCAGTGACTGACATGCCCTCTTTTAACGTTAATTAGAAACCAAACTGAATAAAATACTTGACTTTGACATATTGTAGTGATTTTAAAAGACTTTTCAACTCCAGTACCAAAAAACACAAAACAGTAATTCAAAAGGCTATTAGCATGGCCCTCCCACCACCTTGCCGGCACAGGGAAAGGCTAAATTAATCAAAATGGTAATTGTGCCACAAATCAATTACTATTTAGGGTTTTTCCTACTGAACCTGACCAGAAATTCTTCACATCCACTAAACCACAATCTTAACTTTTTTTTTTTTTGCAAAAATAAGCCATGTCTTATAAGACACACACACACACACACACACACACACACACACACACACACACACACATCATGGGTTTTTAGCCGAAAGGCGATCATCTCCCTCATTTTCTCAAACAGCATATATCATTCACACAGAGCCAGAGCATAATTTGAATGAAATAGAATGCGATTTTCCTTAGCTTCAAATGAATTGGAGTGGGAGATAATAATGTTTTCTATTTTTTTCTTATCCAAAAAGATCAGCATTTAGCTCTAAAAAAAAAGAAAAACCTCCCTAAGTGTCTCAGATTTAAATACATTATATTTAATGCAGTTTCTAAATTTTAACTACTTCTGATTCTTTCAACTGTTCAGAAAGGCATACCAAGACCTTCAGATCGCCCAGTCTAATGAAAATCAAGCCCACAGGCATCAGCAAAAGCAGGATGTCACCTGACCTTTTCAAAAGGCTCTCCGGGCCTCCGGGTCTCTATGCTGGAACTGCATCTCTCCATCAAGCTAAAAAAATATAAAAATTAAAATTTCAATCAAATCAAGTGTCTTCTGAGAAAGAGAGGGAAGGAGAGAGAATACTTGGGTCCAAGTTTTAAGTGAACCATCCTTCACACGTAGGTATAATTTTACGCTGGACTGGAGTAGTGTTTTACTTGCTACTATGATCTATTTTTTACCAGCCCTAAGAAAACTCTAATGCTCTGGGGAAGAATAAGCAAGGACATTCTAAATTAAGTTGCATAAATAATTGTTCACACTTTCTGCTTGAGCGTCTGTGTATGCATTTCATTGTCTTTCATGTTAGCTATGAAGGGGCCAACAACTATTTTCTACTCTTTGCCTATGCAGATACTGCTGGATGGTTCAAAATTGCAGCTCCTGTTTTCTTAACTAAGTAATGTTTGATTCTATGCCTCTTGGATTTCCTCATCTCACAGATTTTGCTCAGTTCTCCAATTCCTGTTTCATTCTTGCCCATAAGTCCGTAACTTTTGGTTTATTCTCACTGGGAAAGTTACCCATACTTTATGTGTACTGATAAATTATAGAATGTCTGTTCCTAGCCTGGTATTTCTTTAGACTGCTGATTTGTCCAACAACAAAAGTGACGTGACAGATACTTCTATAGCAAATGAGAATGATCTTCTCTTAAGATCACAGGTTCAGTGGGGTCAGAGGAAGGACAATATGCTTGGAATAATCTATTTTACTACAAGTTCTAGATTTCTTTAAATAAAAATAATATGCTATTAGGCAGAAGTTTTTAGCTCTAAGGCCACAGGAAAAAAATGTGTTATCTCTTATCTTCTCTTGAATGTTTTTACAATGCTTCTCTGACCCCAGTGTTTTAGTCCAAGCATATGTTGGCAGTCATTTGCACAGTGACACTAAATATGAACTTCAAGGGGAAGAAAGCCACATTTGGAAGACAACTCATCTACAGACTTTAAATGTTTCAGAGCCACTGAATCACAAACCCCAGGGGATGGGGGTGGGGAAAGAGGAAGAGCCCAGCGATCCGTGTTTTAACAAATTTTCCAGGTGCATTTCTAACAAATGTCTGCAGGAGGCCGATGTTGCTGGTCTGAGGACCACACTTTGAGAACGAGTGGATTGTGTTAAGCTTCCTGGGGAAGCTGAAAATGCAGATGAAGAAGTTACAAAGACATTTTTGCCTGTGTCAACAAATTGAATGATGGGGAAGACTACCTCCAGATGGTATGTTTTGTGTTGGTGAAACCCGTCTCTATCAAAAGCAAATGTCGGGCTTCCCTGGTGGCGCAGTGGTTGAGAGTCCGCCTGCCGATGCAGGGGACATGGGTTCGTGCCCCAGTCCAGGAGGATCCCACATGCCATGCAGCGGCTGGGCCCGTGAGCCATGGCCGCTGAGCCTGCGCGTCCGGAGCCTGTGCTCCGCAACGGGAGAGGCCACAACACTGACAGGCCCGCGTACCAAAAAAAAAAAAAAATGTAGACTCTTAGGTTCTACTGAATCAGAATATGCCAGAATATTGAGAATCTGCATTGTTAACACCAATTCAAGGGATTCTTTTGCCTGTGGAAGTTTGAGACTTGCTGATTTAGGATAGTTTATTTTCAGATTTGTCACTATAATGCGATATTTCAAGCTCTGTATTTGTGTTTGCCCATTTTATTTAATAAGGAGAGATTCCCCCCCCACCCCCCCCCGCAGTGACTAAGAGTATCCAAGGGAGGGTGGTTTTAAAATTATTCTATATAAGACCACAATTATAAATTAAATTAGGTCCCTCTTAAACTCTTCTGCTTTATATTTTTATTTAAGAGTATATTGATGTAAGTGACTGACACATTCTCTATCTCAGCTTTCAACCTTAATTTCCACAAGTAATGCTGGACTTGACACTTCCCTGGAGGAGAAACTGGTCAGTGCAAAATCTAATCTAATGCAGGGGCATGTTAAATCTCAACAAATCCAGTTCAGTATTCTGTAAGGGGAGCTGGCGTGGAGCCTAAAAGAAAATGTTTAGCCATCTTTGAAAAGAGAAAGGTTTCTACCGGAAGTGTTGTAATGTCCTGTGATCATTCCAGGATGTCTTATTTATTATGACTCACTCATCTGCCATTACGGTTGTAATGCTTTAAACAAATTTTGCATCTTAGGTAATGGAAGAGAGTATGGATGGAGGGGAGGGGACTTAAATTTAATTTTCATGATTGAATAGAGAAGTTAATGGTTTAACACTATGCCCTGCTTACTAAAATTGAACAGCAAGAGGCCATCCACATTTATGGAAAAGGACTCTTGACTTGGCGAGAACATTGAGGTTGACCTGAAGGAAGAAGTGAAAGACCTGAGTTTAAAGAGAAGTTGATTGAGACTGTTGGTTAGGATTCTCTAGGGAAGTGATGGAAGCAGGGTGCAGGGTTGGGTTAGTTTTCTTAGGCCGCCATAACAGAGGACCATAAACTGAGTGGCTTAAACAACAGAAGTTTTTCTCACAGTTCTGGAGTGTGAATGTCCAAGATCAAGGCACTGGCAGGGCCGTGTTCTCTCTGAAGACACTAGAGAACATCTGTTCCAGGCCACACTCCTGGTTTCTGGCAATTCCTTGGCTTGAAGCAGCTAATTCTGGTCTTCACATGGCATTCTCCATGTGTTCCTGTTTCTCTCTGTGTCCAAATTCCTCTTTTTATGAGGGTACCAGTCATATTGTACTAGGGCTCACCCTATTCCAGTATGACCTCATTCTGACTAATTACATCTGCAATGATCCCTTTTTCCAGATAAGGTCACATTCTGACCTTATCCTGGGGGTTAGGACCTATATGGATTTGGCAGGGGGGGGGACAAAATCCAACCCATCACAAAGTATATGAGAATCTGTGAAATAGCTTCAGAAAAAAAAGGATGTGAACAGTACATTAATGGTGAAAATTTCTTCTAATTTCTCCAGTGCTATCCCAGGGTTCATTTTTCCATGTCTTTTTGAAAAGAAATATTCAATACTAAAGTAGAAAGTTCCTAACAGTCCATGTAATTTTCTATCTTATGATGTAGAGGGGAAAACCGAAGCCTCCAGAAGTAAAGCAAGGTGCTCAGAGTCAAACATTATAGTAGAAGATCTAAAACTTGAAACTGAGTCTTCCTATTCCCTAGACTCTGTCACCTTACAAGGAGCTGGTATACTGTGAACAGCTTTGCCCTTGAAACCAAACACTGGCTGTCATTCTCTGCATGTTAAAGGCACGGGCCAACACTTTCAGGAAGTAAAATCAGGCATCTCTTAAGTTGCCCCTTTCCGTTATTCCACTGCATGGACCATATGACACTCCAAGGGCACAGACTGAAGTCTCATGCTGTGGCTCGGATGGTGCCCTGGGCTTTACACATCTCCCCTCTCTTCTCCATCTTTCCTTTCACAAGTTCCCTGTCCTGTTGTCCCAGAGCCCAGCCCAGCTCCAGGATGGGCGATAGAAAATGTGTTCACCTAGCTTATTTGTTTCCTAATAGGTGATAGACGCTATTTTAATGGTAATAAGCCAGTTCTCCACTCTCTCTCCCTTTCTTCAGAGTCTTTTGGGTTTTCGGAGTGCCTGTCTTTGGAGAATATGATAAGACTTATCATTTCTGTGGTTCATTTTGGCCAAATTGAAGAGCTCAGTGTCATTAGGAAAGAGCAGGCAGTCATCATGGATGACTTTGCACCTTCAAATTGCAAAGAGTTGGTCACCATATCTTTTGTCTGTTCTTAAGATTTTGGTGCCTTGTGTGGTCTACAGTGAATTTAAGACTTTGAGGGGTCTAGAGCTGCTATTGCAGTTGGCATGCTGTTCAGCTTCAAGACTTGTCTTGAGCTGTCTGGACAAACTCTACAGTATATTTAATCACACGGCGGTTTTTTTTTTTCCCTCCCAAATTTCATCTTTTTCAACCTATTCAAAGATAAGCTTGCAACAATGCTTTCAGGCTGTTTTCACGTAACTCTCTCTGTGCATAGGATTTCAAAAAGCAAAATATTGATCAGAACAACTCTCCTGGTTTGTCTCAGAAAATATCCATTCCCTGAAACAAGTTATTACCTCCAGTTGCTTTGGAAGATGCATCAGATTCACTCTATCAAATTTATAATTGGAAAATGGCATGAGATTAATTATGGAAATGCTTTTCAATTTTAATAGTCAATTAACAGGCAACTGTATGAAGACCACAATAGTTACGCTGTTCTATAAGCATTGCACCAGAAGTCTTATTTTAGTATACTTAGACTTTTAAAAGAGAATCTGATTAATTAATCTGATTGTTTAATGAATTTGACATTCAAGGGATGCATGAATTTCCTTTGGATGTTGAATTATAAATTAATGCTTATCAAATTAACATTGATTTTCTTTATCTAGGACCATCATCACAGAGACATTTTCCTGCATGAATGTCTGCCATGGTTGTCATTAGGTTTAGGCATAAGATTTCAGAAGGAATGTCAACTCCCACGGACCCTATCAAATGTATTCCTTCCTCATATTCATGGGATCTTTAGGTCTAAAGATCTATCCTATTCCCTTCAATGTGGAAATTGTTTTTCTCTTCTTTGACCAACAGGGAATATAAGTGCTAGCACAGGCTCCTGAAGTTGGCCCTGGAAGTGTTCAATTTTAGTAAAGCTTAGGACTTATTTTGATACTATAATTGTATGCTGTCAAACACAGATGCTAAGTGTACAGTTAGATGAATTGTATAACCGACAGATGAATTGGGACAAATGTATAACCGACATTCAAATCAAGACAGGTAACATTTCCACCACCCTAGGAAGTCATATGACATTTTATAGCAGTATCTTGATAAGAGGTCTCTCTCTACACAGACCTACTGTAGCCCAAACTGCCTAAGAGTTTGCAGTTAAATTGCCTCAAGGCTGTTATGGACTCATGTACTCATTGGTGCCCTCCCATCCCTTGGACCTTTGCTGGAGCACTGACTTTAGAGTCTAAAGAAACTAGGTCTCACCTCTTGGCTCTGCTCCTACTTAGAGTCATTTAGAATGTCTGAACTTTAGTTTCCTTATTTGTAAGCTGAGGATGCTAAAACCTCCCTCATAAAGTTGTTGTAAAGATTAAAATACATCAAAGCACCTGACGTTCAGAACATGCTCAGCTGATGTACCATTCCTCCTTCTCTGGCTAAAATCGTGGGTGCTAGGTATTTTCTCTCCCTCTGTCCCACTCCAAACAACCAATCAAAAGGGTATATTCCAGTCCTTCAGGATAATGCATTTGAAGGAGATACTTTTCGAATCAGAAAAACTAATCCTTGCTGATGCATTAATAAACTTGAATAATTTAGTGTTTTCTCTCCCAGGTAACATTTGCATTTTAACTTACGCCTGTAAGAGATGCTGTTTTGACCCAAATAACGGAGTTTGAGCTGAAAAAGTCAGGAGATTGGGGAACGGTGTAATATTTGAGGCCAGGCAGCTCCATTTCTAAATTTCAGACAGCCATCTGTCTGTCTGTGTGCCTGGCTGCCTGTGTTAAATGTAGGTGATTTTTCTCTGAAAAAGATGTGTACACGTTGTGGGCAAATTTGGAACAAGCTGGTTTAAACGGGCTCATGCAGGCATTAAAATCAGCACGTGGAATCTAAGTGCTGTCGCAAGGAGGCTGCCTTCTCACGGTTGAATGGCAGTCGTTGCTTAGCGGGTGAGAGGTAGAGGCCAAAGATCAATGCCCGGGAGATCCGGGCAGCAAGCAGTGGCCTCTCCCCCATGTGTTCCTGTTGGTGAAAACCGCCCTGTGGTTTCTGGAAGCACAAAGAGTGTACTCGGGAGGGCCGCTGATCAGCTTCCCATTTAAGGACTGGGAGTTTGGGGTTAGTAGATGCAAACTATTACGTGTAGGTTGGATAAACACCAAGGTCCTACTGTATAGAGCATAGGGAACTACGTTCAACATCCCAAGATAAATCATAATGGAAAAGAATATAAAAAAGAATGTTAATATATGTATAACTGAGTCACTTTGCTGTATAGTCGAAATTAACACAATGTTGTAAATCAACTATACTTCAATTTAAAAATTAATAAAAAATTTTTTTTAAATGTATTTTAAATTCAGGACCCCCGATGAGTGCTATCAAAACATTCCAGATGAACATAGAGGGTTGCCCCTCTGTTTCCCTACCTTCCAATCCCTGAGCTGATGCAGTGCTAGCCATGCCTTTGTTTTTCCTCTTCGTTTCTTATAGAAAGTGGTTCCTAGCCTCAAGAACCTCACCATGTGGCTGTGGCTGTTCGGAGTTCTGCCTTCCCATCATGGATTTTAAAGCCTTCTTTGCCATTGGCTAGTCCCAGATTTTGTATCAATTACTTCTCCGTGTAGATGGATACCCGTCCACCTTTACTTTCATCTTCTCCTCTAGAAAACAATACGATTTGTCTTGGTCACATAAGATACTCTATGATTGAAGCAATGTAAGTTTTTCTTTCCTTTTTCTCCTTGTGTGACTTTGTAGATTCTGGGTAAGATTAAGAACTTCAGGGAGTTGTGTGCAGTCTGACCCCAAGCCGCTGCAAGCACTGATCCCAAAGCAGATGACTCTGGTCCCCATTATCCCTCAGCTCGAGACTGATGCTGTGATGTTCAAAAGTGAGAATTCTTTTAGCTGTACACAAATGTCGTCGCAAGTATGTTTTCCCAACTTCAACTGTTTTAATAAGTCATTAAAGGAAATACATTCAGCCATAACCCTCAGCTTCCCTTCTTTCTTGGCAGGCATCTGGAACTCACACTTAACAGGAATTCTCACAATCAGAATATCTATCAGGGGGCTTCCCGGGTGGCGCAGTGGTTGAGAATCTGCCTGCTAATGCAGGGGACACGGGTTCGAGCCCTGGTCTGGGAGGATCCCACATGCCGCAGAGCAACTAGGCCCGTGAGCCACAACTACTGAGCCTGCGTGTCTGGAGCCTGTGCTCCACAACAAGAGAGGCCGCGATAGTGAGAGGCCCGCACACCGCGATGAAGAGCGGCCCCCGCTTGCCACAACTAGAGAAAGCCCTCGCACAGAAACAAAGACCCAACACAGCAAAAATAAATGAATTAATTAATAAAACTCCTACCCCCAACATCTTCTTTAAAAAAAAAAAAAAGGAATATCTATCAGGGAGCTGGATGTTTATGACCATGGGCACAAATGTAGTACAGTATAAAAAGTAAGAAAAATCAGATACCAGCACCATTAAATCCTTGGCTCTAAATTGCTTTCTTTACACCTGTCTATTCAGTACCAAGTTGTCAACGGAATATATGGAGGGAAATTTCAGCTTACAGAACATAATTAGACCAAATGAATTAGGGACTGAGTGGAGGGTGCTCAGCGGAACACTGTGTTCCCTTGGCCATTAATCTAGTTTATGAAGAGCTGCCCCAGTGCGGATTTCTTCGTATTTTGCTTACAATACCTGCATCAATTGTCAATGTCAATGGCATTCTCCAACTAGGCAACTAGGCCAAAGCAGATTTTTCTTTCTTAATGTGACTCAAGCCTCCATTTTACTGGTGTCAAGAAGAGGCAGGATGGTGATCGATGAATCTGACGAACATGAACAATGTGAATGACCACTGAGTAATCAATCTCGCAGCTTTTCTTTAGTCGTCTCGGAGCAATTATGTGAATGCAATTCACTGGGTGTGTTACTAAAACATAAGCTTAGGGATGTTAGCAATATTCATTTTGAGACAAAATGCCAAGAAAAAATAGTGACCATGAAATTCTTGAAGTTTCTATTTGAAAATAGGCTGTTCAGTGTGTCAGTGATAATCGTCACTGCAGAACTATTCCATTTTTAAGGACTCTTGGCTAATTTTAATCCAGCCACCTTCAGATCCCTGGACTTTCTGCATGGGCTGTGGGATAATTCTGATAGTTTAGAGTGAAACTATTCAGTATATGTAAGCCGGAGGCCACGTGTTGACTCAGTACTGGTGCCCCAAACCTTGGCAGACCTTATTATGGAAGATAAACAAGAAGTGTTTCCCACCTGTCCTTGCTTTCCACAGAGTGAACTTTAAATCAAAGTTTTAGCTTTATGTCACTTGAGGGAGCAGTGGGAAGGGCTTTCAGGTGGAAGGAGGGCTATGATTAAAGCTTGCAAAGGGCTGAGAACAGATACATGGTAAACGTATTGGCTTTTTTTTTTATTCTTTTTTTTAAAAATTGTGACTGGGATTTAGAGTAGACAGCATTAGCTGGTGCAGAAGAAGGCATGTGATACACTCAAGGGTAAGAAGGGGTATATGTTTGATAAAGAACAGTTTCCTACCATCCAGAAAATGAATTTGGTGGGCAGCTCTTTGCCACGACAAAGCATCAGGGAAAACAATGTAGGTGGAACCCGATACACCGAAACAATAGTGGATCAAATACCATCGCCAAGTGCAGGAGAGAATTCTGGAATAGGAAATAAAGAGCATCAAGCTTAGAAACCTTGCCTCTTCGCTGGAGTCAGGGGCCAGGGCCCCTCTCCGGGAGACCAGTGGGCCTCTGTGGACACCTCAGACCAGGTGTTACACTTTCGTTCCCATTCAGAGTGAGGCGGGGTTCCCAGAGACTCTTGGGTGCTCCAGGATCAAGGGAGCATGGGATGATTGAGCCTCAAGTACCAAGCTTTTCCGTCTCGGGAAACTTAGAATGGAATGCCTGCTGATCTGTCTCTACTTTGATAGAAAACCAGTAGGAGAGGAGGTGGCTCTGGAGTAAAGACCGGTCATCAACCTCCTGATGTTCAGACAGTAGAGTGAGCTTTGCTGGATTCACTCTGCTCATGACCCTAAGCATCTTCATCAAAACTTGTGCAGATGTGAATTCATGCCCATCTCATCTGTGCTGACGGGTACGTGTTTGTGGGTGTGAGTACTTGAACTTGGGAGCTCCGTGGTGTTCTTTTACACTCATACTTTTCTTTCCATGGATTCATATGTAGAGTTTCTTATTTCAGAGTCTTTAAAGTACATATTTTACAGGGTATAGGTAAAACTCTTCAGGGGTTCATGAGAAACATAATGTGGTCAGGTACATGGTTAGAGGCCTCTTCAAGAACCAAGGCAACAGACGAGCTGAGAAGCAGATTGCATGGCCCCAAATGCCCAGCTGGGGAAGTGCGTGGGCTGAAACCATATAGCCCTCACCTGGCCATGCCATGTGCCAGGGCTGCACGCCATGGAGGGAGGGGCATATCTTTGCTGTTTGCCCTCCTGGGAGGTACAATTGAATAAATGCATGGTACACTCAGGTGGAAGCCTGGCTGAGAAGCCCCTGCTGTCAAAGGAAAAGAAGCCACTTCCTTCAAGATGAAATGGAAGATCAAAATCATCTCAATCCTGTGTGGGTTTATGAAATTAACTGGATACTTATTTACTCACTCATAAAGGTTTTGAGTGCCTCTGGAGGGCCAGGCATTGGACTAGGTGCTTGTGGGGTCCTTACTGTCATGGGCAGCACAGGATCGGAGGGACAGTCACATGAACAAGAGAAGTGATACTATTGAATCAGTGTTGTAACCAAATTTACAGAAGATGCTAACGGGGGGCCCAGAGGAATTAGAAATGCAACAGTAGTTACCAGCAGTTAGGGTGGAGGAATGTAGGTCTCCTTCAAAAGCCCTGTTCTTGAGCCTTCAAATCAGGAATTATGTGAATGGTACAGCCACCTGCTTCCAGTGATCCTATCCCTCGTGCAGCCTTTTATTCCTTTCTCTTTGGCTGTTTTCCCCTTATCCCAGGGACCAATACCCAAGCAATGAACCTCTACGGTCTAATCAAGCCCCATCAAAGGGTATCTATTGTGGGTCCCAATCCTTCAGCGCCACCTAAGAGAGAGATGAACTCATTGGACAAATGAGTTTATCCTAATAATGAGTCATTGTGTTCTATCCATTATGTCTCTGGGGTAACATGCATTTTAATGAGGCCCTCAAATCCTTAACCTAAGAGATTCACTCATGCAGGGGTGATAAGCTGGCAGGGAAGGTGTCTGGGAACAACTGGTCTTCGGTCATCTGAAATCACAGCACATATGGAGACCTTTCCTCAAGCAAATGAAGTAATAAAAAGTTTATCGCAAGCCAGGAAAAAAGTTCCGATTTAAAACTACAGAGCTCAAACACTTATTAGCATAGTTTTTTTTGGATTCCTCAAAA
Organism: Orcinus orca; assembly: GCF_937001465.1. NCBI lineage: Eukaryota > Metazoa > Chordata > Mammalia > Artiodactyla > Delphinidae > Orcinus > Orcinus orca. The sequence goes on from NC_064573.1 coordinate 57,006,586, forward strand.
GAATTACTAGGAAGGCCTTTGATGTATCAAAATTAAGCCTTTGATGTATCAAATGCTCTATGCCTGGAGGGATTAGTTCTGATTAGAAAATGCTGGTCTCTGGTCTCTCTCCAGGCCTTTAATGACTTGTGTATCCTTTCAATAACAGGCAAGTGGCAGCTGGCATCGTTTGGGGATGGTGCCGTGTTTGTAGTGGCGTGCTGTGTGTCTGTCCATCAAAGACAGTTCAGCTCCCATCCTGCTGAGGGAGCTTGGTGGGGCTGGCAGGAGGGCTTGTTGATCTTGGGAACGTTGTCCACAATATTATGACTGGGTGTTTTCATGCATCTTTTTAAGGATGCACACTCCTTTCTGGGTCCCTGGTGCTTATTGAACCTCTGTTTTCTTTGTCTCCCAGGAAGGAGGGACAACCTGGTGGCCTTCAGGTACCTAATGCTTCTCCTTTTGTATGTGTCTTTCACCTGGGTTCTTTGGGTGTGGGGCAGAGCAAAACTAAAGTAGAAGGACTTTCACAGGGAAAACTTCTTAATATGACATAATGTGCTGGACCGCTTTCCCAGCTGAGTGGTGTATGTGAGGGCATCTGGGGAAGGACAGTGGACGCTGGGCAGGGCTGCGGGGAGGGAAGCTGACACCCTGATGTTGAACGGCCATTTGTGTCACATCAATCTTGGTTCATCTACGATCTGATCCTTAAAGAATGATCTGAAACGACTCTGCTTCAGTATTGTTCAGTGGTTATGCCCCTATGTCATTTTCACTCTGGAGGAAAATGAAAACATACCTTCCAGGGAGAAGTTTGCCCGGTGTTCTGCGGAAGCGTTATCAGAGATGCTGCTGACGTGGGTCTCTGTGCTCTACCCCCCCACCCTCTTCTGGCGGAAACCACTCTGGGTCCTGCTGTCCCACAGAGCCTCCACCCACAGAGAAAGCAAAAGCCAGAAGAGTTGCAGGTTTGGGCCACTCTCTGTGAAGGCTGCTGCTCACGGGCCTCCGCACGGCTTAGCTAAGTAGCAGGTCTTTTGCTAGCTAGATGCAGTGACTCCAGCTTTACCCTCCCAGTACCGCTCACTATTTCTGAGTGAACACGTTAAGCCATGCTTGGGTTTACGGCTCACCAGGTGAAGCGGGAATGGCGGATTTGTTCTCCCTAAATAACCGCTTGCCCTGCAGAGCGGGAAGCAGTTTTTTGCCTCTCGGTGAATTCAGGGTAGGTTTGTGTTACTGATGCCCCAGGAAGCAGCTGTTGGGTGGCATGAAAGCACCCCTCAGAGGTAAGTTAGAGCTCTGCTTGGTACTTTGGACTCATCATTTGGACAGTGGAAAAACACAATCTCCCTGTGGTGAAGATTAAATTTGAATAAGGGCTCAATGGGCCCATGCACATGCCCATTGCACATACTTGATGCTGATATTAACCTGATATCAACACATTTCAGCTGGGGATGAGAGCCAGGCTTCAGTCTCCCTGGGAAAGTGCTGAGTGATGAGACTGTGCCCAGGGTGGAGGTGGCCGGGGTTTGGGGACTGATTCCAGACCTTTGGCAGACAGCTCTATTTTTCCTCTAGGCCTCAACATGGACTGGTGATTAAGAGGCCCAGATGCAAACCCTACTATCGAAGGGATTTCCTCCAAGTAATGGAATTACATGGAAAGCCTTTTTGAAACTGCAAGGGAGTAACATATTGAAAACCAAATTCTTATGCAACCAAATGATGACCTGGTCATCTCACACGTTCCCCAGAGCTTGTTGAAGATGTCAGACAGAGGATGTGGGCTGTGCGGGGGGCCCATGGCTGCGTTCCTCGGCGCCCAGGAGGACTTCAAGGCCCTGGGACCCGAGCTCCTGGGCCTCCCGGGGACTACTGCCCCGTGCTCAGAGCAGCAGCTGTCTCTGCCGAAGCCTGTGCCCTGAGGCTTAGAGCGTAAAAACTGCTCCCCAAGGTGCCGCCTTTAAAAACAGCAGAGCTTCAGTGCTGACAGCCCCCGTCTTATTTATAGCCAACCCTCACGCTAACTTGGAGCAGGGAAACCAAAGGAGTTGTTCTAGTTTACTGTCGAGCAAATCAGAGGCCCAGGCCCCACCCAGGCTGACTCCATCCAGCCCTGAAGTTGGGTCCTTAGATGAGTCAGGTGAGCAGCCCAGGCTAGCAGCCCCGGAAATCAGCTACAGTATTAGCAGTGATGATCCCCCATTCTCAGTATGACAACGGGCCATTTCTACATGAGGCAAGGAGAGGATTTCTGCTGCTTTTGCACTGCTGTCTCTAAAGAACGAGCCAAGGTCCACTGCAGCAGCTGGGAACCTGGGCACCCTTCCCGGGTGGTGAGCTTCACTCCCGTGAGCACAGGGTCATTAGAGAGTTCCTTTACTTGGAGAAACCCTACTGTGAGCACATCCCTAGTGAAGGAGGGGTCCTAATCTCGGCTACCCCCGGTGTAATCACATTGAAATACCCAGAAAAGGTGGCAGAGGTTGATTGCATTTAATGGGCCTCCATCAGCTGCGAGCTCACAGGTTTGCCTGCATCACTTCAAAGCTACCAGTCTGAATGCCAGGCTGCCAAATGAGACCTGCTCAGCAAGTGAAACCCGCAACCTCATTCTTCGACAGCTGGTAGGTCCCGTGTGATGGTTTGCACTATGCAGGCCAACCGCAGGAACCCCTTAGATGCTCTGTTTCTCCAATTCCATATTTGCTTAGGAGGTTGGATGTGGCAGACATAACCTGTCTTCAACCACCAGATCGTTCAGACAGGCAGATAGAATTGACTAGAAACCATTTTCTTCTGCAAGTGGATCGTGGACAGAAGTGTTCTTGCTAAGGGGCTATCACACACTTGGCTATAACATACACAAGATTCCTCTCTGGCTTTGTAGTGACCAGTGACCTTTTCTGACCTATACCCATGCAAGAGTAATCTCTGAAATTTGAGCATCTGACCCAAAAAGTAGTTTTCGGTTCTTTGAATCCATGGAATCATGGCATGTGGACCTTTGAATCATTCTAGCTCAATTCCCTAGCTTCACCCCCGAGGGAGCAAAACTCCCTGAGTTTTGTCAATGATTAAAATACAAGTGCATATGCAGGCATGCACAGATCTGACTCCTGATCCAGTGCTTTTCCTATGACGCCACGATGCTTCCCATCTGACGTCTGATCTAACGAAATGAAAACGTGACATCCACGATGTATTAGTCAGGATAGGGCAGCGTAGACTGTGGTAACAAAACCCCTCAAATCTCAGTGGCTTAAACCACAAAGGCTTATTGTTCAATCACCTCCCAGGGGAGGGGCAGAGAGTTTCACTCCTTATCATTGCTCAGAAACCGAGGGTGGGGCCCCTGGGTGCAGTGCTTGCCAAGGTGCTGTGACCTCACACATTCTAGGTGTTAACCTGGAAGCAACAGCCTTCACTTCTGCTCTCATGGAAAGACCTGCACGTGGGCCCTGATTGCAAAGGCCTAGGACTCGTGTTCCCTCTGAGCACTGAGGTTGACACCTTATGGGGTCTCTATTTTACAAGCCTTCAGGGCACACCTGCTCTAGGCCACGTACTGCATGAGCTGCTAAGACCATTAAGAGAAGTCCTTATGCTGGTGGACGCATAAACTGCAGGGAATAAGGGGTGTGGAGAAAAGGGGGTTAGACTTGTAGGAAGATAAGTTACAACAGGACAGATGCCATAACGAAAGTGCTGGTGGAGTCCTGTCCGCTTCAGATAAGAGAACAAACACGACTGAGGAAATTGAAAAAAGCTAAAAAAGTAAGTGACATTTGAGCCGGGTCTTGAATAAAGACCAGTATATATTCCTTAAGAACACATTGTAGTCTCATTTGAAATAACGCCTTTGCCCTTGTGAATGTTCTCAGAGGTTAGCTTTAGTCCTGTAAATTTCTTGACAAAGGTTCAGCATTCTCTGCAGACTCAGGGCAAGACATAGATTACCTTCCAAAGAATTGAGAAGTAATCCATGAGCACAGCTGTCTCACCAGTATGAGCTGAACTGTGTGACCCAGAAGGAGGTGGCCAGGGACCAGGTAGGTGCAAATAGAAAGTGAGCTAAGATGATCATGGTCTTAACATAGAATCAGAACAGGATTTAAAGGAATTTCATATTTCCCTTGCACGAAAAGACCATCTAGAAGATACAGTTTAGACGCCCTAACTTAAGAATTTGAGGTATTCCAGAGCTTGTAGCAATAGAGGAAAAGAATGTTAACTAAAATGATCCCAGAAAATCTAAGATTCGTTGTCACTGAAGCAAAAAATACAGCTCATGACAAGCATTCGTTTACTGAAGCCTTTCCCACTCAGGACAGCTAACAGCAGTTGCTGCTGCTTCATTTTCCCTTCCTCCAGAATAAGGAAAATTCCTTTCTCCTGTTGTCTTAGCAAGAACCCTCACCCAGATTCAGAGAAGTGGTTTTAAAGGTGACGAGTACTACAAGCGTAATTCTAGGCACACACAGACTTATACTCAAACCACCCTCATTGTAGGAACCACCTGTATCTTTTTTTTTTTTTTGCGGTACGCGGGCCTCTCACTGTTGTGGTCTCTCCCGCTGCGGAGCACAGGCTCCGGACGCGCAGGCTCAGCGGCCATGGCTCACGGGCCCAGCCGCTCCGCGGCATGTGGGATCTTCCCAGACCGGGGCACGAACCCATGTCCCCTGCATCGGCAGGCGGACTCTCAACCACTGCGCTACCAGGGAAGCCCAACCACCTGTAACTTTAACTTACAAACTAAATTATAAGCAACTGCAGAACTAGGGCTTGAACCCTGATAGGCTGACTTTCAAGCCTGAATTCTTACTCATTCCACTGCATCTTTCATAAAATGCTTTAGCCTAAAGAAAAAGCGAGTGACAGTACTTCTTCCTTCATTAAAAAAAAAAAAAAAGCTGGTAGGTTGGTTTTAAAGTTACTAGGCTGCAAGTTTTTTTCTGCAGGTACCTAGGTGTATACAAAACTTGTCTTCGTTAAAAATGACTTGTAGGGCTTCCTTCCTTCGTGCCCTGGTCCGGGAAGATCCCACGTGCCGCGGAGCGGCTAGGCCCGTGAGCCATGGCCGCTGAGCCTGCGCGTCCGGAGCCTGTGCTCCGCAGCGGGAGAGGCCACAGCACTGAGAGGCCTGCATACCGCAAAAAAAAAAAAAAAAAAAAAGACTTGTAATATTTAGCCATTTTCAAACACTTCCCTCGGTCTCCGAGGACTTGGCTAAACAGATTCTGATAGATACTGAGTTTGTTTGAAGTCCGGACCCGCTGTCACTCTGCCACGCAAACCAGGTTCTTTTTGCCCCGACGCCCAGCGAGCGAAACACTCAACCTCCGAGGTTTGCAGCAGAGAGGGCTTGACGCACAAGCCAGCCGACTGCAGCCAGGGGAGCAGCAAGTCTGAAATCCACCTACCAGAAGCCGGGGCCTCCGGCGGGCATTTACTGGATGAGCTGGCGTCACAGGCGCAGAGATCGTGCGGACCGGGAAAAGACGATAGGAAACAGCTGCGCCATCCTCGTTCTGAGCAGGCGCAGCTCAGCCACAGGCCTCTTGCCCATTCAGAAACCGTCTTCCGTCCTCTGAGGTCAAATGTCACAGGGCACTCGCGCATGCCCAGTTGGAGGGTGGGTGGTCCTATCCGGTCTTAACCAGCTCAGCTCCAGCTAGGCGCCGCTGATCCAAGTTCCTGGAAAATAACTCCGGCAAACATCTCATTTTTAGGCTCCGTGCAGCTCGGAGGAGGAGCGAGCTTTCTGCAGCGACAGTTAAAAGGACCTTGATAAGGCAAATGGCCTTTGATAAGCTTGTCAGGTGGATCACCTCTATCTTTGTCGCCGGTACCTTGTCAGTTCCCTGCGAGCATTTTAAAATACCTACTGATACTGACTACTTGACTTCAGTCAAGATGTATCTTATCCGTTCTACCTTTCTCTTGAACTCTGGAATAACTACATGTAATAAGTTGCTACTCACATTAGCTTTCCAGGATAGTATATTTTCTTAAGCTACTTAAGCTTTTTAAGAAGCCATCATTGACCAGCTGCCGGTAGAAACTTCAGGTGAGTTAGGAGGGAGGCGTTTTTTCGTAAAAACTTTCTGTTGTACCTTTTCCTGTCTATTTTGTTAAAACACTGGTCTTTTTGATGGAATTGTAGGTATTGGAACCTAGGGGCACGTTCTGCGGCCCCCATCACTCACATATGCATAAGCTGCAGGACCTGTTTCTGGGCGCCGTGTCACTGCTGCCTACACGCATCTGCCACCACTCTCAGCAGGGACCCTGCACAAGCCTGCATATTGCACACGGCAGCGCAGGCCAGGCTTTCCCACAAATCCAGTGTGTCTGGAAAAAGAGCTGCTTGAAGAAGTTATCATCAGAAGAAGTTGCCGAGAAGCAACGAGGCTCCAGTCAGAAGTTCCTGAATGGCTGCTGATGGTGAGTGGGGATGAAAGGTGAGATGGGGGACAAGAATGCAGAAATGGGGTTCCCAGCATGTCAGCCAGGCTGAGGGGGAAATCCTCTGCTTTTTCCAAGGGTATAGGTGAGGATGCGTCAATCAGAGAGGATGTGTTACAACAAAGTAGTTTTATGTGGCACTGCACTAAAATGAAACGATGCTAGCTTTGACTTTTCAGTGTATAATAACTTTGGCTGTTCAATTGATGGGTCATGTTGTCTAAATGGTTGGAATAAAGGTGATGAGGCAGCCCTGCGCCCCATTTCGGTAACTTTTGGAATCCCTTGTTTACCCCTAATTCTGGAGGGAGCTGTTGGTGGAACTAGCACAGATGTCACAGGCAGCAAAGGCTTCAAATCCCACCTGACGGCCCTCAAGCCTCCAGAACAGCTTCGTGGAGAAGAATGATAATTACGTTGATTGAATCCTCATGACTGAGCTCCTTTTTCAGCTGCTTTGATTTATTCTTTTGAGTATAAACGAGTTTTCAATGAGCATTACAGAATCGGCAATACCAGAGAAAAAGAGTGGCAGTAGGATGTATAACTCGAGATGCTGTTCCAAACAGCTATTGAATTCCTTGAATTATTCGCGTTCTAAAGCCCTGTCCCACCCTCCCTAAACCCACAAGCAGTTGTGATTAGGGAGGAAGACTGGCATCACAGAAAAGCTCCTGGGTCTCCTGGGAATGTCACCCTGACCCTCGTCTAAGTAGCAGCAGCTTCAAGCAGTAGAGCCCCGTGTCGTGTCTTGCCCGTGATGATTTCTTATATGATTAGAGTATAATAAATAATTTTGAATGAAGCCTTCATATCCTAAAGTAATAGCCTCTTAACAACAGGGTCACCAACTAGTCCAGGTTTGTCCAAGATTTGACTACTGGTCTTGACACAAAGTTCAACATCCGGGAAACCCCTCAGTCTGGGGCAAACTGGGATGATTGGTCCCCCTCCTTAAAAGGCATTTAAAATGCATCTTCCCTAGGATCCAGTGTGATTCTATATTTGTTCTGTGGTCTAGAGTTCTTGTTACATCCATATTCTACAGGCAGTCATCTGCATTATCAGAATGGCACCAGGGAACGCACCTAGCTGAAGGGAGGGCTGGGTATGTGGTGGGCAGGGGGATTGGATCAAGTTTGAGAGAGCAGGAAGATGAATGTCATACCGGAGTCAGACTGCGTGGCTTCTTTTACGCTATAAATATTGGATGAAGTGCTGATGTAACCTTTCCTGCAGCATGACATGGGATTTGGCTGTTTTTATGGCTCGTGATTAAAGTAAGAAACAAGTCTCTGATTAGATTATTCTTTTCTCCCCACAGACCTCTGTCCTTCCCATTTCCAAGAATGCTATTTTATTTATACAATCAATCTAACTCAGACTCCAACACCAAAATACGTGGGTCACAACCTAGAAAATGTATCCTAAGAAATATTCTGTTTATTCTTTGCCCCAAATTATTTATGAGCTCAGATACTGACTTTGACATGCACTTCAGGGGAATAAGAAGAGCTGAGACTTGTAAATTCTGCTTCCTTTTAAAAAGTATTATTATCTGTGTGTGGTAAAATCCACTTGAAGTTCTCTTGAGGTTGCATAAGAAAATAGATGGGTTTTTAATGATTTTAGTTTGTTGCAGTTGCAGGTAGCTAAATACAGTCGGCTGAAAAGCAAATTGAGCTCTAAGGAACAGAATTCAATCTATTGGCTTTCTCCTTCTGGTCTATCCTACACAGTAATTTAATTATTTGTGAAACTTCTAAACTCAATTGACTCCCATGGAATTTATCCACGTTGGAGGGTGTTTAGTGTTATACTCATTATATCTTTTGGGCTTGGTCCAGCAATTAGCAACTGGGCTTTATTTAGTCATAAAGAACTAAGTATGTTGGAAATGCCTGTGTGCAGTGTTTCATGTCTTTAAATTATGTCTGTTTTTTAAAATTCAGAACATTTCGTCTGCTTATTATGCTGAAATGCGGTAGAACTATCAGGTTCAAGTAGAGGGAAATTTTTTTTTGTCTCTTGTAGCCCTTTAGACAGATATATTGGGTGGGAATTTAAAAATTCAACTGTGAGTAGAGCTCAAAATCAAAAAGATCCAGTATAAATAACATCAGAGGGTGAGCCCTCATAAATCAGCAAGTCTGATGTGAAAAATAGGTATAAGTTTAAAATCTTGCTCTGGCTGTTAGATGCCATCTACTGGCCGTAATTACTGTCTGATACAACTAGCCATCGTTTCAACGCAGAGGGAGAATCCTCAGGACCTGTTGTTAAAATTCAAGTAGCATTATACGGCGTAGTCATTTTGTGCAAATCAATCATGGAATAAGCATAGCTACATTTTGAAATTCAGATTGCATTTTGAAAAAAAAACTACTATGAACTTAAAGTCTTGTGTAGATTTTACTTGGTTTTTAAAAAAATTCTGGTCTCCCAGGAATATCTGAAGAATATCTGTGTTACAGGACCATCTAACTGCTGTTGATTCTACAACCTAGCTTTTTTCCAGATGTATTATCATGTACAGGCATCAGGATATAGTTCTATGGTCATTGTACCTTAATACGTTTTGTAAACTCGGTCAGATTCCAGCTATTGTCTGTGTAGAATGCGGCAGGTGCCAGCTTAGATGGCTCACGTGCTATTGATGGACACACACAGGCTCTATCTGCGTTTCTACATTTAAGAATGATTAGCACTGGTATCCAGCATAGAGGAAGTTAAATATATAAACCAATCTCTTGCCCTTCACATCTATAGATTCTAGCACTTGAGTATGAGGACTGTGCTTGTGCTCTAGGTAGGAATAATAAGGTACAGTATGAACAAAGGAGTTAACAGTTCCTGGGTATCTTAAATTAGAGGGAAACACACATATAGCGTATTCTGCTAATGTTCTAGAACAGGTGTTGCTTAACTACTGCCAGCAAACTGGATCCAACCTGCCCCCTGTTTTCATAAATGAAGTTTTATTGGCACATAGCCATGCCCATTTGTTTACACATTGTCTAAGGGTCCTTGTGCATTTCTAGGCGGGCTGAGTCATTGAGACATACCCCAGGGCCCAAAAAGCCTAAAATATTTACTCTCTGGGCTTTCACAAAATTTTTGCTGATTCCTGTTCTAGAAACTTAGACTCTTTATTTCATTAAGGCTATCTTTTATTTAAAATTCTAAATCAGCGTCTTTGCTTCAAGTAGCAGAAACTTTGCCACAGCTCTGGCTTGCCGTGAGAGATGGTTCCACCCGAAGGGAGGGGGGACCCAGGCTGCTCCGGGACAGCTCCGCTGGATGGCCCTGGGCTGGCCGGCTCCAGGCTCCCAGTGACAGCCCAAGGCTGCCCTCTAGGGCCTAGTGCAATGGGAAGGTTTGTTCCTGAACAGAGCAGAGGGGCCTTTTCCTTCCCCTTTTGGTGTCCAGTGGCTGAAACACATGTAGGATTGCTGGTAGTAAAATTGACCTTCACGTTCATTAAGCTAGAGCTACCAGAGGCTGTGGAGAGTCGTGCTTTCTACCAGTTTGGCGAATTGTCAGCAGCTTTGCATTGTGCAGACCATGACCACTTAGAACAACTTCACGTGGCCCAAGGATCAGAGGGGCCAAAGGGGGAAGCAGTCGGAAACATTGGGCTGGCCAGAAAGTTTGTTCAGGTTTTTCATAGCATCTTACAGAAAAAACTGAATGAACTTCTTGGCTAACCCAATGTATGAAAAGCAAAAGCCCACTTGTCTTTTTTAAAAACTAAAGGCAAATAGGCCAATTGACAGGGATTTGGGGAAGTGATATTTTCATATACTATTATAATGTGGAAAAGAGATTCAGGAAACCCCTAAAGGTGATTTTTCAAATGCCCCATTTATACTTGAGACCCTTCTTTTTTTTTTTTTTTTTTTTTTTTTGCGGTACGCTGGCCTCTCACTGTTGTGGCCTCTCCCGCTGCGGAGCACAGGCTCCGGATGCGCAGGCTCCGGATGCGCAGGCTCAGCGGCCATGGCTCACGGGCCCAGCCGCTCCGCAGCATGTGGGATCTTCCCGGACCGGGGCACAAACCTGTGTCCCCTGCATCGGCAGGCGGACTCTCAACCACTGCGCCACCAGGGCAGCCGAGACACTTCTTTTTGTTAAAACTACCTACATTGATGATAACAATGGAAAAAGTAGAATTTATAATTTCTTTCAAGGTCCTTTTGGAGGCATAATCATTTACCCTAGAACATGTTCTGTGGTAAAGAGAGGGAGAGCTATCATTTATCTCCAATTTCAGTGAAAAGAAAGACAAGGTTCAGAACAGGATGTGTCAGAGCTGAACTGGGTTTGGACGACAGCTAACTATTTCCTGGCTGCGTGATGTTGGGGTAAATTAGCTCTTGGGGTAAAAAGTCTCTAAGCCTCAAATTCTCTCAGCTGTAGAACGAAGATACTCAAAGATGTATGCGAAACAGCTAACACAGTCCCCTCCCACGTGTGCAGTAAAACGTGAGCCGTGGTGATGAGTTACTAGATGTGTCTTGGGGACCGCGACACACTGTATGTAGTCTCCTCGTTTTAATACTAACTTGACTAGCCCAGTTGTTTGAACCTTGGCTGTAATTAGAATTACCTGGGAAATTACATACATATACACAAACCCCTCTGACTGCCTGCACCCTGCCTCACAACAGTCAAATCGGGATTTCTGTTGTGTAAGACCCAGGTATCAGTATCTTTGGTTCTGACATTTCCATTAGGTTCTTTTATTGTTTTTTTTTAAATAGTTTCTGTGTCTTTGTGTAAATTCTTCTCTTCAGGCATGTTGTCAGTCTTTCCCACTAGATCCTGTGGCATCTTTTTTTTTTCTTTTAAATGTTATCTTGGAATCATTTTAGATTCACAGAAAAGTTGAAAGGACAGTACGGAGGGAGCCTGCACACCCTTCACACTGCTTCGTCTGATGTTCGCATCGTGCATAACCAGAGTCCAATCACCAAAACTAAGAAATTCGTAGTTGTACATTATTGTCAAGCAAACTACAGACCTTGTTTGGACATCACCAGACCTTTCCAGCGATGTCCTTTTTCTGTTTCAGGATCCAGTCTAGGGTCCCACCTTGTATTTAATTGTCAGGTCACCTGAGCCTCCCCAGTCAGTGACAGTTCCCCAGTCTTTGTCTTTTATAACCTTGACACTTTTGAAGGTACTGGTTTTTGTAGATTACCCTCGATTTGGGTTTGTTGGGTGTTTTCTCTTTAGACTGAGGTTATGCGTTTTTAGCAGACACTGCAGAAGTGATGCACTTATCCCAGTGTATTATAACAGGGGCACATCATGTTGCTGTGTCTTACATTGCTAGGGATACTACCCTTGATCACTTGGTAAAGGTGATGTCTTCTGGGTTTCTCCACTGTGAAGTTATCATTTTTTTTCTTTGTAGTTAATAAACCTCTTGGGGAGAGACATTGAGACTAAGCAAATAGCCTGCTTCTCCTCAAACTTTGTTCACTGACTTTAGCAACCGTCGGTGGGCCTTGCCTGCAACAATTCTAACTGTTGTGTCGAAGGATAATTTTCTGTTTCTGTTATCGCTTCTACGTTCATTCATTAGAATTGCATAAGAAGGCTGTTTCTTTCCCCCCCATTTATTTCTTCAGTTACCTGTTGTGTCAGTATGGACTCATGAATATTTATTTTATTCTGTGGTTTATAATCTAACACCATCGTCATTTATTTTGTTGTTCAGATTGTTCCCGCCTCGACCGTCAGCAGCTTTTTCACGTTGGTGCCTACGCCTTTTGACATATCCCATCCTCTCTGAGTACTTCTTTCTACAAGATGCTCTAGTTTCATCTTGTATTTTCCCCGCCCCGTGCCTACAATCAGTCTGTTCTGCAAGGAGCCCTGATTCCTTCTCTTGGAGAATGGAATTTAAAAACCAAGACCTGGGCTTTGAGCGTGCTCATTGCTGCTGTGGTGCCCTTGCCTCCAGGTGCTCTCAGTGGATGGAGTTTGGAAATACGTGTATGGATACTAACCCATCTCTGAATTTCCACCTCTGTCTGCCAGATACACCCACACACGTTCATACGCATGTCTCCAGTTCCCATCCAACACCTCAGGGTCGTTCTCGCCTTCCTCCGTTCCTAATTTGTAACTTTCTTCTCTGACGGTGAGAAACTTGTCTCTCCTTATCAGCCCCAGGACACATATAAAGTAGTTGCAGAATTGCTGACATTTTGAGAAACAAATTTACTAAATGGAGTTCAGTATTTGTGTGCCGTTTTTTGTGTCTTTATCCTGTGGCTTCTTTATCAGAGTTCTTTTTAAAGTCCCTGTCTGGTCATGCCCATGCAATGAAGCCATCTGGGGCTGCTTCCTATGACTCTTTCCTATTTGTGACCATAGATCACATTTTCTTGTCCCTTTGGTGTGTCTTATAGTATGGCTTTTATTTGAATACTTTTTTTGTAAAAGAATGGTAGAAATGAAAGTAAATAGCATTTACTCCACACAAAGACACGTCCCTTCTTGGTCAGCCTGCTGGAGTGAGGGGACGGGCTGACTCAGTCTGACCTTTGGTTGAGCTGTTCTCAGCCTTGTGGCAGCTTCACTTTGGTTCAGTTCATCACCAATTTCAAATGCTCTAAAGCAGGATCAGCACTTGTCTTGCTAAAGGGCCTGAGAAACAGGCACTGGTGACATGCCGGGGAGCTCTTTTGCTTGGCAGCTGAACCGCCAGCTTCCTGGGCCGCGGGAGACTGTTCTCTGCTTTCCGTCCTAGCTGCTGGCTGCTCCGGATCCTCGGGGAGGTTTTGTTCTCTAGTCCTGCCCCCTCCACACACTTCCTGGACCACTGGAGGGCTCTCCCGCCCTGCCGCCCAGCACAGCCTTACACTCTGTGGAGGCCTCAGATACCTCCAGGGTATTTGCCCTCCCGTTGCCTTTGGTGGACCCGTGCCTTGCGCTTGGGGGGAGCGTTTCATGCTGTCAGGGGACGGCTCTCAGATCTCTGATGCTGCCCCTGCCTTTGATATGCTCTCTGTGGTAGGCAGGATAATGGCCCCCCAAAGACGGATGTCTGAATCCTAATTCCCAGAAGCTGCAAATATGTTAGATTACATGGAAAAGGGGAATTAAGGTGGCGGATGGAATTAAAGTTGCCAGTCAGATGACAATAGATAAGAAAGGAAGATTATGCTGGATTATCCCGGTAAACCCAGTGTAATCACAGGGGTCCTTCAAAGTGGGACAAGGAGGCAGGGGCACAGAGATACCATGTGCTGGCTTTGAGGATGGAGCAAGGGTACCACCAGCCAGGGATGCAGCAGCCAGGAGAGGCTGGAAGAGGCCAGGCGTGGACTCCCCCCTTGAGCTCCAGAGTTTACGTGCCGATTTACACATTTCCAATACTTAGTTCCTGAGTGTTTCTTTATTTAAGGGAGAGGGCCAACTGTGTTCAGAAGTCTGAACTCCTCACTCAATTAGTGAATGAGTATCGTTATCAGTAAAGTTAGACTAACCCAGGAGGTCCTCAAAGGAAGCGGCAAAGAACAAAGTATCTAGGCGTTGAAGAGATTTCAAGGTCATGAACATAGAGATGGTCCAGACTCAGTTACCCTCTGCAGAGGCAGAATACGTCTGCGGAGGCCCATCCCTGAGTTCTGTGTGTCCCTCTCGTCCTTCGGCATTCCCCAAACTGTCACGTACTTCCCCAACCCTCAGAGCAGACATTCACAGTCACCTCTGGTGGACCACATCCATGCTGGTTGTGCCCTGCAGGTCCTCCCAGCGGGAGTCAGCTTGTTCTCAGACGGTGGCTTGGCAGGCAGGGTCAGGGCAGCAGCAGAGCTCAGCAACTCGGTCGTCGTAGAGCCGTGACGGTCCCCACTGTCCACCTGCCAGAGGGGTTTGAAATGGCCTGTCTGCTGGTTAGGGCACTTTGACCCCAGGTCACAGAAAGAAATGGAAACCCTTGCTGTATGGTCTCTCTCTCTCTCTCTCTCTCTCTTTTTTTTTTTTTTTTTGGTATTCCGAGATAACTTTGGATGTCTGTTGGTCTTTTAAGCTAGGATATAATATATTGATTCGTTTTCTTTTAAGTCACATTTGTTTACGTAATTGCACTGACTTTTATCCCAACTAGAGTTTCCCAATCTCTTCTATCAAGCATTTAGAATTTCTTGGGTTACTTCTGGGAAAGCTAACTTCTTACATGTGGATTTCCCAAGGTTTACATTTAAGAAAATCCTATTGAAATAGAACCTGGGAGCTCCTGTAACAATAATTGTTACTATGTAATTATATAGTAAAGTGCTAGCAGCTAAGAGCTATTGAGTTCTTGCCACTTGCCAGATTCAGAACCATTTATTTCATATCTAGTGTCTCATGTAATCCTCAAAACAAACCTTGGAGACACAGGAATGCTTATTTTCCCCCATTTTATAGATGTAGAAACTGAGGTTTAGCAAGTTGTAGTTGCCCATGTTTTTAACTGCTGTAAGATGTGGTCTCTACCCACCAGGACGGGCATGATTGGTTCCATTAGACCAAAATTTCAGAATCAGGCATTATTTTAAGTGGTGGATAAGATATAGCTTGGACAGCTGTATAAAATGTAATTTCTCTAAGTTTTGGGATGGACTTAAACTTCTGTTTCAAAACTAACCATGTTTCATTAGATTGTTGTTGTATAGGTTTTTGTATTTCAGGGGCATGATTTAGCTCTTGGCATATCCAGTGCCATGAAGCAAGGAAAGCTTGTTATAATAGAGTACCATTGTGTGTATTAACACGCCCATTAGAAAAGTTTCCTCAGAACTAAAGGATTTATAACCCTCATGCTTAAACAGAATCAGGCTGGAGACTGCAAAAGAGCTGTCATATGGTCTAATTTGATGGACACTTCCTGGATACTTTGAGCCTTAGGGCCTCTGCTTCCAGGAAATGTATAGATAGACACTCAATGAGGGTACCTTCAGAAGGCTCATGTCCAAGAACCTGACAACATAGCCCACTGGAGACCTTTTTTCCTCCTTTTATCACTCAGAATCTGCCCAATAGGTCAGTGGTTCTGGAAGCAGCTACTAGCAATGACCCATGACAAGTTTCCACCAGTTCCTGGTTTCCTATGAAGTAAGAACTATGTACTTGGGAACATCTCTGTTAGAATATTTGACTAATGAGTCCTATGTTCAGGCCCCAGGCTTTGCTAGGAGAATGTCTGGAGTCTGTGATCGTGAGTTCTATCTCAGTTCTCCATTGCTGGAAGAAATATTTTCATATTCCCCTCCAGTTTTCAGTTCTGTGTTTTTTGCGTCATGTTTGAATTCCTTTGATGTTTCTCTTACAGTGATGTTGTTTGCAACCTAAGTAAACCCACCTGGATTCTGGATAATAACTCGTATCTTACTGTTTTCGTTCGTTAATATTCATATATAATGACCATGATTCTCAACAGGGGGGCAGATCTGCCCCCATGAGACACATGGCAACGTCTAGAGATATTCTTGATTGTCACACATAGAGGACAGAAGTATTCCTGATATCCAGTGAGTAGAGGCCAGGGATGCAGCTAAACATCCCACAATGCACAGGATACCCCCGAACAGAACGATTTGGCCCCAAATTTCAATAGTGTCGGGGTTGAGAAATCTTGGCTTAGGGAAAGCACTTCTAAAAACATTGTGTTTTTAACTTATGCTTAATTTTAGTTTGTCTACATATAGATTTTCATCATGCATTAATCTTCTTAATTAAATCATGCTTGTTTACGTTTCAATTAGCATTAAATAACTTTTCCTATATTCATGGCTATAGAAAGATTTGTTCAGATCTCTATAAAGACTATGATGACAGTCCCTTTGGGGCAGAAATCTTAAGTAAAATTGATCTGTGCTCCAGGCACAAGAAACAGCAGGAATCTGGGTGCTATCACTGTGAATATTCCAAATACCAAGCTCCTGGAAGCATAAAGCTAGATCATAGGGTACCAACAAAGACAGATTATTTGGAAGACATAGACGCAAAGTGTATCTCAGTCCAGTCCCAGAAGCCAGAGAGGTCAGTAGGTGCTGCTCTGTTTCCTGGGTGGCAGAGGAGGATGATAAGCCAAACGACAATATTGCTGCAGTCGAGACTGAAAGAAGGCAGTTCACGAGTGAGGTGTTCATTTCAAAGGAGATCTTCACTATTGATGGAGAGACTGCACTGCCAGCCAGAACCTGAGCTGCTGCCGGTTCAACCAAATGTAATGAAGGAAGGAGATGAGGGGTTAGAGAGAGCAGCGCTGACAGACGGCAGTTTGCGAAGAGTTGAATCAGCATAAATTATATCTCATCGGTGAGGAGGGAGGATGTGCTCCAGGGCTCGGCTCACCACTGAGCTGGCGCATGCACCAAAGCACAGCCAGCAAACCGCCAGGTGTCTTTCAGCGTTGGGCTCAAGTGCAGGGGTAGAGAAATGCCTTGGTTGGAAAGCCACCTGGATTACAGATCGTGGGTAGAAGTCTATTTGAAACAGTACAGTACTAAAAGACATGAATATTTGGGATATCGGAAGGCCTCAATCGTAGACTACAGACAACCACAAGAAAAAATTGCTGATAACTAGATGTGACTAATACACAGATACTAGTTGTAAGTATCTATATAACTAAATACTTCAAAACAAGACTCACCAGTTCAAAATCAATCCACCTGTTTAATAGTGTTTGAAATAAAGGTAAATATTATTTTCTGAGGTTGAGGAGAGTTCACCTAAACCACATATGAAATTTTCAAATAATCAAATTTTTTATCCTGTAGATTTGAAACTTGCTTCTTGGAGATTACATAATTAAACATTAACGTTAACTTTCCAAAATTTCATAACTATCAAGGGAAATAAAAAGTCAGCCTGTCAGCCTTAACACATTATAATAACATACAATACAAAGTAATATAACAGATATGAATAGACATATGAATGACTGGGAGTCATGGTAATTATTGCTTTGGGGGTTAAGTAATGGAAATATGACAAATATCAGGTGCGTGTGAAGTAAAAATCGTTTAACAAAATCTCTGAGTGAAGATTTTTTTCATTGCTTTAAAAACCTGTTCTAAGTTTTCTTCAGTGTATTGAAGCTTACAAACCAGAACCCAGTCAGAATGTCCAGACCAGCAGATGGTACTAATAGGAAAACCAATGGTCCCTGAGATTTTTCAAGGGAATTTAAAAATTATAGAAGGGGAAAATTCCAAAGTGAATGTCAAATAGGTTAAAATCTTGTACTTCCATTATGTACATCAAAGCAAAGGAATGGATTTGGGAAAAAGGAATGTAAGGCCTATGACATACCCTCCTTTGTCTCTCATTTTGAATTATTATTGAGTGTTGGGCAAATTTTACAAGCCTCGAAGATTGTTTCTAATCCACAAATACGTTGTCTCAAGCTTCTGCGAAAACCAGTATTAGAGATGCTGTCGTAACAATTGTTCAAACTGGACAAGCAGCCAGTGGGTCATTACTCACGGGGGACCAGTAGCACAGCAACGGGCTGACTTTTGCAAGGAGCACTTTGCAGCTCAGAATGAGTTTGGTTGCCCTCCTGGACGCTTCCACCATTTGAGGGTTTTGTTGTGAAGGCAGAAAACAGTATTTAATATTTAATGAAGTCATTCTCTGCTGATGTTTCATGGCAGATGTGCTCTACTTAGTAGACTGTCGGAAAGAAAATGTAGAGGCAAACGCATTAAAAATTATCAGACATTTTCATAGCCTCTCCCGAGGTGTCTCTGAAGGGTAATTACCTTGTGCACAAGATGGAAATGAAATGGGGAAAACATTTTTGTGCAAAAGTACAAGAAACGATTATACTGTTGGCAGGAATCCTAAGCTCCAGATGCATTATTTTTTGCTACTTCCAGCTTTCTTCTTCCCTTTTTATCCAGATGAGTTCTGCATTATATGCATTATATGCAGAACTTACAGGACTTACAGAGGAACAATAAGAGACTTTAATAATTCATATCTGAGAGGAGTGAAAATAGAAGGGCACATCTTATTATGAGGACATCAAATAGGTTACTTATTCTAACACATAGAAAATGCTACAAACCGTTCTAGTTCCTACTAAGAAGGCCCATTCTTCTCTGTCTTGGAAATTTCTGATATTGGAGGACCCAAGATTCTTGGACCAGAACCCCTTCATTGCCTAATGGTTTGTGCCCCTTTGGAGTTTAATGAAGATCTGGACATAATTTTGTCAGCTAGCAAGAGGAGAAAGGGAGGGGAGGAGAGAGGAAGGAAAGAAGCTAGGAGAGTCAGAAAGGTCATTTCCCCATCATGCTCTGGGCGTGCTCTGATGGGAACTGGCAGCAGACTGTCGCCCCAGGAAGCAGCGTTGTAAGTGGCCTCAGCCCAACATTGTTGAACAAACTTAAAGTGTGTGCTGCTTCCCCTGGACCACATTCTGTCATTTGAATCTGAAATGGCAGCTGCGTCAAAACAAGTTTGCATTATGTAGACCTAATTCCAATTTTTAAAATGCTGACTCAAAATCCTATGTAACCAGCAGCAATCAATTATATTTGTCAGTTTCTCTGAATACGGTTTATGAATTTCTCAACACACCAGGACTAGATTCCACGCCGCCACATGAGAGAGAAGCTGTGTGTTCTGAATCAATAATAATGACCATTTACTGGACTTGCAACGTCCAACAGTATGGCAGAACAGACATGAGCTGGGGATTGCAGGGGAGTGTTTGGTCAGCTGAAGTCCTGCTGGATTTGGAATAGATTCAGACAAACACACTTGTTCAAGCAGTGTTGAGCTTGTGAGCAAACAAGGGGAGTCTTCAGTACCAAAACATGCAGACATAAACAAAATCCCCAAACAAGAAAAAGGTGAAGGTGGGCTGAAAATGGACTTGAACATAGGCAAACCCCAAATATGGATTCTTTTCCTGGAGTCCAGTGCCCACCCCAGCAGTGGATTTGGAATTTAAGCCAGGGACCCACAACGAATGGAACAGACAAACTTGGAGATGTTAGGAGTTCCTGCAGGCACCTTCTCAGTGGAGAAAAGCATCCCCAGGACTCAGAACTTTCATGGAATATGTGGTCAAAGATAGTCAAATTAAGTGAAATATAATCATGATATGCCCAAGGAAACAAACCACCATTAAGTGATGACAGTCAGCAAAACAGTCAGTCTGGATACTTCACCTTTTCGGGACTTCCCTGGCGGTCCAGTGGTTAAGACTTTGCCTGCCAATGCAGGGGGTGCAGGTTTGATCCCTGGTTAGAGAGCTAAGATCCCACATGCCTCGCGACCCAAAGAAAACAAAACTAACAAAATAAAAAACATAAAACAGAAGAAATATTGTAACCAATTCAACAAAGACTTTAAAAATGGTCCACATCAAAAAAAATCTTAAAAAAAAATAAAACAAAAAAATAAACGTTCCACCTCCTGCACAAACACCTCAAATTATTGGAGTGGTCAGATTTGGAATGGGAAAGAACTATGATGACAAAATGTGGGTTAAGAAAGACAGGAACAGGGAGTTCCCTGGTGGTCCAGTGGTTAGGACTCTGCACTTTCACTGCCAGGAGCGCGCGTTCATTCCCTGGTTGGGGAACTAAGATCTGTAAGCCGTGAGGCGCGACCAAGAAAAAAAAAATCTTACAATTAAAAGATTAAAATAAAAAACAGGAACAAAGGATCATCAAAAACATGCAGATGAAAATTACAATTCTTGAAATGATCTAAATAGCATATTTTACACAAATGAAGAATGAATATTATTCTTGAAATGAAAGAGTAAGCCCTGCATCTCCTGAAAAGAAGCGTCAAGAGATGTCAAAGTTACCCAGAATGCAGCACACACACAAACACGCACACACACAAACACCCACACACACGCACAGAGGACAGAATGAGAAGGCTTGACATAAATTTAGTCAGTGTTTGATAAGAAAATGAATAGGACAGAAGGAGCAGAGGAGAAAAACAATTTGACTGCAGAGGTATCAACGGATATAATAGAAGCAAAATACCAGGGAATAATATCTTCAAAATGCTGAGAAAAAAATAACGGCCAACTCAGAACTGTATGCAGTGCAAATTTTTCTTTTAATAACTAGGATGAATAAAGACATTTTCATATATACAAAAACAGAGATTATGATCAGCAGAATTTTATCAAAGGGATTCCTAAAAGGTATATTTCAAGAAGAAAGGAAAATCATCATGGAAAGAAGTTCTAGTCGTTTAGGAAGAACTGCTTAGTAAAAAAAAATGGTAAGTACATAGGAAAATCTAAGTGAATATTTTGTATATAAAATGAAAATACCTCAATTGTGGGGTTAAATAATGAGCTAAAATACTGATTTTTAAAATACCATATAAGTTGGAGGGTGATCATTAGATCTGGCCTTCTAAGGTCCTGTTATTATTCAGGAAGAATGTTAAGATAGTGATGCATGGTAACATTTTGAGGATGAACACTAAAAGAGTGGAAACAATGAATCACAAATCAGTATAGGGAAGAAAGAAGAGTAAAAATAAAGCAATTCAAAGGAAGAAAAAGGGGAAAGAGGTAGAAGAATCATCAAAAAGCAGGACAAACAGAAGGCACACCAAGTAAGAACCTTGTAACAAGTTTAGGATTTTTATTCCCAGCTGTACAAAAGATCTGATACCTGGAATGACTTGCTCAATATGAGCGAGTAGAATTTTGGACAAAATGAAAATAAATTATTTAAATACATGGGAATATGAGATGGTATAAGATTTAAGAAATCCACAAGATCCCAAAAGTTGAGTGAGAGCAGGAGCCCGGAAAGGAGACACCACAGCCAGGTTTCACCCTGAGGGTTTCTGCTGGACTTGTGCCCTCCCCGCTTTGGCCACTGCACAGGGATTATGCATGAGATCCCAGGGCCTGTGTGAGGTAGGAGAATCGAATAGGAGTCATCTGCATACATCTGTGACCTACAGAACCACACCCTTTGTGTCAAGGTTAGCATGAAATAAACCTACCACGCAGAAGAGGCCAGCAGTGAAACACCATCTTGCCCTTGGTACTGGGTGAAGAGAGGAAATCTCCTCTGAGGATTCATGTCTGTAAGCTTATCTTCATGAGGGCTTTTGGTCCAAATCCGTATTGCCAACGTGTTCCAAAGAGACTGCAGACAGAGCATTTAGAACAAGACGCTGTCTTAGAACAAGACACTGTTAGCATTATACTCAAGCACACAAATACTCCCTGGAAGAACACAACTTCAAATCAAACCTGAAAGAATTCCTAGCGATTGCTTTCTAAGGAAAGTAAGCAGCTTCCAATCTAAAGCAACACTTGTGGATGAGAAATGCAAAATGAACAAACAATGGAAAGAGACAAAGACTTCCGGTATTGGAGCCATCACACCCAGATTACATGATAACTTTAATATGCTTAAAGAAATAAAGAGAAGATTGAAAGATGAGCAGAGGGCAGAACCTACCCTGTGGATTAGAGAGAGAACGAAACAGAATTCTAGAGCTGAAAGATATCGTGATTAAAAATATAAAACTTGGACACATTGAACAAATCACGCTGCTGAAAAAATTTGCAAATGAGAAGATAGTTCAAAAACACTATCCGGAATTCAGTACAAAATACAAAAGAGGTTAAGAAACAAGGAGACTTGAGTAAGATTTGACATATTTAATCAGGGTTTCAGAAGGAAAAAAAAAGTTTCAGAAGGAGAAAAATCAAGCAGAGACAAAATTGGAAGAGAGAATATCAGATCCAGGAAACCCAGTGACAGACAGACATAATTAAAACAAACAAACATCTAGATATGTAATGAAACTTCAAAATACCAAAAAGAGAAGATTTTATAGAAGCCAGAGAGGAAATGGAGAAAATGAACTATTAGACTAATGCTAACTTCTCAAGCAGAGTGATGGAAGCCAGAAGACAGTGGAATAATAGCTTTGGGGTGGTGAAAACTGACCATCTGGAATTCTACACTCAGAATATTTTTCAAGAATGAAGACAAAACAAAGCACAAAATGAACAAACCGACAGCTTCCCAGGTTTACTACCCAAAACCCACATTAAAAGAAATAGTAAAAAAAATACACTTGAGTAGATTTTAAAAATTCTAGCCATGCTCTGTTTACACCACAAACATAAGAATGCAAAGGTTGACAGAGCATGGAGAAAGATTTACCAGATAATTATCAACCAAAAAGATACATTTTAATCAAATATTGCCAGAAGATAGTTGACATAGCTAGTTAACATCTGATAAAAGATTTCAAGCAAAAAGCATTACTAGTGGTAGAAGTTCAAAATGATAAAAAGTTCAAATCAGGAAGATATGAAATGCTAAAATTGTAATAGCATAATTTTATTTTTAAAAAATAAAACTGCAGAGAGAAGACAAATACATGTAGGAGATTTTAACATATTCCCCCCGGAAATTAATATTTCGGACAGACAAAAGTGAGTGGTGATTGATATAGAAAGTTTAAACAGTGCAATGAACAGGTTTAGGTGTGTGCAGTATTGCCTGCAACAATTAAGGAATGCCCATTCTTCCAAACACATGGGAACGTTTTCAAAAATTGATCACCTGTGAAGCCATAAAGGTACCTCAGCAGAGACAAAGGACTGTTATCACAGAAACCATATCCCCTGACTAAAATGCAACTAAGTTCAGAATAAAACTAAAAGCATTCCATATGTTCGGAAATACTTAAAACTTCTAAATAACTCATGGGTCAAGGGAGAAGCAAAATGCTATGTGTCAAAAATTGTGAAATGCTATGATACTAGCAGGGAAATATACAACCCTTAGTGCCTTCATTTAAAAGAAAAAGGATTGTGGGCTGGCCTCCCGCAGGAGTGGCCAGGCTGGGCATTACCCAGCAGCACCTCGCGGGGTCCTTCTTCTTTGAGTCCTTCTGCTCCACTGCATTCCCCGTCTTAGCATTCTTGTTGGTTTCTTCTCCAATCACACGTAAGCCTGGGTGTTTCAAGTCAGGCATACCCCGTTCAAATCCCAGCTCCTCTATTTCCTTCCTTGCTGAGCCTCCATGACCTCATCTTTACAACCAGGCTGCCAGTCTGTACAGGCTTGTTGGGAGGACTTGGTGAGAGTCTGTGCGTGAAGTGCCTGGTTCTTGATAAATACCTGGTATGTGATAACCCGAGGCCACACTGTGTGGCCAGAGGTGATTTCTCAAAGTGCTGATGGCTCTGCTGGAAGAGGCCTGCTGCCCCTCACGTGGTCAGTGGGCTCAGCAGCACTGACCCCTCCTCCCATGCCCATCCCACCCCTCCATGCCCTGGCTCTATCTAGCATATCCCAAATAAAGTGACACTGTGTGCAGAGTCTGCATCCCTGGGGGCAGAGGGCAAGGGAGGAGTGGGAGTGGGGGTAAAAAAAAGAAAAAAATTAATTGAAAATAAATAAAAGAAAAAGGATTAAAATTAAGGCACTAAGGATCCAACATAAGAAACAAAACCAAACAAAAACAGCAAATTAATCCCAAAGGAGATCTAATGAAAGAAAGTAATCATAAAGATAAAAGAAACCAGTAATGAAACAAAAAACAATTATAAAGGAGAGAATTAACGCCCAAAGTAGGTTCTTTGAAAAAGATGAATAAAACAGAGAAGCCTCTGTAAAGGTTAGTCAAGGAGAGAGAAAGTAAGATATTAGGATGAAAGGTGGACTTAACTATAGACACTTCAGAGATTTAATAGTTAAGAATTACTATGGCCCATTTTAAGCCCAATAATTTGAAAATTTAGATGGAATGGATTAATTTTAAAATAAACTTGCTGCACTGACTCTAGAAGAAATAGGAAATCTGTATATTCTTACAATCACTAATAAAATTGAGTGGGCTTTGAGAAATTTGACTCTATTAAAATTAGGGACTTCTGTTTATGGAAAGACATCAAAAAGTGAGTGTTCATACCAACCACAGACTGGGAATAGAAATTTACCACATGCATAATAGACAAAAAAAGATTATCCAGAATGCTTAGTTGCTGCCTAAAGAGATGGGCTACAGACATGAACAAGCATTCCACCAAGAAGAAAATACAACAGATCATAGGCAAACGACAGGATACTCCTCCATCTTATTATTAATTAGGCAGGTCAGAATTAATATTCCAATATTATTTTCTTTCTCAATCTTCAGATTGGCAAAAAAGTTAGAAGCCAAATACCTGTATTATGAGGATGTGGAGCCAAAGGAACTTCCGTCAGTTGTAATGAGAGTGTATATTTGTATAACCATTTTGGAAGACAGTTTGGCATTGCCTGGGGAAACAAAGTAAGCATGCATACAGGGCTGCAGTTCCACTACTAGAAAATCCTGCACATGTGCACTGGAAACACAAAAGTATTGATCGTGCTAGCATAAATGAGTGAATGGGTATATAAACAATGCACAAGCGAATACTGGGAATAATGCAAATGTCCATCAACACAATGGATAGATAAATTTGTGTACAGTTGCAAGAAGGACTATATGTACACAGCTGAAACTGAATAAACCATAGCCTCACACAATACCATGTATGAGCTTTAAAACATAATGGTGTGTGCTTATAAGAAACAAATTCAGAAAAATCAATTCCATATGATTGCATATTTGTAAGTTCAATAAAACAACACTACACAATGTGTTTGAGGAAGCACATGTGCATGGGTGATAAAACTAAAAGAAAAGCAGGGTAATGGTTAAAACAAAAAAGAGATTGGTCACCTTAAGGAGGTGGGAAGAAGAGTTGCAATTGGGGGTGGGAATATCTGGAGTAATGACAAATTCAATTTCTTTTTTTTTTTTTCAACAAGGAAAATAGTACATAAACTTTGCAGTGTGGCTTATAATTTCTTAAAAGGAAACAGTTTACATAGACATCAAATTAACATTTGAATGTTGATACTGAATCACATACCAGTTGACTTCTACAAAGTTACTTAATACAACATTCTGTTTTTTTAAAGGTAAACCTATCAGAATCATACATTATTGTTTAAAATTAATTTCCTCTCCATAATTGATAGTTTATTTTGTGATTTTAAATTCTGCCTAGTTTCAATGATGGTGGTATAAAGTTCAAAGTGAGTATTTCTGAAAGCTGTTGTTATTGTTATTTAAGAAAATGCATTATTTTTAAGGGTCAGTAAATTTTCTGCAGCATTACTAAGTCTTCATAAAATGACATACTTCTTTTGAACAAAAAGACATAAACAAAGCTAGAATAAAGTCTGACATTCAGTGCTTGTATAGAATTATAATTTATGAGGCAATTGGATGTTCATGAAATTTATACAAAACAAGTCCTTTTGTGCTTATGCACTGCAAGCATTTTTTTAAACAATTGCTGGGGTTTTTTGTTTTGTTGCTCAGTAATGCACCGTTTTTTTCCCCTTATTTTGACTCCCTCCACCCCTTTCTCCCCACCCCCTGCTGTCTTTGGCAATCACCAGTCTGTTCTCTGTATCTATGAGTTCTTTTTTTCAAGGCTCCCACATAAGAGAAATAATATGATATTAAATATTTGTCTTTCTCTGTCTGATTTATTGCACTCAGCATAGTGCCATTGAGGGCCTTGCATGTGGTCACAAATGGCATGACTTCATCCTTTTCTATGGCTGAGTAATATTCCGCTGTGTGTGTCTGTGTATACATACGTATATGACATCTTCTTTATCCATTCATCCATTGGTGGACATTTGGGTTGTTTCTGTATCTTGGCTATTATAAGTAATGTTTCAGTGAACATGGGGGTGTGGATATCTTTTCAGTTAGTGGTTTTGTTTTGTCTTCAGATAAATACCTGGAAGTGGAATTGCTGGGTCACATGGTAGTTCTATTTTTAATTTTTGAAGACCCTCCATACTGTTTTCCATAGTGGCCAATTTACATTCCCACAAACAGTGCAGGAAGGTTCCCTTTTCTTCACTTCCTTGCCAACACTTATTTCTTGTTTTTTTGATAATAGACATTCTAACAGGTGTGATGTACTATCTCATAGTTTTGACTTGTATTTCCCTAATGATTAGTGATGTTGAGTATCTTTTCATGTGAATATGTGTTGGCCATCTGTATGTCTTCTTTGGAAAAATGTCTATGCAGATCATCTATTTTTTAATCAGATTTTTTTCTATTGAGTTCTATGAGTTCTTTGTATATTTTGAGTATTAGTCCCTTATCAGATATATGATTTGCAAATATTTTTTTCCATTCAGTAGGTTGCCTTTTCAGTTTGTTGATGGTTTGCTTTGCTGTGCAGAAGCTTTTTAATTTAATGTAGTCCCACTTATTGATTTTTGCTTTTGTTGTTTTTGCTTTTGGCGTAGATTAAAAAAATCATCCCCAAGACTGATGTCAAGGAGATAACTACCTATATTTTCTTCTAGGAGTTTTGTGGTTTCATGTCTTACATTCAAGTCTTTAATCCATTTTGAGTTAATTTTTGTGTATGGTGTAAGATAGTGGTCCAGTTTCATACTTCTGCATGTGGCTGTCTAGTTTTCCTAACACCATTTATTGGAGAGACTGTCCTTTCCCCATTAGGAAAGTTTTCTTTGTCATAAATTAATTGACCATATTTGCGTGGGCTTATTTTTGGGCTCTCTCTTCTGTTCCATTGATCTATGTGTCTGTTTTGTGCTAATACCATACTATTTTTTTTTTTGCGGTACGCAGGCCTCTCACTGTTGTGGCCTCGCCCGTTGTGGAGCACAGGCTCCGGACTTGCAGGCTCAGCAGCCATGGCTCACGGGCCCAGCCGCTCCGTGGCATGTGGGATCTTCCCGGACCGGGGCACGAACCCATGTCTCCTGCATCGGCAGGCGGACTCTCAACCACTGTGCCACCAGGGAAGCCCATACCATACTATTTTAATTACTATAGCTTTGTAATAGAATTTGAAGTAAGGGAGAATGATGCCTCCAGCTTTGTTTTTCTTTCTCAAGATTGCTTTGGCTATTCAGGATTTTTTTGTGGTTCCATACAAATTTTTAGGATTATTTGCTCTATTTCTTTGAAAAGTGATACTGGGGTTTTGATAGGGATTTCAGTGAATCTGTAGATTGCTTTGGGTGATATGGACCTCTTAATAATACTGATTCTTCTAATCCATGATCATGGAATATTTTTCCTTTGTGTCTTATTCAATTTCTTTCATCAGTGTCTTGTAGTTTTCAGTATACAGGTCTTTCACCTCCTTGGTTAAATTTATTCCTAAGTATTTTATCCTTTTTGATGCATTTGTAAATGGGATTATTTTCTTTTTTTAGAAGATGTTGGGGGTAGGAGTTTATTAATTAATTTATTTATTTTTGCTGTGTCGCGTCTTCATTTCTGTGCAAGGGCTTTCTCTAGTTGTGGCAAGCGGGGGCCACTCTTCATCGTGGTGCACGGGCCTCTCACTGTCGCGGCCTCTCGTTGCGGAGCACAGGCTCCAGACGCGCAGGCTCAGTAGTTGTGGCTTACGGGCCTAGTTGCTCCGCGGCATGTGGGATTCTCCCAGACTAGGGCTCGAACCCGTGTCCCCTGCATTAGCAGGCAGATTCTCAACCACTGCGCCACCAGGGAAGCCCCCTGGGATTGTTTTCTTAATTTCTGTTTCTGGTAGTTTGTTATTGGTATATAGAAACAATAGATTTTTGTGTATTGATTTTTTTATCCTGCAACTTTACTGAATTCATTTATTAGTTCTAATAGTTGTTTGAAGGAGTCTTCAGAGTTTTTTATATATGATATCAGGAT
This sequence comes from Orcinus orca, assembly GCF_937001465.1. NCBI lineage: Eukaryota > Metazoa > Chordata > Mammalia > Artiodactyla > Delphinidae > Orcinus > Orcinus orca. The sequence goes on from NC_064573.1 coordinate 57,034,807, forward strand.
CTTCCTGCAGCCAAGGGACAGTCTGTGGACCAAATAGAGGGGTGTAGGAGATGGGGCGATGGGGGGTGCCTCCCATATAAATGTACTCAGTGTAGAGGTTCTCCAACTTTTGGTCTCAGGAATCCTTTGCACTCTTAAAATTACTGAGATCCTAAAAAGCTTTTGTGGGGTGTGTGTGTGTGTGTGTGTGTGTGTGTGTGTGTGTGTGTGTGTGTACTATGTTAGAAATTAAAGCTGAGGAGGTGTTTAAATGCAAGCCTTCCACTGAGAGTGTAGTAGAATATCTTTGGAGAAAAGTTTGGTGATAGATGTAAGATAATTAAAATGAATACCCCTTAATCCGTGAATTCATACAGAGTCTTAGCATAAGGAAATGATCTATGACCACAGGTATGTGTGTGTTTGTGTTACACAATACAATTTATGATCCCCAAAGGAAACAACTATTAATATGATAACAGTGGCAACAAAATAAAATGTTTATGTCTGATTCTGGTTCCACCACTTAGAAAAATTATCAATCCTCTATAACATCAATACCCTCATCTACAGAATGAGGATAATTATGATACCTACTTTATAGGGGTGTTGTGAATATCAAATGAGATTAGCCATGTCAAGTACATCACATAGTTCCTGGCATACACTAACTGCTCAATAAATGTCACATATTTTTACTGTTATTGCATGTGAAATACCATTCAATTGTATAAGCCATTAAAATGGTATACAATTAAATTTATTTGCATCAAAACGCATTCATAGTATACTAAGTAAAAGGTTAACAAGACAGCCTATACAACCTACTTCCATTTTTGTAAAGAACAAAATCTATCCAAAATTCTTTGAATATATACACAAGTCATTAACATTGAGCCGTGCAGGTTATTTATGCATTTTTTTTCTGTGTATCTGTATCTTCTAATTTTTCTTCAGTGGCAATGACCTGCGTGATAAAATGTTTTCCTTTGGAACCGTACAGTGTACTGACACCAGAGGGCGCTGATGCTCGTGTGTTTCCCCCCCCCCCCCCCCCCCCCCCCCCCCGCCCCGTGCTAACTTGAGGGTGGAGCCCACGGTGAGCTATCCAGGGGCTGAAGAAGGCGAGAGCCTCAACCCAGAAGAAAGAAAGAATAGTAGCGTCCCTCCAACAAACGAACAAATACCTGCACATTAGGAGCTACTGATGCCAGGATTCTGTCCCCCGCAGTTTCTGTTAGACTTTCTGGGGGTGGGTCCAGATATCAGCATTAAAAAAAAAAAAAAAAAAAATTCCTAGGCAGTTCCAGTGTGTAGCCAGTATGGCGAATCCCGGATGCAAAAGGAAAGTAAAAGCCACGTGATCCCAGGTGCCAGGAAGGATTGGGAGGAAATATGCCTGTAGCTCTCACTTCCTCCAAGACCTGGTCCAGCTGCCCCTGCTCCACAGCAGTGAGCCTCCTTCCTGCCTCTCCCGGCCCCTCCTCGGCTCTGGGAAAGACCGAGCCTCCCAGGTCTCCTCCACAAGCCCCAGAACACAGAGCGGGGGTGGCTCTGAGGGGCTGATGCTCCACACAGACTACAGTCCACGCTGCTTCCTGCAGAGGCGCCATGTAGTGAGTTCTGCCCAAAGCTGAGGCTTCCTCGTTCTACCACAGACCCAAGCTCCAAAAGATGCTCATGTTATGATGAAGCAGCTTACCTACAGCTCCCCACAAGCCCTGCTTCTGTCTACAGAGAACAGTGCCTGGAGCTTGTGGTGCAGGGAACCGTGCAATCTGATTTCTTGGCTGCATGATTTGGGGCAAGCAGGACCCAACGGCCCAGGAAGCAGGAAAGGGAGAGAAGTAAGGTTGAGGGAAGAGGGGAGTGCTGTCAGCCACAGTGGGCCATAATCCTCTGCCTGCAGAGTGCGGAAGACTGGCCCTGCCCCTCTCCAGTCCCAGCCCCCTTCATGCTGCGTCTGGCCGGTCCTTGGCCTCTTGCTGGGTGTATGGTTTACCTGGGTGGGAGTGACCGCGGAGGACGGACGTCCTGAGGCCTGCAGTCCCCTCATTCTCCTGGTGTGCATGAGTAGAATGTCAGTCTCTCCTGGGGTTTTCCAGAGAGAAAACCATGGAATGCAGGAAGGATGTAACACATAATGGCTTGTGGAGATTCTCGATTCTGCGCTGTGATTTGCTTTCCTATCCTCTTCTCTCCCCTCAACATACCCCGATTGATACTGACTTGAGTTGAGTGGAAAGAGAGCAGGGCCCAGTGGTGGTTAGAATGTTTTCACTAGTGAAGAGTGTTTTCCCAAGAATTTCACTGGTTTGGTTTCATCACTGAAGGCAAAGAAGCAGTAGCTTTAGCTGCTGTCCTCTCCGGGACCACTTCCGGTAGGTTTCTGGTAAAGATCTGGTGGACCGTCGCTCGGAGAATGCTGGAGAAAATAAGCTCCGCGTATCCCCAAATTAGTCACCAATGGCTGCGCGGCATACCAGCCAGACCTTAGTGACACAAAAGAGCCAGTTTTCCTTTCTCACCATGCTGTGGGGTGGTAGGGACTCATCTGCTGACCTCGTGGGTACAGCTGGGACAGATGGGTCTTTCTATCTACTTGATCTTTCATCTTGGGCTTCTTCCTGGCATGATGGGCTCAGGGCAGCAGCCTGAGATGACCTGGCAGATGGTCGCAGGGAGCACAGGAGGAAGCTAAAAGGCATCTTGGGACCTCAGCTCTGGAATGTGAACATCAGTTCCACTGTCTTCAATTGGTCCAGGCCAGCCACAGCGGGAAGCACTCCATCTCTTGATGGAAGAAGTGGCAAAACATCTGGGGCCATATTTAATATATCAGAGGATTTCTAGTTCTAGGCACTAATCAACATTTTGCATCAATTAATTCTTTGTTCAGTGGGGTGGGGAACAGGGGAGAGAGGACTTTCCTGTGCATTATAGGACGTTTAGCAGTATCCCTGACCTCTGCCCACTAGATGCCAGTAGCAGCCCCACACCCCAGTTGTGACAACCAGAAATATCCCCAGACATTGCCAGATGTCCCCGGAAGGAGGCAAAATCTCCCCCCAGTAGAGAACCACTGATCTGTTCCAGGTGTTGATTTCTTTTTCTAAGATGGATTCTCTGTTTCTTGGTATCAGCACCTACTTTGTCAGAACAACACTGACTCAGATCTGCCTGTATAAATTAATAGCCCCATCAAGACTAACTCACTTGGCCAGAACAAGAAGTTCACCAGCAGAGGTATGCCCCTCTGCTGAGCAATATGAAACGCATCATCACATTTGGACACTTGTAAGCATTAGGAAGCAATCAGCTTTTTTCTTTCCTCCCTGCCTCCCTCCCTCCCTGCCTCCCTGCCTCCCTGCCTCCCTGCCTCCCTGCCTCCCTGCCTCCCTGCCTCCCTGCCTTCCTGCCTTCCTTTTTTCTGTTTCCCACAATCAACATCCACTGATTTTGTTGGGCTCTATGGGGCCACGACAAGCTGGTGGAGGCCTCTTCAAATGAGAAGGGAAAAGAGTTTCAGTGTGTGGATGGGAGTGGAAGAAGCATTTTACAATTTGCTAGGCTTTGAGTTCATTTTTGTTCACATAATAGAAAGATTTACCAGCTGTGGCATTCCTAAGTCACACAGTTGGGGGTAATATTTGTAGAATGGGACTTTTTATGGCAGCTCTTTATGATTTCAACAATTGTTTATTCCCAAGCAATGATTAATTTTTAGCTTCTTCTTTATTGTTCCCTTCCTCAAATATCAGAGATGCAGTAATCATTACCAAATAACAGGCAATCTTAATATCTCCAAATCTTAATATCTCCAAATATCTTAATATCTCTTAATATCATCCAAATGCTGGATGCATTTCTGGTTTGAAAATGGCATATATGCCCCCGCTTTAACAACCCAGCTTTTTTTCCAGCTCGGTGGGGCTGTTTGTGCTGATGCTAACGTCACCTGAGAGGTGTTGCTGACACCATTATTTCTTGAAAGAGACTGAAGGACCCAGCATCTTTATGTTCCGAAAGCATCCCATTTTGTCATCTTGGTTCTTTGATGTTGCCATGCATTACTGAACTGTGAGAAGCTGAGAGGAAATTCATATTTCACAGAAAATTTACTTTGCACAGTAAAGAAGGAACATAATATTGGGGTAGAACTTTCTGCTTACGGAACTGGACATGCAGAGCGGCCAATGGTGAAAACCTCCAGGAAGATGCCTTCAAGACACACGTCCCACGGCGAAGCCCTTGCACCGCTTGCCTTATAAATAAAGGGCTCCCCAGATTTCTTTGTTGTTGAAAAAGAAGCTGATTTGGGGAACTGGAGCCAGGTTGCTCGAGTTAGGTGACGCCGCTAACACAGCTACAGCGCTGCCTTCACAGCCCTGATGAATTGCTGGCAGATTGTAATTGGAACCTACACATGAAAAAGACTCTTTGACGTCCATAAATAGTCACAACACAGCGGAAATGTAGCAGCTATGGAAATAGTTACAGCAAATAAGAACTTCCTTTAGAAAGCTGCAAACTCTTTTTCCTTTTTTTCTCTCTTCTCTTCACCCCCCGTCAACTCTTCGTGTCAGTTCATATACCTGCTTCCTTGTCCCTAGAATGATCCCCTAATCTACGTTTGCAGTACTGTCCATGCAATATTTGCTCACTTCTGTTTTTCTCCAAAACTGGGCCAAGTTTCTCCAAAACTTGGTTTTCAAAGGCTCTGGTGTATATAATTAAAATTTTCATTTTTGTTAATGTATTGGTTTAGGTCCTTAAGTTCTAGGGCCCAGAGAGCGATTGAAATCACCTGACAGGTGTTTGTTATTGTACCTCCTCAGGGGTTGTTTACTGTACCCAGGCGTCATTCACCCCAGCTGTAAACCTTCTAAGTCAAGGGTCACGTTAGATCTTTGAGACAGATGCTGCTGTTTAAGGGGTTAAGACTTGCTTCTCAAGAGCCACAGCCTCTTATAATACTTGGAGAACCCAAGGGCCCCGCACCAAGGAGACTCTGTTGACCAAAAATAGCTTAACATTGAAAGATCTCCAGGCAGACTTGGGCCCTCATCTTTAAACAAAGCATGGGCTTCACTTTTGAGTTCCTTGTTTTCCAAATGGTTAAACAGTCTTGCCTGTAGCCAGTTGCACCCATTTCACCAGGACCAGCATGTTAGGGGGCTCAATATTTTCAGTCATATGAGACGTGATTGTATCATGTTAGGCAGAAGCATGGTTTTCTTAAGTCTTTACCTGGAAGTTAAATACGGTCAAAGGGGCGCGTATCAGATGGCAAGTCGAGGACAGATGGACTCTGGTGTTTTTTCACCTGTGTCAACTAGGTTAAGTTGGATCTTTTTTTCCAGAATATACTGCCCTGTATAATTCTGAGTTAGGAATTGGCCAAAAGACCAATTTGCAGAAGGAGGAAGCAAAGCAGCTGCCATTATCCTGGGAAGGTGAGATGATGTTGCAGCAGACGCAGAGGTGCCGGGGGTCCAGCTTGCCTTTGCTCTCCTCCATTCCATGCCCAGCTCTTCCTGACTGATGACTGGGGGGGAACAGCAGCAGCTCCAGGCCCACCCCCAGACACTTGGTGGTGAACCCCGTGGGTGTTGGTACACAGGAACCCTGCCTAGTTCAAAATGATGTGTCAAACCAGCTGAAGGAATTTTGAGGCGTGAGTGGGAGAAGAGTGCTCATTTCAGGAAACCCAGACGATTGCTGATGACTATAACACCGGTCATAATAGCTGGCATTTACTGATCACCAACTGTGTGTCAGACACAGGGCCTTATATACCGTGTATCATTTATTCCTCGCAAAAACCTTCTGAGGGAGGTACAGTTGTCATCCTATTTTGCACCTGAGAAAATTTCGGGGGTTAGGTCAGAGCTGAAAATGCGTGTTCTTAACAACTATGGTATATATAGATATAGATATATATGTATGTCACCTCTCCACTTGTCACACATTAAAATTATTTGTTTATGTATACGTATCAGTGTCTGCCACTAGAGTATGATAGTCCAAGGTCAAGAAGTGCATCCTTTTCGTATTTTCATTGTTAAAATACGTGGTCTGAAAACTAGAAAGTTTATGATAAACATTTGCTGAATAAATGGACACATAAAAGGGATGGTGGTGGGAGATGTGATCAGCCTTGGTACCACAGGTCAAGAAAAATTGGCAGGGACCCTTGCAGTGGACTTCTGTTCACGTTGTCAGGATGTGAGCCTAGCTGCATAAAAGAATTCAGAAGGAATACAGAGTGGGCTTATGCTATTGACGGGCATAGTAATGATAGAAAGAAATGCTTATTATCTAGCTTGCCTCACATTTTGATCAAGGGGAGAGGGGCAGCCGGGGAGGGCATTCATTTTATAGAAAAAGCATAGAATATCTTGAAACATGGCAGTGATTTTTACTTTAGGGAGCACGGATATCTACTCAACAGTAGGGGGAGCAAGATGCAGAAAAATCTAAAATTGTAGATCACTAAACAAAAAATGGGAGGCTCTCTGAGTTACCTAGGGATAAAAGCATGAGCAAGTGATTTTACAGAAAGCAGTCTGAAAATGGGGTGTTGATAAATTTTAAAGACTGACTCTTCTGTTCAATATGGTTTTGGAATTGCTCCCCAGGACAATTCTAGCACAAAATGGTTCAGGGAAGGTTTCACAAGGATCAACATAGGTGTTCAATAAGGATAAAGCAGGATAGATTGTTTTTAACCTAAATCAAATGATTCATCCTTTGACAGTGGTAAAATTCCCACCACGTTTATGCCAATTAGACCCAGCCTTGCACCCTTTATTGCGGTCTATGGAAAACCAGAATTGAAGTGAAAATTAATGATGCTATTTAAATGAACTACCCTAGGCATACAATAGCATGATAAGATAAAATTTGCATTGCTATTGCTGTGGTTTGCTTAGCATTATATTCTACCTTGAAATTTGAGAAGTTCATAGACTGGTTCTAGGAAGACTAAACCAGAGAAAAGCATGTTCACATCAAGTGTGTGAACTCCACCAATGACTGTTTATGGTGTGACACTTTGAGTTCTTCCAACACTCTCCCTAGAACATCTTCCCTTGAAAATGCCCCCAGCTGGCATTGGAACAAACATAAGCTCTTTCAAAATGATTTTGACCATCTCTGAATTTCCTAATTAGAGTCGTAAGAAAAAAAAAAATCCTGTCTGTTTAAAAGGAGCAACTTAGTTGCATAATGAATTATTCCTATTTTCTTTTATTTTAATTTAATTATGCAAATTTGGTATGAAATCAATTCCAGCGCCTGTAAAATTGACATTTGTTTGTTTTGTTTTACTTTCAGGGCTTCTTTCTAGTTTCATTAAGCCCACTTGGCAAGGCCCAGAGCTTCTAAAACATTCAGGCCTTCACTTATGCTCATAATATTGACTGTAAAGTGCATAGTGAAAATATAGGCTACTTGATAGGAAAATCAAAATATAATATCCAAAGTGGCCATGAGCACCTTTTCTCCTAAGCCTGGGCTATGACAGAATTCTATGATGTAGAAATTAAGTTTTGGTATTTGGTGATTTTCTTAAGGTTGCAGTCTGTGTCATAAGAACTATTATCTGCCTGAAGCTAGGTTTTCCTACTACGCTGCTTTTGTTCATGGACCTCAAGATAATGCAGTAAGTTGCAAAAGTGACCTTGCTTCATGTTGCACTGGGACCACTGGTGCCCACGTGAATACCTCTGAGATCTCCATTCCTCTGTCACTTCTGCAACTCAAAGTCCTAGGAATCTTCCCACTTGATATTTTTATCATCAGTCCTAATGTTCATTTCAACAGACTGATTCCCAAATCTATTGATACAATTCCAGGCCAAGATCTGGACATCAATCTCAGGCACTCATATCAGTTTCAGGAGATTATTAAAAATGCCCCAGATTTTAAGAGGTCCTCTGGCTTATCTTCTCAACCATCTTCCCTTCTTCTGCCTTGAAGACTGACTGCATGGCATACTTATCAGTCAAAAGATACAATGGCTGGATTATTTATTCTGAGACCCTGTTTCATATTTTATCACTGTCTTTCTTCCATGAATTAAGTGTGCTAAACAATACTGGGCAAGAGAGAAAGCATTTAAGTACAGATCTGCATTGCTGTTGAAGTTGTTCTTCCTAACGTGGGCAAATGAAATCAGAGTTGAATGAAACAGGACTGTGACACTTCTAGGACCTCATCATTTTCAGGGGATAGAAACGGCTTTGCATTCAACCACCAGCTCCAGGGCTTAGAATCCAAAACAGCCTTTTAGAATTGGAACTTACAATTGCTTTCCAAATGACTGTGGGAGCGTGGCTAAATAATTATACCTCTCAACCATTGTGTAAACCAGTTTAATCAACATTTTTCAGGCATGTCACAGTTATACAATCACCAAATAATTTTCTAAAATTATGCTGCATTAGAAATTGCCACACATCAACTTAGATTATTTTTACTCATGGCTCTAATCATGCCTGAAAGAAGTTTCTTCTTTTCATACCATTTTATTTACTTTTTTTTTTTTTTTTACTATTATTTGGTACTTCCATTGAAGATGATTCATCCTTACAGACTAGCCGGATGCTCTGTTCACTTTATTTGTGTTCTGCTTAATTGCCATTGACTTAATCAAAGATGGCAGATCTTTCAAGCAGTTATAGCATTATTAAATTTCTTTTTCATTCGCTTTATAAATAAAAGAAATCTTGGAAAGCATCCATCCCTAAATCTCGACTTAGAATATATCATAAAAATAAAAGAAAGTTTTTAGGGTCCAACGTCCGTGGGATTAAGAAAGGAGGACATTGCAAACATGCATTTTAATTGTGTTTTGGTAGCACATGTTTCAAGAAGATATCATTCAATTTACTCTCTGAGAAGATATAAAAAACTGGGCACAAATAATTACTAGATTATTAGTAAAGTACTCAGATTTCTCTTTGGGCTCCTTTAAGCCTATTACAATTATTATTATGACTGTTACTATAAATGCTTTCATTTTTTTTCTAAAATAGTAATCCCAAGCAAGACTGATAAATCAAGAAATGTTACGAGGAATAAAGCTGAAATGAAATTAGGAATACAAATGGGAGAAATTGTACAACCGAACGTGCAAGCACCGAACTAATATTTTGTGCTCCAGACACATTGAGATGTGTGCTTATATAAGCAGGAGGATCAGTATTTAGGTCACCAAATTAGTCTTTTGAATTTTCTTGCTCTATCAAGAATTCTGTTTTCTTCCTGACATCTTTTACCATGCCAAATTAACTGTAGCACTTTAGCTACCAGTATTTCCACATTTTAAATCTCTTACCGATAAATACATCTCTGTGAAAAATTTATTTGGTGGCTCGGATAATGACACTGCAGTTGATAATATATCCATTGAACTTGATCTGTAATAGAAAGTATTTTTGCAAAGTTCTCACTTTGATGGATTAGAAGGAAGAATGAACACACTGTATTTTTGCCTTGGCTGTTTACACACTAAAAAGATTTTGAAGAAATCAGAATGTGCGAAATTCAAAGGAAGAGAATAATACTTTTTTTTTTTTACTGTATTAGAATATTTGTATTGAAAAAAGTAGATTTTCCCTCTGTCTTTTAGTTTGCAGCTCTATGTGTAAATGAAGTATTAGGCTGCATTTATACAGTGCCAGACCATTATTCTGGCTGAATCTGGTTTCAGTGACTATCCCTAAATGACTGGCTACTTAGAAATTTAGAAGCATAGTCTTGGTGCTATAGTCCGTAAAGAATACTCAGACTTATCTCGTTCTTATTTGCATCCGAGACAACTAGGCCTTAGATAATCTTTCCTTTTGCCATAAACACTGATGTGAAAAAAAATAGGAATGGGATGCTTTATTAATAAAGATAAATTATCTTTGCTCTGATATAAATGATGTTGCAAATTAATGTACAAATGCATCCATTTATCACGTCTAGATTCTGGAAAAATGCCCTGCAGCCTTGATAAAATAGCCCCGAGTTCACGCTGTTTCCAATCCTCACAGCATGTGGGTCAGCACGACATTACCCACCATGCTGGAAGCACACGCGCAGCACTGCCACATGGCTGATTCCCCTCGCAGTCTTATCCCCTTTATACCACACCGAGAGAAATGATTTCCAGAACTTGAACATTTAAACTAAGTGGTTATTTTAAAGCAATATATGATTCAGCAAAAGCAATTCTTGCTCATAAAGACAGCTTAGGTCCAATGAGAATATGGTGAGTTCCCATGTACTGATACTTCACAACTAAAAAGTCCTGCCTGTCAAGGTTAGTTATAAATGGGGCATAATTAAATGTCTAATAAATATCTAATGGTAGAGAATATATATTTTAAGTACTTTAATGCCCAAATTACTTTAATCTTGATTCCAAAAATGCTTCTACTAGTTATAAAAGGAGATATCTATCTATCTGTCCATAGATAGTTTTGTTGTTTTTCATTTTTTTTGAAACAAACACCTCGCTCTGTCTGCAATTGTGGGGAGTCTCGGAAAAAGACACATTGTGTTATGACATTGTGTTATGACAGTATAGCTCGTTAAATGGTGTTTTCCCTCCATGAAGTTGCTCAGGCTGGTCCCACTGTTTGACACACCTTTCGCACCTTCTTGCACCCAGCTGACATCTTCATTTCTCAAGATTCAGCTGTAGGGTCCACATGATAACTCTCATAATTCTTACATTGTACTGAAATGATTGGTTATGTGCCTGTATCAACAGTACTACCGCAAACCCCGTGGTCTGGAACTGTGTCTGCGTCATAGCTTCACTCCTCACACCTAGCACCATGGTGCCTGCCTGCCTCCTGACCCTCAGTTAAAAATCTGAACTGATCTGAAAATGAATTAGGTATTTTACCCAAACAGCAGCAGCTTCAGCTAAAGCTGTTTATTCCTTCAGGTGAAATTATTTTCTTTTAAGTTATAAGCTATATAAAATGGAGTAAGGCAGTTACCACATAACGCAAAGGAATGGCCAAAGTGCTGCGCTGAGACAAAGTAGTTTTTTGCCGTGTCTTGCTTTGATGGACCTACTACACCAGTTATAATAACTTGTGTACTTTCTCCCTTTGAAAGTATAGACATAGTTTAAAGATAGTTGAGTTTCTCAACATGAAAGCAATTTGTAAATGTGCAGATAAGTTTCTCTTCTTCATTATTAAACATTATCAGACGTTTGGCAATCCCTAGTATCAAGCAGATTCGTGTCAATGATACAGTGTTATGTTGAATTTCTTAAATATTGGAAAATATACTCCACCATACATTTGCTGAAATAATATTTTCTAAGGAATAAAAGTTACCATAATGTTTCATTGTGAAACACTCCTTGGCATACAGATAATCTGCAGACAAGGGTAACCAAGTGCTCATGTGTGAAATAAAAAGTTTTCCTAGCCTAGCTTTTTGTTTTTTGTCTTTTTTGCACGATGCTGGCTCTCCCACATCGGGATCTGCCCCCTTGTTTCCTCTCTTGTGATTGACAGTCAGCCTTCTGGCCCTTAGCGGGCCTCAGTTACAGTGTGGGATGAGGAAGCCAGGTAAAGATGCTGAGTCAGGCACAAGCTTTACGATACTCTAGGTGAATCTGCTTAACTTTTTTTAGTCTTTTGACGGCAATATTATGAGCAGAAAAAACCCTGTTATTTTAGTAATGGTTCAGCCAATGCCCTACAGGGCCATTTTAAACTTGAATAAATATATCTGAGATGCTAGAAACCTGAAAGGACCCTGGCTCAGGGGTGTAGCCTAAATTCCCAGGATGGGGCCATTTATAACTCCTGCTGTGGCTCGTGCCTAGAGGGACCCACCACCTGACCAGGGCTTTTCTGCCATCAGAGAGAAACAGCACACACAAAAGAAGTTGCTCCCCGGGTCTCTGGAGGTGGCAGGTAGCTGTTTGACTAAAGTTGTTAGTGCAGATGGACTCCCCATTTTGTGGTGACTTAAATCACATATAATTTTCATATCCACTTAAAGTCATTCCTTTTGTAGAAAAGACCTAGGAGATGATTTCCCTAGAGAGAGACAGGAAAAAGAAGTGCCTCAGAATCCTTTTCAGAGTCTGTCATTCAAAAAGTGAATTTTGGGGCTTCCCTGGTGGCGCAGTGGTTGGGAGTCCGCCTGCCGATGCAGGGGACACGGGTTCGTACCCCGGTCCGGGAGGATCCCACGTACCGCGGAGCGGCTGGACCCGTGAGCCATGGCCGCTGGGCCTGCGCGTCCGGAGCCTGTGCTCCGCAACGGGAGAGGCCGCAACAGTGAGAGGCCCGCGTACCGCAAATTTTGAATTTACTTATTTATTTTGGATTTTTAGTCCAAAATAAATAAGTAAACAAACAAACAGTCTGGGTCTATAGAAAACAAATTCCACAAAGATCAGTCCTATTCTTCATGCGACTATAAAATGTGTGTGTGTATATATATATACACACATATATATATAATATCTTGGCAAAAATAGTATTCTGATCAAAATACAAATTCATATACTTTGTTCTAATTTAATGTTCTTGGCAGGGCTTTCCTTTTTTCCAGTTCTCTAACTCAAAAAAAAATTTCAAAACTGCAGAAAAACTAGCATAGGAAAAACATTTGTTGAGACAATTTTTAAAATCCAAACACATCTGCTCGTCACTTTAAGTCTTCATCCAGCCTTTCTCCCAGCCCGCTCCCCTCACAGAAGGGGGTTGGGACCACGGGGGCGCGGGGAGAGGGGGGATAGCCTGGCCCTTCTGATGTGACCAGCCTTCATAATCATGTCCAGAAACAGCCAAGTTACCCGGTTTGCGTATTCACTGCTTGTATATAACATTCTGATGCCAAGACCATGAAGAGCACACATCCAGCGCTCCTTCATTCCATGGTCTACTGGGGGCATTGCAGAGGCCTCAGTCCTCACTTCTTAAGTTCTCTTCTTTCTAATATGCCTGAATTATAGAGACTTTTCAGTATACAGTAAGTTATTGGTTGTCCCTAACAACTGAGCAGTAAATTTAACCTACTAATTACCTTTCTCTATTTTGCCTTTAATAATAGTAGTTAACATTTACTGAAGGTTTATTTGTGCCAGGAGTTGTTCTGAGTTCTTTAAGTATATTAGTTGATGTACTTTAATAATTAATTCTGTGCGTTAGATGCTCTTTATTACCTCCACTTAACCCCGGTCCAGTGTTCTAATCCCCACCCCGCAAGTCAGGCTTCCAGCCACCATGCTGTGTTGCCTTACTCTTTAGATTTCAAACCTAACATTATTCTGTTAATAAATAGGAAGGCCATATGAAATTATTCTGTTTAGCAGTTGATTCTATTTTAACTAAAACTTTAAAAGCTTTTAAAAACACTTTCTACGTGCCAAGGTCGTTGTAAGCACTCTACACAGGTGTGAATTCATTTGATCTTTGCACCAGTCCTATAAGGGCAGGTACCATTATTAATCCCATTGTATGAGGAAGGAAATGGAGACACAGAGACATTGAGTAGCTTGCCCATGGTCACCCAGCTAGTATGATAGAAATCCAGGGTGTGGAGGCAATGCATGTGCCAATTGTTGCAATTATTTTAACGTTCTAGTCCTGCCCCTGCTGTTTGCCTTCGAACAAATTATTTCATCTTTCTGATTCTTAGCGACCTCATTTATGAAGGAGGGGGGCTGATTCCGTGATCGTTTAAGATGTCCTCAGCAAACCCTGCAAAGTCGCACTGAAAAGCCTCGTTTATGCCAGTCTGAAGGCTTAAGTGCAAACTCCACCTTTTAAACGGCTGTGCCTTCTGATTCCTCCGGATATCTCCAAGAATGGTTTCTGGAAAGGGATCAAGCAGGATGCTAAAAATGTAGAAAATATTTCGATGGTCTCCAGAAATGCCAGCTTCAGCTCAGCATGTGCCAGTGGGTACAGATAATCCTCAACACTCTGTGTAAATCCTGGCTCCACCATCCACCAGCTGTGTAAGCTGGGCGAGTACTCCATCATTCTGATCTCAGCGTCTCTCTCTGTAAAGTGGGGATAATAATAATCCTACCTCGATAGAGCTGAGTGAGGATGGAGTGAGGAGTCACTGAGATCATATGTCCAGAGCGGGCAGAAGAGAACTTGGCCCACAGAAAGTAGCAAGTAAACATTTAACATTATTATTGCAGAAGATCTCTGCTCCTATGAAAGGGAAGGATTGCGAATCACTATGGTCATAACTGCAGAGGATTCCTTTCTGAGGTCTGATGGCAGCCCAGCTCCTCCCAAGATTTGGAAAATTGGGCTCATTCTTTACCTCCAGCTTAAAAAAAAAAAAATCCAGTTAAATTGCTTAATGGTTAAGATAGATGTGACTTGATACTGAGCTAAATTAGTTTGCTGAAGTTACTTAATTTCAGAGGGCCTGTGTCCAGATCAATACGAGCTAGAAGTTTTTATTTAATCTGATTACTATAACAAGGCAATCAGCATTGTTAAGCCTAGTCAATTGGTTGGACTGAATTTTCTAAAGTTTGTAAGACATAAATATTCTGCCTGCCCCTTAGTTAAACTAAGAGGAAGTGGCTTAATTATTTGCTAAACGTTTTATAGTATATTTTCTGAGGACTGGAAATAGCATTTTAGAGGACTAGAACCTATTTTCCCTTTTAGACAACTCATCAAGCTCTCTCAGTATATAAATTACCCAGTATGCAAGGTAATGGAGAAGAAAAACTAGGAAATTTTGAAATACTTTTGTAAGTGTGATAAAACAATTGAGACTTGAAATTTAACACTACCTGGAGGTATGATTATACTCGCCTGTCACCCTTCTTAGAGGAAACTCACTTTTGCTCTATGGAAGAGCCAAATAAATTAATCCACAGCTTTAAAGTGTGTTATTAGCTTAATGCAAATTCAATCTGGGAAGAAATTAGGTCCTTCAAAAATTGATCAGAGAATGTGACACTTAATGGTAGTTTATGAAGTAGTATATTCATCTGGCAAAGTTGTATGTACAAATATGATACGATTATATCCGGGACAAAACAAATACCCTGAATTTAAGTAAAGCTTTCAGACCTGAAGGCAATCAGAGAGATTATATCTTCCACCAGGGACCCAGAGGGATTAAGTGATTTGCCTAAGGTTACACAGATAGTAAGTGGATATTCCAGATTTGAGCCCGGGATTTCTTGAGCTAAAGGGGAGGGAAGGCCCATTCTTCTCCAACATGCATTCAGACACTGTTATAATGGTAACAATTCCAGTAACCACCGTCTTTGAGTACTCCTCTGAGCCAAGCACTCAACCCGGCTCTGTCCACAGGACCCCTTGTCCCACCTCTCACAGCTCTATGAGGTTTGTCTAGTAATTCTCCTTTTCTAGATGGCATCACTGAGACTCAGCATTTGTGACTTGTTCAAGGCTATACAGCTGGCAAATGCCAAAAGCTGGGGTCCAGCCTCACTCATGAATCTGCAGTCTTTCCACTGGACCCACTGTTTCACTCATGGGCACCGATATGACCATACCTTTGACAAGGTTTTCCTTGAAGATCAGTATTTTAACTTCCTGCCGTGATAGCCTGAGCTGTGCGTAACTGTAGAACTTGTAACCGAGTAGGTGAAAAAAAGCCATACCGTTCCCAAGATGCTCAGCTCACACTCCACGGAAGGGGGCATCAGAATGGTACATTAATTACTGTTTGTCTACTGGTCTTGAAAATTAACTAATTGATTTTTAATAAAGTCAAGCACAAACAATCTACCACATTATTAAAACATCACCTGCTAGCCTATGTAGGCCACGGATTCAAGATCATGAACTTAAAAGAAAAAATCAAATGGTCAACTCCAAGAGGATGACAGCAGAACATTAAGCCTGATGCTCTGTAAATTAATACTTAGAGGTAAACTAGAAATACTGTAGAAAATTACTGTTTATTTAATGTTTCATTCTCTTTGAAAGACACACTCCCAAATGTTCAGTTCTACCCTACATTTAAAGATAAAAAGATGATGGAACTCGATTGAGTGAGGATGGTGCTGAGCACGTTGCGGGAAGAGAGCTAGAATCGCAGTAGCAGTATCACAGCAAAATATCTTAGATTTACCAGCTCAACTGCCTAATGTTTTATGTGTGTTAGAAGTATTAGTTCCAAGGCAAAATGAGGGAGTATTATGTTTGTTTGTTTGGAAACTTGTTTTATTAAAAAAGATTTTTTTCATGTTAATGCTATTTTCAGTACAGGTGTGATAGTACTCCATAAAGTATCGTGTACTTGATATAGTAAATTTAGGAATGTAACAGTCCATCTACGTGCTGGCCCCCTCTGGTCTCCATTAGACGCCCTAGTAGCAAAATGTAAATTCCCTTTTCAAAAATAGAGAGGCCTTTGGGCAACTGGATGAGCAGAGTGGGGTGGGGCGAGGAAAGTGCTCTTTCCCGACAAACTCATGCTTTTGGCTTTGACTTCCTTTAGTAATATCAGTTCTCAGAGAACTGAGATAGACCCTTCTATGCTCCGCAAAAGCATAGGAGGCAAAAAGCTTGTCGTTCACAAGCAGCTGTGGACAAAACCAGCGGCAGAGTACAGGTTAGGGAAATTAGGGATCCAAAAAAAAAAGTTGGAGTAAAGTGCACAGTTACTGTCAAAAATATATTATTTTGATCCTAAGAAAATTCAGAGAATTTTATCCATGAACTAGATTGCTGACCTTTTAATACATTTGGTTTTCATAGAACAATCACCATCGGACATATAAGACTAGTTTGCTTTTTTTTTAAAAAAAAATTGCTTGGAGTTATCTACAGGAATCTCGTGAACGCAATTCAAGGCTAACATGCTGCAGCTCTTTGGGTAGTGGACGATTTCCTCGGATAAATCCTCAAGGACAGAGGGAACTGTTAAGCTCACTGCTTCAAGCGGGCGTTTCTCCTATTTTCTCACTCTTTTCTCGCCTCCTTTTTCCCTAAATGCCAGTAGTTTCCAGTTCTCCGTCCTCGACCGCTGGGGCGTGAGATCGGGAAATCATGAAGAGTTTCTCCTCGTTTGTAAACTGCCTCTGCACCCGCTGGGGGGGCTCGCCCGCTGGGGGCTTCTGGCCAGGACCCTCGGGGGGACTCTGCTCCGCCCCCGGGGAGGTGGCGGCATCACCGTCTGGACTTTCACCAGCCACCGGGTCCACCACTGACTCCAGGGAGGTGCCGGCCTCCCGCAGCGGGGTGTAGCCCTTATTGCTGCAGGACGGGTCATCCGACTGGAAGCTCGGCGAGTCCGGCCCGGCGGGGGGCGAGCGCTCCCGCCGCAGCGGGGGCTCGGGGGAGGCAGCTGGGGCCGGGACGCTCGAGTCCAGGTCCGCGCTGCGCGAGGCGGGCGGGGGCTCGGGGGACGAGGGCGCCCGGTAGTCCGGGAGCCCGCTGGTGCTGCGGCGTCGCAGGGCCGCGTACCTGCCGGTCCTGGGCAGGCGGCCGCCCTGCCCCCTGGCGGTGCACGCGGCCGCCGCGCCCGCCGGCTCCTCCGGCTCGCGGGGCGCCCAGCGCGCGCCGCCCCGGGCGCCGCGGAGGTCGGTGAAGCTCAGGTCGGGCTCGCCCCGCGGGATCTCCCGGGAGCCGCGCTCCCCGGGCGGCCGCTGCCAGCCTCGGCTCGCGCCCGCTGCGTCCCCATCCCCGTCGCGGTCCCCCGGTAGGGGCAGCAGCGCGAAGGCGCTCAGCGAGGAGCCCACGAGGGAGCTGGCGGTGCTCTGGCGGCCCCAGCTCTCGGGGGGGCTGCAGGGCGCCGGGCTGCTGCTGCTGCTGGCGGCCGCGGTGGCGGCGGCGGCCCGGCGACGGCCGGCCACGCCGGAGCGCTCACGGTAGATGCTGTACACGGCCTCCGCCAGGCTCTGGGGCTCCCGCGGGCGGCACGGGGACGAGGCCAGATCTGGGGGGGACGCGGCGCCCCGGGCCCCGCCCCCGCCCAGCGCCGCTGGGTGGGGCCACGCACCCCTGCCCAGCATCACCGTCGCCCCGAAGGCGTCCCCGGTGCCGCCACAGCCTCCGGGCTTCAGCTCCAGGCCCCGCGACTGCACGTAGCTGAGGAAGCCGTTGAGCGGCGCGGCCCCTGGGGGCGCCGAGGCGGGGGCGGAGGACGAGGAGGAGGCGGCGGCTGCCGCAGCCGCGGCGGCTGCCAGGTCTTTGGCGCGGAGGCTGTGCACGTCGATGACGGTGGAGTAGAGGTCCCGCAGGTTGATGATCTTCGTCGTCTTGTCCCGGTTTTCATGGAGCACTGCGTTGGCGCAGATGAATAGGAAGATGCCGATGCCCATGATGAGGGGCCCAAAGACCTTGAGCTTGTCCGAGTGTAGGTAGCTGGAGAAAATGCGGAAGAAGAAGCCCACGGACGTAGGAGAGGACGAAGAGGGTGCGGAGGACCGTGCTGGAGGCGTGCTCCTGGGCGCGCCCACGGAACTGGCGGTGACATCCTCCGGAGGCCCCGGGTGCTTCCTGGACCGGTTTCTGCTGCCACTGCTGCTGCTGTTGGTCATGGTGGGGACGCGGTGGCCGCTGCCTGCGGGCGGCAGCTGCTTACCCCCCTCCCTGTTGGTCCCGTTGGCCTTGGGCCAGTAGCCCACCACCGCCAAGGCTATGCCCACCAGCAGCACCAGGATCCCGCAGAGGGCGATGAGCCCGGAGACGGAACAGAGCTTCAGCTTGCCTTTCACCACCACCACGTCGTTCTTGCGCCTCTTCTTGGCTTTCCGCCTGCGCTTGGGGACTTGGCTTGGGGGGCGGAGGGGATCCTGCTTTCTGGCGGAAATCCTCAGCAGGCCGCCGGTGGCGATCATGGCGAGCGGGTGCAGTGCGGGGCTAGCCCCTGGGGCGGAGGCCTGTGCTGGGGCGGGGGCACCAGCTGCCCACTAGCTGCTCCGCCACCTCCTCCCACTGCAAAGCAGAGGAAGACAGTCAGAGGGTGTAGGCTTGGCTGCAGCAACATCCCACGGGCTGCCATGGTCTCGCTCCCGGGTCCCACCACGTGCGTGTCCCTCGTCCCAGGGCCATTACCCGCTAACGGGAGTGCCCTAGGTAGAGACCAGGGGGTGCGGGAAATGGATTAGGGAAGAGAAGCGCTGTTGCAATAAGTGATCAGAGACGATAAAACACTTGGAGAGTCCACCTCCTTCTCCCCCCCCCCCCCCCCGCATCCTCCACTCACTCTGTAGGTACTATTCCAGCAGTGCTCATTTCAAACGCTCCTGCCTGACTGCCAACGGCATTCTGACCATTAGTAAAAGCTATCAATAAATGTGGGACCCGGCGGTAGTGGGCGAGGGCTTTCCTGGCTTTCTCAAGGGAGCTGCCCCAGAGTTCCAAGTCTCTAACGGAGCACAGAGATCTGTCAGTGTGGGGCCCACAGTCCCAAAAACAGTCACAAAAGTTACTGATTTATAAAGACAAAAGGAAATCATTTCACTGGATGGGAATTAAAAGTCATATCCTGGCAGACGGACTATTTACCTGAGATAACTAATAAAGAGTTCATGGCTAGGAGAACAGTAGAGAACTATGTCAGTGCTCTGACCATGGATCCCTCCACCAACTGGTCTCTCAGCCATCACTGTTCTTACAGCTAGAGGCACGCTGATCCCTCTCACAGCTTCCTCATTTCTCTTTTGCAACATCTGGACAGCTTCTTGGGGTGGAATATTTAGGTTTAGGTAACTGGTTATGTAACTGCGCTCTTCCTTCTGGCTTCCTCTCCTCCCTCAGAGGAACTCCCTTAAAGGTATCATGTGCTAGATCTCATCAGGGAATTTGAGAAGTCCCCCGGAATCTCCAAGAGAAAGATCTTTTTCTCATATGGGAAAATTCAAATCTGAAAACAAAGCAAAACAAAAACTAAAAAACAAACTCTGCCATAATAGCGTTCCGACCCCTTATTACTGTGCCAACAGCACATTCTAAACAAGCCAAATATTCAAATGAGGAGGCAGTTAACTAGGTACAGCAGTCTACATAATAACGATTTGTAGAATGACATTTCCCCAAATGAGAGCTGTTTTCATCTTTTTCTTATGAGGTCATTTTTAGGAAAGGAGGACAGCAACAGTCAATGGACTCTCCTATAGGAAGTTTAGTTGTTTATAATAAAGCTTGGGTAGGTAAATGCACAGACGCATCTCTGTGGATGTCTGTCAGCTTCTAAAAATTTCAATCCTACTGGATCCCCAGAGTAACACATTTTCTGTTCCATTGGTTGTGTTCCCTTCTATAATAGAGATGTTAAAATTAAGGGCATTGTATGAAATTGAAAGGCTTAGATATCACTCACAAGCCTTTGGGAATTATATCCTTTATAAAATAATGTTTTAGAATAAATTACCCTTTGGAAATGTGGGATTACTTCGGTAGAATTTTGCTTTTAATTGGTGCCTGGGTGAAGAGCTTTGGCCCTTGATTCACCTCCATCATACCAGTTCAGGCAGGATCATTCCTCCACTGGTGGAAAATCAAATGGTAATCAACTATTTCTAATGTTTGCAAATCAGTATCTCCTCGAACTTGGTTGGTTTTCAGTAAGGAGGAACGCCAGGTGGGTTAGAGAGGGGTTAAACATGAGGTAGGTTACAGAGGGTTAGTAGAGAGACATCTATAAACCTTTTGAATTTTGTTTTTAAGGAGCTGCACCAGTAAGTACAGATTGAAAAAAAAAAAAACCCAAAACCAGAGTAGCTTACTGTCCATCCCTTCCTCCCACCCCCAGATGAACACATTCATTACGTAGTTGTAACACAAAGACTGCTTAGACTCTAGCATCTTTAATGTAATAATCTGAAGACCTGTGATGATTTTAAGAAGGATTGAGGAAGCCAGACATTTTAGAAGCAAACCCAGACTCAGTTGGCGAGGTGGCTCTCCCAGAGGAGAGAAAGGCTAACTAACATTTTGTTGGGCATTGATATGGGTGCTGGACGTCTTGGGAGAGGAAGGTCCACACCTGTATTTCACCTCAGCAAGGCAGCTTTGGCTCTGGGTGGAGTGTAAGGAAGACTGGAATGGGTTTCAACAAATCGCTTACAGAAGATCTTTAAAATTAGTTTAACAGCTAGTAATTAACTCCCTAGTTTATTATTCCTTCAGCTCTGCTGAAGCCTGAACTCCTTTATTATGTATTTCCATCTGACGGGAAATACTGATAAAGGTCAGATGGCACGGAAAACCCACCTTTGAGGTTTTCTTCATACAGAACGAAGGAAAACAAACTTATCATTCGAGCTTGGCTGCCCTAGCAATTTACTGCCTAGTGCTAGTCTTTGGGTGGTTAAGGAATGGAGGATGGGGAAGCAAAGGAGGGATGTCTAAAAATACGACCGCTTCCAAGAGAGACATTCAAGTTCTCGGCTCATGATGGATTAAGCCCCACTCGGTGTCTGAGGCTCAGAGCCCACAGGACTGGGAGCGCCCTGCCCTGCCCGGGACTCGACCCAGGTCCTCGACCCCCGGTCCCTCACTGGCAGGGCAGCGAGCCCCTTGCCCTTCTTATTAGGTCTGCTTATGTATGTTGGAGTCACATGAGTGTAGCAGCTGGGAGTCCGCCTCTGGAAAGAAAACAGGCAGGAGCGAAGTGAGGGCAGTCCTGAACTCGCTTTTATCTGGGCAGCGCATGCCGTGTAGCCCGCCCAGGAAAATTACTCTCCCGAACACCCGCCCGGGGGACCCGGGCTCGGGCAGGAGGGCTGGGGAGGGGCCGCTCGGGGGCCGGGGACAGACAGAATTGCTCAAAATGGCAGCACTGTAAGCAAACAATATCGCTCACTTACCCGGGTAGACTGGGGCAGCTCGCAGCCAGAGAACGGGCGCTCGGGCTACACAAAGGAACCATGGAGAAACTTTTTCAGCCCGAGCCGACGGCGGAGCGCAGGGACAGCGCCTCGGGGCCCTCCATCCGAGCGCGGCTCAGCAGCGCAGCAGGGGCGAGCGCCCGCCCGGGGTGCGCAGCCCCATACGGTGCCGGGGCGGGAGCCATTTCCAAGAGTTTCCAAGAAGTGTCAGGTCCTCCGCATCCTGCATCCTGCCTGGAGCCGCTCTCCCCGCCGCCGCCGCCCCGGTCCCTCGCCGTGCCCTCCCGCGGCGCTCCCGGCCGACCCGGCGCCTCTTTGTGTGGCTGCCGCGCGCCGGGCTCCGCCGGGTGGAGTTGAGCCCGCGGCGGCGGCGGCGGCGGCGGCGGCGGCGGCGGCGGCGGCGGCTCGCTCGGCTCGGGGCGGCCGGACCCGCGGCTGTTGCTAAGAGACCGGAGCCATGACACAGGGAAATTGCTGCAGGATGGCAGTCGGTACCCGGCCCGACTCGGCAGCTCTGGGGCGCACCCGCCCCCCGTCCCCCGCCTCCTCCCCGGCTCCCCGCCGCCGCCCCCCCGCCGGCCTCCCCCCGCTCCCACCACTTCCTCTCCCGCGGGCGCGCGTCCCTTCGGAAGAACCGCTTCCCCGAGGACTGGGAGGCGTGAGGGGAGGCGGAGGAGCGGGCCCGGGCCGGGGGCGCGCGCGGGGAGGGCAGGGCGCCGGGCGCCTCGGCCTCGGCCCTCCCATCCCCCGGGGCGCCCCGGGACCGCTGCCTGCCCTGGCTGGGAGCTTTGTTCTTTTTCTCCCAACTAACCTGTCTGACCAGCGGGCCGAAGGGGGCCCAGAGAAAGGGCCGCCGCTCCGGGAGGGGCTCCCCATCAGCATCCGGGGGGTGCTCTCGGGGAGCAAGGGGTAGCGCCCCCGTCTCCTTGCCTCCCTCCCTCCCCGCCTCCCCTCTCCTCTCTCCTCTTTTGTTGCCTGTACTGTCGGACGCGACACAGCTTTTGCTGTTTCCCCCCCTCCCACTTGGGAGTTGGCAGTGTGGACGCAGAGCGAACACAGTAAGTTGTCCCCCAGCGAACTCGGGCCCGGCGGAGTGGAGCCGCCCCCGCCGAGCTGCGCGCCCCGCGGGGCTTGTGGCAACCGCGGTCCGCTGTCCTCGCGCTCCAGCCCAGCCGGGCTTTGTGGCCGGCCTCCCCGGGACCTCGGCCGCTCCCCCGGACGCGGGCAGTTGGGGCCCATCGGAGATTAGAATCAGCCCCGGGGCTCTCGCTGTGCGGCAGCCCCTCCTGCTCCGACCCGCGCGGTCATCAGCAAACATGGAAAGGAAAACTGTCATTCTCCAGGAATCAGGGTTAGAATCAGAGGGGAGGTGGGGGTAGGGAGGCCGTCCAAACTCCCTACGTCATTTTTAAAAAGCGAGAGGGAGAGAGAAATCCTGTTTCCTAGCTCGTCCCTGCCCTCTCAACTGTAAAGTAAAAATGACAGGGAAAAAAGAATTTCAAAGTGGAATTTCCCCGTGGAGAATTGAGAAGAAAGTAAGAAAGTTTTAAATTATCTATTGAAATGGGGCAGCCGAGGTTCAAGAAGAAAGCAACAGAAGAGCAGGTGCTGTCTGAACTTCGGGGTCCAGACAGAAATATTTGGCTGGGGGCGCTGTTGTATATTCTGAGTTTGGCTGGCTGTTTAAGGGTCCACGGATCCCACCCAGGAGGGCTTTGCCGCCCACAGTTCCAGTTACAAGATTGTTCCTCAAGGTGCACAGCATTCTCTTGTGTTTAAAGCTAGAGCTTGCACTTTGCAAAAAGAACAATAAGGACCAAACATTCACGGGCTTCAAGAGAGAAATGTGATGATACGGGGATGGAGATGGTGGGGAGACAGGAGGGGGTGGAGGAGAAATGTTTCCTCAGAGGAAACCTCCTGCACCTGCTTGTTTGGAAGGTGGCCTCTGTCCCCCTTTCCAAGCAAATAATGAAGCTGGATGTTGATCAGGGTGTTCAGAGCCCACCACCTTCTACCTCTCTGTTCCTGCTCAGGTTCAGAACGCTAGAAAACAAGCCATAACCAAGGGGAAGTTTTCAATCCCACATTGGAGTGTTTCCCTTTAGAGAAATCACTGCAAAGAAGAAATCACTGGGTCTAATAGTGATTTGAAAAGGTTTCTGGGTTTTTTTTTGTTTTTTGGCTCTGAGCATCTAGACTTCTTGAATCCCAGTAATAAACTGGTGTTTTGCACAAAGATTGGATCTAAGATCTCATTACACAGCTAGCTGCCAGGGGCCACGGGGGACAACTCCTATCCTCTTGGGCCTCTGTTTGCTGAGCTGTGTAAACGGGAATCATGCTGCAGAACTTCAATACGGTCTGAGGTGGATTAAGCCGTTAATAGTTTCAAATTTCTACATAAATTATAGCCCTCATTTGCACAGTTAAAACTCATTTGAGGGATTTGAGGAGAAAAGAGAAGCATCCTTTTCTAGACAAACAGGCCTTGGGACATATTTTTCTTATGTTGGTGACTGCAATAAAATTTATGGTTTATTATCCAAAGGCTTCCTTCCAAACTAAGTTCTTTGGAACTTTGAACTGTTTCATTTCACCTGAGTGTTATCACCTTCAGTAATTCTGTTTTCAGCTCAGGGTATCAGAGGAAATCAGATCACATCTGTTTCCAGTGGAGTCCTTTATCACCTCTGTAATAATATATCAACATACATTCCCACGGATTTCCAAGTTACGTAGTTATTTTGAAAGGAACAGTGATGCTCTTGGCCCTTCTGGAGTTACTTTCTTTCTAATTACACTGGCCGTTCAGTTGGGATGATTTCTGAGATTGTGGGACACTCCCTTTCGCCCTGCTGGAAACTGAAGGGCCAAGGCTACCTAATCATAATAATTCACCGGTGTCTCAAGAACTCGGGGCTCAGCCCAACGTACATTCAGAACATGTGGTAGCAGGACAGTAACGAAGGCCTTGGGAAAAAAGAAGAGGGAAAAGATGAGCTTAGTTTAGTTGGATTAAACTCTGACCTGAAATCTTTCATCTGCTCTTTCTTAAAAACAACCCTTATGTAATGTGTTCCGTTTCATAAGTAATTCACAATCCATTTACTGACCCTGATCACTTCATCACCCTGGGCTGGCGGCTTGCTTGCCTGTGTTCCTAGGGCCGCTCAGGGGAGACGCCATGGTGGCTGGCCTGCTGTAGGCCCACTCAGGCCCCCCTTGGTCTCCAGAAACGTGCAGTGGGAAAGGCTTTGCTTGTGTCAGCCGCTCAGCGATTCCTACCTCTCCCCACGCCCTGATCGCACAGATTGTTCAGGCTGCAGAAACAGAGGTAGTTTAGGGCCGTATATTCTGGAACCAGTTTGTATCCTCCACAAACTAACGATGTAATTTAATCAGATAAGTAAATGATGGAATCTTCTCTGCCTCGGTTTCCTCATCTGTTATGGGGATCATGACACACACCTACCTGATAGCATTACTGTGAGGATTAAACAAGGTTAGTTCATGTTCCCTAACGCTTAGCGCGTGGTAAACACTCATTACATTTAGCCATCATCCTCGTTAGCCTGCACATCTTCTCCCAGCTTGTTACCCTCACTCTCCCGTTGTGTTCACATTTGCCAGCATCTACATGGGAGGTCCCTGCACTTAATCACTCTGAAGTGGAGTTACAGGATCAGCTGTGGTGATGGCGCGACACCTGCCCTTGTGGCCCACGTGGCGATGGCCCAGTGCCACTTAAGAAGCCCACTCTCCGGGGGAGTGGAAACATTTTCCCCATTGCTACCTGACTCATATTGCAATTACAAGGGCCCTTTCATTTCAGTTTGCTGGAGAACCCAGATTTCAAACTCATGTCAGTCTAGAGGCAAATTAGGAGTTTGCAGAAACACAACCAAGAGGACAGTCTTCAGACTGGAGGTTGAGGACTTCACAGAAGGACTCTAAAGCCTTTTTCTGGCATCTCTACAGCAGAAGAAGGAAACCACTATCTCGAGGTTGAACATGGGACACCAAATGTCTCACTCCTCCTCTCTTTATTTATTTATTTATTTATTTTTTTGTGGTACGCAAGCCTCTCACCATTGTGGCCTCTCCCGTTGAGGAGCACAGGCTCCGGATGCGCAGGCTCAGCGGCCATGGCTCACGGGCCCAGCCGCTCCGCGGCATGCGGGATCCTCCCGGACCGGGGCACGAACCCGTGTCCCCTACATCGGCAGGCGGACTCTCAACCACTGTGCCACCAGGGAAGCCCTCCTTCTTTCTTCTTGTTCCCTCTTCATGCCCTTGCTGATAAAAGACAATAGGACAAACAAAAACACGACCAAAGAAAACAATACACCAAGCAATAGATTTAGCAAATAAAATCTCACATGGAACATACGCTCAAAAGCTATGTGTTGTTTAGCTGAAATTCCGATTTCAGCGGGCACAGTCTTTGATCTTTATACCCACCATTACATACCTTGGTAGCCTCACACTTTTTTCATGGCACATGCAAAGGACAAAAGAGCCTGCTAAAACAGAAAACAGGAAATGCAACGGTGGATTAAAGCCCCATTAGATTTCTTTTGGAACAGAATAGGCAAGAAGGAAATCACCCAGCAGAGCCTGGGTGGAGCAATAGAAGCCCAAGGATGGGAAAGCTTTGGTTTCTCACAGTTAGAGGTTACGTGGTTTGTGTTTCTAGCCCTTCCCCACAGACACTGCTGTGCCAGAAGGACTGGCGCTTGCCTCTGCCTTTATTCCCCAGAGTCCCACAAAGGAACCTCTGAGAGAAGCAACTCAGCATCACTTTCAAGAACTTCTGTTTGGAAACTAAGGGTAAACTCATGCTGTGTCAAGGTCACGATCCAGCCTGTTTCTTGTGTTTCTGAAAGTTGTCAGTGTTCGAGCCCAAATGCTTACACCACAAAGGGAAGGAAATGATGAAACGTCTAAAGAGGCTTCCGTAGAGCACATCGTACGGGGACCTTTACCTCCATTCCAGACAAACGGCATGTGACAAAGACAGCCTTCGCGACTGCCTTCAGCAGCATTCGTTCTTAATTTTGCAAATCACCAGGCTCTAGGGCCCGACCAGTGGTTGTTTTCTCTAATAAGTAGGTTCATTTTTGTACATTCAGTTTCCCCCTATGGCCTGCATTTTCTACCATTTTCCAGGTACACCGTCAAAGCTGGATTGTGTGCTTCATAAGATAATTGAGGTCTAAAGTGAGAAACCAGGGTGTGTTGGCAGGCCTGAAAGCTGATCAAAGCCGAGCTTGGAAAGGGCTTTGCAGACAGGGCTCCATCAATGGAACAGCCAAGAAGAAACCCACAGCTTGGGCTTCCCTGGTGGCGCAGTGGTTGAGAGTCGGCCTGCCGATGCAGGGGACACGGGTTTGTGCCCCGGTCCAGGAGGATCCCGCATGCCACGAAGCGGCTGGGCCCGTGAGCCATGGCCTCTGAGCCTGCGCGTCCGGAGCCTGTGCTCCGCAACGGGCGAGGCCACAACAGTGAGAGGTCCGCGTACCGCAAAAAAAAAAAAAGAAACCCACAGCTAAATGTGCCCTATGTTCCCAAAACATCTCCTGAATGTCCACACTGACACTGCTCCCGTTATTTCTTGTAATCCACAAGCTCTACAGGTAGAAGACTTGTCCTACTGAGAACTAATAAAAACTCACATGTCCGAGCTCCTTTCAAAATTAATTGTGATGTGAGCTGCTGTGAGTACCCAGCAGGAAAGGAGAAGCACAGAGAAGGAACTCGTTTTCAAAAGTAAAGAAACATAAGATTCCAAGATTAGTGCTTGCATGACAGGTCTCTGACTCATCCCACAAGCATTTTCTTAGGGCCTTTGTGTGCCCAGCTCTTTGATTCTTGCGTTTATTCACTCAACAAATAACCTACTATGTTATAGTTACCATTCTAGGCACCGGTGGGTAGAGTGGTGAACAGTGTAAACAAAGTCCCTCTCTGGGGTGGGGGGGAGGCAGGTAATAAGTAAGTAAACAAGCGAGGGAATTTCAAACCTTGATGAGTGTTACGAAGAAATTAAGAGAGGGTGCTGTGACTGGTCAGGGGGGACATCGAGAGAGAATAACTTCTACCGGTGTTCAGGGAGGGCCTCGCCAAGGAGTGGGGTTTGCACTGAGAACTGAAGGCTGAAAAGGAGCCGACCATGTGAGAGTATTCCTGGAGAAAGAAGAGATTCGAGGCCATGGCCCTATTAGCCTATAATTTAATTAGATTCATCAAAAAATAACCAGTGACCAATGCAAGGCAAGAGGGCAAAATCTCTTAAGTGCTGGAGGACTTCAGAAGAAAATGATCACTGGGGAGAAGAAAACCAGTTAAGGAATACCTCGTGGGTATGGATCCCACCCTTGACCTGCGGTAGATTTGGGCCAGTGGAGGGAAGGTGTAGAACTGGGCTGTGAGCATAATGACCTGAACATCACCTTTCTGATGGGTGTCAGGGGCCCAGGGAGTAGGGGCCAAGCATGCCATCGATGGAGATGTTAAGATGCTTAGAACGGGAAGGAACCTTCAGATGCTCTAGTCTCTTGCTTCTCCTTGCGTGGTCCATGGACCAAAGGCATCAGCATCACCTGGGAGCTCATTAGAAACGCTGCATCTTGGGCTCCATCCCAAACCTGCTGAATCAGCATCTGCATTTTAGCAAGATGCCCAGATGATTTGTGTGCACATTAGACTCAGAACCACTGCTCCAGCCCATCCTCTCATTTGAGGGATGCGGGGACAGAGTTCACCTCATCCCCGTCTTTGTGTGCATCCGTGTGTGAGAGAAAGAGAATTTTGCTTTTAACTCTGTTTCAAGTAGTGCACCCGGAAGTACATAACATCTGTGGCCAAATATGTGTTTCTTTTTTTTTTATACATTTATTTAATTAATTAATTTATTTTGGGCTGCCTTGGGTCTTTGTTGCTGTGCGGGGGCTTTCTCTAGCAGCGAGCGGGGGCTACTCTTCCTTGTGGTGCATGGGCTTCTCATTGCAGTGGCTTCTCTTGTTGCGGAGCACGGGCTCTAGGCACATGGTCTCAGTAGTTGTGGCACACGGGCTTAGTTGCTCCGCGGCATGTGGGATCTTCCCGGACCAGGGCTCGAATCCGTGTCCCCTGCATTGGCAGGCGGATTCTTAACCACTGCACCACCAGGGAAGTCCCCAATGTGTGTTTCTTACACAGGGCAGCAGCATGTTTTTTAGCTCAAATGGAAGAGGAAATTAAAACTTGGTGGCTTTCGCAGGTGTATGCGTCATTCTAGGAAACAGGTTTGGCGGAGGTGAGGCCTGAATCCAGCTTTCTGAAAGATCAGGTTTACTCTACTCTGGGATTACTCTTTGGATTCAGACCATTTGCACTGAAGTAGCTCTGCCCCTTCTAGTTGGGTATGAGATGGGTGGTAAGATGCCTGCGTGTCTTATTGCCTGACCCCTCCCTCTCAAGGTGGTTGTGGGGAAGAAGTGAGATGGCCAAGAGCAGCGCGGAGAAGCGGGTGTGGGGAAGAGGCCCTCCGGGCCCCCATCATCACCGCCACCCCAAGAAGCACCCCTAAGTGAATATAGGGAAGTAAAAACTGAGTACTTGCTACGGAAATGCTCCTCCCGCCATTGTATCGTTAATCCTATTCTATATAGAAATTTTGGAGCTGCCACTGTAGGTGTTGCTTGGGGTACAGGTGTGGAGGCCTGTGCAGCCTTATTCAGGTGTTAGTGGTTGTGATGATGGTGGTGAATCCTTACAGGGGGCTCATCGTGCATTGGGTGCTGGAGATGCAGTGGAGGGCAGAAGCTCCCTATGAAGCTTGGGTCGGATCCAAAGACAGGGAAGCGTTCCCCAGGGTGCTTTGCGGTTCCCAGTGAGTCCCAGCCAGGCAGGGGGCAGTGACTGCCGCTTTCACCTCCTTATCTTCTAATCTTTGATACTCCTGCAGTCATTGTGGGGGGTTTTTTTTTGTTTATAAATCCTGAAGTGTGCTTTTCCTTTGCCTTTGGTTACTAAGCTTCACCAAGATGGTCACTTCCTCCATAGATGGGTCTGGAAATGGCTTTAATTGCACTTGTAAAGCTTGGGATCAATTTCTTCATTTTCTCTCTGATGGAAGTAAACGGCATTTTCATATATTTCTCTCCTATTTGTTGTCCCAGAAGGCAGGGTCCGGATCCCTTTCACTTCTGTGCTGTTCTCTAGTTTCCAGCTTAATTCCCTTCAAAGGAGCACATCTGTGCTGCCTGCCCCGCTACCCCTCCCTGAAAAAATAGTTACTGAACAACTACTTGTGTGGGAGCCAGATACTGTTCTAGTCCTATGTTTGGAACAATACAAAATTATATATTTTTTGTGTATGTGACTATGGACTTGTGAAATTAGATTGATTGACTAGGGTGACTGAGGAGACCTTTATACCTGTCCGAGGACAGAGTATTGACAAATAAAAAGGAGCGTTTCCCCTTAAGTATCACTGTGAAAGGAGCCCTCGCCAGACTGTAACTTGAGTTCATATTGGAAACAGGTTATTGCTTCCTTTCTAAAAGAAAGAGTGGGAAAAAGTTATGCATGTTATGTCAGGAGAAAAGCTGATATTATAAAGCCTATATATTTTATTCAAAAGGATTAAGATAAAATTAAAATGTATCTACACTTGGAAAATATGTCAGATATTTTGAGAGTAATTGTGTTTTGAAGTAGGCCTGGGTTTCCTCAGCCTCACGCCCGGGGCCATTGCGACCATCATGTGAGTCCCATGCTTTGCTCCACTGTTCAGGAATCCAGGCGGTGCGCCTCATGTGACCTCACCCTGTTTTGGAATCCCCGCTGCTGACCTACTGAATGTGTAACTACAGAATCTTAATGTTTGGGGCTTAAGATTGTTAGAAGCCAAACGACCACAAGGAGGAATTAATCTTACATTTGAAGGGGGTGCCACCCAATTCATTTTTTAGTACACACCCCTTTCAGATGACCCCATTGTAACAACTGTAATACATTTAAATCCTTCTAGAGTATAAATAGAGCAAAAGAGAAAACTGCCTGCCCCATACGACCATCACAAAGCACATAGATGTCTAATACATAAAACCAATAAATAAGCCCTGATAGAGTGTTTTTACCCAATGAAGAACTCTTATCAGAACCACAAAAAAAGTTACATGATTAATGCGGGCTCGAAGTAATATTAATATAACTTTTTTTCTGAAGGGGAAAAGCACACACATTTTACCACACTAAATTTAGTTTCGAATTTCTATAAAATCTTACTGAAAACAATCTCAGCTGGCTTCTTTATACTGAAGAAGACAGAAGTATCATGACGTCAGAAAAGCATCACAAGTATTAATTTTCTAGCGAGAAAGATGCCAACATGATTCCTTGACAGGTGAAGTAAAGTGATTACACAGCTTTTTACAGAGCTGAAATATTGGTATGGTAACTGGAAAATGATATGCAGAAAAAGCAGAGATAATGCTTCAAAATACTTCTGGTTTTTATTATTCTCCAAAGCCACTTCCTCCCAGGATTAGGGTTTGGCGACACAAAGGTCTGTAGTGCTCGGAATATTTACAGCAAATCATATAAGAGTTTAATATATTCAGCTCACTGAAGGGCAGCTGTGTCACAGATTGCCTTCCAATGCCTCCCAATCACTTATAACTTCTGGCTTTTGATGACATTAATATGAATGCAATGATAGAAAAATTATCCTTTCTGGAAATTTGATACCAGTCAGTGTTCCAGCTCTACTTTTTTTAGCCAAGGAAATGATGTTTTTCCCATTTACAGAGATAAGTATGTTCTGATCAAGGCAGAGAATTCACAGAGCAAAGGAGGAGAATGAGAAAAAGTGGTCATTTGCAGCAGTCACTTCAAGAGCTTATACATCAGAACATATATTTAATGGCTTACTTTAGAAGTACTAGGACTCGGAGAATATCT
This sequence comes from Orcinus orca, assembly GCF_937001465.1. Taxonomy (NCBI): domain Eukaryota; kingdom Metazoa; phylum Chordata; class Mammalia; order Artiodactyla; family Delphinidae; genus Orcinus; species Orcinus orca. Next base: position 57,066,560 of record NC_064573.1, read on the forward strand.
GCAGCTTCCTTTTGTAAGCAGGAAAGGAATCTCTCCAGGAGAGGCTCCTCCAGCAAAGGCTGAGGGCACAGGTGAGGGGGTGTGGGCCAAGGAGGGTGGTGGTGCACAGAGTTGTGGATCTCGACTCAGAGGAAGTTACAGAGCTCCAAGGATTCCATCAGTGGAAGCAGCTCTCGGGTTTTCTGTGCCTGTCTCTACTGGCACGTAGAGACATCAAAAAGTCAGCTAGCCTTTCCGTCTCTGAGCAAGATGGGGTTCTAAACCACGTCGAAATGATAATTTTTGTACCCTTTTCCTGGGTGATCCTTAAATGTCCTATTTATTTAAAGGATGTGGAAAGTCAAACTAGATAATTTGATTCCCTCTTTGCCTTTGCAGCCATAAAAATCTCAAGGGCATAGTGCATAACCTCTTGGATACCATGCATATTAATGCAGTATTTAAATGACGCATAATGTTGAATAGTTGGTATTGAATGATGGGATTTGAAGAAAGTACTAGCTGGCTTTTAAAGATTCCTTACCGTTTTCTGGTCCCTCATATTCTCACTTAAAGCTGTGGAAACCAGGGATAGGTCATTTCTGGAATGTTTATTTCCCAGAAACACTGGTTTGTACAAAACGTAGTAAAATGACAACGTCCCAAAGCAGAAGCTATTGGGTTTGGTTTTATCCTGCTCTGGACTTTGCCCTCACTTGGATTAGATTCTCAGACTTCTTCAGGAGGTGGGATGTTTGAAAATCTCAGAGCTCTTCTTGGACTATTTTCAGATAGCAAACAAAATGAATTCACGTATGCTTTTCGATTGAGTCACAAACCATCTCACATTAGATTTGTACATAAGCATAGAGTAAGCATCAAATATTGAATACTTATGGAAGAAAACTTTAAAACTATGAACCTTTGTCTGATAACATTTTTTTCCCTAAAAATTGGAAAAGAACACAATCATTTATTTGTACCACGGGACACTTTGACCTAGTTACAAACACAAGTATTCTCCAAGAGTATAATTTTAAAAACATGGGCTTAGCTATCATAATGGTTAGATAACTAAGAATGTTTGTCTTCAGCCATTTATTTTTGCTTTTGCCTCTTTGACCTTCAGGATCACCCTGCAAACACATACCTGTTTCTTCTTCTCTCTCTGCTCTGGCCTCTTTCAGCAACACTGCTTTTCAGGTTTCCCTAGCTCACTAACTACCTTGTTTCTCTGGACAATACCCCAGAGGTACGCGGTGACACTTTTCCTCAGTTGAATCTGTTTCTTCCCCTGGCGCATTTTCTTTATCCAAGCAAATCCTTTGCTATCATTTCTCTATCCTTGTGGGTGTCTATACACCTCCTTCGTTTGGTCTGTTAGTGAGGGTACTGTGTACTCCCTTCTCTTGGTCATTAGTGAACCCGCAGAAGGTTCAGGATCACCGGGGGAATCGCTCTTCCGGTTATTTGTATTCAAAACCTCCCTATCGTCAGAGGGACAAGCACCTAGGGGCCTGTATTATTTGAAGACAGAGAAAGGGTTTAACCCACTCTGAGTCCATCTCTGAAGAAACATTTCATGAAATGGACTCTACGTAAATCAGGTACCAAGCTCACGTTGCATTCTAACAGCTGTCTCTCTTTCCCTCTGCAGCATTGTATCAGGAGTGTTCACTCCACTGATTATCTAACACTTTTTCATCACAGGATCTCTGTATGAGGTGGATGTGGGGGACTAGCTGTTTGTAAAAATCTCTAGGAGGTTTTCCGGGGGTGGGGGTTTTCTTCCTCCACCCCCCCACCCTTGTGGGATTCTCAGACAGACGGTCTTCAGTCTCCAGAGGGAAGCCCCTCTTCCTTACCAGCGTCCCTTCCTCGCTGTGCAGCCTCTCTGGCCCCCTGTTCTTCTTCTTACTAGCAGGCCCCAGGAATGCTGCTTACCTTCTCCTCTTAGTAAGGAGTACTAGTAGGACTAGTACTAGTAGGACTAGTACCCATCCACTCTCCTCCTTGGGGTTTTTCTCTCTCCAAACTCATTCTCGGAGTGGGATGTTTCTTCTTGGCTACCACCTTTCTCATACCCTCCAAACAAGTACATTCGTTAGAGTTTTGCTGTCAATCACGTGGGCCAAGAGCCTGCTTCATATAAATAATACACCTGAAGAATTTACAGGATCTTACAGACTGATGAGATTGTCATGGAATTCTCATTGGCTTTGTCACAGGGTGTTTTATCTCTGAGAGTGTGGCACCCATCGTCCCCTCCTGGCCTATAGTTGGCAAAGATGCACAGATCCATTCTCCAGCGTAGCCCCTCTTCCCAGCACCGTGGACCCGACGAATGAGGATAGAATGTTAGGTGCATGCTAGTCTAAAAAATCTGGGTCAGTCGCATCTCGGAGAACTTCTGGATTGGAAAGATGGCCCCGGCCTCTACCTGGAACAGTGATTCCTCCACTTCTCATTCTCACTCACTCATTCCTGTCACTGCTCTACCACTTCAACAGCTATTTTAAGATTTCAGGCAAATTGTCCCTTCATTCAGCTAGAAAGTAAGCTCAATGAGAGCCGCTGCTAGGTCTTGTTCACTGCCATGTCCTTAACACCAAAGAAAGTGACTGGCGAGTATCTATCATGTACTTTCCATGTACAAGACAGTGAATGGATTTGTGGGCAAAAGGGAAGTATACAAAAATGAAATGGAAATTTAAGGCAGCATCCCATTAACCTAAGTAGAAAAATTAGAAGGAGGTTCTAACATTTGAACAACTGCAGGAACACACCATTTTTCTGGATATAAAGACTCAATATTGTAAAGATGTCAGTTATTCCCTTAGCTTAATGCAATTCCAATAAAAATCTGACTGGGATTTTCCTTTTAACATATCAGCATTATTCTAGGGGTCTACTCAAGAGACGTGAAAACACATTTCCACATAAAACTTGTACGTGAACGTTCATAGCAGCATTATTCATAATAGCTAAAAAGCAGAAACAACTCAAATGCCCATCAAGTTGTAAATGGGTAACCAAAATGTGGAGCATCCGTACAATGAAATACCACTCAGCGATAAAAAGGAAGTATACTGACACGCTACAGCATGGATGATCTCAGAACTATCACGATCAGTGAAAGAAAGCAGATGTAAAAGGTCAGATATTGGATTCTATCACTCCGTTAATATGAAAAGTCTAGAAGAGCAAATCTAGAGAGATACAAAATAGATTTGTGGTTGCCTGGGCCTGGGGGTGGAATTGAGCAGTGATTGGAAATAGGTACAAGGTCTCATTTTAGGGTGATGGAAATGTTCCAAAATGAGACTGTGGCGATGGTTGTACAACTCTGCAAATAAACTGAAAACCATTGAGTGGTACACCCAAAGTGGATCGATTTTTTGTTATGTAAATTATGTCTCCATAAAGCAAAAGAGAAATTGTTAAGTTTTTATATAAGAATGAATAGAGAGGTATGTGGAGCCCAGGCACTTTTGGAAAAATAAAGAAAAAAAAAAGCTGTGACAGGGCATTAATCATTTCCTTTGGGAAAAGCCTTAGAAGGAGAATTTCAGGATTAAAGGATATACACAAAGTGAATAATAACAGTAATTGGATACCATACACCCATACTGATAATAAACAAACCTAGGTCTAAACGTCACACCTTAAATAAGGTGTAATCTAAAACGTATTAGATTTAAAGTAAAATGTAAAATTATAAAATGTTTAGAAGCAAACATAGGAAAAAAATCTGTGGGACAAATTTGGGCTTGTGAATAGTTCTTCAACATCAAAACCACTGGGAAATACAGGGTGAAAGGTACATGAGACCTCTCTGAACTATCTTTGCAACTTCCTGTAAATGTATAATTATTTTAAAATTAAAAGCTATATTTAAAATGGATAACCAACAAGTACCTACTGTATAGCACAGGAAACTGCTCAATATTATGTAACAACCTAAATGGAAAAAGAATTTGAAAAAGAATAGATATATGTATATGTATAACTGAATCAATTTGCATACACCTGAAACTATCACAACATTGTTAATCAACTATACTCCAATATAAAATAAAAAGTTAAAAAAAAGTTTAGTAAATTGGTTAAAAAAAAGTGTGCAGATACGAATGTATTGTAAAATTATAATTAGAGTAAATTAGTAAAGTTCTAATAATAAAAATAATACAAATAATTTAAAAATATATAGATGGCTAAATCAATGAACGATTTTTTAACATGTCAAAAATGATATTTTTGTGGGCAGGTCAAGATTTTTTAATCTTGCTAGATTAGCTATTCAGTTTTTAAAAAAAGAAGTTAGGTCCCTGCTTCTCACTATACTCCAGAATGAATTCCAGATGGATTAAACATTTAAAAATAAAAAAAAAAAAAAAGAGCACTAAAAAATTAAAGAAAATGTGAGTGAATATATATTGGATCACAGGATAACAAGATTCCTTCAACCAGGAATCAAAGACCAAAGTCGTAAAGAAAAACAATGGATAGTTTGCACTACATAAAAATTTTAACATTTTAATTAATGAATATCAAAAAGAAAATTCAAAAACAAAAAAATGAGGAAAAAAGTTTCAATATAGTCACCAAAGAGCTGATATCCATATAACATATAAACATATAAAACATACAAAAACATATAAAAATGTTTCCAATACCTAAAAAAGATCTTAATTAGAAATAAGGGATAAAGAGAAAAAAGCTAGCAATTCCTAAAATAAGAATTTCAAATATCAAAAAGGTGATTAATTTCACTAATAACAAAAATAGCAAATTTAAGAATATAATTTTATTTATCTCACAATTAATTAATTGTATTTCAATACAATTATTCACCTTTCAAAATGGCAAAAAAATCCTTTTTTTTTCCTGAAAGATAATATTCACTGCTGCTCAGAAATTAGGAAAACCCATTTGTGGGCAATGTAATACAAGTATTAAAAACTGCATAGTGCTTCCCTGGTGGCGCAGTGGTTGAGAGTCTGCCTGCCGATGCAGGGGACGCGAGTTCGTGCCCCGGTCCGGGAAGATCCCACATGCCACGGAGCGGCTGGGCCCGTGAGCCATGGCCGCTGAGCCTGCGCGTCCGGAGCTTGTGCTCCGCAACGGGAGAGGCCACAACAGTGAGAGGCTCACGTACCAAAAAAACAAAAACAAAAACAAAAAACTGCATATTCTGACCAATTTCATTTTTAGGGATTTAACCTACCACTAATGATAAAAATGACCAAAAAAATTTTTGCAACTTCAATAATAGCTGATACGTGTGGCACTTAACTATGTGCAGGCATTTTTCTAGTCACTATGCATGTTTTAACTCACCTTATCCTCACAACACTGAGGTGGGTTTTGCAGGTGAGAAAACTGAGGTCTGTAGAGGTTAAATCACTTATTCAAGGTCACACAGCTGATGATGGGAAGAGCCAGGATTTGAACCCAGCAGTCAAGCTCCAGAGAACATGCTGTTAACGACTGAACTATACTCCCTGTCTTCCTATGAAAATAATTAGAGATCAATGGAAAGATGTATGTACAAGGACGTTCATCACCATTTTCTTTACAATGGTGAATGCTAGAACAACTTTAGTATTGAAATGCAGAAAATTGGTTAGCTAATTGAGGAGCTATATCCATCCATTGTATTGAAAGTCAGCATCCATTAGAAATGATGCTGTTGAGTTAGGCTGGCAAACGTTTTCTGTCAAGGGCCAGGTAGCGAGGACGTTGGCCTTGCCGGCCATATGGCTACTGTCAAGAGTTCTCCAGTCTGTTTTTGCAGCACAAAGGTGCACAGACAGTGTGGGGACCAGTGTGTGTGGTGGTGCTTCCGTGAGATTCAGGATGGTGTCTGAGACAGCTTTTATGTTATTGATGAAAGGACACCTATTAATAAGCCTGGGGAGGCGATCCCGCTTGCTCAGGATAGTAGAGCACAAAAAAGAGCCTGAGTCCCCAGTCCATCCCTGAGCCAGTCAGTGCCCCAGTCCTGCCCTGCCAACTCCTTGCATGTGAGAAACAAAATCCCTGCCCCCCATATGATTAAGCCTTTATTAGTTGGATTTTTGTAACGCGCATCCAAAAGCATTCCTTAACTCATACAAAATGGAAGGGAAATTAAACATTTACAATTTTTCTTCAGATGAGCCCTGAACTCTCAAAACTTCAGTCTTCTACTTGATGGAACCTAGAGTGAAAGACAGTGTAGAGAAACACATCAAAATTGCACCGTACTCATCTCTTCAGTGAGGGGACTTCATAGGTAATGTTTCTTTCACTTTTCTTTTTTTTTTTTTTTTTTTGGGGTACGTGGGCCTCTCACTGTTGTGGCCTCTCCCGTTGTGGAGCATAGGCTCCGGACGCGCAGGCTCTGGACGCGCAGGCTCAGTGGCCACGGCTCACGGGCCCAGCCGCTCCGCGGCATGCGGGATCTTCCGAGACGAGGGCACGAACCCACGTCCACTGCAAAGGCAGGCGGACTCTCAACCACTGCGCCACTAGGGAAGCCCTCACTTCTTTCTTTGTGTATTTTTCTTTTCTTGTCAAACATTTCCAAAGCGATCATAGATACCTTTTGTAATTATAGAAAAAAAGAAAATAAGAACAGATCTTGTGAAGGAATTCTTGAACAAACTACAAGATATGAAATGTCAAATCTGTTTACAAATGAAGAAATGGACACAATTATAGAAATAGAGAGCAGATTAGTGGTTTCCAGGGGTTAGAGATGGTGGGGAGTGGGGAGAGGTGTGGTTATAAAGGAGTATCCTAAAGGAACCTTGTGGTGATGGTGGAGTTAAGTATCTTGATTGTTGTGTTGGTTACATGAGACCACAGATGTGATAGAACTGCCTGCAGCTACACACACACACACACACACAAGTACATATTTAATCAGTGAACTTTGAGTAAGCTCTGTGGCTTGTACCAGGGTTGGTTCCTGGTTTTGATATCATTATATATAGTGATGCAAGTGTTAACACTGAGCGGAAGCAGGGTGGAGGGTTCACAGGACCCCTCTCTACACTCCTTTGCAACTTCCTTTGAGTTTACAATTATTTCAAAATAAAAAGGGTTTTAAATACCTTAAAAATGTAGAAGAAATGGAGGTACAAGGAACTTCATAGTTTAGCCGAAGTCGTTTTAGGATCCCTCCTCCTGTTTCTGTCTCTTAAAAGTGCCTCCAGTCCACCCACCAACATGGTGAGCCTTCTTGGGTGTGTAGGTCTTTCCCTGGCATCTATTGCACTGAAGCTTAGGTGCCAGGAAGATTCCTGAGAAGGAACATGATTCTGAGCTTCTGAGAGCACAAAATACATTATTTTTTGCTTGTCTTAGGCAAGAACCTTAAAGTAGGAGAATACAGGGCTCCCTTCTTACATCTACAGCCTTCCTGGCTTTATCCCCATAATTCTAAAACAGGAAAGTTAATATCCTAAAATCCCACCTCTCATCCACTTGCGTCTGGCTCTTTGTGACTTCCTAGGTTTCATCCCGTGAATTTGATCAATTAACCCATACTAATGGGAAACATCTGTACGCTGGTCCTGGAAGACTCGCCAAAGCCCTTCTGGAGACAGCATCCCTCCCCCTCCTCTTCTGGATGCCTAACCCCAAGTCACTCAACTAATCTGAATTTCAGGGGTGGGGAGAGGTGGGGTCAGGCTGGTGGGGAACCTATTTTAAATGTTGGCAGACACATCCTGGCCAGTGGGTCTAAAGAGCTATTTGAATTTTCAGGAAAAAAATGCAGTACGCTGGAAAGGCGCCAGATGGACTGTGAAGCAGTCCACGTAGCCACAGGAGCGATACTGCATGACTAATAGGTGCTCTGCACGCCTTTTGTCAGCGTAAACATCATCTTGTCAGTCTCTTAGGACAATGCAACCTAATAATAATTCAAAGCATTTGTCAAAGGCAGAGAGCTTCACACACCTAGGTTTATTTTCAAGACAACGCTGTCAGTGGGCTTTGATTATTTCCATTGTACACATGGAGAAATTGAGGCAGCATTTTACAGAGAAAAAGATGAGCCAGAGTGAGAATTAACCCAGGGGACAGTCTCTATACTTCTTCCCTCTGAGTTTGCTACAAAAATATTATTTACGAATTGTGTGGAATGATGATAGCGCCAAGACCACCGATTCAATCAAGAAACAGCACCTGTGTTGTAGCCCCGTTTATTTTTCACTGACCAGAGATAGCTCTGAGCAGCAGTTGAAAAGGTGAAAAGTTACCACTTCCCTTAACCATCTCTCGGGCTACCTACTGAAAGCAAAATGTCTGAGAGCTTCTCCTTCTGGCTTTGGTTAGAAGTGCTTCCTTCTCCCAAGCTCTGAGCCTTTTCCCAGAGGACTTCCTGCTTCTTTGCTTAGATATCTCCAAGCAGACGTGGGCATGCCATGTTTCCCAAAAGAGTTGCCTAAGACCCAAAAGTTTATTTTAAATAAAAATATACAGCCAAACTCATTAAAATAATGGCAGAGGGAAAGTAGGGCAGAAGGCGAGGACCGATGACTGAGAAATGGCCGTTACCATGGTAATAACAGGGTGGGCGGGGCTAATTCTGGCCCCTCAACATTTACTTTAAATCACTGGTTCTCAAATGCTAGGGTGCATCAGAATTTCCTGGAGGGCTTGTTAAGACACAGGTATCTGGCCCACCTCCAGATTTGCTAATTCAGTAGGTCCAGAGTGGGATCTTATACTTTGCATTTCTAATAAGTTCCCAGGTCCAGCCTGAGGGCCAGATCTGTTTTGCCACATGTTTTGGTAAGGCCTGCAAGCTAATAATGGTTCTTACACGTGGAACCCTTGCAACTGATTCCATGACAGGAAACACTAACTTCGAACCCCAGTTAAGGGAAATGCTGCCCCCGCGAAAGTAATTTCGTTCTTCTCATTAGTAGATCTGTATTACAAAAAAGTATACTCAATATTATAGTTTGCATTTCATCAATAAAACTGGGGAATTTTGATTTCCTCCCTTGTTACGTAAGTACCCAGATAATATCCTCAATTTTGCCTCTTGGCTCACAAAGCTTAAAATATTTGCTCTCTGGCCCTTTTCAGAAAATATTTGCAGGTCCTTGGTTGAGCAGATGCTGCGCATCTGGGAATGACTTTGAGGGCCACTGCTCCAAACTGATTTCCTAAACGCCCCTTCTGCTCCTGGCACAGCTGGCCCTGGCCTATCACACAATGTCCGGAGACACGCTCCTCAGCGTTTATTGTTCCACTCAAGGCAGGGAATCTGTGGAGCTGAAGAGAATGTGGCGAATGCCTTAGCATTTGTATAGAAGAGTGGAGAAAAGGGATTTGAAAAAATACGGTCTTTAGCCCTCAGCAGATTTTACAGGAGGAGAAATTTGTTTTGGGTGTGGTCCCACCTCTTTCTATAAGCCTTGTCTCCTTGGCATCCCAAGAGCTTGGTACTCTGGGGCTTTTCTGACTGTTCAAGGTCCCCAACTTCTGCCCTCCACGTGGACCCATCCCTCCCCCCCACCCCCCACCCCCCACCCCCCACCGCTCGCACCCGCGGCTCTATAATCCCCTCCCAAGCTAAGTGGTGGGTACCTGGTCTGAAGAGTGACTCTTCTGAATTTATAAATCTGTGATTCATTTCAAATATTTGTGGCACATATACTTCCTTCCTTTGTCATTTAATATAGAATTGTATGTTTTTATATATATATATATATTTTTGGCCTCGCCATGGGGCATGTGGGATGTTAGTTCCCCGACCAGGGATCGAACCCGTGCCCCCTGCATTGGAAGCTCGGAGTCTTAACCACTGGACCTCCAGGGAAGTCCCTATGTTGTAACATTATTTGGAAATGATTGAAAAATGTCAGCTTTTTAAAGAATGTTGACCTTTTTCTTGCCCCCGCTCTCCAGCAGATTTTTGGTATTAAAACCCGCTGAAGGTTAAGTTTCCTTTCGTAGCTTGTCTTGAAGAAGGAGCGCCACCCGGCTTCTGCCTACTAATGGAAACCGGGATTTTCTCCAAGAAAAGCTCCGCCATCTTGACTCTCCTAACCAATGAATAAGTCAGCCGGGGTCTTCTTCCACCCTCTTCCTTGGGCTCAGACTGCAGGAAAACCCTGAGGAAAGCGGAGCGATCTCACAACAGGATGCAGATTGCTTTCGCTATCATGTTTAGCATGTCCCATGGCAGAAAATTACTCACCGCTTTTCCTTTTCCTTTTTAAATTTGGGCCCACAATTTGGAAGCTCCTGGCTTTTGTGAAAGCTGGGAGAGAGAGTATAGTGTGGTAGTTAAGCGATCTAGAGTCGAAAGACCTAAATCTGAGTCATCACTTTATCACTGAGAGTGTGAGCTCGGGCACAAGGCATGGGTGCTCTTCACACCAGTTCCCCATGCCTGCAATCGTGTGACATCACAGCTACTCAGAGGTGAGTGCCAGGATTAAAACAGGTAATTTGAAGAGTTTGTAGAACAGTACCTGGCACATAGCTTAGTGAGGGCTCCATAAATTGTAGCCTTGGTGTAAGTTTATATAAAGTACTGTATTAACTGGAAGTTAATAATTTATGCATCTGTGCTCCCCACTAAACCCATCCATCCGTCCATTTACTTGATAAATATTTTTGAAGACCTATTTTAAGCTAAGCACTCACATGGATTTGGGGGTACAGTGTGAGCAGGCCAGATGAAGCTCCAGCCCTTTCATGGCTACATTTTAGTGGATTGTGGATTCTCAAAGATGGAGATCCTGTCCATGCTTCTCCATCTTGAGCCCAGGATAGCACTTAACCTAGAATAGATGCTTAAAAAGTACTTATTAAAGAATGACTGGGTAATTGACACCTCTGAAAATGCAGAGTCAGCTGTGGTGAGGCCTCCTCTTGACTGGGACTTGGCCACCACTTGGAGCACCATCTCTGCAATGTGCTGTTGGACGGAGATCAGAGCTGGGCGTCCTCGGAGCTCTGGTGCAGTCTTGCTCTGGGGGCCGTGCCAGGAACTCTCTTCCCAGGGAGCACAGAGGGGAAGTGATGGCCCCCAGAGAGACGGCGGTCATTCAGCCAATGGTCTTCTTATTAATTGCAGGATGTAATTCCGTACTGAATTCCAAGTGGCAGCAACACATAGATTGTTTTCCTACCTAACTCGATGCTCTTTTCATGGCTATGATGAATCGAACTAACTGTTCAGCTCTTAGTGAGTTCTGGGGAAGGAAACACAGTATTAGGCTGCTTTGCACATTGAGAGGCAGAGAAAGCTTTCAGATTATGGAGCAATTAATTAAAGAACAATCATGAAAATGTTCCTGATAATTCCTATCAAGCAGCTACTCACTGTTCCTTTATTATTTCGGATAATATTCATGATCATTGTTTAATTTGTTTTTAATATGGATATACAGTTTTATGTAATCCCTTTGTAATTGTGAAGCACTTAGAGGTCGAGGTGCTCTGAGATACTTCTTTATTCAATTATCCAACTTTTAGAAGAATCCCATTATGCAATTAACCCAGCTTATTAACAGACATACATTTTGTGTCTTTATTGCATGTAAATATAACTATAAACTTATCTGATTTAAATTTTAAGCTTCACAGCAAAAGCCAGACTGCCATCTCTGTGTGAGTCTAACTAATGTTAATGCGGCCATGGCTCCTACTAGGGAAATCTACGAGTAGTCAACAAATATTTCTTGGGCAGTTACCTTGTATAAGGTATGGAGTTGGAGTCTGGGGGCTAGGTATACAAAGAAATTTGTCAAGGTTTGTTCTGGATCTCTAGGCACTTTTAGTTTTGTTTGGAAAATAAGACAGATAGCATAGAATGCTAACTAATCACATCAGGCAATATGTGTTGAGTGTTCAATGATAAAAACAATTGCTGTAGAAGTTCACAGGAGACGGCAGTCTTGACGGTCACACTGCCTGTGGAAGCCTTGCCCACTTAATCGCGTCCACTTCTTGCAAGTTTGCCCAATGAAATAGAAGGATGGCAGGTTGAGTCTACTCCTTTGCTACTCGAAGTGTGAGCTGAGAACCAGCAGCTTCAGGGCCACCTGAAAGTTGGTCAAAAATGCAGAATCCCAGCACTGCCCCAGAGTTTGAATCAGAATCGGCCTTTTAACAAGACCCACCTCCACAGTGATTCACAGAACGTAAGGTTCTTAAGAACATAGCCTGCACACTGATAAATAACTTGCTTTGTACCTGAGTGAAAATTAGACTAATGTTTGCTAATCTCATTCTCACTCCAATTAAAAAAAAAAAGAAATTGAAGGAAATCATTCATTCAGCAAGTCTCTCTGTACCTTCTGTGTGCTAGACACTTGGTATTTGTTCTGGTTATATTCTAACCATAGGTAGCCCCATTAATTCTGGTGACAGCAGAAGACTCCAAGGTCTGAAAACCAAATATATTCTTAACACTCAGGGATCTTCTCTCATCAGCTAGCAAACCTGGGTCACCCCACGAAGTGGGATAAGTTAGAAACGCCTGTGGGCAAAGGGTGATGCCCAGGGAAGGAGGGACTGTAACATAGGTGACAGTCCCGCAGCAAATACAATTTTGTGTTTGGTTTCCTCCTGTGCTCAATTCTATATCCAACAGCCTACTGGACATTTCAACGTGTGTGTAACAGCTTTCTTAATCATAAAGCTCCAAAGAGAATTCTTAATTTTCTCTCACAAACCTGTTTTCCCTCTGATCTTCCTCTTCTTGATAAGTGGCACTGCTATCCACCGAGTTCATCAGCCAAAAAGGAGTGATTCTGAACACTTCAGTTTTCCTAGCCACATTGCATCTGATCCATGAGCACTTCCTGTCAATTCCACCTTCCGGATATGATCTTGGCAACATCCCCTTCAGTTCTTCTCCATGGGCACCACCCACCATCTTGTGTGGGGGGCTGTGCTGGTCACCTAAGTGGTCTTCCTGCTTCTGCTCTTGTCTGGTCCAATCTCATCTCCACAAGGCAGGCAGCATGGTCTTAGAAAAATGTCAGTCTCTTCATACCATTCATCTGCCCCAAACTCTGATTTCCTGTTTATCTTCAAATTAGGTTTCACATAGACACACTACCATGTGTAAAATAGGTAGCTAGTGGGAACCTGCTGTATAGCACATGGCGCTCAGCTCAGTGCTCTGTGACGACCTAGATGGGTGGGATGGGGTGAGTGGAAGGAGGTCCAAGAGGGAGGGGATATATGTATACGTATAGCTGATTCAATTTGTTGTACAGCAGAAACTAATACAACACTGTAAAGCAATTATACTCCAATAAAAAATTAGAACAGAATAAAACAGCAACCAAGAGACCCTGTTTGATCTGGGTCCCGTTGCCCCTCCCCCTTCCCCCACCTCCCACTATGTCCAGCCAAACTGACGTTTTACTTATTATTTCAATGTGTTCAGCTCTTTTCTACCTCAGGACCTTTGCATTTGTTTCCTCTGCCTAGAACGGTCTGCCCAGCTCTTCACATGGTTGCCACAACCTCGTCCTGCAGAGCTCAGAGTAACTGTCCTGCCTCAGAGAGGCTCTCCCTGGAGTTCAACTGGTCAGCAACTCCAGCCCCGTTTGTTTATTTTATGGTCCTAATGACAATCTCCAATCACATTTAAAACATTTTTGTGTGTTTTCCTTATTTGAGTCTGACTTTCCAAACCCGAATATTACCCCCCAAGGGCAGAGACCTCATCTCTCTTGTTCATCTCTATTTTCCAGCATACAAATGTGTGAATGGATGAAAAGTGTAGGTTCTAGATCTGTGTGACTGTGTTTTTGTCCTCTTTCAGAGTAAATCTGAAATGCTTCTTTATTTAATGACCCAACTTTTAGAAGAATCTCATTATTCAATTAACACAGATGATTAGCACAGGTACCCACATTCTATCTGTGCACACATGTATGTGTAACATGGAGCCAGATACATTTTGCAGGTAGAATAGAGGTGCCTCAAGCTAGCTCGTCATCTAAAGGAAGGAGCACATTCCCAGCACCAAACTCTCTGCAGTGCAGTCAAGGGTTTGCTTCTGGGATCCATTCCAAACAGCACTGTGGCCACTTGTGCATACATGAGCTTCCCTGAATGGAACACTAATAATAGAGGTAAGAGAGGGCTGAGTCCCTACACCCGGACAGGAAGGGTGGGTGAATCTCCAGCCCTGCCAGGAAGGGTGGGTGAATCTCCAGCCCTGCCAGGAAGGGTGGGTGAATCCCTACATCCTGACTTAAACATGAAGGAAATAAGCTTAAATTTCCTTAAGTGGTTTGAATTGTTAGGTCCTCTTGACCTATAAGAAAATTGGTAATAAAACATAATTGTAAGCACCTGTCTGTTTCCATGTCTAACACAATACTAAAGAGGCTCACATTGGCAAGTGTGATGGGCAGGGTAATGCACCCTGCCCCCCACAAAGATGTCCACATCCTAATTCCCTCCAGAACCTGTGATTATGTTTCCTTACAAGGCAGATGTGGTTAAGGACACTGAGATGGGGAGATTATCCTGAATTACCTGAATGGGCTCAATGTCATTACAACGGTCCTTAAAAGTGTCAGAGAAAGAGAAGTGATGACAAAAGCAGAGTGTGAGAGTCAGAGAGATTCAAAGATGCTTCTCTTCTGACTTTAAAGATGGAAGGAAGCTGTGAGCTAAGGAAAGCAGCATCTTCTAGAAGGAACCAGCCCTGCTGACACCTTGACCTGAGCCTGGTGAGACCCATTTCAGACTTCTGATCTCCGGAACTGTAGAATAATAGATCTGTGTTGTCCTAAGCCAATAAGTTTAGAGTCATTTGCAGCAGAAGCAGCAATAGGAAACGAATACAGTGATAATGGCTGGTAAAGATGCATCCCTTCTTAGTTTTCTTTTTCTTTAATAAAGTAGTGCCACATTGACACATATACATTATTGCTACTATGTATAAAATAGGCAACTGATGGGAACATACTGTAGAGCACAGGGAACCCTACCTAATGCAGTGTGGTGTCCTAAATGGGAGGGAAGTCCAAAAGGGAGGGGAGATCTTTATGTGTATGGCTGATTCATTTTGTTGTGCACCAGAGGCTAACACAACATTGTAAAGCAACCACACTCCAATAAAAATTAATTTTAAAAAAGGTAAAAATTAGAGGAAAAAAATAAAGTAATTCCAGTGTTCCAAAGCCTTCCACATGGTCCTAATAGAGATTCTAAAATTTAAAGCACTTTAACTGGAAACAGAGTCACCGCATCCCTCAGTCAGAACCCCCTCACTCTTGATGTCACACGCAATACTCACAGCTTTGTTAACTAGTTATCCAGCCTGCAGCAGATTTAAAATAACAAATGAGGAATTTTTGGAGCAAAAGTAATGCCAGTTACAGTATGTGACGATGGGTGGCCTGGCTGTGAGAGAAAAGATAGAAAACGCACAGAGAGGCCACAAGAGGCAGACGCTTAGGGGTAATGGACGCTGAGGAATGTGACAGCTCCTGGAGGAGAGCTACTCACTGACATCACAACTCATTACTCACTGTTTGACTCGTGACCCCGAAACGTGGAAAAAAGGCTCAGTCATACGTAAGATACCTCCCCATATGGAGGGAAGTGTGCCCTACATTTAAAAGAGATATCCGTCAAACTTAATTAAAATAAAACTGCTCTGATGCTTCAAGGTAGCCAACTATCTGGAAAGGATTCTTCTCTAATGATACTGACTAGCGTGGTATTTCGAAGGGCGTCTCTTCTTCTCATAAAAACGATCATCTGACATGGTTTTCTAGAAGATAATGAAGGGCCTCCCTGTGGGACTTGACTCCTATATCCTTTCTGGAAAATGGCATGAAGTGATGGATGGACTTTTGATTGCAGTTCGAAAAGGCTGCTTCCGCCTTCTCACCATCCCTGGAGAATAGCTGTCGACTGAAAGGGATTCTCAGCAAGCTTCAGCGCTAAGTGCTTACAATACGGTTAGGCGGAGTCATAGTTGACTTTTAAACATTTTTCATTTTTCACTTTTAACCACGCTGTAAGCATTCATTAATTAAGCCTCATCAGGCACTGAGGCGAAAGAATTGCCTCCAGTATTCTATAGATGAAAACAGTTTGTGGGATACTTCAGCAAGTTCACCTAATAATGCAAAGGAGGGAGGGGTCTCCCACAGACCCACTGCAGTGTTTTAAAGCAGGGCTTCTCAGGAGGAGCCTGGTGTTCCTGAAAGGAGCCTATGTTTCCATACATGTAACCCAGAACGTCCCCTGGAGACTAGTTGTTGCCATGCATGTGGTCTCATCATGTGGACACTGGGAACCGGGGTGGTACACATACTGTGGCACATGCCCCCGTGCTGCTCTCCTGTCTCCTCAGCTGCTCCTACCCTGGGCCACGCACCATCATTTCTCACCTGGACGCGGGCAGGAGCCTCCTGACAGACCTCCTGCTGCCCCCCTTGCCCCTACAGCCTCTCTCCTCACAGCAGCCCAAGCGATCTTGTAAAATCTGAAATCGGATCAATGCCACCCCCCTGCTTATACCCGCCCCGCCATGATCCTCACCGCACTTACAATCAAGGTCAGTCTTCTTACCTGGACTCCAAAGCCCTGTGGTGCCTGGTCCTGGCTGCCTCTTGAAAGCCAACCCCTGCTCATTACCCTGGCCTCTTTCTCCGTGTTGAACATCGCAGGCCCGTTCTCACCTCCAGGCCTTTACATTGGCTGTTGCTCTGATCTTCCCCCAACAGCTTCTTCCCGTCTCAGCTCAGATGTCAGCTCCTCAGAGAGGCTTCTCCTCCAGTCTACAGAGACTGGGGGGCCTATAGGAGCACCGCGTGATTCACAAAATGCACATTAGTTTGAACATGTTGCTAAAGGCACCATGGGTTTTGGTCATTGGGAATTTTTTTTCCCAATTTACAGTGGTCTGTGAAAGTGTCTGGCATTAAAATTTGGTCCTGATACTTGAAAAATTGTAAAAAGGATAAATTCCAGTATGAAAGAGAAAATAAGTATGAAATGAGGACAATTCTTTTTAAAAAGCTACTTGATACTAAAAATGATTCCACCAGTATATCCTGAGGTTGTTATTAAACATAGATACTTAGAACATTTCTCAAAAGTAATTACGTTCTGGCTTTAACGCTGTAGATGTAAATACCCAGCACAGAGTCAAGCATTGATTAATGGTAGTTCCTTGCCCCTCAGCTATGGGAGGACCTGTTTTCCTAAGCTTCTCAAAGCCACATGAGACTCTACGTTTATTCCTCAGGGCTTAGAAAAGCTTCACGGCAATCAGGGCCTATGAAGAAGAGAAAATTACTATCAGCCTTACTGCAGGCAGTTTAACAATCAGTCAGATTGTGAAGGATAAATGTATCCTGTAAAATTTCCATTTGGGGAGCAAATAAGTTTGTTATGTCAATGAAATGTGACACTGAAGCTGCAAAAATATTGGATGGTCTCTGGCAAAAAGTGAAAAAGATGCAGAATGTTTTGAAAAGATTAAAAAACCCCAAACGGGGAAAATGTATACTGTGTGATGGGACAGTAATGTTTATAACCACATTTTCTCTCTGAGGGAGTGGGTCCCTGTAACCTGCGATGCTATTGTGTGTGGAGCATCTCCATGCGTTTGGGAGAAGGACCTGGAAAGGGCGGAACTGCTCTGCACACCTGCAGGGAGAGATGGGGAAAAGAATTCAGGGGGCGGTCCAGGAAGTCAAGGGGTGGGAAAAAGAATTCAGAGGGCGGTCCAGGAAGTCAAGGGGTGGGACTGAGGAGAGGAGTCTGGGTAAGGGCTGAGGAAAGGGTGGTGAGAAGCCTCCTTGATGGAGACGGTGGACAAAGAATGGCCAAAAGGATATTTAAGGACAGGAAGATGTACTGTGGGATGCTCTGTCATTTGACATATGTTGAACACGTGACCTTTTCTCATGGTCCTCCAGCCTTCACTAGAGCTGGCTTTGTATAACGGGGTGTGTGTGTGTGCGTGTGTTGAGTCAGAAGCTGAACTTCTCATCTGTTTAGCAAGACACCAAGTGAAAAAGTGGCCATGAAAACATAAGCCTTTCAGGAATTCAAGGTTTCTTGGCTTCACACTTCCATAGGGAGTTTAGCCTGACCTGATACGGTTCCTAAGAGTCTGGGAAAGCCACAGTGATGTCTGGGTTATGACTCCTTAGAAGCTTCCAGGGGCTTGTGGGTGGGAAGAAGTAGTGAAGGACTTATTTTCGCGCCTCCTTATAATGAAAGCTGTGTGCTCGCTGATGGTAATATTGAACCGGGAAGCCAGAGCTTTTCTCTTATTGTTTACGCATCTTTATTTGGAGGACAGGCTTCAGTGCTGCACACCAACACCGCAACACTTTTCATTCTGGTTTTACTAAATTCCTCCCTGGGCGCGTGTTCAGGAAAAATAGAAACATAAATTTAGTTTCATTGAAGAAAATTCCCTGAGGTGTGATAGGATGATGGTTTCACAAACGTTTGAGAAATAACAGTAAGTACCAGGGAGAGAGGTGTTGCTTTTTCAAGAAGTCGTTGGAATTTTCGATACTTTGCCGAACTCAATGTGGTATAAAAGGCAGCTGCAACAGATGTGAAGTCATCGTATTTTAAACCTGATGCAGTCTATTCCACACAGCACATTTCTATTTAAGTGGGAAAAAAATAGTTTTGAAGTCATCCAGTTAAAGATTCTTCCCTGGGGCAGCACCTGAAAATATTAGAACTCAGGTGGATGAGAAGTGAGAGAGGGTCTTCATTTGGGCTTTAGTCTGAATTTCTAGTCTGTGAGTTATTGTGGTTCTTTATTAAGCCAGCCTGCTGGCTTGAGGCTTGTAATATCTCCAGTTCTCAATGACTTTATTTCATATACATTTCATATATTTTAAATGTGCCCTTTGAACACATTATTATGAAATGTTATATGAGAATGTCAATCTCCCAATAAAAAGAAAAGAAGGTTTCAGTTTTGAGTTTTGTGTTTGGGAAGATGACTCAGTGACTTGGAGAGAAATCTGCTGCACACACAGATATAGTTCTGGAAGAACAGGCTGCAGTTACAGCTCCTTTCCTCTAGGAAGAAATCCTTCTGTTTCCTATAGGCTACAATGACAATTATATGAATCTGTACGAGGTTCTGAAAATAGGCAGACGTATGCAGTGGGCAGGTTAGCTTTAAAAGGGACCACTGCCTATGTAGAGAATGAAGCTTCCATGTTGGTTGGAGTTTGAAATGAGTCATCTTTATCTGTCAACACTGAAAATTAGAGAATGCTCTTGCTTTATCAAACCTAACAGTGAAACTTTCTGGAAAAATGCAGCTAGCAAGGTAGCACATAAGTGGCGATGGGGAAACTTCTTTAAGAGGAAGGGAAAGGAGACAGTGATGAGATTCCCTGTGGCTCCCCTGCCCCCCTCCTTCCCTCACGTCTCCCCCCCCGCCCCCCCCCCCCAGTTAGTTCCATTTTCCCCAATTAATTGGATGCCCTCAACCCCGCCCCCCGCCTCTGGCACACATGCGTTTATTCAGCCTAGGAAACTCCTGGCCAGAGAATTCCTAACAGCTGTCTTTCGGTTGAAAGTCTCTCTGTCCAGTACCCATGGAGGCTTAGGTTACGCCACCTGATTGTGAAGAGTGTGAAACTCCTTCCAAACCAGCTTCCTCTGTCCACTGGAGCAGGGCAGTGATTTCTCAGGGACAGATCTGCATTCAGCTGGACAGCACACTGTAGCCACCACTGAGTCACACGGACAGCTTTTCCGTGGTCTGTAAAGGACAGCTGACTGTCCACAAGCCGGCTTCAGCGGCCTCATCATTATCCCTTGGGATCCCACACCTCTTTCAAAGACTTCAGAGGCGCTCTGAAAGGGACCCCTGCTTATGTGGAGAGTGAAGCCTGCTTGTCTGTTGAAGTTTGAAAAGCCATCGTTACCTATCAAAATTGAATGTTAAGGTATGTTGCTGCTTTATGGAACCCGGCAGTGCAATAAAAATGAAAAAAGCAGCAAGTTCTTTGCATCACTGGAGCACGGTTAATGTCAACGTGCTTTTTTTTTTTTTTTTTTAAAGAAGTTTGCTGCAAATCAATGCTTCTGGCTTCAGATATAAGGATAGTTTATATTTATCGAAAACCTATCATATGTCAGATACGCTGCTTGGCATTTGGCGTACTTGATCTTATAAGATCACTGCATCCTTCCTAAGGATAGATGTGTTACCTTCACTTTACAAATGAGAAAACTGCAGCTCATGGATGCTGGGTCCTGCCATTGACAGATGCCCACGCAGGTGGTTTTGCTGCATAATCTGATCTTTCCATTATATGATGTTTCCCTCTTTATAAGACAAGGAATATGCTGATGAAAAACTGTGGAATAGTCATTGGCCACCAGTCAGTGGGTAAGTGGGGGTCGTATTTTGTTTTGCTGTAAGTAAAGAACTGGCTTAGTAGGAAATCAAAACTGGAGGAAAACATTTGCTTTTCCAGATGAAAAAGTGTTACAAGTTTATTTAATAGTTTTATAAGTGACGTGGATCAGAGAGTACACAGTGAGATCTCCAGAATTAAAGATGGAAGTGAAATGTCAGACTGACAGGGATAAACCATAGTAAGATCTCAGGAGGTTTCGTGAGTGGGTAGAGAAATAGCAAATGAGCTCTAGCGCGGGTGACTGTAAGGCAATATATTCAGGGAAAATAATATAAACTTTGCTTATGATATCCCTTGGTTTCAATACAAGTAAAGAAGCTTAGAATCAATATAAAATATAACATACATAATATTTCATATTTTTATTTTATTTAAAAAAATTTTTTCTATTGGGGTATAGCTGTTTTTTTTTTTTTTTTTTTAAATTAATTAAGTTATTTATTTTTGGCTGTGTTGGGTCTTCGTTTCTGTGAGAGGGCTTTCTCTAGTTGGGGCGAGCGGAGGCCACTCTTCATCGCGGTGCGCGGGCCTCTCACTGTCGTGGCCTCTCCTGTTGCGGAGCACAAGCTCCAGACGCGCAGGCTCAGCGGCCATGGCTCACGGGCCCAGCCGCTCCGCGGCATGTGGGATCCTCCCAGACCAGGGCTCGAACCTGTGTCCCCTGCACTGGCAGGCAGGTTCTCAACCACTGCACCACCAGGGAAGCCCCGGTATAGCTGTTTTACAGTGTTGTGTTAGTTTCTACTGTACAGCGAAGTGGAGGTCCCTGTGCTATACAGCAGGTTCTTATTAGTTATGTATTTTATACATATTAGTGTACACATGTCAATTCCAATCTCCCAATTCATCCCACCACCACCACCCACCCCACGATCTGTTATTTTTTGACCTTCATAAGGAAGCAGGGAGATATATTAATTTTTAATAACACCATTTTATAGAGAAAATAAAGACCTAGGTGGCCGCAGTGGCTTCCCAAGGTTACTCTGGTAGTTAGTAAATGACCTCTGGCTAGAAACCAGTACCACAGAACGCAGCCCATGCCCTTCTTCCTCCTTGGGTTCTTCTGTGGAATCAGAAAGCCAGTAATGAATGTGATATTATCATCAGGAGACATCATCTCATCCTTACTATATCAAGGTCAAGGGCTCTGGCTTTGGAGTCAGACATACCTGGATTCTACACTACTTGCTAGAATATGTGTCACAGGAGAGATTATTTAAGCTCTAGAGAGGGTTAGTTCTTCTTGTCTAAAATGGAGATGCGGAACAGCACCTGCCTTACAGAAGCATGTTAAGAATGACATGAGGTAAGAGATGAAAATACCAGCACAATGCCTGGCACATAAGTATTTAATGAACGGTCATTTGCTTGTTGTCAATGGAGAGGAAGGTGCAGTGAATTCATGCTTTGAGTCCTGTTGGTGCTCCAAGCACATGGCAATGATTGATGAAAAAAGAAAAAGGTGAATAACCACAGCGGGCTAAACATTCAGCATACACCCCCCCCTACGCCAGAAATGCAACAACAATGCAAACAGTGGTTAGACTGTAGACGTGGGCCTGCAGGGGTCTCTGGGACAGGAAGCAGGCAGGGGCAGGGGGGCTGCTGCAGGGGAGAGAAGACCACAGCCTTGCCGCCGAGGGGGGCTGGCAGCAGGCTGGGCGCCTGAAGCCTGGGGCTGGGGCGGTGCTAAGCCGTCCCTTATGAGAGGACAATGTGGAAAACTGCTGCGGAGAAGCTGCTGCTTCAAGGAAGTTGTGGACCAGGGAGAGCAGACCCAGGGGCAGGGAGGAGCCTCGGGAAACCTCCCCCTGACTGGGAGGCTGAAGCTGAGATCGTTGCACGGAACAGGAGGTCTGAAAAATAACCCTAATCCTGGGCAGTGGGTGCAGGCAGGTGGGTGAGGGTCACCCCCACCTTATGGACAGGGAGTCTGGAACACAGAGGAAGGAAGAAAGAAACACAGAACAAATAACCAAATCAGACACCTCAAAATGATCCTGCAAGTCTGCTGGCTTCCAAAAGTTTTTCGGTTTGTAAAATGCACAAAGACTTTTGAAGCTAAGAAAGAAAACAAAATTGATAATGAACATGAATTAAGTCCTGGAGTTAAAATGGTCTGTCAGCCTGAGAAACACATTTACAGGTAAGTTTAGAATGCTGCAAGAGATAAACACAGGAAGAGCATTCATAAAAAGAACAAAAAATTGTGAAACAAAACCCAAGCAGAAATAAAACAAGGTCAAGTAGATATGACTAAGAATCAACTTGAAACTTTGGAAACAAACAATGTTGTTATTGGAATTAAAAACTTAATAGACAATTTAAACAACAGACTGGACACAAAGAGAGAATCAATGAACTTGGGGATAGTGCTGAAGAATTACCCTAAATGCAGCACAGAGAGACCAAAGTCAAAATAAGAGACGTTCAGAGGCTTAGTGGATGAACTGATAGAATTAATGGCTAAGAGCTTTCCAGAACTGAAGAAAGACGTGTCCTCAGATTGAAAGTACCTACCAATTGCTAACAAAGCTAAATGGAAACAAATCTAAGGCTTGACATCAGAGTGTAAACATAGAATATCAGGAACAAAAAGAAAATTATGGAAATCACCAGGGAGAAGAGACAGATTATTGGCATAGGCATAGCAATTAAGAGAGACTTCTCATCAACAATAGATGCCACTGGACTTCCCTGGTGGCGCATTGGTTAAGAATCTGCCTACCAATGCAGGGTACACAGGTTTGAGCCCTGGTCTGGGAAGATTCCACATGCCACGGAATAACTAAGCCCATGCGCTACAACTACTGAGCCT